>NC_138106.1:76033474-77233474 GCF_964146895.1 Miniopterus schreibersii | reverse complement strand
AAAGAATCAGCACAGAAAAGTTGCAAATATGCCCATTCTCTTTTTTCATTATCTTTATTGGATGTTTGCTCGAAACAGTGAAGCAAGCAAAAACTATGACAAATGAGAGGACAGGAAGGATGTGGAAAACAGAGGTCCCACTATCTCACAGGGCGTGATAAACAATGCAACACTACCAGCTCTTCTCACAAGGTCAAAAGTAGCCTTTGCACTTTGGCCCCCTGGAAACCTAATGTTCAAAGCTATGGCATAGACAATGGTTCAAATTCAGGCTTACTCAAGATTGTAAAGGTATCAAATAATAAGAATTTTCTAAAAGGTATTCACAATTCTAAAAATATTTCAAAATTTAGGACACAAAAAGAAAAATTAGTACTAGACGTTCCTGATTTGATTTTAACCTGCTTCTCTCAAAGCCGCCATGATTTTTATATTCAATTTCTATTTAAAATAATTTCATAATTCTCCATGCTTATTTCCAAACAAAATCACAATGAAAAATGTAGATCAGATTAACATTGGTTTTTATCTGGTACAACATATTTCTAGTATTTCTATAAATAATTGACTACTTTTCCTTCCCACCCCTTTATGTATTTTATTTATAACAATTTAAACCTTTTTTCTACAGTATGACACAGAGACATCAGGTTTAATTACTAAAATTTATTGAGACTATATCCAAAATATGTTTTAAAAAATTGCTTATTTAAAAACCATAATTTGGGCAAAAATCAAGTAGACATACATTAAGATCATTCTTTTTCCAAAGAGGCATTTTCTAAATTTAAAAAAAAAAAAATAGAATTAACCTATAATATTGTTTATCTCATGAAATTTGGAGACTTGTCTTACAATGGTTGTGACTATTAATTATGTTTCTATAGCAAGTGGATTTGCAATTTCCAATCTAGTTTCCAGTCTAGTTAAATAGAATAGTTTCCAGGAGTTATTATCCAGCTTATTCAGAGCCTGGATAAATATTACTGGTTGGGATAAGGTATTAACTGAGAGAGAGACAGACAGACAGAGAAGCCCAGATGGTCAAAAAGAGTCTATGTCCATTATTTTTTAACTTGGCAGAACAGAGAGCTTCCACTGTTAACTTATTATATAAGCATACATAGAGTAGAAGAATGACTTAAGGCCGGCCGGGCGTGGCTCAGTGGATGAGCATTGACTAGGATCCAGGAGATTGAGGTTCCATTCCCAGTCAGGGCACATGCCCGGGTTGTGGGCTCGAACCCCAGCAGGGGGCGTGCAGGAGGCGCCGATCAATGACTTTCTCATCATTGATGTTTCTCTCTCTCCCTCCCTCTCCTTTCCTCTCTCTGAAATCAATAAAGATATATTAAAAAAAAAAAAAAAAAAAAGAATGACTTAGGGATTGGCAAACCAGTTGAGAAGTCTGAAATCAAATATTTTCACCAGAAGTTCTAAGGCTGTATCATTAAATACTCACATCCCAAGTAATAGTGATTAATCTCAGTGTAGTCAGAAGTTGTCTTATAAAGATATATTTTCAAAATAAATCTGAAACATTTTTGTATCAACAAGGACATCACCACTTAGAAAAATAAGTATTTATAAAATAGGAAAAGCTTAATCTTATATCTTTTAAAAATATATTTTCAAAATAAATCTGAAATATTTTGTATCAACAAGGATGTCACCACTTAGAAAAATAAGTATTTATAAAATAGGAAAAGATTAAGCTGAAGTGCACAAAGTTAGGCTGTTTATTTTGCCTTTGATGCCCTATTAAATATAAATAGAATTTGTTGAGGGTCATAAATTAACTTAAGTTATGTCTAGAAATATGACTAATTTTATAAAATCTGAATTCGCCTCATCATTCTTCAACTACAGTAAAGAAAAAAGCATATTTAAGGAAACACAAACTCCAGCTTCATGAAGTCCTTACTCATGCTTTAGGAGGCCTTGACATAAACTCTGATCATGTCCCAGTCAGATAATTTCTCTGGGGACGTATCATTCACTCAGCTTTGAAGGCTTTATCTTCGAGAGGCTCATCTGGCCTATCAACAATTCTGATTCAAAGAATCCAAACAAGAAAGCAAGCAAAAAGGAAGTGACCGAGTTGGTGTGTGTTTTAAACCACAACTCTCAGCTTCCACTCAGAAAATACCTTCCTTTTTTTATCCTGTTCTATGTAAGTCCTAGTTTAGACCAGAAGCTACTGTAGACAGAGCCTAAATTGTTATGCAATAAATTGCTCTGTTTCTTTCAGTACGTAAGACATTGCTGTGCCATCCAAAGGCTTTCAGCACACAGTAACTGATGCTGAATAATACTTGATAAGTTAAATATTAAAGTGAGATGTTGTGAACACCAACACCTGGTGGTACTAGGTTTTTAATCAACTACTCAATTAATACATATATATGATAAACCACTTACGGAAAAAATATAAAATAATTATAACTCATTCCTTCTCCTCTGATATAAGGTTAAAATGTGTTTATGACATTTACATCTATAAATGGAAAAGAAATCAGAGTGAAAGCCCCATTTTGCAAAGAGACAGAAATATGTAAATATTTTGGAATACCAACGGTCCATAAGAGAGGCAGAGTATTAAAGGTGATGAGAGAAATGTGTGAAAACCAACAGTAATAAAAGAGCAGCTTGGAAAAGTTATTAACCAGAGAAGGTTGTAACAGGAAGGGAAAAAAACGGTAAATTTTATTCAACTTAAAGAACTAAAATTTGTATAAGTTTTAGAGAACTAGTTGGTGTTTTTAACATTTAAAAATGAATCATTATCCTTTATTTGGCAAATTTGGGATTGTGTTTCAAGTCAATTTGTGGCAATCTTTGCTAACTCAGTACTATTAGCTTGCTCTTCAGGGTATAAAAATATCACCAGGTAGTCTGTGTTAGGGCAGCCAAAAGAAATCAAACATTGGCTCTATTAGATTCTGGCTTTCTTTCTAGAACTTTCCAAGTTCAGACGGTATGTTAATTGTTATTAGTCTTTTTAGCTGCCTTCCAAGATGCCAGAAAGTGTACCTGTGAAGTGTTGAGTACAATGCATCCATCTTCTTTCATACTTTTAGTAAACCTCATGTAGACAGGCATGCTCATGGACACCAATAGTCTACCACCATAAAATATTCTGATATAAAAATATGAGGCATCTGGCAATTGTTCTAATCTGGGTGTTTACCTAATTCTCCACCACATGTTTATGCAACCAATTTAATGATCATTTCTTGCGGTTCTTTCTGGAACAAAGAAACATCACCACATTGACATGCTTTTTCATATGCTTAGAAATACTTTACCAATTTTAGTTAAAAGGTTAATGATACACTGACAAAATGTTATCTGTAAAACTACAATGTCAAAGTGAATTATGACTACCGCCCTCAGACATATATGTCACTCAATACTATCAATTGGTGTTTGATGTTCTCAGTGGCTATTATGTCTGACCCTCAGGAGATCATGGTCACCTAAGCTTCAAACAGCCCAAAGTGAGTGCTCAAAAATGGGAGTTTCTGTGTCGCCTCCGAACAAGGGAATTCACACATCATCTAGGTCAGATAGTGCAAGGCCAGACTGAAATACTGGGACATTCACACTGCTCACTCTTACAAGCCAGAGATGAGCAACTCTCATTTTGTTATGTTGACTTCGACAACATAAAACAAGATTAATTGTAAATTAGTAGAATCAAAGCAGATGGCCCTAACAGAAAAGGAACATGTCACAAGTACAACCTCATCAATACAAGAGAAAGGGAAACTGTGTTCACTTGTAAGCCAACCTAAGCTTTACTGCTTCCCAGCTGTTTACTTAGTGGATTGCCTTGTCAATATCTAGGCTTTAAAAGATTATCTATGCCATGTCAGAAGATCCCAAGTATTGATCTCTCCTGGACATACCCGTCAAGTTCTTTTAAGGGGTCATATTAGGAATGTTTTCTTTACTCAAAGCCAATCTGTCTTTATATTGCAAAATACGTTGAGGACGGTTAAGTTAATATAGGTTACATTTCTTAGACATCATTACAGGACAACAAAGGCAAAAAAAAAAAGGAACAAAAGCCAACTATCAATGTACTTCCTTCTTTACTGCTCATCCCAAATTTTATTTTTGAGTACTCTAATCCCGTGATACTTTGATTTGTCAATAATGCACAGCTACCAAAGCCACAGCTTATTCCTCAATGCACAATGCATAGTCTTGAACCAATTGACTGTGGCAGGATAAAAATGTGAGATTTGCACGTGAGAAATGGAACTGCATGAAAAATAATATTAATGTTTGACTGGTTCTTGTCTATGATTGAGTGCAGATTTGGAAAACAAACAGAAAATAAAATAGAAAAGTGTATAATTTAGAACCTATCGACTGCCATGTTAACAGTTATTTTTACCAAAAGAAGCAAAATATATTATGGTTCAGCATTATTTTGTGAGATGATAATTGTCTAGTGTTCAAAATGAATTTGTCTTAAGTTTCATTTTTATGGTTAAGAATCCCTCATGATTAAGGAGACTCATTAAGCATAGGAAGCAAAATAACACAGGGATTATGAGCATGGGCAAAATGATTTAAACTCCCTGAAAGTGAGGATAACAATGATATTTATTTCTTTGAGTTTTTGTGAGGATTAAGTAAATTAATAAATGTAAAGCAGTGTCTAGCATGTAGTAAACACTTAGAAGTTGTTTATTATTACAACTGACATGGCCTTTCACCTCAATTTATCCTCAACTTTAACAATCTTAGCTTGTAGTCTACAAGAAAGTTTTACTAAGGGCTAATTTATTCCACTGAATTAAATATAAAATAGAAATAAATTAATTATGTTAGCTTGAATATTAAAATTCAATATTCTTCCTTTGGGTCTGCTCAGAATTTGAGTGGTGGGGCTCCATATATATAAACACAATTTCCATAGCTAAGTACTCTCTCCACGGTGCTTAAAAAGATTCCAAATAGCCAGGAACGAAATTAAGCAATTTAATTAGCCACTTATGTCAGACATATGAATGGTCTTTGTAAACACTGTGATACGGGTCATTTTGGAAAGATTTTCTGTAGTACAATAAACATCCCAAATGTAATGTCTCTGAAATAATATGATTTTATTCTCAAAATAAGTCCACCTCTTAAAAACTCAGAATTTTAGGAAGTGAGCAATTATAAAAGAAAAAGTTTATAGGTGGCAGAATACACATGGGTATGTTTGTATACAACATTTTTAACAGTTCATCGGCACAAAAACACACTTTTAAACAGGAAACAAAATCTGGCATAAACAGTTAAATTTCTCAAGCAACTATTACATAAAGGAAAGACACTACATATGTTAAAGAGCAAAACAAACAAACAAACAAAAAGCTATAGTCATTTAATGAACTAATTAAAAGACTACCTAGGTTTCTATGCGATGGAGAGAATGTAAAGCTAGTCAACTGAATAAATGCGGTGAGAATACAATCTAAAACTAAGGCTAAAGTGTCCTTCAAAAATAAAGACCAGACCAGCCGGTGTGGCTCAGCGGTTGAACGCCTACCTAGGATCCAGGAGATCTCGGTTCCATCTCTGATCAGGGCACATGCCCAGGTTGCGGGCTCGATCCCCAGCAGGGGGCGTGCAGGAGGCAGCCGATCAATGACTCTCACCTCGCTGATGTTTCTATCTCTCTCTCCCCCTCTCCCTTCCTCTCTCTGAAATCAATAAAGATATATTTTTTAAAAATAAAGAAAGAAAGACCAAGCTGTAGCCTCTTTCAGGAATGGTTCTCTACCCCTACAGCGCCAAGCACAAACGTCTAGGGAAACCATGGAGGACTGTACCTTCTCGAAACAGGCTTCATCCTTGCCACATATGATCATGACCTACACTCACCACTTTGTCCCAGACATGCGAGTCCACATCACCATGCTAAAAAAAAACCTGAAAATCATTAACAAAAATACAGGAATTCCCACAGAAAAACTATTAACTTTAAAGAAAAGATCATAGAAAATCCTAAAAGAAAGATGATTGACATGGTCATCAGAGCCAATTAAATGTAAAGGTCTCTCCCTCTCCTCGGTTCTTTTCCTCCTCTCTCTCTACGTAATTTATTTTTGTGGAACCACTACCTGACTCTCAGGTGCTAGGATATCATCGATTACTTGATAAAGATAACCACCTCCTATCTGGACCAGGCCTATCTCTGATCTTTCCAAATTACTTTCCAATAGCCACCAATTAGGTAATGATTATGTAAGACAGCAAATAGCATCGCCTAAGTGTAGATAAGAAAATGAAGTCACCGAGGTTGCAGCATTAACAGGTAATTAGGAAAGGCCTAGTAATCAATTCCAAATGCTAAACGTACAGAACATTCATTCACCATGTATTTTGGAGATGTTTTCTGTACCAAGTGCTGCCCTAGATCAGCAGTAATCAAGAGTGACATGGCCCTAGTCCTCGTGGAACTGACATTGCAGGAAGGGAGATCAAGGTAAACAGTTATATACCCTCATTCAAAGGCTCTCAGCCCCGTTTTGTTTTTTGTTTGTTGCTTGGTTGGTTGAATTGTTTGCAAGTCATTTACTTTCAGATCAGAAAAGAACAAAGATCCCCCCCACTCACCCAGGGGCTGTATATAGAATTATAGGTTACTACTGCACAGATTCCAGATAATTAAGCTGAACTGGAGAACAAGCTTTGAGAGATGCGTATAATCTAAAGTAGCCTCCTCCTGTGTATAAAATCTGAAGCCTATTAGGGAATAAAAGATAATAGAATTGGGAAGAAGACAGTACCCCCTCTCCCACTCATCAACTCTACGTGCTTGGCCCTTTCACCGGCAAGAGCATCAGTAGCTCATCTGCTTTCCTCATGAACTGATTACCCAAGTTCCTGAGACAGCTAAATGAAGAGGTGGAAATAGTCCCCTGAAGCAGGGCCCTAACCTGTGGAATTAATGACCTATATTTTCAAACTGGCAAATATTTCATTTAAAACAGTCCGGCCGGGCGTGGCTCAGCAGTTGAGCATCGACCTAGGATCCAGGTGATCGGGGTTCGATTCCCGGTCAGGGCACATGCCCGGGTTGCGGGCTCGATCCCCAGAAGGGGGCGTGTAGCAGGTAGCCGATCAATGACTCTCTCATCATTGATGTTTCTCTCTCTCTCTCCCTTTCCCTTCCTCTCTCTGAAATCTATAAAGATATATTTTTTAAAAATAAAAAATAAATAAAAATAAAACAGTTACATGTAAACTACATGATCCTATTAACCAATCTCATCCGATAAATTTAATTTTTAAAAAACAAACAGTTACATGTTCTATATATAATACTACAGAAATATTACCTGAACTCCTTGAGGGGAGGTGGTTATTTAAAAATTTAAACAATTCTACTAGTGAGCCAACAAAAAAATTTATATGTATATACAGATGCAGATATGTACATATACACATATATAAAATATTATTTTATATCCTCATCAGTTGCAACACCTTGTATAAAAATGAATGCAGTAAAAAATAACAAGCTAAGCCCCTACTATTAACCACTGTTTATGTAACTTTGTCACATATACAATATATGTTTTTGAAGTTAAAAAAAGTACTATTTTATGAATCTGAAGAAATGGTGCTTTTGAATAATAAACCAGTGAGTGATTATAAAGACATATATACTCAAGTTTTCTTAAATATACTTAGCATCCTAAAACGTAACACAGTTACATCTATATTTGAATCTTTAAATAATTTCAAATTAAATATTAAAGGTACAATTATACCAAATCAATTTCATGCACTGTCATTTTAAAGAATAAAGGCAAACTGAACTATACATTATTTATAATGAAAATAATCCATAATTACTTTGATCTAATTATCACGGTAATTGTAGCATTTCGTGGTAAGGTAGAGGAAGGGAATCTCCTTTGTTCAATTTTCTCTATCCAAAATTTCATAGTACCTGCTTTTTAGTGTAAATCTTAAAAAATTAATTTTATTTAAGGCATATTAAATTTTATAACCTGAGCCAATGATCAGAATGTGGTATTAAATAAATTAATACTGTCCTTAAAGCTCTTTTCAGAAAAAATATCTGAGATATGCATAGACTCCACTTCTCATTAGAGTTGCTTACAGAGAAAGATCATTTGTTCCTAATAGGGGAAAAAATGAAGCATTAAGCAGACCAGGCAGAAAATTATCAATATTTTGTGTAGTTTCTCAATTCAGCTGTAGAAACAAAATGACAAATTGTGCAATAGCATCTTCTAATATAAAGGAAAACACTTTTTTTTTCATTGCTGTTGGTTGGGGATCACTTTTACTGACAGAGACTCAGTAATAACACACCTTTGTGACTTGTGTTAGGTACTACAATTTACACAATGGTGTTTAGAATTAAGTGGGAAATACAGACAAGTAAACTAATTATAACAATACAGGAATTAAATACTACCATGGATATAGGGTAGTGTGGGCAAGGTTAAGCTTGACTTGTGATGAGGGGGAAGGAGTGAAATCCGCAGAAAAGGCGGCTTGGAGGAAGGGATGGCTCCCCTGAGCTCGGAAATAATACTTCAACAGCTTTCCCAGGTCAGCGCTATAGGGATATAGGGGCAGCAGAGCATGATTCTAGGCCAGAATGTCAGACTCACACAAATTCTTACAAGTCACTTTAAAGAGTTTATTTATTTATTTTTAGGAGCAATTGAGAATCTCTGAGTGCACAATCAAGAGAGACATCACATTTTTACTTGTAAAGAAGTGTTACAGTTATCGAGGTGAAAAATGATGGTGATACTAATAGGAAGACTAGCAAAGGGGATGGAGATAAGTGGAAAGTTCTAAAGCTATTCAGGAAGAAACATCAGCAAGACCTGATGACCAACTGATGTGAAGAGATGAAAAGAGAGGAGCAAAGTATCAATCTCAGATTTCTGGTGTACAGGGCTAGATGGATGTTGGTATCATTTTCCTTGGTAGGAAATAATAGAGGAAAGGCAGGCATGGAAAAGAAGATAAGTCTCATTGTGGACGTCTGAGCTGGAGGCCTTACAAATGGAGCTGTAGAGGTCTAGGCTAGAGATAAGAGAGCAGGGAGCAAATCAGGACAACACTGGTCACTGAATACAGAGAGGTAAGCAGGCCACAGAGCAAAGAGAGAACAAACCCTCCAGCAACTTGAACATTTCAGCTATAGGCCAAGAAAGGCTCAGCCAGATAAATAAAAAGAAAATCAATAGCATATATATGCTAGACCTTGCTAACTGCCTATGAAATATCCATTCTCTGTTCTTCTTTTCAACAAAATTCCAATTTTTGTTTGGAGAAGAAATAGACCAGTTAAAAACCCATCTCTCCAAGCACATTCGAAACAAAGAATGGCCATGTAACATAGTTCTAGTGAGAGCTGTAATGGAATTCTACTGGGTGGAGCTTTCGTGGTATTTTTAAGTTTCCTGATATAAAAAAAAATAGGCTGCTGATTTTTTATATTCCTCCTTCTAGCACAGCACAGAAAGGTGATACTGAGAGGTGCAGCAATCACCTTGCAACCACTGGGAGGAAAGCCACACTCTAAGGTTGGCAGAGCAGCAAACAGAAGGGAGCTAGATTCTTGATGGCTTCTTGGAACCACCACGCTTTTGTTGTATAGCCTTCATCCAGAATCAAATTTAAACCTACGTATGTATTTAAACTGCCTGGCTTTGATTACATGCAGGAGGATGCTATCATGATTTAGCTGGGGACCATGAAATTCTAAGCAAGAGACTATTTCACAAGGAAGGTCAACTGTATCTCATTCCTGCAAGAGGTAAATTATACCCATTATAGGAAGCAATATTTAGAAAGCCAAGGTCAATGTTGTCGGTGAGAGAGATGGTGTAAAGCCATATAGGATGCTAAGCACCTCTTTCCAAGGTTTAGTACAGCACCATAATTGAATTGCCTATGTATGGAAATTTGAATGGATTGAAGTGAATCCTGTTTTAGCCTTCAGCATACTGGTTGGTGTAAAAGAAGAAAACTTCCCTGGAAGAAAAAATGGAAATAGAATAGTATATTATATTGTTACACTTATGTTCTTAAAACAAAGGAACCATCAAGATAACCACACACCTGGCCCTAATGCAGATGCTTTTGAAATTATATGTCCACCCATTGATACAAAATATTAGTGTTTACCCAAAATCCTTTCTGAGAAAACAATTTTTTTCTGAAAAAAATTTGGTAATTTATATAAGTGTGGGAATCACAATAATTTAGATCCCCTACTCATGTTTCATATTATTCATTATTTTAAAAGCTCTGAAGTCTTATAAAAAAGATATTTAAACATAATGTTTGTGTATAGACATATTTCCAAATTATTTTTAACAGCTTATAGAACCAATTCACTGCAACATATTTTTAAAAAGTCCACAATGAAATATTTAAATGCTAACCATGCCAATAACAATAGCTTTATAAACCCTCAAAAATATATTGATCATAAAAGACATGCTGTGTTCCGATACAAGAAGAATACCTATCGCTTCACAAATATGTGGTTTTTAAATTCAGTTGTGTATGAGAAGGTGGCTGACTCTGGGCACAGAAAGCTCATTCTAAATGTAACCGTATATGGCACTAGTTTTCCACCCTTCAGCTTCTTGAATGAGGACATATTCTCTGGGACCATATAAATTGAAGTAGTAAACCTATTAATTAATATGTCCTGCACAGTAAACAGCACGCAGTACAGCAGCTGCTTACAGAGGGCCTTGTCATCTGGGCAGAGCTCTAAGCACTTCACACATTTCAGTTTATCTAATCCTCTCCAACCTCCATAAGGTAAACAGAAGTAATATCCCATTTTACAGGTGAGGGGGCTGAAGCACAGAGAAGTTAAGTAAATTCACCAAGGTCATAGAGCTATGCTAAATGAAAATGTACTGAGTTCGCTGGGAGCGAAATTTCTTTTAACTTAATGAGTGAACGAATTGTAACTATGAAGAGTTTCTACAACATACCCCACAGCCACGGTACAGGTTCCAGAGAACCCATTATATCAAAACAATACAAACTCTTCTTGGAATAGGTCATAAAGAATGTATTGTTATTCAGCAGGGATTGATAATTAAAATTTTGAGGGAGGCTTAAAGAATTATAACCAACATAGTCCAGAAAAAAACCATTTCATGGGAGAACATACAGAGACCTAAGTGGTAATTACTTTTTGAAAAGAGAAAAGAAGGAGAGAGAGCGCAAAATGTTAAGAAATTGACTTTCTTGCCTACTAATCTTACAGTCTGACCACAGAACTGAAGTTCTTCAAGTTTTTAGTTTTGGTGACTTAGGCTAAAGCTGAGGGCAGAGAGGGCAAGGCAACTGAGAGCGTGTCCTGAATGCGCGGGCCATGAAAATCTCTCTCCACTCCTGCGGAATCCTGGCTCACGGCTACGCTCTTTCCTGAGATGGTCCCGAAGGGAAATATGCTGTAATCATATTTTCCAAGAATTCCCTAAAGCAAAACTGAACACGGCTGCAGCCTGTCCTACACTTCCATTTTACAGCAGAGAAAAGTCACTTGGGTTCACTCTGACAAGCGCTGAGTTATTGGATCAAAATGCTCTCCATGTCCTTCTAGTACCTTGAACAGACTCATAATCCATTTTCTGGAGTTTGAGATAAGAATCTGTTCAGAGCTAACTGCATGTGGCTCGATCTGGGAAAAGGACAGTATTACCCAGTAAAGAGATACAGGGTGATGGTGATGGAGAGACTGAGACAGAATCTAAATCCTTTGTGTGGGGAGATTGTCTTTTCTCATTTTCTTTTTAACTTTCTGGCTCTTATTCTAAGTTTTACTCCAAGATTTACTAAATAAGATTTACTACGTCCCCACTCAGGCATACTAAATAACTTGGTCATGAACTTTTACTTCTCCTGACAAGTGTAAAATGTCATACTCGCTATTAAAACTTCAATTTAAGCCTTAGGTTAAATATGACACAAGTTAAGATGCCACTAAAGCTACAATTTCCACTTCGGATACTAGGACTGAGATTAGAGATCAGCAACCCAAATTAGAAATCACATAAACTTTATTAAAACTTAGGCCCCCCTTAATAACAATCTTCAAACATGAGCTGTTATATTAAAAATGGCTTTTCTCTTAGCACTTAGCATGTAAAATGCAAGACTTACGCTCTAGTGTAGAACCGAAGTAAATTAAAGTTATAATTCTGGGCTAACATATGCTGATGCCTATAAAGGATATTGATGATGGAGGCTGGATAATCTTTTGTTCTGAAACTCTTTTAATGCAACAAATGATCTTCAGATAATTTAACTAAAAGTCAGAGGAATAGATTAAATGACTTCCAAATGACCCTGCTATACAGTTCTATTTTTATTAATAAAACCTAGTTTTTCTGTAGTTTCCATTATAGAAAATGTAAAGTAAAAGAATTTAGCATTTCACTTTTGGATTATGTTAAGTAAATATAGCCTTCCATAAATTTATTTAAAAACACCGAAGAGGATCTCATGATTTACTTTCCTTGGTAAACAATAGTGTGGGGATAATAGTAAAGGTTTGAGTACCCTGCTCTCTCTTTAACATCCCACTAGCTGCAAACATTCCTCTATAGGAAACATCTTCTTTCCTTCACCATCCAGGCAAATGTATTTCTCTACTCTTCAAAACTTCTCCCTACCACACCAGTACACCCCCCCACACACACACACACACAGTTTCTCTCCCTCTCTCTCTCTCCCCCTCCAACCCCCTTCCCCCCCCCCTCCCCGCCCCACCCCCTCCACCCAGTCTCTCTGGGTTCCTCAGGGTGTGTCTCCCTCTGGGTCCCTCCTGTGCTTTTCTTTCTATGGGTTTCCTTCTCTCCATTTCTACCCCTGACTTGCTGTCTCTACCAGTCACTCTCACCTGCCCCCCCTCCTCACTGTTTTAGAAACAGGGGACAATTCACCTAAAATCAGGTTTTATCTGCTTCTCCTAAAAAACAAAATTAACCACACTGGGCTCACATCCCAAAAGGTGTGCTTGGCTCTAAGGAACGAGCAGGGATCTATGAACAGGAGTTTAGAACACTGTACACCTGTGCTTCTCAAACCTGAATCTGCATATGAGTCACGCTGCAATATTGTTAAAATACAGGTTCTGATTCCATTGGTCTGGAGCGGAGCCCAACTTTCAGCATCTCTAATTTGCTTCCAGGTGAATCCAATGCTGCTGGTCCATGGTTCACATTTTGAGTAGGAGCCTCCATTTGTTCCCTGCGGTAGACCCAATCCTTCCACCACCTGAGTTAGTCTCCCCCACGGCCATAGATACAGCATTACCATTTCCAAGAATACCGCATGGGTTTCTTCTCTTGCTTATCCCTATCTTGTCTAGTTATTGCAGCATCCAGATTTCCAGTTTTGATATCTTATTTTAACTAAGCTTTTATTAAAAATTTTATTTCATGAACCACAGACCAAAGCTAAGATTGTAATGAGCAATTTACAACATTACATGCTGTAATTTCCCTTTATTTTTCATCAAATTTACTTCATTAAATATAAATCCACTGACTGACAAGAGCTTTATATATAGAGATTACTAGCATAGTACAGAATGCAAATAATTCTGCTGTATTTAATACTTTGTGTAATTTTTTCCCAGATCGAGAAAGTAAAGATGGGTCCTATTTTGCACATGTCAAATTTCTCTAGGGAACTTTAGGAAACCACTTAAAGTACTGTCAGTACTAATTGTTTTCTTATCGGTCAGGGAATATGAACCCCTATTTTTCCTATTAGCCAGTCACTAGGGTCATAAACAAAGGTTGATGTTACTGGGGGGGAGGGGGGGCGGTCACTACACTTACAGAGCTAGTTCTACACTTACCAGAACCTAACAGGAACTCACTTAGATTTTTGTACTATCAGAAGTAAGCTACATTTCCTGAGTAACATTATCCTCAGAAGAGATACTTAAATATCCCAGAACCTTGGCAACAAACAAACAAACAAAATCCGCTCACAGAGCAATACTACCTGATGACTACATTCTAAGTATTGTGCCTTCAAAAGAGTGAGATCACGTGAACTGCTTGATTTTACGTGGTTGTATAGGAAATGAGTGAAAGGGTAGATCAGACTGTTCCTTGAAGTGGCATCACACACGGAATAAAAGACTCCCCAGTCACAAGCTAGGTCATTTCACTTACAATGTGCCAAGGCCGGTGCTGGGCACGTGGGTCACAGAACGGTTGCAGGGGTGACCCTTGAGGTGGCTGTGAGTGACTAGCCAGTGGAAGAGGAAGAGAAGCACATTCCAGGCTGAAGGAACAGAGGAAAGTGCAACTTCTTGGGATGGTGATGGGCCGCAGTATTTTGAACTATTGTTAGCCATTCAAAGCTAAGATAACTTAATACAAACTCTCAATCCCACTTGCATGGCCGTAGACTTGACCTTGACTTTGCCATCACCAATAACTGTTTCTCTCGCAAAATCTCAACTTCTACTGTCTCACCCTCCAAAATTAAGCCAATCTCCAAATCTAATCCTCAGTTTTCTCTTCATATCTTCTACTACCGCTTGCTTTACACTAGCACCATCTCCTACCTGGAATACTGCTATAGCTTCTAATTAGTTTTCCCCAATCTTTCTGCAACCCCTTCTCTACATATGCAGTACTCAAGCATCACGAGTGATATTTTAAAATGTAAATCAGATCAGTCATCTCCATCACTGCCTGAAAACCTTCTGTGGCTCTCAGTGCGCTAAACGTACATCCAACATCATTACCTGGTTATAGGCCCCTGAATCATCGCGCCCCCAACTATCTCTCCAGCTGTATTCCTTACTCAGGTTCACCATGTTTCACTTTCCCAAGTATGCCCAAGTCTAATATTTTCTCATGGCTGTTTAGATGTACTGTTCTTTTTGGCTGAAATGCTTTTTCTTTTACTCTGCACCTTAATAACATCCATACTCTTTCAGCTCTGAACTTGACCCCGATCCTTCCTGGCACTCATTCCCATTTGTAAGCACAAAGTCACTATGTAAATTGCTGATTTTCTATCATCATCCCTCTCCCCACTATATTTAAGTTTCATGAAGGCAGAAACTATTTGTTTTTTGTTCACCACTGAATAGCTTGAACTAAGCAGAATGCCTAGAAAGAGTTATTTAGAAAAAACACCAAATTTTTGGGATAAACTATATCTTAGTATTCTTCATAATATTATTTAATTTCTGGCATTTTAAAAACAACATTTTTAATGCCCACATGGTGTAACAATGAGACAGAAAAATACTTGTGCCCTGAAAACATTCAATAGCACTCTATTCTAACCTTACACAAAAAAGCTTAAATTGATAATTAATGACAAGAGTAAGTTAATTTATATTGTATTAATTAAAACTAATTATACTAAGAAGTTTGAGGTGCGTCTTCTTAAATAAATTTGCCACTGAAGCAAAAGTTTTAAAATAAATATAAATGACTCAAGTTATTCTGCGTATGTGGGAAAAACTTCTAGCATTTAATCATAAGCACATTAGAAGGATTAAAAGGAGCAGCGATACGATGATAAGATTTGAGAAATAACCAGATCCACCTTGTTATTTTATTATTTTTAAAGATAGTACTGTTGACATGAGGAGACACTGCCAAGAATTTCCCATAAATAACTAAACACTGAATTGATTTTCTGGAAGCCTCGAGGGGCTTTATATCTAAGTATCAACGAGTGTTGAAATAATCATCTTAGTACTTGTCAGCAAGTATGAACACCATCTACTTTCTGAGAAAAGAAAGGAGTGGCTCCTGAGACTGGCAATGGAATATATAACCTTTCACCCCAAGATTACTGAATGAATCTGGTCCAGGATGGTGCTTCTAGTAATAGTCAGCAGACAGAAGCTGTTTTGTAGCATCTAATCTAGACAGCATACTTTTCCATTTAGTCTTTATTCCATAGCCATGTGTTCCAATACATCCAAGGTCCTTTTTGGGGGCTATCTAAGAAAAAAATAGAATATAAAAATGGTTTTCCCTAGAGAACATATAGAAATGTTAGGTATCTAGAAGGATATCCACCAAAATTTCAACAGTAGTTAATTCCAGGTAATAAGGCCATAAAAGCACATGTGTATTTTAAAAGCATTTTATAGTGAACACATATTAATTCTATAATTAAAAATAAAATAAAAATTTTCAAAGTTATTTAAAAATAATCTCTGTAAGCTTATTAATCATCTTCCTTAATCTGTGATTGGCAGTAAATAAAAGAAAGTGTATAATGTGTCCCTAACGCTAAGATCTTTCCACAAATTTACTAAAGATTAATATATTTTATGTAAAATGATGGAAAAACGATAAAAATTTGCCTAGTCAATAAGTCAACTAAAGCCCTGGCCGAGGTAGCTCAGTTGGTTGGAGTGTCGGCCCAGACACCAAAAAGGTTGCAGATTTGATTCCCGCTCAGGGCACATACCGAGGTTTCAAGTTCCATTCCCAGTTGAGACACATACGAGAGGAAACAGATCGATGTTTCTCTCTCTCGCTTTCTCTAGCCCCCTGCCTCTTTCTCTACAATTCTAAAATCAATAAAAACATATCCTTGGGTAAGTATTAAAAAAAGAAAAAGAAAACACATATCTTGAGCCTGTAACTTATCTGTCTAACTAAGAGTAGTTTTAACACAGAATATAGCCTGTTAGCCTTCATGAGTGAATAGCGATTTCTCTGACACAGCGTCTCCTCTAACACCCTCATTCAAAAGGTCCACAAACTCTGTCTTTTTCTGCTGAAATGCCCATTGAAACTCAAGCCTTCTCTTTAAGCCCATCATCACTACCATCTCAGAGATCACATGGACTATGGAATATGGGGTTTTGCTTCTATATTTAATATAAAAAACTCTTTGGAAAGACAACAAAAATATTAGAAACAATCTTTATGTGTTTTCAAAAGAAAATGACAGCTGTCTTCTCTCTTAATGGGTTATCCACAGGATACTGCTCTTACTTTTCTAACAAATACAGATTTCACACCACATTTACTTGAAGGCATAATGTCTACACTTGACTTATAACACAACTGAAATCTGGCATCTGGATGCGACAAGTGGTCTGATGGATTTATTGCCTACGTCACTGTGGTATTCTTGGTATAGCAGCCTGAACTGAGTAAGTAGGCAGCAACACAAGGATATATTCTGATCGAGAGTAAAAACTCAAGTTTTTGCCTGGCTGGTATGGCTCAGCAGTTGAGCATGGACTATGATCCAGAAGATTTCGGTTCAATTCCCAGTCAAGGCACATGCCCAGGCTGCGGGCTCGATCCCCAGCAGGGGGCATGCAGGAGGCAGCCGATCAAAGACTCTCATCATTAATGTTTCTCTCTCTCTCTCCCTCTCCCTTCCTCTCTCTGAAATCAATAAAAATATATATTTAAAAAAAACAACTCAAGTTTTTAGTAAATATAATCATCTTGAAACTTAGCAATATTGATTCTTTACTCAAGTAAAAAAATATATATATAAATTTCAAAAAAATGAATTTATCCCAACTGCGAAAGTTATGAAAATTATGTAATTGCTCTTTAAACAAAAATTATTTGAATCAATATTATTACATGTCTTATGTTAGCAATGAGGATCCAAAGGTAAATCTCTCATACCACTGATTTCAATGCAAGATGGAATTTAAGGTATCAGCACATGCTTTACTTAACCAGAAATTAATTTAAGAAAATTTAATTACTGAAGCATGTTTTTCAAATTTTAGCATATTAACACACATATCTTCAACTGTATAATGAACTGACTCCATTTTTGAACTGAGAAGCATCTGAGCCCATCTGTATAAATAATCCTAGTGTCTGACCATATTGGAGCCAACGAGAAAAATCAGTGAAAACAACAGCATTGACAATTAGATTTATGATTTATAATAATGTGCCAGTCCCTTTGCTACACACTTCATATGCATTATTTCATTTAATCATGAACTAATTTTGGAACAAAGAGTCAGTGCATTTTAGAATATAAATGTACATGAAAGTGAAAAGATACTGTAAAATCATAAACCTACATGAGCCTTTAAAATTTTTCCTTTAACTATGAAAACAAAAATAAGATATATAAAGATGTTTTAGAATCTGGTCAATGCACTTGAAATGGCAAGCTTTTAAAAAACATAAGAGGAAGCAGGAATATTTTATAGATGTAATATAAAATGTTCAATTTCAAAGATAAAAAGTCTATCAAGGAATAATATGTGTGTGTATGTGATGTGTGTGTGTGTGCACACATACACACACACACATACAACCAACCAATCAATATTTCATAATATAATGGCATATTCTATTTCTACCTGCTTATCTGAACCACTTTACCTCCAGGAATAATCCTTCCCTGCATGTTCCATGGCCTAGATTTTGAAAAGATATTCTATTTTACCTAGGTAAACACATGACGACTTAACATGTATAGTCAGTTTACTTTCTTATTTCATCCAAATGAGGAAAAATGGATAATTCAAATTCAAAATCATTCTGAGGACGATCATACAGCATTAATAACAACAAAAGATCATCATGTATTGAAAGCTGTGGTCAAATATTACTTCAGAATACAAACATTCACCTCAAAGTAATTACTATTAAAAAGTGCTCCAGCTAATAAACTGTGGGGTAACTTAATCTTTGATTAATTGGGGAAAAAATAATTTTTTTTCAAGAAAGATAGTTCTTCTGTGATTTTGCTGCTAAGACAGCCAGCAGATGTCTGCCTAGTCTGAAGGGAATTTCTCTTCCTCAGGAGAAAACAGCTTAAATGGGAAACAAATAGCCATATGCTGACTGTGCGCTGCTTAGCAGATGACGTAAGAGCCATAGTCCACAATGGAAACCATAAGGGTCAAGGTTCACATTAATTCTCTTTAAAATGCAATGCAATTACCCAAGATTGAATTACTTATTAAATATAAGTTGTGCCAAAAAACAGTGCCTGGCATAAAATAGAGTTCTAGATTTTATAATTGGTTATGTTGGGTATAGAAGAATTGATCAATAAATGTTTTCCTAAACATTTAGTAGAATATCAAATAGAGCTAATACAACCCCCCCCACACACACACACACACAAAATACTACTTGCAAGACCATGTTAAAAGTTGGGTATGAAAGTGAATTAAACAGTGAGTTTTCATAAATCTTAGAAACAGCAATATCTTCTAAACGTTCCAATTTAATGTCCCCACCAACATATATCATTCTTGGTTTGCAAAAAGAAATAATTATTAGAAAATAATTTTTTAAAATGTACCTGTGAATAGGAATTATTTTCCTTTACAGATATAAACTTCCAAAAATTCCAGGTAGAAACTTTAGGTTAAGGACTACTATATATTTCTTAGCATTCTAATTTTCAGACTTTATAATTTGGCGAATAAATTTAGCTGTATCAAAACTGAGTTTTCAAGAACAAGGACTACAGCTTTTACCACCTTCCAAGGATCAGCACCAAAAGGCTGGCCGAAGTTTTATACTCTGTATCTAACCTGGTTATAATTGGGATTCAAATAAAAATAAAAAATCTTAATAATGACCAATAAATACAATTATTTTGGTGCATTATTTAAATTTTTAAGTACACAATAAAAGGACAATATAAAAGAATTATAATTTCTATACAGAAACAAAGGTATTAAATGACATCCTATATCATTTTTTTCAATGTTTGAGAGATTGACAATTGTTAGGAACCAAAAAATCCAGTTGTTGTTACAGCTGTAAAACTTGGTTTAAAGGCAAATAAAACACAGATACATGTTTTCAAAAGAATTACCTACAACTGTGCTGTAAAGTCTGTGTTGCCTCAAGACACTTTTGTTAATGCTATTATTTCGGGTTATAACTTCACTAAGAAATTTGATGCAATCTTTGCCTTCCTGTGTCTGAGCCTTTGGGAAGAGAAAGAATGGTTCTCATTGAACTTCTGATACCTAAACTAAGGAAATAAAAAAAAAAAAAAAAAGCAACAGTCTCCAGAAAAAAATAAAATCAAACTATAACAGTACTTTATAGATTTAACCTACATCAAATATGACCCATGTTTCCCTGCCCCCCCCCATTGGTTATTTAACATACAAAATGTTTTGATTTGAGGACACAAACACATTTAAAAATGGTGAATGAACAACAACCACTGCCTAAAATAAAAAACTGAAATACACTTGAATTCAATTACCACTATCTATTTGTATTGTGCTGAAGCATGAATTTACTAAGTAATAGTTTCCAAATTTTTTAAACACACACAACACATTTTAACTGCTAAGTACTTATTTTTTTCCATATAACTGTGTCCAAATAATACAATGTGTCCAAAAAACATGTTTTTGATTATTACAATTAAATCAGTATAAAAATTATTGGAAGCAAACACTACTCAAACTTTTTTTCAAGGTTGGAAATAATAGTTATTATCACCTATAAGGATCTTTATTATCAAACTGTCCTTATTGATAACAAACTATATTTGATAAATATACAATATCTATACATTTCTCCCTTTTCACGTATATAAATTATTGCCAAATATGATCTTAAAGTATTTTTTTTAAATGTGTTTTTATTGATTTCAGAGAGAGGAAGGGAGAGGGAGATAGAAACAGCAATGATGAGAGAGTGGTCACTGATCAGCTACCTCTTGCACGCCCCCCCAGGGATGGAGCCCTCAACCCAGACATGTGCCCTGACCAGAGTCGCACTGTGACCTCCTGGTTCATAGGTTGACCCTCAACAACTGAGCCACGAAGGCTGGGCTGATCTTGAAGTATTCTTAAAAGCACTTTTATTAAGTTTTATTCAGTAAATTATAATATTCTTTTTTCTCTGGAGGTTGAACGCATTTCGGAGGCATAACGAGGTATATATCACACTAAAATTTGTGAATTATGCAGTATTAAGAAACTGTGTAGTTAAATATTTTACTGGTAAAAGTTACATAACGATCTTTGGTCTGCTTTCAATTCCATGATGGTATATTTGATAACTAAGACTGGAAGAGCTTTTCCCATAATGAACTCTCAAGGTAATAGAATGTCTAGGTAGGAAGGGAACTTAACTGGAAACTTATAGTGTTTTCTTAAAATATCTACACAAAAGCCAGATTAGAAAAAAATAGCTCCCTAAATTCCAGTGCATGAAGGTTATCTTGCTCATCCGAGGTAAACTAGAGGTGCTTTAAAAAGGAAGATCTACAGGGTGAGACTTAGAGCTTCTATTAAAGTCTCTAGCTTTTTTTTAATTCTGACAATGATAAGGAGTAGAGTAGGAAATAGCACAGAAACAGAAGCTAGCTTGGATATTTCTCTTGGTACACGCTTCACTTATGAGTATAATTCCAGAGAATAAATAATCACTCCGTGTTCCCCTCCTGATCTTCAGTTTCTTACCTTCCAAATACAGGAGTTGGCCTAGGTTTCTCTAAATCATCTTTCCTGATTCTTTTAATTTCTTCTCAAATGTTAACTTAAATGTATCTCTACAGGAAATAATTAATCTTAAATATAAATGTGTCAGGAGTTAAAAGGTGCTCATCCCATAACTTTGAAAGATGACATACATAGTGTATGTCCTTTTTGTAAGTAAGTTGTGCCTTTAAACTTCTTTTACTTACTCTAAATTTAAAGTTGGCCTAAAAAAAAAAAAGAAAAATAGCTTTCTGTTATGATTATAGATTGTTTACATCTCACTGATTTAGTTCTGTGAACTGAACTGAGAATCAAGGCAATATGAGAAAGTAAAATTCCACTATCAATTAACTGTGAATAGAGAAATATAAATGTGGGTTTCAAGTAAATTTTTTTAAATGTGAATGGCTACCTCTGACACAGTTTTACATGATTAATTTTTTAGTATCTCTAAATTTTATGTTCATATCAGACATCTTTAGCATTCTGTCTCAATTTAAGTACAGAGTACTCTGTGGCTCTGTGAGGCTGACCAAATCACCTAAATTTTCAGGGGCTAATTCCACATTAATATGACTGAGTTAAAATAATCTGTCTCTAAATTCTTTTCTATGTCTATAATTTTATAATTATCTGAGTCTATATATTCAAGTTCTAGTTGAATGTTGTAGACAATGTTGGAGATTATGAAAACTGATTATACAATTAAAATCTTGAACACAAATTATAACAAGATATCAATCATCATTTAAATATATTATGTACAGAGTTTCCCATATAATTATATATAAGCTTAAAATAAATTAGATCTAAATTTCATTTGTCTCCAATACCTGTAAATTCTCAATTTCTGCCATATATACATACACACAGTGTTTCTGGCTACCTCTTACATGTTTATTGAAAATAAGAGAAGCCCAATTATTATCCAAATATAATACATATCTAGACTCTAGAAATAAAAATTTAATCATTAGTCAATAAATCCTTCTTATGGTAATTTCAGACGAGCTGCCTTTGAATTTGTATAAAGAAACTGAACTACTGAGGATTACATGCCCTCCCAGGGTGCACTATGGTAACCAAGGTAATAAAATATGAAGCATATACATACACATCTCTGGATATAGCTTACCAAAAAGGAGAAAAAATTTTTAAGAATTAGGAACAGTTTAAAACATACCTTACAATATCAGTTGAAAGCATTTCTCCTAATGAAAACAAATGAAAAATATCCCGCCTTATTCTTTTATAAAAACATACTAATATTCAATATATTTAAAAGCAACAATGGAGGGGAATGAATCAATTTCAGTGAAAATGGTCAACAGAAAACAGCTCCAAATCAAAAAAATAAAATATTTCAACAAATATGTATAAATTCCAATTAAGCCTGAATAACCAGCTAGAATAAGAAATACTATAGAAAATTCAGACAAGGAGGGGACTGAATTCGTATACAAAGCTAGAGATTTTCCTCGAGGAAAGCCTGTGATACAGGTTTGATATTTTCATTGTCACTGTCACGGCAAACGGGCCCACTCCGCCACTCCCCCCGGGAACCACAGAAAGCCCACTTTACTTACTAGCTACCTCCAGCGACGCATTGTGGCTCACAGCCTCTCCGAGGTAATTCCTTGCTACGCAGATGTAGACCCCTTCGTCTGGCCTACTTTTCCGTCCATGCACAATTCGTAAGAAAAATAAAGATCCACTTGGCAGCAGCATGCGGTGTGAGCGGGGGTCATCTTTGTCGGTCTCCACTCTCTCCCCCCCTTTGTACCACTCGATCGTGGGCGTGGGGCGGCCCTCGGCCTTGCAGTTCAAAGTCGCAGGTTCTCCTTTCGACACAATTAGGTCTGAAGGGTGTTCAACAATGCGAGGTGGAAAATCCTCCTGACGAAGACGGGAGCCTGCAGAACAAATGACCAAATGGCTTCATGTTATCACTTGAAAGCGTCAGTCTTCTTTCAGAAGCCGAGGCATTAGCACTGCTGTTTAAAGGCTGCCTGATACTGGCCCACGCTTGCTGCCCTCTTCACTAACTAACCCTTCTGGTGTCCCCCTGGACGACACCTTCCAGCTCCTGAATCCTCTGACCCTCCCAAAGTGCTCTTGCTTAAACTTTGCCTGGACCAATCCCGCCTGCTCTTCAAATCTCCTGGCCACAAATCCTTTGGGCGCCCACACCCTGTCTGTGTGTGCCATGCATGTGCCCGTTTTGCAGAAGAATGTATCAGAAAATTGTCGAGTATTACAAAAATTGGCATGACTTCCTGGAATTTCTTTTTTAACTAACATCAATCAGCACTTTAACAAAACATATATTATATACTAATGAACATTTATATTCAAATATATGGTGAAACTTCTTTATAGAAACTTTTATATCTTTCCAAATAATACAAGTATATGTGTACTTTTTCAGTTTTCATTAATAAACTGGGCTCATCACTCTCCAATAATTATGCTATTATTTCACCTCAAAGATGAAATGTTAAATAGCTGAGTTTAAATAATTAATTAAATATAATATTAAATTTTTAAAAAGATATTGAGTGAGGGGTTACGTTCTAGACATTATGTATTACTTAATAAATGAAGTCCTGAGAATACGTGCCATTTAAATAGTTTGTGTCTGTACCTTATTTTCCCAGTGAGATTATAATCTCTAAAACAGGGATCAAGTCTCATATTTTTAAGACTCCTACCTTATTGCTACCATGGGTAGATGTACTATGTTAACTTCTTAGAGATTTCTCAAATTCAAAAGCCCAAGGCTTAATTTACTTGTGCTCCAAGCCTTGTTCTCATCTAGTGTTCCAAAGTCAGTGAACAATGAAAAGAAAAACCAGTCTTCCTTGACACCTCCATTTCTGTCCTCTAGGCCTCCCCTAAATTTCTCAAATAAATCTACTCATCTCCATCTCTACAGTCAGCTACCATCCCAGATCAAACTTCTATCAATTCCCATCAGGATTTAGAAAAGCTCTTAAGTAGCGTCACTTCAACACAGCCCGAAGAAGGCTTTGAAATGTAAATACAATCTGGGTCCTCAATTTCAATGGCTCTTAAAATAAACTCATTTCTCTTAAGATAAAGTCCTTAACAAGACCTACAAGGTCCCGAGTGTTCATTCCCCTATCTAGCTCTCCAGACTCTGCCTGTTCCATTCCTTTCTCTGCTTTCTTCAGATCTTTCCCTAGTTTATATCAACTTTTCTTTCAAAGTTCTGCTCTCCCTGATCTTTACAACAAAAATTAAGTGATCCTTTTATAAAACTGAATAACACTATATAGCTACCCTTGGTAAGAATGATCAGAATTACAACAGAAATGTGTTTGATTGTTCAGATACTGTCTGTCTTTTCCATTACTCTGTAAGATTTGTGGGTCGGATTCTGCTCACAGAATTTAAGAGTTGCTTCTCTTAAACTTGGCAGAGTGCTGAGCATACTACAGGTAATCAATAATAAGTCTGTGTTGAATGAATAAAAAATGAATAAAGTGCTGACAGGAAAGACCTGTTTGAGTGGAAAGATCTTAAGCTGAATAACGATGCATTTTATAAGGAGACTTTAAAAGATTTTAATTTTTTTTGGTAACCAATATGCATACTATTTAACCTTCACTACATTCTGTTCTACATGGGGCTTATTTATATCTCTAATTTTTAACTATTGCAATTAACATTTTTATTAATGAAATCAACAAATGAATGATAAAACTAAAAGATCTATTATTTGCTTATATCCACCATGAAACAACTATATATACATATATATACATATATAAATATAAACTAAGTAATAGTCTTATAAACTAAAATAATGACAAGTAGCTTTAGTTTAGTGCATGGTATACAGCATATCGTAAGTTCTTTAAATGAAACCAGGCTCTAAAAGAAGAGAAAATAAACCAGCAACCTGAGGGAAAAAAATAACTTACTAACTCACTCTCTCATACCGAAGTCAAATTAAATTTAAATTATATTTTAAATTATTCAATTATAAGTGCTGTAAAAATTCACAAAAATAAAGCATTATAGTCTAGTACTGGCCATTGCCTTGGCTGTAATTATGAAAGGTGGATGCTAATTAGGATTGAATGCTGGGGTAATATATATTCAATTCTGCAAATTCTATTTTAAATTCTGAAAGTTCATTTAAGATAGGAAATAGGGGTACATAGGCTGCTGTGAAAACACAAAGAAAGGACACTTAAGACCACCTGAGCAAGGCAGGGGAGGCACCCTGAGTCATGAAACTTGAGTCTTGGAAAAAGAGTCAGGAAGAAACAAAAGGAGATAATTTCACTCAGAGACACGGCGACTAGACCCAATGGTACACTTGTAGCACCTGCAGGTAGGCTAACGTGCTTTCAGTATCAGAGATTAGAAAGCATGTGTCTGAAGAAGTACCTAGAAACAACAATGTGATGGGATTTGTACATCAAATCCAAAGTTCCGGAACTTAACTGAAGGCAATGAGGACATTTAAATATTTTGAGGAAGGGATCACAGGATCAAGTTTGATTTTAAAGAGCTCACTATTGGTGAGCTAGCAAGGGATTAGTTAGGATACTTTTACACTATTCAAACAGATTCCAAAACTTGAACTTGGATATTGACAGACAGAGGGGAAAATAAAGGGAAGAATCTAGAGATATTTAGTCACAAGGTCAACAGGACCTACTCTTGGCAATGTGGGGGGAATGGAAATTTAAAATGCACAGGATGGGGAAGCAGAGGACAGGGAGATTCCGAGATTCTGATCTGAGCAATGGCTGAAGGGCAGTCCCAAGTGCAGGTAGAGAGTAAAAGAGTGGGGTGTGGTAAGAAGAAAAACAAGAGCGCATTCATTCAGTGTGAGACAGGAAGCATTTGAAGTACTTCTAGAATATTCAAATGGAGACAAGTTGTCAACTGAATATCCAAATTTGACCTCAGAAAAGGAACTGACGATGAGAACCAAGCTGGAGACTGAAACCATGGAAGAGAGTAAAACCATCTAGGGTGGTACAGAGGAAACGACAGCCAGTTACAGGACCTGGAGGTCACCCAGGCCCCACTCAACGCGGGGAGCTCAAGGCTCTGTGCCTAACCCACGGTCCCACACAGCTGGGCCACAGACAGGACTTCTAGGAATTAACTCAGGCCCAAGTTTTCACCATTACTTTTGTAGAACAGTATTCAGTGGAAGAGTTTCAGCAATAAAAAAATCATTCTATTCCAATAAGGGCTAAATTTTCCAAAATGCTCTTTGAAGTTTTGTTTCCTCATATTGTTCATTGGTATTGCGCAAAAGAAGAGTTGCAGTTATCAGCATCGACAGGATGCCTCAAAAAATGTATACACATTCCAATGGTTAAATCTGAAAATAAAGAAACATCAACTGAGCCATCGGCTGTTAAAGTGTGTAGATATTTTGGGGGGGACGCCCTGTATTTAATCTTGCTAATACACATTCTGATTAGCCAAAGGAAAGGTATAATATACAGCATTTCTCAAACTAATCTGGCCATTGAACTGTTTCTTTTTCTTTTTATAGGACATCCCCACTGACCTTTGTTTCTAAGGAACATACTTTAAAAAAAACAAAACACTTTGTTACCATACAATAATCTGAAAAGAATGGAGTTAGCAAAAAATGAGCTACTTGACTATAGAGCCAACACCTTTGCAAATCATAACCAAAAAAAATAGAAATTTCACATTTCTAATAAGGTTTAACCTTCAGGAAAGAAACTTTCCAATTACTGAGAGATATTTATGAGTGATTGTTCAACCTCAGTAATAAAAATTATAAATGGCAATTATCATCGCTATAAAATCTATAATAAATTTTTCTTTATTATTAAGTCTAAGCAGGAAAAAATGAAAAAGGAAAACTAATGTTAATTATCCATCATCTCCTTTATCACAATAACATCTTTATGGGGTAGGTGTTATTATATCTGGTGTCGATATGGGGGAACTGAGACTCTCGGCCGTCATTCCGCTGGAAGATGGCAGTGCTGGGATTCAGTCCTAGTGAATCAAAACCCTTGCTTGTTCCAGCCATTCCATAAATACTGCTAGAATTAGTATGTTAAAATCTATGGAGAAATATGCTTTCTCCATTCTTGTTTCCAACACTGGAAGTGTTTGTTCTGATTACTTATTTTTTAAATGTAGGTAATAAAAACAGCAAAAAGTAATCCTGATGACAACTGTTGCTCTTTTCCCATGCATTCATAGACTATTTACCTGTAAATCAACTGATTTCATAGTCAATTAACTCGGTAAAGACCTTCATGATAAATAAACGGGGATATAAATTTTCCCTGTACTGTGTCATCTTCTCAAAACACAATCTTGCATTTTTGAGTAAATATTCTTATATTATGAGTCTTTAATATTTTAAGAACTTCAACTCCTACACACATTGCGCATAACTAAAATTCAGTATCACTGGTTCCCAGAACTTTTCCACCAACATACTTTGGTGAAAAAAATTACCCAACTTCTCTCATAACCGTGACTCAGTTTCTCAGAGGACACTGAGGGAGTTACACCAGGACCCAACAGGAAAGAGCACATGAAACTCAGAGGAGTGTAGATGAAAAACCCTTAGTGACTGCAACCTTCCTCCCTAGAAAAGGTGTCCACCTCCACTGTGTCACAAACCTCTCTACATATTACTGACTCATTAATCATAAAAAGCGTTCTCCCTTCAATGATAAATTCTGAGCCCTATAAGCCACCTGCCAACCACCATCCTAGTTATGCTCATTTGGGTCCTTTTCAATGTAATAAGATAAAAGGTTTATACTATACTTGGCAAAAGCAACTTCTAGGTTTCAACTACACTCTGCCTAGGAAACTGAAGACAGGATAAAGGAAAGGGACTGATGGAGAGAGGCTTTAACCAGGGCTAGGGTGGCAATGCCGGCCGCCCCTGGCAAGAACCCTGGTGGGACCTTGGGGCTGTGGCAGGACTGACCTCGGCAGGGCCAGCATCGGGGGAAAGCGCGTGGCAGGATTCCTTCAACAACTGCCCGGTTGGAAGATAAAACGTAAACACAAGTGACTGAAATATCTAAATATTTACATAACCACAGCTGGAAAAAGATATACACGTAAGTGCTAAGTATTTCAAAGAAATCTATCAAAGTCACACGAGATTTATGATGAGGAAACCAAACTCCTCGTTGGATGTAAACTGTTCCTCCCTTTAAGACATCACATCTACAGCAACACAAGCGAGGAACCATACAAGAGACGAGCATGTTAACATTCTGTTGAGGTATGCAACGCACACACACATATATAATTTTCTCCTGTTTTCATGTATGTGATTTTATTATTTTTTCCTAGCATGGCAGCAACATTTACCACAGGATTTTGTTTGTTTGTGTTTTCAAGTCGGTTTCCTCACCGTAGATTGAGTGAAACACTATTTATTTTATTAACAAAGTCTTGTTTTGATACAAATTTCTGTTTCATATTCTTTGGTTGGTAATATTAGAAAACCTGGAGTGATTAAAATGTCCACTTAAATCATATTCAAAACATCTTTGCAGCACAAAAATGCTTATAAAATTGCTAGAAGCACAAGAGAAACAGGTCCAGTGAGTAGCTGACAGATTCACAATGAATATTAATAGACTATTTGGTGACATTTGTCCAAGGCGGCGGTGGGGGTATATATATCTGCCTGCACAACATACCTATATTTGTAAAAGAATACCTATATTCTTAAAAGTCCTGCCTCTTAACCTTTCTATTTAAACCCCATTTACATTTTAAGGAGCAAGCAGACTCCAATTATTAACATAAAACCTACTGAGAGCACCAATCCTATAATTTCCCTGTCAGAATTTCATCCTACAAGGAGATATTTGTTAAAAATAAGAAGACAGCACCCATTAATTACTCATTGTGTGCCGAGTAGACTTAAATATCCTCTCCTGAGTTATACACATTTCCCCAGTGCTCACACTTCCCACTTTAATCCTTTTATAAGACCATAGTCGTCCATAAAAACTTGGTAGTTTCACCTGAAATTATATGGAGAAAAGAAATCCAAGGGAAACAGAATTCACCGAGACAACTACATGATGAATGACTCATGCCATTTTCCTTAGGTACTATGTTTCATCCTAATTTCCTTCTATTATAACTCTGCCTAAAAATTGGGTGGGGAGCGTTTTTGTCAAAATTTAGAATGATTTTAATAATTTACTGAGTGCCACCGGCAGTATCTATTATCATCTAAAATGAGTACCAAATAACTGAACCGACTTCTAGGAGTGGATCCCTGGTGTTTTTGTAACATTCCTATAGAATGTGAAAGCATGTGGCTGTATTCCCAGAGATATGAGAAAGACTGACAGTAACCTAAGTGCAATTTTAGAAACAATATTGCTTGCCCTCCCCCACCATTTTTAATAAATATTATCGACTCTAAGTAGAAGAGACTACTGTCAGGAGACCCAAATATTGCAGAAGCTACTGGGGCACTAGCTGCAGGATCTGCCTGAGCCTACTCCCATCAGGCAGGATCGCACTCTCTCGGTCACAAAAGGGACAGGAGGTTTGAAGTTGGCTAGCTGAGTTCAAGCTTCCCACTTGCCCTTCGATAAAATTTCCAATTAGCACGCAAATAGGATTTTTATTGCCTGTAAACTGCCAAACAAAAATATTTGTATCCCTTAAAGTGCATCTTTTCTCACTATCCTACCCGTCGGTCTGCCTACATGTTATGCCTATTTTGTATTAAGAAGAGTGCTGAGCATGGACAACACAAAGACATATGAAATAAAATCCCCGACATTCATAGTCTACAACTCGCCATGGGAGACAGAAATATTAGCAAGGGTAATATTGAAAAATAAGAGCCATACAAAGACAGGCAGTAGAAGAAACTGATTTCCATCCAGAAGGAAGAAATAACAGACCAAGAAAACCATGAACTAATGCGTCATTTTGTGGGGAAAGCTTATTAAATCTAGGGAATGGATTCCACTGCCTGGGTTCGAATCTAGGCTTTACTATTGTTAGCCGTGTGAACTTGAATGTGAGTTTCCTCATGTGTAAAGTGAGTATAAAACTAATACCTCTACTTTATAGGTTAGCATAATCCCCGATGCATAACATAATATTGCATTGTCTCATGGCTGGAACCATGAATGTAGCACATGGAAGTTGGCGCAAGCACCATTGTTTGATTTTATGACCCTTCCCCAATGCTCTCCTGGAATTGCATTAGGTTTCTTGTTATTTATGAAGAATCAATTACTTTTTCCTAAATTTGTAAGAAAAGTTGCAGATTACGCCAGTCTCCAGTTTTCGTTGAGAATTCAACTCAAAATCATTTCTCATTGACACAGCAAAACATCTTTCATAATACATGAAATATAAAACAAAACTAGAGCACTCAGCCCAGCCAAGTTATTGTGACTAAGAATCATCAGAGGTTGACTCTCTCTAAAGCCAGCTGTAAGAAAGGATCTGTTCCTTGCGGAAAATATCCCATACGGATCCATTGACTAGATGTGTGACTTTTAAAATTTAAAAGACACACTAATGCTTTTTAAATACTCCTGAAAGGATAGTAGTATTGTCTTTTTCTTCCTTTCCATTATGAATAAGAAATCCTAGGGTGGGCAGAATACAGATGAAGTTTGTAACTGTGCAGAATGACACTTCAAGCCAACTCTGTAAAAACACTAAGCTTATCAACATTCACAAATAACACTTATTTACTAACGCTTATCTTAGGAGACAAAAAATGTTCAGGTATGATAATATAATAGCTTATTTCAGGCGTTAGAACCATTTTTCAAAAACAAATGACTTGGGACAATATTTTGTACTGTAAAAAACAGTATTTGGGTGGTCCTATGAATTTTGTCATTGCAATGGAAATAGAGTTCCTCCTAACACTGGATTTTCAGCATATCAGGACAAATTACATGGTACTGCAATCAACGTTAATCCACACTTCATTTCTTCATATATAATATGGAGTAGATGGTTATACATTTGAGCCAACTAAAACCTCAATATAGAGAGCCTGAGCAGACTTCCTTATTGAAACGGGAACTCAAAAATACTCCTATAACTGGATAAAATAAATCCGGCTGGCATGGCTCAGTGGTTGAGTGTCAACCTATGATCCAGGAGATTGTGGTTTGATTCCCAGTGAGGGTTCATGTCCGGGCTGTGGGCTCCAGCCCCAGGAGGGGGCTTGCAGGAGGCAGCTGAATGGTGGCTCTCTCATCATTACTGTTTCTCTCTCCCTTCCTCTCTCTCTAAAATCAATAAAAGTAAAAAAACTTAAAAATAATAAATAAACCTTGCTTAGCAAACTTCCTCTGAATTTAAATTTCTGAGGGGAAATCTTTATTCTAAAATTGTTACTTTTTATTTGAAATAAGTATTTAAGTCAATTCTTTCTCTAAAGAGTTGTTTTAGATTTTCATAGAATCTGTACATCATAGATATAATTTACTGAATCAATAACCTAAAATCAATTAAAGTACTAAAAACAAAGCTTTCAGCCTTACTTTTTGAATCAGGTAGTCATTTTTGAGACATATTTAAAGAACCTATGAATCAAGGTGTCTGCAAGATGGAGTATGGAATAGTAATTTTAAGGACAGTTGTCTAAGGCAGTTATACTTTTGGAAAACAAAATACCTAAAACAGCCTTTTAAAGGATTACTTGGAAATCCCTATAGGAATGCAGTCAACTTCACTCATTTTTTAAACCCAGCCAGTACTTCTGACATGAACAAGAATTTCTAAAGAAACTCATTTACACATGAGTCTTTATCTCCCTTGTACCTTCCCCATTTCTCTCTCACTGTATCTCTAATTCAGTTCTTCCAGATTCTAAGGGGCACAGTGACAAAGAATGCTGAGAGACAGATTCAAATCTTGTGACATACAAGATATGGAGACTTAAAGGGCATTCCAGATGTTGCCATAAAATCTATTCAGTAATCTTTATTTTCTAAAGGGGTAAGTAATTCATCAGTCCAAACAAATCTATGTATAGAAGATCCAAAAAGGGAAAACCTACCATACATAAAATACTAACAAAAGTTATACAACTTTTGATGCAAAGATAACTCCAAAAAGTTATCCTAATTCTAAAGCATTTTCCCCCCTTTTTTGCACTCTGATTTGAGATTTGTTGCTATCTCTCTCTCTCTCTCTTTCTCTCTTTTTCTTTTGCAACAGAAGTATGGTATCACTTACTCCTGAGATGTTTTTTAATTGTGGTAATATGATGCCTATACGCATTTATCATTTTGTATTTTAATGCAACTTTGACAGGAAAATATAAAACTTTTAGTCATTATTTTGATGGTGGTTTAATTAATTTTGAAGGGAAAGTGCCATAGTATCAGTTTTGTTTAGAAAGCATTTATAATTTTGAAATACTAGTGCTTAGTCACTAAATAGTTACACCAAAACTGAAATATTTCTACATCTCTAGGGCCTACAACAGTATCGAGCACTCAGCAGGTACTCAATAAACAGTTGTTGAATGAATGGTTGGATAACAGAAAAAGAAAATGAATTTATAAACCATTTAAAATAAAATCCACACTTGGAGGCAGCTCTAGAGAGTGTAAGCACACCCTTTCTTCTTCTGGGAAGTATACAGCCAGATGGAGAGGAATGCATGGCCTCTCTGATGCCATTTAGAGACACAAAACTTCTGGTCCATTCAAAATAAGCAGCTCTCTTTAAAATTAATTCCAAGGACATAGAAACCTATACACATTACCATGTGTGTTGAAAATACAGGGATTAAAGAGGTATAGCTGTACAATTCTAGCAAAAGAGATAGACTGAGAGAGACAGAGACCTAGAAATCTTTTTTTTTTTTTTTAAATATGTATTTATTGACTTCAGGGAGAGAGAGAGAGAGAAAGAAACATCAATGATGAGAGAGTCATTGATCGGCTGCCTCCTGCACGTCCCCGACTGGGGATCGAGCCTGCAACCCGGGCATGTGCCCTGACCGGGAATTGAACAGTGATCTTCGGGATCCTAGGTCGATGGTCAACCGCTGAGCCACGCCCAGCCGGGCCAAAAAAATATCTTAAAAGAATCTTAAAAGTGTTGGTTTCTTAGGAACTTCTGAAAATGCAGAGTTTTTGTTTCCTTCTCTCTTAAGTTTCCCTAGTTTCTAGGTATTTAGTGATGTTCTGATATTATTTTCATAATAAACTATGTTATTTTAGAAGTGTGAAAGCCAACAAAATGGGTTCTTTTTCAATACATGGCTTTTCCTGCATTTTAAAATATCACAAATAAGTCTGAGGAATCATCTGGCATCTTGCTGTTTCTGTAGCTGGATGACTTACATCTCCTTCATTAGCCTGCTGGGCTGCTCTTTTCTCAGAAGCATAGATACCACCCACAGTTTTCTAATAGCCTTGCTGCTAACTGTGTGGCTTGCTGAATCAAAGCAACTGAATTTGATACAAGTTCAACGCCATGTCCCTCAAGAATTAACTCATCTTTGTGGGCTTGAGATACCGAACAATCAACGTCTGATCTCATCCAAACCCTGTGGATGTATTTTTAACTGAAGAAACTTGGTTTCAACAAGAGACCCATCCCCCTGAATAACAAGGCTGGGGGGAAGCAAGTGTACACAGGCCACAGCTCGTAACAGACGCCCAGTGTGACACCTTGACCCCGCTCCAGACAGGACTGTACATGGTGTGAATTGTAGCCGGTTCCTTTCTGTTTCCCCGCCATTCTTTTTCTTTCCAAGAATTCTGATGCAATTGAAGTCCCTCTGCAAGGGGCCTCTGGGGCCCTTCACAGCAACTGTGGGTCCCTTCAGTCCCTTCAGAGTGATATCAACAGTCTGATTGCTGACAATGGTCTTCAGACTTGCAGTAGATGTGGCAAAAAGAGCCCAACGCAAATTTTTGAAAAATATGGAGAAAATAAAATTCAACTTTTGCTCTTTAGCATCCATATATTCACTCAACAAATATGTGCTAAATACTCACACTACATCAGGCCTGTCTCTGCCTGATACAGGTGATACAAGAGTGCAAACAACAAACAAAAAATTCCAATAAATAGTTGTTCCTGTCTCTCTCTCGCTCTTTTTAAATTTGGGGGTTTTTGTGTGAGTTTTTGTTACTAGAGTAAAGATGCAAAGTTAATGTGAATGATTCACAAGCAACACTGTGTGCACTTAATATAGGGCACACATAAACAACCAGTAAGTAAATCAAAAAGATTTGTGTGTGCAAAACTGCATGCAACATAGCTAGAATTAGAAGCTAATGTACTGCATGTAACATAGAATGAGTAGAAACAAACGTCTTATAACAAAATAAATTTTCCTGGAAAATTGAAAAATCTGTATGAGATTATATGAGTAGTGGCCACAAACCCTGAGGTGCACAGCTGCTGGCTCTTACCCTGGGTAATCACTGGAAGTTCAAAGATTGGATGGATTTAAAATGATTAACAGGTATAATTGCTTCTTCTCTTTAGGAAGCAAATAGACCTAATTATTTTATTTATCTTCAATACTATTACAAGATAATTTCTGGTCTATGATTCCAAGGGAAAATTTTTTTTTTTAACCTTAAATTATTTTTCCCTTCACATTTCAGCAATTCTGAGACGTTCTAGTAATAAAAAATTAAGCCCAAAATAAATTATCAAAATATGCTTGCACTTTTCAAACTCAGCCTATAATAACTGGTAGAATATCTTAACATAATGGGTATTTCTCTAGCTTTCTGCTAACAATGAAACAAGAACTGAGAAGGAGAAAAGTGAGATATAAGGTTGTTGTTGTTTTATTAACTTTAGAAATATATATAATATGATCGTTTAAAAAGTAAGTAATTTTCTTTAAAAATAAGTATTTTATTTACTACATGTAAGTGTTTTCAGAGGCTAATATAGGCCCATCAAAATGGTCTAAAATATAAGCATGGGCATGTCAAAATGGAATATCATCACATTCAGTAATATAACCTTTCAAAAACATTTTTAATATTAAAAGTAAACAATAGCAGTGTATTGCAACGTGTAATCCTTCTTTATACTTTTATGAGTATTCTCTAATTTCTAAGTAGTCTTTATTTTCTTTATTTTATTTTTCTGCTTTAGAAAAACCACGGATGATGTTAAAAGCGTACATAAGTGGTCCCTGACCTATCGGGTCATTTTCTTGGGGTATCAGGACTTGCAACTGGTACTTTACAGGTACACAATGTGATTCAAATGTACACTAACGTTTGAAAGCCACAGAATTAGAGGTTGAACTTATTGTGATATATATTTCCTATTTTATTGAGCAATCTGAAATTTTACCATTTTTAATATTTCAACCACTACGATTAATACAAACAGCTATATAGCACTTACTATATACATGACATGCTTTTCTAAATATTTTTAACATATTAACTCATTTAATTATAAAAGAAATAGCTGCAATGTTATTATTAACCCTGTTTTATAGATGAGAAAATTGAAGGATAGCAAAGATAGGTACTTCACCTGAGGTCACACAGCTGGTACATGATAGATTTAAGCATGGTCTCAGGTAATTTCGCTCCAGAGTGTATGTTTATAACTATCTAAACTGTCTCTCTACTTAAGTGCTAACAGAATCATAATAGTATTTAATGTGTCTATGTATTAAAAAGATTAAATATATATATATATGGCTAACATATTTATATAAAACAATTACTTTAGATGTGCATGACTAAAATGAGATTATGGAAGGATACAAGTAAACAAATAAAAATAAACAAAATACTTAAGGAATTAATCATTTTTACTGGCTATTTTCTTCATACACTTTTCACTTGGCAAACTATAAGTAACTATAAACATTACTTCTAGTGTTTTGCTTGTCTTCACTTCACTCTGACCATGGCAATGCACTATATGTTTGCATGCATAGCCAGTGAAGCTTATACCAATTTCCAGAGCTCCTATTCCCTTATAATAATTTTGAGCCATACTGAGCAAAAGACCATCTTAACTGCAACCTACAACAAATCTCCTCTCTCTGAGTTATTACCACCATACACATATGCATTAGCAATATTTCTGTGTCCTTCAAAATTAAAGATGTTTATCCCTGTTTGCAAAACAGACACCCCTAAAAAGAGTGCAAAAGCTCTGAGAACTATAAGAATTTGCAGATTTTGCATGTGAAAAAATAGTTTGAAAAGAGAAAGATGAATCAATATTCTCAAGGAGCATAAGATGCACAGCAGCTGGTCAAGATTAAACTGCCACCTCGTATAACCTACAGAATCATTACTTGGTTTAACTTAGTTCCCATAGTTACTTAGGCCTATTGATGTGTTTAAGAGTTAGTAAAAACAAATAGTGCTTTCTCAAAACAGCTAAAGCTTTTATAATTATCTCATTAGTCTTAAATGTCAAATAGAGCAATAGCTAAAATGTATTTATGTTTCAGTTCACTAGCTTATTAATTCTTACAATCCTCAAAATGTTCTGAGGTAGGCACTATAATTACTCATAGTTTGCTGGTGAGGAAACTGAGGCACAGAAATTAAGTAACTTGGTCCAAGGTGTCACAGGTACTAAGATGAAACAGAGATTCAGATCCCTGCAGTCTGCTCTAGAACTTGGGCATTTCACCACTAAATCATGCTGTAAAACAGTGCTATTTATTAAGACTTTACGTTGCATAAGAATACATTTTATAGACCAGAGATTTTCTTCTTAACTCTCAAATTATTGTAAAAAAAAACAAAAACAACTAGAAAAAATACTTTGGTTCTCCATGGCAGGTGGGAGGAGAAAGTAGTGGATTCGTATCAGAATACTCAGGCTCTTTTCCTAAGCCCATCAACTTCTACTTCTCCATCCTCAGTTGTGGGGTCAGTTTCCTCATCCATAAAATGAGGTTAATATAGCATGTTGAAGTTGGAATAAGAACAGATAAATTTGTCAACCCTCACATTTCCCAAACAAAGGAACGCTAATCAACAGATTGAAAATACTTGATTGAGGTTGACAACAAAAATCCCCTGTAGCCAGAACCAGGACCCTGGGTCTTATGAATCCCATAAACACGAGGTTAGGAGTAAAATGTTTTGTAAAAGAGACCAAAGAAGAGGTATTTTTAGCCTGTTCAGGGTGTGCTTCAAAGTGCCTGTGAATTCTTCAAAGTGCATGCAAATCTCTCTGAGCATGCATAGAGATATAAAAACGACTTAGTCTTAATCTTCACAAGAAATATACAGATAATTAGCTCTACGTTTTTAGATGGATTTTTAAAAGCTCAGAGGGGTATATACTTGAACAATTATCTCCCAAATAATTCATAGAGGGATATTTGCAAATATCATACTTATACCATATCATATAATATTGCAGTACCTCCCAAATAATTCAGAGCTGAGAATCAAACTCAAAGCTATGAACTGCACAGCCTGCTTCTCTGCCGCCTCATTTTAAATCTTTCACACCTACTCTTCACTTGATGCTGTTATTATTCCTTCACCCAGGCAGGAAGTTCAAGTTATTTTCTGTTAAGAAGTATTTTAGCAGACATCAATATTATTAAGAAAGTGAAGTACAGTAGCTGGAACTAAGCACTGAGCACTTAGTATCTTCCAGACATTTATTGGGAATCATGAACATGTGATTTCCTAGTACTTCATATATATAATTACCTTGCAATGTTGGTGATCTAACCCTACCCATCAAATACCTACAATCCAGTTGTTCAGGACTTAGAACGATTCGAGTTTCCAACTGGGAGGGGATTACATATGTTGAAAAGCTCAGAGTCTAACAAGTTTGTGAATATATGATAAATGCCAAAAAAGAAAAAAGAACCAAAAGTTAAGCAGAGTGGGAAGATAGGTTCCTCAGAGAAGAGGTTTGGGTTGAATATGGAGGGCTGGATATGATTTGAGTTGGTCAAAGTTTCTTTGTCCCTGAAGTTATTTGGAGCTCTGTGTTCATGAATCTATTTGCATTTTTACAGACAGAGGATCCATCCACAGAAAAGGTCATCAGATTGTTGAAAATGGGCATTAATGCAATATTTTTTTTAAAAAAAATAAATAACATAGTGGGTATATCAGTTTCCTAGGGTTGCCATAAGAAAGTATCATAAACAGGGTAGCTTTAATGACTGAAATCTGTTGTCTCACGGCTCTGGAAGCTAGAGGTCCAAGGTGATGTCATCAGGGTTAATTTCTGAGGGCTGTGAGCAAGAATCTCTTCTAGGCTCTTTCCCAACCTCTAGAAGTTCTTTTCCTTCTGCTGCATGGCTCGCCCCAAATGCCTTTGTCTTCACTTGGCATTCCCCCCGTGTCTCTGCTTCTGCATCCAAACTTCCTTGTTTTATAAGGATACAGCTATATTAGATTAAGGCCTAACCTAATGATTTCACATTAAGTTGCTCATCTCCAAAGACCCTATCTCCAAATAATGTCACATCCTCAGATTCAGGGGTTACAACTTCAACAACATTTTGTGGGACTCAATTCAACCCATAGCTGTGGAAGAAAGCAGAGATAAGGGAAAGGATGTTTCCAACGAGGTGCTGAGGAAAGGAACAGAGAGAGAGCGATGTGGCACCAAGAAGCCCAGCGTGATGTGTGTGAAGGCTTCAAAGACCAGTGCAAAATAGGAGTTTAAATTATTGCTTCAGCCAAACAGCAGAGATCTAAAATGTCCAAGGAAGGATTTTGGAGTCTAGCCTACTAGCAACAAAGAAGTTCTTAAACAGTTTTGTGGAGCAAAATAACATGTTGTTTAGGAGATGACAGTGCTAGGGAGGACGAAGAGCAGTGGGAGGAGGCCCAGGGGCTGGAGAGATCGTCAGACCCATAATACAGGTGTGAGGCAACAAAAGTAATGAAAACGAAAAAGAAATAAAAACTCAAGAAACATCATGAAGTAAGAATTCACACAACTCAATCCAACAACTCTAAGGTCTGGGACCCAAGAGACAAAAAGAAAGCCAGCTTAGGGTTGCTTTTGTTTAAACTTGTGTTTGACTTTGACAAAGAAGCCAACCCTGTCAATTTCAGTTTTTCATATATTAAATGACTTATATTTTTTAAAAACCAACTGGAACCCCACAGATGGTATTATAAAATAGTGCAGACTTTCTTTCCATCCCATTCCCATGAAGTTTTTTTACTTTAATAATTATATGTTTCAAATTATAATCTACAATTATATTATGTTTTCCTAAGGTAATTTCACTTAATAATTTATAAATTGTAAGCAATATATTCAGGAAAATGCCATCAAATTAACATAATTACATTTAAGATCTAATGCTAAATTCTATATACATTTTATACAGAAATTATTGGTAAAGGTACAAACTTCTAGTTATAAAATAAATAACTCAATGGGATATAATGTACAGCATGCTGACTATAGTTAGTAAAACTGTATTGCTTATTTGAAACTTGCTGAGAGAGTAGATCTTTAAAATTCTCATTACAAAAAATAATGTGTAACACTATATGGTGACAGATGTTATTGTGTTGATCCTTATGAAATACATGCAAATATTGAATCATTATGTTATACATCTGAATCTTAAAACAAGAAACTCTTTTGATGATTCAGACAATAACCTGAGGTCATGTAGCAATATAAGGACAAATGCCGAAAGGTATTAAGACCACTTAGCTTCATTTTTGCAGATCACTTTTAAACCTGTTTTATAAAGTGATAAAATATTAAAGCCGCCCCTACTTCTTTGAGCACAGTAGGAAATGTCCTTTGGGGAGAATTTTTTTAGGGGATAAATCCCCTGTACATCAAGAGTTTTCAGAAGATTACCATTTTAAGTACAAACCGAAGCTATCTAAGTAATTATCTTCTTTAAATACATTTATTCTTTTCAATTGAACAAAAGAATAGCCATGCAATCTTTTAAATTTAATTAGAATTATGTTTTAATATGCAAAGTACTTTTGGAAAGAACATCTCTGCTCTTACTTAAATAAAGTGATATTTAATAAGGACAAATTTTATAAAATAATCCCCAATACTATAAAAACTATGAGGGAGCCAAATTTCATTATTCTTACATTCTAACCCAGTGTATCCCAAGAGAACTTTCTGCAATGACGACTAAAATGTTCTACATGTGCTCTCTCAGATACAGTAGCCAAGAGCCACATGAGGCTTTTGAGTATTTAAAATTCAACTTTTATTCATTTTATCTTCATTAATTTTCTTTAAATAGTCACATGCAATTGGTGGCTACAGTAATAAAACTACTGTTAAGTGAAAATAAATGCAAATAAAAAATCAAAACCTTTACAAATGGTTTTTAAAACACTGGTACACACACAAAAATAGTAATTTCTATCTACAGATCTTCAGTCCTGGGGAACATCAAGGAGAGTAAGAGCGGGGGGATCTGTTTAAAAAGTCAGATGTCAGGGGCCCCTACTTCTGATCTACTGAATCAAGTCTTTTTTTAAAAAAAAATCTATGTTTAACAAGCACCAGAAGTAATTCAAATGCACATTAAAGTCTGAGAACACCTGAACTATATTTGTTTCCATTACAAAGTTTAGTCACCATATTGCCATAACAGGAATATAAATTTGTACTGTTTGACTATTGAGATCTAATAATAAAACACACTGCTTTAATATAAATAACATTGGCACCTCTTAATTAATTTTTTAGAGTTCCAACTGTTTAGAAATGACTATAGAATAAATTATTTCAAATTCTAAAATACCACTAAAGTATCAACTAATTTCCCTGGACAAATCCTATACTTCATCAGATCTGTCTCTTGGTAAGTACTATAGTGAATAAATTATTTGCTTTGATTATTATAGGAATTCTTTTATTATTCTACAAAAATATCAAAAGATTTTCTGGAAGTTTTAGTGTTATCTTGTTCAAAAGGCCATATGACTTCATTTGAGGACAAACCACTTTGATAGGACAACCTCATAAGGACATCACAGAACACCAGCAAGATACTCAGGTGAAAGTTTCAGGAGTCATAAATGAAAAGCATAACTGAAGAAATACATTTTAAATAAAATATGCATTTGTAAAATGACAAAATATACTCTTTGACCTTTTAAAATAGTAATTATGTTAGTAGGAAGAAACTACATAATCAAGTTTGGCCAAAGATTTATTTTTTTTAAGAGCTATTTCTAGGTCTATTCAACAACATCAAGTTTTTACATTATATGAGGTACAATGCGTTTTTCTTGCCTGACATACATGTTTCATTCACATGATAATGCCTGTAAATTTTAGATAACATTTCATTACTGGCTGAGGCAGCGATTTTGAACTGCTGTGCCACAAGAATTTTTAAAACATGCAATACCTGACACCTCTTTTCCCTTAGATTGTCAAATAAAAAGTCAAAATTAGACCTATTTTTGTCAGATCAGCAAAAAATATATTTTTTGGTATGCCACAGAATTTCAGCAATTAGTTTATGAGATGAACATGGTTAAAAATCGCTAAGTTAAAGTAAATAAAAATGAATTTTATCATGGGCATAACTAGGTGCCAAGGCTTTAATGTATTTTATCGTATTGACTATCCCTGACATTCCTATATTTAAACATTTACAGATGAAGAAAGGAAGGTTCAGGATGGTTCAGTACTTGTCTGAGGTCTAATTTTCTGTAAATTACTTGAGCCTGTCAGATCCTAGAATGAGTTGAAATCATTTGAATTTTGTAAAACCAAGCTACACATAGGTGGTTCCCCAAACCTTATCTGCATCAAGCACTACTCTATAAATTAGATAACTATTGTTGCACTCACAAATGTAGTTTCTCAAATATAAGATAGTTGTTGTGATTGATAACATATAAATTTTCCTTTAAAACACTGGCTGAATTCCTAGCAGCTCTGTTCCCCCAAGTCAAATGCTACTAAAATGATAACTGGTGGCATTAGGGAAGCTCAGATGTTAAAATGAGGTTTCCACTTTCATAAAGGCTAGAGGAGTGTTCTGTAGTAGAGCAAAGCATTGCAGGTCTACAAATAGAAAAAGTACCTAATTTAAATGTCCTTCCCCCAGAAACTATTTTGAATCACGTATGGGTTAGATTACTTGGCCCAGAGTGTAGGAAACATGATAGCTGAGTAGGGTTGGCCATGGCCTGTTTTATCCTGACTCTAGGTGAGGGTATTTGAAAATGCCTATGATAGCAGCAGAATCAGATACCTCTATGTGGGTACCCCCCGGCGGTCTCAGTGCGTCTTAGGAAGCATGCGATCACTTCAGTCGCATGCTCAGGGGTGGGCGCTGGGCTGGAACCGCAGCCACTGGGATGTGTCTAGAGGCATCACATGTGCAGATGCGAGGCCCACACATTTTCTAAAGTGTGTCTTTCAAAAAGCCCAGTGCCAAACATATGAAAAGGATTCTTTTATATAAAAATCGTATGAACACAAACTTCATTTTCTATTGCACGTAAATTAAAAGTAAACAATGGCCAAGGTATTTGGTGTCTGCAGAGAGAGCTAAATTACTATCATTCTACATTGCTAAAAATTCACAGACTTATGAGTGCAACACATTTCATACAAACACATAGACAGCGAACTATGATTTTCATTGGAAACTTTTAAATTTTAAAATGCAATCTTTTTGGATACATAGGGGAAAGAGAAGGACCTGTAAATGGTTATTAGGTCCCTTTATATTTCAGAGCATATTTTATTTCTCAAAATGAGGGTATAGAGAAGATCCAAAGGATAAGTAGAGGTAAAGGAAAAGAGAAATAGTAAACACACTACCTACCTCAATAAAATATTTCTCTTTTTATACTCACTTAGGCTGTGATAAATAATGCTTGAATGAACAGAGTTCAGCGCCAATGGCTTTGAGGACCTGGTAATAATATCTGCTTCACAGATTAAAAAATTTAAGAAAAAGTACTAAACGCAATCAATGCCTCAAACATAACATAGACTCATATGATGCTGGTTCCCTTCCGTTTTCCTTCTTTGATGTTGAATAAACAGACCAACAGATTTTCTGGTTAAAATAATACCACACTATGTGATGATGTGACAGCTCTTTTATCATTAAGGCCCAACCTTCAAACCTCAAAACTATAGCCACCTCTCTAATCTTTAAGGTACATAAAAGTGAAATTATACTTTTAAGGAACTCAAAACATAATTGTTGCCTAAATATCGCTTCCTCAAAATCTGAAAACAACAGATTAAGAAATCCAGATGACTTGTCCAGGGAATTTAATATTAAAACTATCTCCAACATAAAATAACCACAGTAATAAATGATCGGGTAATTATTACAATACCCAAGAAAAACTTTGCAGAGGCTTAAACAAGCAAGTTGTCTTCCAGAAATGTTGTAAATCATCTCACTTAGTCCCCAATGGATTAATTCTTTTATCATCCCCAGCTTATCCGGAAGAAACCAAGAACAATAGAGTCAAGGGACTCGCCCAAGTTATTAAATCAGTTAGTAATTGAGCTAGGATTTGAATCTAGGTCATTTGATTGCAAAGCTCTTCTCACCATACATGATGCCTCTGGGTGTTTATTGCTAGGGCAGATAGCAGAAATGTATCAGTCTATTCTCAGAATCAGCAACAACAGGATTCAGAGGAAAAGCAGTTCTTGGATTTGGTGCAGAGCAGAATCACCTGGGAAGTTTGCCATAAAAGAAGTTCAGCTAAGGCATTCTGATTCGGTAGTCTAAGGTCTGGTCCAGGCAGCACAGTTTGAGAACCACAGGCTCATAACATCAAAAAAGGACACAGAACTAGCAGCGCACAGAGAAAGAGGTCCCAACGCAGGCAAGAGGGTCAGCCCTGAAAGCCTGAAACGTGTAGTTACAGAGGCCAAGCCAACAGCAGAGCTCCTGCTATCCTTCTAACCTAACACAAAATTAAGTAAAAGTCCTACAAATACAGTGAACAAACAGAAGAGTTTTTATGTCAATAAAATGGGTTAAAGAGACAAAAATCTAATGCTTCGTGCTAACATTTTAAATCTTTTAAAATATCTAAAAGACTTTTGTAAATATTCATAGAGAAGGGACATGGCCATTGGTGAGATATGTTAGTTCTCACACAGCTGTCTGTAGTCCACAGTGCAAATTTTAGAACTCCTTTTACTTCTTGCATCAACAAAGCCTTAGTTTGAATAGTTTCCAAGTAGTGTCGGAAGTACATCTTTGAGGGCCTACTACATAAAAAGGAGAGTTCCTTCAACATTTGTGCTTTGAAAACCAGGTCAACGCCACATAGCATAATTTGCAACATCATCTTTCCTGAACATGTAGGATAGGCATGTTTACCTTAAAATAGCTTAAAAATCTTACATTTGGAGAATTTTATGATGTAATTATTATGGTAATGATATTATAATTAAAAATAAACAACATACATGGTTCTAGTCAAGGCTATACCAACAAGAATTATGAACTCACTAACACGTAAAGGAATATGACACTAAGTGGTAATCCTAATTTCATTCATGATTCAGTATCTTTCACTGATTATGAAAATCATTCATTCCCCACAACTGCTAAGTAACAAATAGAACTTCTGTGCCCTGGCCGGTTCGCCCAGTGGTTAGAGCATTAGCCCGCAGACTAATTGATTTGATTCCAGCCAAGGGCGCCTATACCTCCGTTGCTGGCTCAATTTGGGGCAAGTGCGGGAGGCAACCAATCAGTGTATCTCTCTTACATCAATGCTTCTCTCTCTCTGTCTCTCCCTCCCTCCCTTTCTCCCTCCCTCTGAAAAAGCAATAGAAACAATATTGGGTGACGATTAAAAAAAAAAAAAGAACTTTTCTTCAGCTACATATTAATTGTCCCTGGCAGCAATTTTCTACAAGAGTGTGGGAATCCTTGGCCAGCATGTTTTCCTCCACTCTTAGACCACAGTGGTGAACACTGGCCCCAGGCTGGTGACACTAATTACTAGTCCAGAAAGGTACATATGACTAATATGGGACAATTGGAATCCTTCCCTGGGATTTTCCTACCTAGAGCTGGCAGCAAAAATCTATTAGATGGTGAGCTGCCAAGCGTCATGTTTGCTCTTGCAAGCAAGAGATATGCCTGCAAAGTAGAAAAATGAAACAGCCACACAAGAGGAAACTGAAAAGAGAAAACCAAAATATACTAATGACATTTAGTTATTTGTTCCATTTGTCCCTTAAGTCTGAGCCCACCAATGCATTTTCTAAGACTTGAGCTTAGGAGTCGATGAATCTTCCTTTTGTTACTGAATGGGTTTCTTTCATTTGCAACCAAATAGTACTAATCTGCCAATTTCCCTATATTAAATCAAGCTGTTCTTCCCCTGGCCTGTGTCTCTATGGAAAGCCTGCTAGGGCCCAGCCGGTGTTGCTCAGTGGTTGAGCATCGACCTAGGAACCAAGAGGTCATGGTTCAGTCCCAGGTCAGGGCACACGCCTGGGCTGTGGGCTTGATCCCCAGCAGGGGGCGTGGAGGAGGCAGTCGGTGGATGATGTTCCTATCTCTATCCCTCTCCCTTCCCCTCTCTAAAAACCAATAAAGTCATATTTTTTAAAAAAAAAAGAAAGCAAGCTTGCTAGGGATTTTACACTATTGCCTCTCCACTTCTCCAAATGCCTGCAAGTTTCTGCTTCCCTCCTCTTCTTCCATGAGGCTCTGCCAGACCAGGACAATCCATGCCCTAGTTATTTTCAAAAAATACCATGATATGTCATCTGTAAGTAACATTCAAATTGTTTATTATTATTTAACCTTTCAGATGTGTATATCTTTTTCTCTAACTAAATTATTAACAACTTAAGATAATAGCTGTTGGTGGCAAAAAAGGCACCAGGTGTTAGACCCCTGGAGTCAGACTGGACCTCGGTTCAGCAACCTCAATACTTGAGTTCTGGCTAATGGAGAGTTCAAAGCCAAGGCTCAAACTATAAAAGAACATTTATTTAGAAATTCACAGAGGCGGAAGAAGTGAGCTGTAGAAGGAATGGGCTCAGAAACAAGTTGCAGAGGCAAAAGAATGGAGGTAGAAGTGGGGTGGGGAACGGCATGGGCAGGCTCCTGGAGGGACAGAGGCACTGGGTCCTCGGTTTGGAGGGTGTTTATCTGAAGGCCTCAGGGGAGAATCCCAATAGAAGATTCATCAGCTCTCCAGGTGTGTTTTCAAGGTTGTGGTCTCCACTGATTAGTAAGTGCCAGGGTAGGGGGACATTAGTCAATGTAGCTGGTCCATGGCCTCACTTGTCTGCTTTTGCTGCTTTTCTGGGCCTGGAGCTGAAACACAACTGAGGCCCAGATGTATGTGAGGCAGGTCCGAATCTCATTGTCCTGGGGGTTTAATGCTTAAGGGCTATTCTCTGGACCCCTTGTTTGTTCCCTCTGCAAGGGGGATTAACCTGCATGACTAGCAACATGCCAGGGGAGGAAAGGTCAGGGGAGAGTCCAAACCCAATGACTAAGGACATGAAAGGTCAGGCGGTCTAAACCACATGATCAGCAATACCCTAGAGGAGGAAAGGTCACCCTGGGGGCAAGGCCCTTACTGTCTCAGTTTTGCCTGTTGCTAGGCACCCGGGGCTTTCCACCCTGGTGACCTTCTGTACCTGACCCATCATCTTTGCTCTGTTCATGTCTGCCAACTGCCTCCCACAAAGGCCATCTTAAACTTCCTTTTAATCATCACAGGGTTTTATATACTTCCAAGCACACATATAAAATATGTGAGGTGAACAGGAAAGACAAATATAGTTTCTTTTAAAAATCTTCACGGAGTGTTTAGTGTCCATTATATTTTTCTCCTGAAATATATAATTGACATTGTACTACTTAGATCTAAAAGAAACTTATAAAACTGAATAGATGAGCTATCTAGATGAAACCATAACTATTCACCAAATCTAAAGCTTTTTCTTAAGACAAAATACTCTTGCTGGAGTATTTTGAAATTGGAATTTCTAAGAAACATGGAATCAAATTATACATCAATTATTTCTTTCAAACATTTTGGCGTCCTATATTGTATTTATGTCATGGGTCAATGTATCAATTTTTATTAGTGTATCATTAAAAGCTGCAGCACCCAACTCTCTTGAAACAGAACATTAAATGAATGTTTGAACAATGAAAAAAGAAAGAAAATAAATACTAAAAAACTGAAAGAAAGAACGAGAGAGAGAGAGAGAGAGAAAGGAGGAAAGGGAAATTCCAATGTGATTCACAACTTTAGACTCAGGAAATTAAGAAAGAAAAAAAAAGGATTTTTTTCCTGATGGAATGTGTTTCTACTGAAAACTGAACCAAAATTCATGGTAGCGGCTGTGGATTCTTTAGACAGATGGTGTCAACAGACCAGTCGATTAGTCAGCTTGGCAATGCAAGAAGGATAGATAGTTTTACAAAATGCCACCAAACACAATATATGAAAAATAGAAAGAGGTTTGAATTTGTACTCTGATACTTGATCCTGGTTACTGCATGGTTTGTAAAATAGGCTACTCTTGTCACCAGCAGTTTAGAGTTTCCTCGTTAGATTTTCATAGAAATGGCTCTCAGAACACAAAGCCAAATCCCCGAAGGGACAGCTGGGTTTAACAGGTGAAGAGATCACATCTAATGGTTTTCCTAGCAAAACCTCGCTGCTGATTTTCTTTCTTATTTTTTACCTAATGTATACTAACAATATCTAGTTCTATTTTTTAAGGTACATCATTTGAGAATTTATTCATTACCTTAGATAAACAAATATTGTATGCAAAATAAAAGTCCCTACTGCAAATACAATAATTTATTTTTATGTTGCTCAAGGTAAATTTTATATTAGGTTATATTTCATTAAGTTAAAATTAGTTTTCAATAATTCATTGTCAAGAGCCTAAGATCACGTCTACTAATGTCACCAAATTAAATCAGATCCAGAAAGTTCAATTTGATTAGTAATTTTCCCTGGTGAGTATGGGGGCCCTTCTAATGTAAATCAGAATTTTCATTAACATGGCAATGAGACCAAGATATGGGGCCCTGCAGAGAAAAGAGCTTTTTGAAAATCAAGGAAGCTGGTTCTGTTTCTAAAATGTGCAATATCTAGGACTAGTCTCTTAAACTCAGCTCACCCACACATCTTTATCTACACGATAACTATATTGTAGTAAATTATATTTAAATTAAATCTCTTCCAGGCTAGCTTTAATAGTAATAGCCAAATCCAGCTGGGCGTGGCTCAGTGGTTGAGCGTCGACCTAGGATCCAGGAGATTGGGGTTCGATTCCCGGTCAGGGCACATGCCCGGGTTGCAGGCTACGGCAGATCAATGCCTCTCTCATCATTGATGTTTCTACCTCTCTCTCCCCCTCTCCCTTCCTCTCTCTGAAATCAGTATTTAAATATATATATATATAGTAAAAGCCAATTAAATATATACATTGGTTTCTTCTGAGTGTGTCATAAACAAAAACCTGAAAGATGGTCTCATCTTTTCATGGCACTACCTCTACATAAGAGGAACTTGATCAGGTAAAAATAATAACTTTTGCATCAGTTTTATTTGTGGTTTCATAAAGATAAGCCTGCATGCCATCCTGTCCACTTCAGGGAGGCCGTCGGGGGCACAAGGGCTAATGAGTATGAGATTTGGACTTTGGACCCAACTCTGACCTTGACCTAGTTACAGTAACTTGGGCCATCAGTTTCTTAACAAAGAGTATTGAAAGGACTTAATAAAATATGTAAAAAAAACCTTAGTACTGTAACCTGACACAAAAATAAGCCTACAATTTCATGTTTCCTTTAAAAGCGAAAACTTGGGGATCACCTATTTCTAGGGAGCAAAGCTGGGCTCGAGGAAAGACAGAAGTGTTGAACTTTAGAAATCCATTTGTCAACCTCTTCCATACCCACAGGTATTCAGCAACAAGCATAAAAGGTAACTTAAGTGGTGAACATAATTATGTTTCCATATCCATGTGACATCTCAGACCATTTCTCCCTAATGTTCAACTTTCATCCTGAAAACTTTTTACCTGCTTTAAGGCAGCATAAAGACTTTTATTCAATGATTACTTAAAATGCAGAACATAAAAATATACAGGTCAGCCTACTTTCCTTCTTTTGTTTTGTTTTGTTATTTTGTAGTCTCATAATCTCAAATTCAATCAGAACTGGTTATTCATATTTGAATTAAGTGCTAAAGAGAAGAAAAGACTCAATGTAATTGCTCTAGCAAGGTGTAGGGGATCAAAATCAAGAGCAGAGAGTTGAGGCAGAGTACAGGGAAGTAAGAGTGTAAACAGAACAACAGATCTCCATTCTGTACTGTGCAATCTGAAGTCAGTGTGGCCCTGAACCCCAAAGTAGAGACATTAAGAGACAGCTGAAGACAGAAGAAAATGGGAGGAAAGAGCCACCCAATGTTGCAGTTTCATTAGAATTATAATGTCCACACTGTCTGGACTCTGTTAGATGGGCCAGGTACAGAAACTCACCAGGGCAGGAAGCCCCAGATGCCTAGAAAAGGGCGAAACTGGGAAAGAAAACAAGAACCTTGTCCCCAGGGTAACCTATCCTCCTCTAGCATCTCGGGGGTCATGTGGTTTAGGCCCTCTGAGCGTTTCCTCCCTAAAAATAACATCTAGACCTCCGTTGTATCTCAGCTCCAGGCCCAGAAAAGCAGCAAAACCAGACAAGTGGTACCCTGGCTGTCTCAAAACCAAATACATTGACTAATGACCCCCTGCCCTGGCACCAACCACTTAGTGGAGACCACGACCCTGAAAGAGCGCACCTAGGAAGCTGATGAATATTCTATTGAGACTCTCCCCTGAGACCTCCCTTAAGATTCCCACCTGCAAGAGAGAGATAAATATGCTCAGGCCTAAGGACCCAGTGCACTCTCCCCACCAAGGAAGCAGGCCAGCACCATCTCCATCCCCCTTCTTCCCTCCAAGGGGTCCTCAGGAGACTTGCACCCAGAGGAGCAATAGGCAGCAGCAGCTCATCCCAGGCTTTACTCCCTGAACCTGTCTCCAAGGCCTCTTTTCCTGACTGCTCACTGAGCCAAAGCAGCCCAGCCCGGGCTCTCCTGTTTCCTTTTCTATGTTCTTCCTTATTTCACTGTCCCAAGTATATTCTGCTGCACTAATGGACACAATACCTTTTGACTCAGTGCTGATTCCCTTTGGGTATTCCCATCTCCCACCCCCTCTTCCTTAAATAAATTCAATTTTTCTTTACTCACTGTCTGAGATGGCTATTTAGCCTGCCCACACACCACCAACCTTAACCTTTCACTGACCTTGGGCTGCCTCCGCTCCTCCTGAGCATCCCTTGTGCCTAAATGATCAGGAGCCTGTGGGCATAACCCTGACTGACAGATCCCTCCAGATTCTGGTATTCCGTCTCCCAGGACTGACATGCAGCCTACTCTTCCCTGACAGGGCTTCCTCCTTAAGGCACATGACAGCAAAATTCCTACCTTCGTCTCGCCCCCAAATCCCTCACCAGCTGTAACCAAGCTCCTGGTCCTTTTCTGTCTCTCTTCGTATCAGCATCTGCCCAATTTTAGTTACGCCCGATGCTAACTCTATATTTTCATCTAACTGAACCTATATATTTTACTTTCTATACGACTATCTGTTTTGAAAGCCTTTCTTCAGTTACTATTGCCATCTAGAAATCTATTCTTGCCTTGGAAGAGAAATAGGAATGAGCTCAGCAGCCAAAGCACACAAGGAATCCTGTGTACAAGAAAATGAGAACAAAATAGTAATTTTCTCCAAAATTTCCTGCTTGGCCACAAACATGGTTTCATTGTACATTTTGTAAATTATAGAGAATCTAAGATAAAGCCCTATTACATTTTAACTATGAAAATATGAATATTTCCTAACACCAAATGCCTTTTGTCCCTTAAATTTCTTCATTGAATTGCAAAAAAACAAAAAAAGGATCCAGCTAGAGCTTGAAGACAAAGGAATTGGTATGAAACTACTACTTTTCTCTTCTAAAGTGACTGTGGCCATTTAAGCTGAATATTCCCAACTCTCTATAGGATAAATTCCAAACCACTTAGCCTGTCAGTTAAAAACTTCCACAACCTGACCTCCATCTACCTTTTTAAACCACAAGTCCCACAATTCCCCTCAGATCTAGAAAAATCAGATTACTCAAACATGCTTTGTTCTTTATTCACACACTTCCCTCTTCCCAAAATCCCCCTGTTCTTTCCCACCTCCCTCTCCTCTTCACTTTGTCTTCTCTGACATGTACCATTAATTTAAAGTACTGTACCTACTTCAGCATGAAACTATTTCTCCCTGCAAAGTTCTGAGTCATTTTTCTTTGTCCTTTAGAATAATAAATTGCATATATTTTTTAACTATAGTTTTTTACTCAAACTGCCATGCAAACTCCTTGAGGACAGGGACAGAAATTGTTACATTTTCTTATTCTAGCCAGGGCATCTAGCAGAGGGCCTCGATTCAAGCAGTCAACCAATGATGGAGGAAAAAAATTCCCAAGCTATATTGAAAAGAATTAAAAGTAAAAGAAACTAACCATGAGAAAACAAAACTCACTGACATATTTAGAAACATATACCACAATACTCACTTCATATATCTGGAGGCTGATGTCCCAGTAATGACCAAAAACGTGCAACATTGGTAACTGTGATCACTTAGAATCTTACTGAACATGTAGCTAGTGCCTCTAGGCTGAGAGAACGTACTTACATTGCAGGCATACCTCATTTTATTGTGCTTTGCTTTATAGTGCTTAGCAGACACTGCAGTTTTTCACAAGGCCCTCCACCAGCAAAAGATTACAAGTGGCTGAAGGCTCAGATGATGGTTAGCATCTTTAACAATAAAGTAATTTTTAAATAAGGTATGTACAATTATTTTTTTAGATATAATGCTATTATACACTTAACAGACTATGGTGTAGTGTAAACACAAGTTTTATATCCACTGGGAAACCAAAAAGTTGTGACTTGATTTATTGCGATAATCCCTTTATTGCAGTGGTCTGGAACCAAACCAGCAATATCTCTGAGGTATGCCCGTATATAAGTTTTAAATATCTATATAGTACTGTAAGCTGTTCCAATGTACGTAAATGAATAAAAATATGAGAGCCATCTAAACTGGGAGGACAGAATGTCTTGCCAATTATTTTTAAACATTACCAAGACATTAGACATAAACTGCATGTAATACAAACCCCGCATATGCATTTCCAGAATCTTAAATTACTCTTGCTGTCTTTTCCCATACAGAAGAGTCTCAATCTAGTTCTACAGATTTCAAAAATTATCAACTGCACTAACTGACTCTGATATTTTAATTTTAGATATGCATATCTATTTACAAAAGACATTTATATTTACAAATAGAAAAGCAATAAAAATATATGTTTCCATCTAGTGGCCAATTCAATCAACCAAGGTGGAAGGTGGAGGAATGGATAAGTGAAACATGTATGAAAACCCCAGTCTCATCTTAGCCAAATAACCCTAATCTTCTCTCTTTTGGATCAAAGTTTCTAGACTAGGTGTCTTTGGTTTTGACTTATATTTGTATGAAATGCTGAAAAATAATGCCAAAAGTACTAATAATAGTAACAGCAACAACCAGTTTGAGATTCCTTATTAAGCACTTGGTACCATGCATAGCATTACACATATTGTGGTAGACAGTTAGATAGACAGGAGCAGAGCAAGGAAAATGGGCCAGGTACAGAAGGTCACCAGGGTAGAAAGCCCCAGGTGCCCAGCAATGGGAAAAACTGGGAAAACAAGGACCTTGCCCCCAGGGTAACCTTTCCTCCCCTAGCATATCCCTGGTCAAGTGGTTTAAACCCCTTGACCTTCCATATGGCTGGTCATGTGGTTTAAATCCCCTGACCTTTTATATCACTGGTCATGCTGTTCAGACCCTCCCCTGACCTTTTCTCCCCTAGCACATAGATAGTCATATGGTTTTAGACCCCCTTAGATAAGAAACAAGGGGCCAGAGAACAGCCTCACAGACTCCCATACAAGCCCATGTACAACCACTCCCTTAAACATTAGGCCCTCAGGACAGTGAAGTTCTGACCAGCACCAAATAATCTTAGAAATAAAGCCTTGGGTCTACTGACCACAGAGACAGTTTTGGTCAAACTAGAGATAACATCTAGGCGTCAGTTGTGTTTCAGCTCCAGGCCCAGAAAAGCAACAAAACCAGATGGAGCAAAGCTGTGGCTGACATCAGGGCCAGATGCAATAACTAATGACCCCCTCCCCTAGCACCAAGCAATCTGTGGAGACCATTACTTTGAAAGGACACACCTGGAAAGCTGAAGAATATTATATTGGGATCTTCCCCTAAGACTCCTCAAGATAAAGGAAACCAGCATGGGCTCCTCTGGAACATGCCCACACCTTTCTTCCCCCTTTCTCAAGCATCTCTCTTTCTCCGAAGCTCTAAGGGTCCCAGTGAGACTTGATACCAGGACAGCAATGTGCAGTGGCAGTTCGTCCCAGCCTAACCTCCTGAACCTGTCTCCAAGGTCCTCTTTTCTCTGACTTTCCAGTGAGCTAACAGCAGCCCTACCTTGGCTCACTTCTGTCATTGTGACTTTTACTTCTCAGTGAGTCCATGCTGCCCGGTGTGGCTCACTTCTTTCCTATAACATCTCTAGGGAGCCAAAGCAGGGTACCACCTAGGCTCTCTCTTGTTGCTTCTTCTATCTTAAGCTTGTCCTTTGTTTCACTGTCTCCAGCTTAAAAAAAAAAAAAAATGTACTCTCAAAATAACCTGGACTCCTGTTGTGAAATCTTTCCTGTACAAAGTAAAGAAACCACACACCACTGACCGACCTGAGGCAGACTCACTCTGGACCCAGTCCCTTTCCAGTGACAATATTATGCCACACCTAACAACAACTTAATAAAATAGATAGTATCTTCACTGAAAAGGTAGAGAAACTGAAACTCAAAGATGTGAAGTACAGTCCTTAATGTTCCATACTAGTTAGCAGCAGAGGGCTTCTCATCCAGTCTAGTTCTGCTGGTTCCAGAGCCTGTGCTCTTTCCATAATATTCAGCAGGATGAAAAAGAAGCATGTGAGAGAGAAGGAAAGTGCTGATGATCTCCAAGTAGATTTTTAACCACCTCAATAATCCAAGTCTGACTGTACTTAAGCTGAAAGAGTTAATTTCAAAGTTCTGCAGAATGTATTCATATCCACCTCTCTTCCAGCTGAGGTCAAATGCAGCTCAAACCTATTCTCTATTCACAGACTTCTTTATCAACATTAGCACTCTTCAAGTTCTGACATCTCTCTTCAGGCCAGAAGTATTTATTTAATCAACAAGTACAGCTTGAGGAACATCAGGCTCTTATTCACGGTTAAGTAATTAAAAACGGAAAAAACATCACCAAGTGCCTAATATATGCAAGCATTAATTGCTTCAATTGGTGAATGTTTCCCCAGACTGAGTTTGTTTCCTATGGAAGGCGCTGCGTTCCTATCCACGCCTCATGGCTTTCAGGGTTTGCTAATTAGTGCTTTCCTAATCCCATTCAGAAAACGGGAGCAAGTTTTTGCCATTCCCCTTCCATAAATGGGTGGTCACTGAGATTAGGTCAAACCAGCTCAGCCTACAATAGCATCCTTAATCAGCCAGTGTGAAATAAAAATGAGGCAAAATCCCTGGCTTTTATCTCACACCGTCTTTGGAGCTAATTAAAATGCACAGGCTCTTCCTCCCATTACAACCCTGCTGTTCTATACACTAATAAGCCAACAAAAGGTGCTGAAAGCAATGGGCTGAATAATTGTTGAAATTTACAGTTCCTTAAAGGCAACTGTTAAAAGATTTTGTCTCCCCAGCCATGCAGCTCACATTCTGATAAAGTATCATTGTGGAAGATTTCCTCTCACACTTATATCAAGAATCACAGAGATGTAGGGAAGGTTAGGATCCTATAAATTGATGACTTTTTTTTTACTTTGTTTTACTTATTTGGCTTTCAACCCACTTTACTAACCAAAGAGTTAAAAAACACCATATTCTTTGACTGAAATCTGCTCCCAGCGTCCTCTGGGCCTCTGCTGTTTTAAAAGGCTATGAAAGCCCAGGGGCATAATAAGAAAGAAGATGGGAGGGGAAAGTGGGATAAGACAAAAAACAGGCAAAAAGAAAGAAAATGAACACACACTACACAACACACAACACACACACACACATATACATCACACTACATACACCCAAGTCATCTACTTGGACTCACACTCTTCCTAGTCATTTTACCCACCAAAAATAAATCCTTAAATTAATAATCAACTTTCATAAAACCAGCTTCTAAAATAGAGTAAGCTTTTGATCTCACTGTTTCCCTGCCTCGGGGTATTCCTTTATGTTTATTAAAATGCACCTTGAACATGTTATAAGTAAAACAATAATTTCCTACACTTTAATACATGCACAAGCATATAATTTAGGGAAACATTTGCCAAGAAATAGCACATGTTCCAAACACATATACTGAATTAAATTCACATTATAATTATATTTAAAAATCAATACATTAAGAATCCAACATGTTCAAAGAGGTGTATTAGCCCAAAACGGTAATTATAAGAAAGTGACCTGCCTCTATAAGATTGGGCAGGATGTAAAATGTCTGGACAGAGGGTGAAGATTACAATCACCACCTCCTGCTCCAACACACACACACACACACCCCAAAAACAGGGGCACAACAAACTTACATATTTTTATTTAGGCTTGGGGCAACGTCACATTGCCATAATGACATGAAACCTTGAGGCACCAACTACTTTTTTGAAGCTACACAAAAACTCTAAGGCTCTAACAATATAAACATATACGGATAATTAATAAAGCATTAGTTTCCAGTAGGGGAACATTCCCGTCTTCACAGCAGGTTCTTGCATGTATAATCACTGTCTCTGCAGCCTGGTGTTCATTTAGAACAAACAAACACCATGACAATGACTGCAGGTTTCACAGCATAGGAAACTGGCTGAAAGATACTCAGTGAAACCTGTCCTCATTTCCCCCGCTGCTTAGTTATGTGTAATTCTGTAAACCACCTCAAAACACTTCAGTCCATGGGAATGTGCAAGAATTACACCCCTGGTAAACATAGCTTTAAATGACCCGTTAAGAAAGATGATATTACATTAAAAAATATATAATAATTGGGAACAATTACTGAGTTTAAAATATATATTACTTTAAAACTATAAACCACTACTGACATCCAAACTATCATTACCTTCTAAATCATCAGAGTAAGAAAATGACACATATAAAACATAGCATATGTTTTGTATGTATTAACTTACTCAATCCTTTCAGCCACCATATGAAATAGATATTATTGTTTTATCCATTACAGATATGAGAAAGCTCATGAACACAAAGAGTTTTAGAAATTAAGATTTCCCAAGCTCACATAGCTGATAATTAGGCACTGAGTTTGGGCACTTAATCATTATACCATTCCATATAATTAAATAAATTATAGTATATTATGGTTCATTTTACTCTATATAATAGCAATGGTTTCACATTTGTCAAGAGTTAGAAACTATGATAAGCACCTCATACATGCTATCTCATTTAAATCTCTCAATAATCAGGAGGTAGGTCTTATTAGCATCTTCCTCCCAAATGACTGCTCAGAGATGCCCCATCTCTACCACGCAAAACTCATTAAGTACTGATGAGTACTTAATGCCTCGATTAAATACTGAGCTTTCTTCTTTTAATTGTGATAGAAAACTTAACATAAAATTTACCATCTCAATCATTTTTACATTTCAGTAAAGGATATTCAGATTTTTCTGAAAAAGATATCCAGAAATTTTTCATCTTACAAAGCTGAACAACTCCCTTTTTCTCTTGTCCCTAAAGCAGGTACTAAGCATTTTTGTATCATTATAAACAGCTGTAAACAAACATACTCCTACATACAAATGACAGGAACCAGATTAAAAACTGTTCTCTTAAAAATATCATATCTCAAAGTGAAAACAGCAAAGATGCTGACTTGAAAGCATTTACGTAGTAAGAGTTGAGCATTTCTATCAAGTGCCAAGGGTGAGCTCAACAGCTGTCTTTTTATAGTTTTTACATTTACAGATAAGAAAACAGTTGAGGCCCCTGCATAAGGATTTTCTATATGCCACTAACAGTTATCAGAATGAAATGATTGATAAATGGAAATCTGAAATTAAAGAGTAGCACCTAAAGAGCAAATTTACACCCTCTCTTTTCACCTCACCCCCTCATACACACCCACAGGCCAATTCCCTAAAGGAAACAAAGAGACAGTTTTCAATGACACCTTACACTGTCTTTCCCCCTTAGCTGCTCAAATGCAAAAACTGAGAATCCTGGAAGACATTTATAGCATCTGTTACTCAATCCCAGAGATCAAGACACTTGATACTAATGCTAATTAAAAAACCATTTGTTAGTGAAATTGCCACAAGATTCGAATACTCAGACTCCGTGTAATGAAAAGGTAGAATAGCCTATCAGAACTCATAAGGTAGTCACCTTTTCAGGGAGGGAGTCATACTTGGCATTGCAGAGAATAACACAAGAAATCACTAAAAGCGAAGCAACAAAACCACAGATCTTTAGCATGAAGGGACACAGGCTCGACGAAGGAAAAGAAAGAGGTAGATAGGTGGGACCAATCTCAATTCTAAATTATTGGAATATTTAAATAACAGAGAAGCTCAGAGAAGTTGGTACAAGCAACTTGTAACCCGGAGGTGGCAAATTCAAAGTGAAAATGTAAATAAACATCTGGTCAGGAAAATCCACAATATTCATGCACGTTATCCATGCAGAACAACAAAAAATTAATAACAATCACAGTAATATAGAAAGTAATTATCAACTTTGTGCCAGACACTGTGCTATGCTTTATTAGTATTTCATTTTATTTTTCCAATAACTTCATGTGGGGTAACTGCGATGATGATGACAACGATGATTTTACAGATTGAAGTGGAGCTGGAGATGGATACCAGGGACCTGAGTTGTAACACTGACTCAGAGCCAGAGCTATCTGCTATTATTTTATGCTGAGGCAGGAGATTAGGAAAAGCAAGAGTCACTAAAAATTCACCTTCCACAAACCACAGCTGCCGTGATTCAGGAGGTAAAAGAAAAAAAGGGATGTCAGACGGAAGGAAGCAAGTCAAGGGGCTGTTTCCATAAACATCAGGTTCACAGTAAAATGTGAGAGGTGTAGAGACAAAAAGATCAGTAATAATCATACTAGGAAAAGACTATAAATGAAATACAAAAGGTATAAAAGTCCTTTAGTGCCTTCCAAGACCATCTTTTTTGGGGGGAGATATAACTGACATATAACATTGCGTAAACTTAAGGCAATACACAATGTGTTGGTTTGATACATTAATATATCGCACTATGCTTACCATCCAGTGTTACCTACCACCTATATCATGTCACGTAATTATTTCTTTTTTGTGGTGAGAACAATTAAGATCTACTCTCTTTGCAATTTATAATATAGTACTGGTGACAGTAATCACTAGGCCGTGCATTCAATCTACGAACCACTAGCTGCAGGTTTGTTCCCTGAAAAAAGAGATTCCTCACTTCACCAACCCCCAAGCCCCAACCCCTGGTAACCACCATTCTCTACGAGTCGGGCATTTTTAGAGTCCGTCTATAAGTGACACCACATCGTATTTGTCTTTCTCACCCTTAAAGTGTTTGCGTGTACTTTGGCTCTCAGAACTCCTTGATGAGTGAGCATGATGTAGGCCTCTCTTCCCTGCCCAGAACTAGTTTTCCCCTAGACCCTGCTCTTAGTCACATGTGGGCCATTCAGACCAACTGAACTAGACTATCAGATAACTACACCAATCTTGGTTCAAAAAAAAGTGAAAGTATTAGTATTAAAGGCAATGTTTTAACTTGTAAAGGTTGAATGGGGAAGATAAATAATTTTATCTTATACCAGGGTGTCCCAAACTGACATTTTGAGCAGAATTGTCCTTTGCCGTGAGAACCTGTCCTGTGTGTTGTAGGATGTTTAGCAGCATCCGTGGCCTCTGTACCCACTAGGTATTGGTATCCAGTTGTTACAACCCCAACTGCCAAGTGTCCAGGACAAACATCTTAGACATATTTAAAGTTTTTTGTCTTGTTTATTGTTATTACAAATTATCATTTGTATGAAGTATTCAAAAGGAGATTCGCAGACAGTAAAAAATGTGGGATTTCAAGCAAAGTCTGGGAAATATGTGCTGCTAAGAATCTGTGGAAATTCTGCCTATTCAAATATCAGCTCTCAAAAGAAAAAAAAATCAGCTCTCATAGTCAAGATTCAACTTGTAGGACGCTGCAAACTCCAATCAGGAAGAGAAGGAGCAGCAGCAGAGCCCAGCGCTGAACCTTGAATGGGTACCATGAAGACACTGATCGTGCAAAAGCCATTGGCAAAAAAAAACTGCTGGAAGGAAAGAGCAAGGCTATGGCACGCCACCTTCTCCAAAGCCACAGGAGCCTGGAGAAGAGATGGTAATCAGAGACGGAGTTCACAGAAAGGTCCAAGAAAACAAGAACCCAGATGATGATGCTGCTTTGAGCCAAAAGGGAATTATCTTAGCGAAAGGGCTCTAGAAAGTGCATTTCAAGCCATCACCTCACCATTTGGTGCCCCGGAGCCGCCCTTAATTACCATCACGAAACGAAAGAGTGAATGCATAGTCTAACATGCTTGGGTTGCTAGCAATTGCTATCAACACAGGCTACACTTCCCGTGGCAGCATTCAGTGAAAAAAAGAAAGAATAAAACCCAGTCCTTCTGAGTTGTGGGTGCTAACCAGTCAACCATGCTGGCCAAATCCTGCCTCTCGAATCTCTTTGTAATATACACCATTCACCCAGACAGAGGTCTTCAATGACAGCCATTCATGGGTCCCAGGCTGATCCCATGCAGGCAACAGCGATGGTTCAGCACCACTCGCCTTTCCTGGACAAACAGAGAATGTTTCCCAACCATCAGTCTGGTGCACAAACTCTGCTGCTTCTGTTAGACTTTCACTGGAGTGGCCTTCAAATGGCCCATCAGAGAAAATACGTCATGTGAAGAACAGGTATGGGAGGCGGCCAGGAGCTCAGCTGCAGCCCTGGCCTTCTGGAATACATGCTCGCTCGGTTCTGAATAACGGAATGAGGAAGGGAAAGAAAGCTTCCCCCTCCATTCCAAACACCCCTTAGTCTCCTTTCAGTCAAGCCGCTAATTATGCCGGCCGAGCTGAATGATGAGTAGTGGTTTTGTGATCCCACTATTGTCCGGGAGGGCTGAGATCACCAATGCATTTTCCTAGGTATAGAGAATCTGAAGGGAAAAGTCTGAGTACTTATTATCTCTTTGTTTTCTTAAACAGTGCCTATTTACAAACTTTTCACTAGTGAGTAAAAACATTTACTGGCAATAAAACACAGCAGTGTTTCAGAATGTTAACCTCTTCCCCCAAACATGACAAAGTGCTCTGACTGGGAGGAAAAAGGCTGCTTTCTTTCTTGTTTCTTGCGACAAACACAGAGTAAGGCTACAGGGGGGAAAAAAGAGATAGAAAATTAGAAGTAGTTTGTGTGGTTTTTTCTTGGAGCTATCTGTACTGCAAAATGAAGCAACTGCACCCTACCTTAAAAACGTCCAAATGAAATAAATAAAAATATACATAACAGATGGGGGAGAGGGAACCCTTACCCCTCACTGAATTACACTGGCAGTAAAATGCAGGGCGTAAGAATGAAGAAAAGGTAACAGCTGGGTGATAAATCCTGTGGCCTCTGAGGTGGACTAGTGATCCCCCCTTTGGGTGGATGTTTGTTTTCTACGAAGTGGGTGTGATCTTGTTAAAACATTTATAGTTTTAAAACACTTTAATGATCTCTGGGCCTTGCCTTCATAAAGACCCTTAAGGCAAGGGCCATGCTATGAAGATGTGATATATTTTAAGTGACTCAATGCCTAGAACTGAAACCAAAGATAAACAATAAACAAATGATGAACAAAGCAAGCGAACTCAAACTAGTTGTCTATACACCCTGTATATTCTCTTAATAACAGCTGAAGAGTAAAGAGATATTGTGATGTCTTTCGCTAGCATTTAGGACACTAAAGTAAATCTTGGGGAAAAGTTGTGATCACACACAGAACTGTCTAAATGTTATTTACTTTCGAGAGTGAAATTTTAAATCTTGCTGCCCATGTACTTTTCTCATAGGTCTATAATTTATTTCCACGTTCCATTTTAGTCAGGGTTTTCATATCAATTAGGCAACTTTTTATGAAGGAAAATGTGTTTGTTACAAGACTGGGAGACTCTTCTCTCTAGTCCAGTTTTGGAGAACATTCATTTCAGTTAACCAAAATTGAAAGAGAATAATGCCTGCTCTAACCGCCGCAATGTAATTCTCAAGTCTCCCATTTTTGTGGGCTAATATTTTCCTTATTGGACACACCAGATTACTACCATCATTGTCAGAAACCTTTTATCTCCACCTGCTGGAAGCATGAAACATAACTGGGTTCAAGATAAGTATTGACATATTTCAGGAAGAAAAAATATTTACTCAAATCAAATTTAAAATCACCCCTTTTGAACTATATCCGTTGCTACATTATTTCTGTCACTGAACTGATTCACAAACATAAAACTCTTTGTTTTGGAATTGTTTCAAGGTTTATTCTTCCTATCTATTTCTTTTAAACTTTTAAAGCTGGCCATTTAATCAAAGTTGTCAAGCAATTATTTTACAATGAAAATGATGGAAACTGTTAATAGACAGGTAATAATCAAATTATGGTCCTTAGGAAAGACATTGGTACAGAAAGACCATGCATGTATCACATATCTTTTTTAAAAAATATATATCTTTATTGATTTCAGAGAGAGGAAGGGAGAGAGAAAGAAACATCAATGATAAGAGAGTCATTGATCGGCTCCCTCTTGCACACCCCCGACTGTGAGGACTGAGGCCTCAACCTGGGCATACGCCCTGACCTGGAATCGAACCGCGATCCCCTAGATCCTAGGTCAATGCTCAATGGCTGAGCCACGCAGGGCATATCACATATCTTGAGTTACTAGGAATGTAATGACCATTGTTTATTATATACAAAGAAAAATGATGCCGAGCTAAAAGCTTTAAAAATAAGACATTAAGTATTTTTAACAAAGAAAAACAGCCTTCTCTTGAAAAGAATAACAAACCTTTTTTTTAGGATATAACACTGAGTTTTAGCTGCCTTGGGGGGTATAGAAACAGAAAACAGCTGCCTGGGTTCACCTTCTGTTGTATAAACTGTTGACTTTTCACTAAAGAAAATTAATGCATAATGGGTATAAAAACAAAGTATTTGCCTTTTGACTAAACATTTTTATACCTTGATAGTGTTTAATGATAGCAATAATCACTGTAGAAAAAAAGCAAAGAAAAGAAAGGAATTATCTGCCAACATTGGATAGTTCCTTTGAAACTAAACAGTACTTTTTAAGAAGGTTTCCTACGAAAATATTTAATATACTAGATTTTTTCCCCTCTAATATTCTTTCAATCATTGATGATTAGCATTATGCTATTTTCATGTTGAATACTTGAGAATATACAGAGAAACCAGTTTAGCAAGTATTTCTGAATTTTATAAATTAGGTATTTTCTCCACATTTAAACAGGTCAGTAGTAGAAGGCCCACAAGCATATATTTAAATGAACCTGAGTCAGTTTTCTGACAAAGATGTCAGTTTTCTTAGCTAATTATAAGCAACAGTGAAAAGAAGTCATTGTAATATCACTAATATATACCTAACAACAAAGCAATGGGATTGCATTTATATTTTCAATATATACTTACTGAATAGTTATTATTTACAAGTGCTGTATTTGGCACAGTAGAAATCATTAACAGTAAAGGTACACATCTCCCTTCCCCTTCCAAATTTACATTTAGCCTACTCTAGACCCAGTAGGTATCACTGTCAGTTCCTGTCCTTTAATTAAAAAGGACTTTATTAAATATTAAAATAAAAATTATTTACATAAAACTAAAGAAATTATATATCAGGTCATTCACAGTAACTAGCACTCCACAGATTTCCATACATATTGGTTGAATGAATGAAAGAACAGGAGGAGAAATTAATCCCAAACTTAACTATTTATAAATTAATCTATCTGATTAAGCTTGATAAAATAAAATAGTAAAAATAAAATGTTGCACATACAGTTAAAATAAATACACTCTCAGTTGCTTTTGTACTAGGAATCAGTTTGTGCTTTTTCCATTTAGGTGTCTAATAAATCTCTATGGAAATATTAGCACTATATTACAACCAACTGTGTTATTATTACAAGTAATAACCTACATTTAAAATCTAAATATGCATTACATTATGCATAGTATTAGCAACTGATTAAAATGGCAGATCACACACACACAATGTCTCCATCCTTTAAGAAATCACTGACATAAAAGCATAACAATTCTGAGATGGCATAGAGGATGGTTGTCACCAATGAACAAAAGATATTAAGAAGTTTCTGAAGGAAAGAAAATAGGAATGTTTCAGAAATTAAATAGAGAGCTGAAGCTTAGAATCCACCTTAAGGAGGCTCTGGAAAATGTAGAGTCCACAGAGGTAGCCCTTGGAAATCAAGACCCCGTTGGCAGGTACTGTGTAAGATAGGTGTGAAAGGGAAACTGAAGAGAGGGAGATTAATTAAACATCTGTCTAAGGGCAACTCTTTCCTGTCACCCCCTCCCTCCCCTGCAGGCATAATCAGGCAGCTGGCATTCACCTCCAGCAAAAACAGCTGACCCTTACACTGTGGAACTCAACAGCCTGCCAGGTGAAACCGGGCATAATCCTCACAGTAAGTGATCCTACAATCTGAGAGCAGGCTTCCTAGTTGATGCCCCTAAAGCCAAGTCTCATCTTTGTTCACCTCACACAGAACTCCCAGCGAGATTTCCAAGTGAGAATCAGTTGTAACTCAAGAGGAGTTTTATTAACTATACAGTCCCTTTTTCTACTAGAAGAATTACCAGACATATGAGAAAAGCCACAGAATGAGATGAAAGGGCCAAGATTACAAAAAATTAAAAACTGACGCCAGAGGAAATGAAGATAACTCAAGCATCATTAATTTAAAAATCAAATAAAAATAAAAACCTGGAGGGGAGAAGATAAAAATAAACTCTTATTTCTGGATAAACTAAGAAGTATCCAGGAAGTTATTACATCTGCAAAACAAGAAAATAATGCTATGCAAATGAAATAATCAGAGAAAAATAGCATGTTCGTGGACATTAAAATTATGACTAAATTTAAAATTACGGCTAAAATTAAAAATGAAAACTGTTCAGCAGGCTTATAGAGGAAACAGTCCAGATTTGAACTGAGGAAACCAAAAATTCTGCCACCCCAAAACATGTCTTTGGGGATTTTAAGGTGATTATTAAGAAGCAAAAGACTCAGAAAGAACCTTTAATGTTCCCGCCTTACCTGCCTAAAGGAATTCAGAAAGGGAACCCTAGCATCTTCGCCTTAGCACATATGAATTACATGTGGCAGACAGAAATAAATCTAGCAAAACCTGTTTGTTGAATTTTCTACTGTGTCCAATGGTTTCTGGGTGGCCCAGCAAGAATTTGTTTGCCATATGTTTGTTCTTTCTGTTTACCTGTATATCGCCTACTTTCCCTTTAAAATTCCAGAATCCCACCCCCTTCTCCTGTGTCCAAAATGGCATAAAAACTACAAGTGCCCAATGTGTCTTCAGGTTTCATATCTTATGGCACCCCCAAATGTACATCCGTAATGAATTCGCACATTGTCTCCTGTTAACCAGTTTCTGTTAATTGGATTATTAGCCCAGCTAGAAGAACTTAGAAGGTGGGAAGAAAATTATATATATATTTTTTGAGCCCCCACAGAACACAATAACAGAACGCTCTGGGAGAGCATTTTCCACTAATGGGTATAAGTTATAATTAACTTATTTGACAAAGAATATGGTGGCACAGTCATTCCTGATGGCCCTTATATAATCATGTTCCCCTCTCACCAACATGTCTTAGGGGAAGGTCCCAATCCTGGGTCCAGCTGCCTCAGCCAACATGTGACCTTCCTGGTACATTCATTGGTCCAAAGATGGTATTTTTCTGAAGATGGCTTAATGAGACTGAAGAACTTATATCATTAAGCTGGAGGAGAAGTGCCTCCTGCTACCGCAGAAATTAAAATAAGGATCCACAATTAACACCAGCAGCTATTTTGCCTCAAGTAGAGGCAGCACTCCGAAGAGAAAGGTGGGATGGCAGAGCTGAGAGGCAGGGAGAACACGGGCTTGATGACATCTCTGAGCAGCTTATGTGCTCTAGATTCCTACTCATATTACATAATAAATGTACTTACTGCTCAAAGCAGTGTGCATCAAGGTTTGTTGTGACTTGCCAGCAAAAGCTGCACAACTTCAGGGTCACTACTTAAGTGCAATACACATACCCTTAGCGTTGTGCCCTGGGTCAACTCTGCCTAGAATGTTAAAGTCAAGACCAGGGCAGACACAAGAGACTCATGGGATCTCAATCAAGATCTTTAAAAAAATGTGATGACAAATTGATCTTAAGCTAAAAGACATCCAAGAAGTTCTAGCATCTCTGTGTATATCCAGTGTTGCCCAGAGCAACAAAAATCCTTGTCCAAGGAAAGCTCTTAAATAGATCAGATTCTTTTATTTTACCAGAAACAGCTGTGAGGACCACAGAACGTGCCAAGATCTGTGTTAGAGATGAGAGTACATGTATCCAGTTTGTCAGAGTGGCAGAAATGCTGGATAATATTTTATCTAAGTATTTTTTGATACTTAGGACTTTCTCAATTCTTCTATGCTAATCTTCACCATCACAGAACCCAACTAAATTTAAATTACCAATGTCATCAGGAAATCATCTCTGACCACAGGAGCACTAAACTCAAGCCAAATAAAGTAAAATCACTTCATGCTCTTGAATCAGGCATGTTTCATAACAATGTGTGTGTATAAAAAGATTAATTTTAAGAAGATGCTCACAGGTGCATGTACAAGCACATACATGTGCGCACACACACACACAATCTTTGATTTAACAAGTATATGCAAATCCTTACTAAATTTTATCTTAAAGAGGGGTTTTTTCTCTCTCACAGTTGTAAATTCCTTGAATTTCAGTCAACTTTAGACAGCAACACAAGGTCTAAAAACCTGCCTTTACTCATGTTTTTGTTAAAGTTGAGGAAAGAGCATAATATGCTTATATACATAGTTGAACCCAGTCCAATCTGTCCTTAGACTTACTAGGGCATGAAGCTGTTGACACAAGGCTCAGTGCAAGGCCTTGACCTTTGCACTTCCGGCGTGACCTCAGGGAGGAGGCCTACTCATCTCACCCCAACCTTCACAACTTGAATGATGTCAGAGCAGGCTGCTGTGTTTTAAAGGCTCAGTTAGCCCAAGTGAAAGCTATGTACTTTGCGTGTTATTGTTAATTCCTCTCTGTTTTTATTCCAGGGCCTCCAAACAGTCAAATCTATTCTACTTCTGTAAAAACAAAATGTACCTTAAATTCTTCAAAGCTGACAGCTAAAACCTGTTAAGCCAAAATGTTTTTAAGGAAAAAGAGTGTTAAATATTAGGGGAGAAGAGTGGCCAACTTACTAGATATCAGGACTTTTTAAGTGGTTAGAATTTTAAATCGTTTCCAGCACTTACCTCAGTTCCACGTAAACAGCCTCAAAATATCTAGTCATTTAGGTGAAACTGGTCTACATGGGCATCAGACTTCACTTCCTCTGACTTTAGATGGATGTAGATTCTAAACGGCTTTCAAAGGAAGTGTGAGCCTTCTAATCCATTCCTGGGTCATGATAAGCAACCTTCTGCCCTGAAACTCCATTCTTTACTGAAATCTGGTCTCCAGGGTTTGAATCCAACCAGCAAAAAGGAAAGGCTTTATCAAATTACCCAGAGTACTTAAAGGGGGGGAGAAATGGAAGCATTTGGGGGAGTTGGGGCTATTAAAAACAGTCAGTGGAGAGAAAAAGGCAATTTTCCCCTCTAAGAGTGTGCTGGTGTATTTCATTGCGCTAAATTGCCTTCTTTGCGTAAAAGATAGTAAATCTGTTGATGCCATTTGTTAGGGTAGACTTATCTCAACAAAGGGCATGCATTCAGGGTCTAAAGTTTCCGAATCTCAGCAATGTTAAGCGGGACTTTAAAAAGAACTTTCAATTTGAAATACAGAGTAAATGGGTTCACACAGCACGGATTTTATTGTCGACCAACCTCATTTTCACATTTCCCTCTCTATAACAAGCAAGTCATTTGTTCTCTGCACCCTAATGGAAAGAAAACAAGAGTTTCTTTGTTTGTGTACATTAACTCGATGCTGTAAAAGTCATTCAGTCAAGCTTCACTATGCTTTCACCTTTAAACCTTAACCTGACTTGTAACAATATTTGCAGCCTCTAAAATTACACTGGTTGAACCCAGACGGAGTTAATCACCCTTCACTGTCTCAGTGAAAAGTATAATGACCTACCATTTAATGCGAAACCATTAAAATGCTAGAAGGGGCAGGAATTCACATCGAGTGTTTATAAATACCTCACAGACATGAATCCATACATTCAAGCCACCAGGACACTTCTCACATGGCACTCGTTTGGAGCACCAGATGGAAAGCAACGACTGCTGCACACTCAGAGCCACAAGTGTCCATTCTGCTGTCTTACGTAGGGCACCTTATACTTTTCATACTGACACAAATTAATTCTAATAAGTTCCATCTGTGGCTAAACAAAGAAAATCCAAATCAAAGTGGGTAATTAATGGTAATCTTTCCTTTCCCCAACTACTGTTGCTTCCCCACAGGGTAAATCCATCTCCAGGATCATTCATTTCTACCTGCAAGGCATAGTCCAAATCCTTGCATCAGAACTGCTCTGTAGCCCAAGTCCAGAAGGCCCCTTCTCATCACACCTTGGGCTTGGCCTCCAGGGCTGGTCACTCATGTGAGCATGAATCATGCACCTGAAAAGGAGCAACACAGACCCTGGACCACTTCTCTCCATCTCCCTGGCCCCAGCCCGGATCAAGCCACCATCAACCCCTGTCTGTATCATCCTCCCAACTAGTCCCTCCATTTCCATTCCTGCCTCTTTAATCCATTCTTCCAGACCACGCTGGTCATCGTTTCCATGTTTAAAGCAGATCATGGTACTTTTGTGCTTAATAAGATCTAAATTCACTTGAAATAAAAAGTGCTTACTAGGCCCTTCAAGTTCTTAAATTAGTGAGTGACAAGTGACATGCAGTTAATTAACAGGGCAACTCAGGCTGGGCAATAAGACCTGGGCATACACAATATGCGTGGAGAGTACCAGCAAACTAGGGTGTAGGGAGGCTGCATGAAGGGGTAGCCTCAACCCAGCTCCAAGCGACAGCTTCCAAATGCAAGGCAGAATCTGAAGTGATCAGACCATTTAGTTTTTCAAGAAAAGCTAGAAATCTGGATTTTTTGTGAAATCTCAATTTTTAAATGTTGCCTAAAATTTTTAAAACAATGTGAAATAAACCACCTCTGCCAATTGGCACAGGAGGCTGTTGGGTGATGACATTTTACAACCATCTCCCCTCTATCACCATACTTGGCCAAACTGTCCCTTCTGTTCCTCTAATTTGCCAAGCATTTTCTACATCAAAACCTTAGCACTTAATTTTCCTCATGGTTTTCTGCATTCATTTTTCTCCCTTCCATCTCGGCTCAAATGTCTCTTCAAACCTCCCCTCCCCTCCGCCCCCGACTATTCTACTGCAAACCCTCCCTGCACCCTATTTGATTTTTCTTAAAGTGTGTCATTTTCATGGAGGAGGATCTGACCAGTTGACACTGGTAAATTTAGTCTTAAGCAATGGCTTTCCTGATGTATGAATAAAACCCACTTCCAATAAAAATCAGTACAGAATATGCTGAACTGATCCAGTGAGACAGACACACACACACACACACACGCAACTTTCAAGATTCATTACTTCATAAAACCACATTGGCAGGCTGACTGGTTATTGTGTTTTCGGTAAATATCTACAATATTTTTTTGCTAGGGAAAAAATACTGTTTGTGTGCACATAGATATATATAAATACATATATACAAAAATACATACACATATGTAAGTATACATGCGTGCTTATATGTGTATGATTTCCATAGAAATGGGTTAACATGTAAGTAGATGTTAAGGAACTTCAATGTACTTCTACCAGATGGACTCTTTTGATGATCTTCATGTAGATGTAAGGCAATGGTTCCCAAATAGAGACATTTTGTACCCTATGAGGCTTGGCAGTGTCTGGAGAGATTTTTGCCTGTCACAACTGGGGGGAAGCTATTGGCATCTAGTGGTACAGGTCAAGGAGGCTGCTAAACATCCTACAAGGCACAGGGCAGCCTCCACAAGAAAGAACAATCTGACCCTAAAGGCATTAGTGCCAAGCTGAAGAAACCCTGCTGTAGGGTGCTCTTTCCCTCACTCCAACTTTGCCAAAAAAAGTAATAGCCACCCCACAATTTGTTTTGGGTGGAGGTAGGGAATAATTTTAAATTTATTCCTCAACATCAGTGTAATTTTTTTAAAAGTATTGTGTCCTCTGACTGCGAGCATGTAAGTTCCATGAAGGCCAGAATAAAAACTCTCTTGTTTTGATTTTTGTTTCCACCTAGTACAATGCTTGGTCCTTTCAAAGCCTTTAAAAGTGAATAAATAGATCTAATAGCAGTGGTTTATTATTTTATGCTTCCCATTGGCCATGTCTCTAAATGTTCACTCCAATAAATGAAGCACTCAGGTTGAATTACAAGACCGTGCATTGTGTCCTGGGCATGTACAGATCAAGAAGAAATCCCCCTTGCCCTCAAATGATTCAATATCTGACATTGGAAACAGACGCTCAAAAAGCCCTACACAGTATAATTCCTGTAGTCTTACAGGAAAGGCACGCGTAGACTACTACTATAGCCGCACACAGAGGGGCCAATTCGCCTAGACTTGAAGAACTGGGAGGTGGGATGGAGGGGACTGGAGTCCAAAATGTCCTCGTAGACACGATTCCTGACCTGCCTCAGATGTGCTGAGTACTAATCAGGCAGAAGGGGAGGAGGAAGAAACAGGGCTTTGAAAGATGAGTCTTGAGAATGTGGAAAGAGCAAGTAGTTTCGCAGTGCTAGGGCAAGTGGGTGGCTTCTTTGAAAATGAGAGAAGGCACACATTAGGGCCCTAATATGCGGCCATAATGAATGTCTGTCTTAGTAGACACTGGGCCAAACCTCTTGGATTCCTTCCCACTCTGGTTTTCTGTGAGCCTATAATTTCTTCGTTCAGTTACCTCATTTGTAGGCCTGCCCTTAAACATCTTTCTTTATAACCTGCTTTGGTCACATTTGTTTCCAGGAAGTCTTCCTGAACCTATATAGCATGATTATGAATTAACACTTTAATTTCAAAATGAGAAAGCTTATAATTGCAAAGAGCCAGACTTCCCTAAGCTCATACGTCAGCAGCCTTGCAACCTGGGGTCCTTTGCATGAGGACTTGGTCTGAATCATTTTTATATTTTCAGTGGTTATCCCAAGTAACGTTACATAATGACTACTCAGCAAATATATGTGAAATTAAATTGTAACCTGAATCTACTCCAGACCCCATGATTTTTCTAAATCAATAGTGCATATTAAAATTGCAATTTTTCATTACATACACTTCTCTTTTTTTTTTTTTTTTTTTTTTAAATCCTCACTCAAGGACATGCTTGGAGAGAGGAAGAGAGGGAGGGGGACAGAGAGAGAGAGAGAGAGAGAAACATCAACCTGTGAGAGAAACACTGATCGGTTGCCTTCCAAATGCTCCCCAACTGGGGATCAAACCCACAACCCAGGTATGTGCCCTGACCAGGAATCAAACCAGCAACCTTTTGGTGCATGGGACTATGTTCAACTAACTCCGGCCAGGCTTCTTTATTTTCTTAATGTTACCTTTGTCCATTCAACAAATATTACTGAGCATCTGCTATGTGCTAAGTGTGTGATAACTATTGGGTGTACTTAGTTCTGTAAAACAGCCATGAGTCAATTCCTCACAGAGCTGTGAAACTATTATAAAAATCAGAATCTAAATAATCCTAAAGCTGAGAATGTGCTTTGAATAAGGGCCTCTGTGAGTAAGGAAGGTATGTGCCCTGACCAGGAATCGAACCAGCAGTGACAAACACATGGAGAGTAAATACAAATAACAATATAAAGGTGGATGTGCCACAGGCAAACAAGTAGCAACATTACAGAACAGGCTGCTGCTTTGGCCATGAAACCTACAGTCTACAACTCTCCCTGCCCTGTTCAAAGTTCTTCTGATATTAGTATTATTAATTAGTACTTAACTAGCATTAGTACCAGTACTCCAATATTCTGCTGCTTTCCCCCAAAATATATTCATATTAAGAGATAAAATAAAGTAATATTTATAAGATATATCTGTGTTAAGGTTTGGAAATAAAAGTTCTATATGTAAATTTGAGCTATTGTGAAATTCAAATGATATCTTTACTGAATAATCTAAAAAGTACTGTATTTACAATTTGTCCTATCAATATGTGGTAGGAAGTTAGACAAACATGAACAGAGCAAGAACAATGGGCCAGTACAAAGATCACCAGGTTGAAAAGCCCCAGGTGCCTAGCAAAGGACAACTGTAGGGTGGGATATCACACCCCCCCCCGCCCCCCCCCCCCCCCCCCCCCCCCGTGACCTTTCCTCCCCTAGCATATCACTGGTCACACGGTTTGGACCCCCTGATCTTTCATATCTCTGGTCATTTGGTTTAGAACCTCTGACCTTTCCTCCCTTGAGATAACATTTAGGCCTCAGTTGTATTTCCGCTCCAGGCCCAGAAAAGCAGCAAAACCAGACAGGCGGCAACAAGGCTAACTCAGGACCAGATACACTGGAAAATGACCCCCTGCCCTGGAGCCAACCAATCGGCGGAGACCTAGACCCTGAAAGGACACACCTGGGAAGCTGCTGAATATTCTATTGAGATCTTCCCTTGGGACCTTCCCTAAAATCTCCACCCTTAAAGCCCTCAGGACAGAGGACCCAATGGCTCTTCCTCCTGGGAGCATGCTCTAGCCTTTCCCTTTCCCCTCGCCTTCTCCACCCCCACCCAGGCACGTTACCATCAGCTTCCTCACTCCCAAGCTCCAAGGGCCCTTCCTTTGCCTCCATAACTCGTTTCCTAAGCCTATTTCTTTTAGGAATCACTCTTTCTACCTCTGTGATTTTCCAAATAAATGTTCTCTTATAGTTTGCATCTTGGCTTTGAATTCTTTCCTAGCCAGAAACCAAGTACCAAGGTTGCTGAACCCAGGTCCAGTGTGACCCCCCCAGTCTAACCCCTGGTGCTGGTCCTGCTGCCTATAACAAACAGGCAATTTTATCTCATTTTATTAAACACACACACACACACACACACACACACATATTAGGTCTCAGCAACTTAGTATTGGTTTGAACCCTGAGCTCATTTCTATGTCACCTTTTTGGACTTCAAACATCTACATGTTGAATTTTTTGTGAGAAAAATGCCTTTTTCTCCATTTAATCTCAAAACTCTTTGAGGTAGATATAACTAGTATCTCCAATTTACAGATGAGGCAACTAAGACCTAGAAAAATATGAGTAATAGGATCACGTTCACCCAGTTTGCTGATGTAATAACTTTACTTTCTTATTTTTTGTATTCTTGATGCTCTGGGACCTGGAGCTTGCTGACTGAAAGAGACTGCCTCTCCCTGGGCTTGCCGACTCCTAGAGATGGCAAATATTCACCCAAAAGCTCACTCTTCAAATACAAACCAACCCATCCAGAGCCCATACACTGGCCGCTCTCCACTATCAGGCTCTTACACTCTAGGGGGCAATATTTCTTTGCCCCGGCCCATAACTTGCTGTAATTACTGAAACTATCCAATCCTAAACCTGCCCAGCTTTCAAACGTTGCCTCATGTATTCAGTCCCATAGAAACCGCAAGGGTTTTTGCCCAAGCTTGGCCTCCCTTTTTCTGCCTCCCGTGTGGCCCTGTGTGACACCCTGTGCCTCCCGTCTCTTGGGATCTGTAAGAATTTCTTCCTTCATGGCAGTCATTCCCTCATCTGCACGCCTTACCACACCTGACTAAAACAAATCCTGGTGCATTTTACAGCAACTAGTGACAGTGCCGAGATTAGAGAGCACAGACACGCAGAATGTGATTAGTAATTATTTATGAAATAGGTGACTTACTTTAGGAGCTGAAATCCTACCCACCCTATCATTCTATAAATGACATTGAGTTTCCCAATGTCAATGGCTCATCTAAAACTCCCATTCTCCTTCCACAGTATTAATTCTCTAATGTGATTTTTGGTTTCTTGAAGGGAAGACTTAAATAGTAAAAAGGAGAGCAGGGTGCAGTGTTTCTGGATTCAGAGACCATATTTAACCTGTGAAGTTCCTTACTAGTAACTCTGTACCGCACCTTCAAATTTACCCAAATTAGCCTCACCCTTCTCCATCCCTGACACTTCCCAATATCTGTCCCCACCCCACACTCCACTTGAAAATTTCCATACCCAAATGGTAAAGAGCTAAACTACAAGTAAAAGAGGACCTGTAATCTGATTAAAATAATTCACAGTAAATTGCAAATCTCTTAATCCTCTTAGGAGCATTACCTTTTTTTTTTTTTTTAATAGAAGGGGAGAGCAACCTGATACAGCTCTAATTGTTGGCATTTTTGTTCAGCATAAACAATATACTTTGCTTTATTCGAATGGAAATGGCTATCACGTTGGCATGGGAATCTGCCCAGAAATCTGTCTCCAACCTGTCAAATTAACCCTGAGTTTTCTCTTAACAACATTCACACTTCTTCTGATTCAGTCTGTTTATGTTTTTAGGGTTTTTTTAATCTCTGGTAAGAGATTCTTACAGTTTGGATTCTCTTTAGGGATACCTTTTATGTTTAGGGTTGGTAAATCAAGGCCTATACCAAGCAACTATCATAAAATCTAGTTTCTTTTTAAAAAATATCGATGAAGACTACGAATCAGCAAAACAATGATAAAAACAACACAAGTCACACTTAAATAGACATTAAACATATCAAACATGTTTTGAACATTTTACATATATTAGTTTGTTTAACTTTCACAACAAACCTATGCGGCAGGTACCAAAATCATTTCCATTTCACTGATAAGGAAACAGACAACTGAGATAACCTACTGAGGTGAAAGGGATGGTTATCAGCGAGGGAGGATTTCAAACCGCAGCACTTGAACTCTGAAGCCCATTCCCTTACAACCACTACGCTCTGCTGCAGCGATTTTCAACCTTTCTCATCTCATGGCACACATAAACTACTTATTAAAATTCCGTGGCACAACAAAATATATATTCTTTGCCAATCTGATAAAAAAAAAAATAGGTATAATTTTGATTCATTCACACCAGATGGCTCTTATTTTATTGGCTGCTATCATTTTTTTTTCTCTAATCCTCACTGGGGGATATTTTCTCCACTGCTTTTCAGAGAGAGTAGGAGAAAGAGAGAGAGACATGGATGTGAGAGAGACACATCAATTGGTTGCCTCCAGCACACACCCTGACCGTAGTCGGGAAGGAGCCTGCAACCAAGGTATGTGCTTTTGGTGGGAATCGAACCCAGGACCCTTCAGTCTGCAGTCCACTCTAACCACTGGGCCAAACCAGCTAGGGCTGTCATTTTTTAATTTTTTTTAAAATCCTCACTGGAGGATATGTTGTTACTCAATTTGGAGAAAGAAAAGGAGAGGAAGAGAGAGAGAAAAACTTAGATGTGAGAGAGAAACATTGATCAGTTGCCGACCATAAGCACTGCAACCGGGGATCAAACCCTCAACCTGGGCACGTGCCCTGACCTGAAAGCAAACCCACAACGTTTCTGTGCATGGGATGACACTCCAACCAACTGAACCACACTAGCCAGTTGTTGTCTTTTTTTTATTTGACAATCTAAGGCAGGGGTGGGGAACCTTTTTTCTTTCAAGGGCCATCTGGGTATTTATAACATCATTCCTGGGCCATACAAAATTATCAACTTAAAAATTAGCTATGAAAAAAGCTCCTAGATTTATTGAATTTCAAATGCCACCTGTGGTTGCCTTGGCAGGGTCAGACCAAATGATTTCATGGGGCCCTATACAATGTTCCCCACTCCTGATCTAAGGGAAAAGAGTCAGTGCCCTTGACTAGTCAGTTGTTGCATGTTTTAAAATTTGGGGGGCACACGGGTTGAAAATTGTTGCTCTACTGAAAGACACACTAACTAGAAAAATCTCATAGACAGATAACCCAGGTCATTGTGTTGTTCCCAGGTTAAAAATGACAGAATTTAAATTCTGGAAGTGGCCAAATACCAACTGTTTCAATTCCTGCATGGTACAGATGAAGACACTAGTTCACCCATGGCATGTCAAACGCTACACAGTGGCCGTTTCAAAGGCAGCAGCCACCACCATATCTGAATCCAAGTCATTTTCCCCCTCATTCCACAGGAAAATCTATGAACTCCAAGCCAAAGTAGACTTCCAAAGTCCTACCTGATCCATTTTGTAGGATCTAGTAAAAAAGAAAAAAAAAAAACAAAACACATAAATTATTTCCAAATTTGGTGCTTTACAACAATTTCCACACAAATTGTCCAAGATTTTTGCTTTAAAAAAAATCAGGATGAAGGTTTGTCGTATTTGGCAATTCTGTTTTTTCCTTCCTTCCAGCCTTCATGTTGTTTCTAAAAGGATAATATTTTACCCAAGTATAGTAGGAAGTATCAATCCCTTACATAACTCCAGTCAAAGCAAAGTAAAGAAATGCATGTACTGAATCCCTTCTTAATCACAGAATGAGCTGTGTACTGACTGTGAAGTCTGCAAGGAGACCGAGGTGAGTAAATGCAACACAGCAGCACTGCGGGCAAGGCCGCAGCTTGGTATAGGTGCTCGGGCACTGCGGAGAAGCACATCAGCTCTACAGCCGGTGGCTGGGAAGGGCGCTAAGGCTTTCTGGAGGAGATACCTGTGCTGATTCATTAGGCCAAACAGGAATTGGCATGAAAAACAAGGGAGGAAAAAGCAGAGAAAGAAATGAGGCTAGAAAGAGAGTTCTCAAACAAAAGTAGCATTTAGAAAAATTTAGAGCATTTAGTAGCGTTTAGAAAAACCAGAGCGTTAAGAGGGTATTATTGGAAGTTGGTTCATAGGCAGGGAAACCTAATTAGGCAGCTATGCAATATAACCAAATCAATAATACCAATATATCCAAACACAAAGTACTCAATAATAAGAAAATAAATCATACATGATGTTTCTATGGTTCACAAAGAAAGAAGAGTCTTTCTATGGAAGGAAACAGGGAGAAGAAATAGAGTTATGGTCCCAGGGACAAAAAAGATCAACACAGGCAAATTAGCTAATCCGTCCTCACTGCATTCTCTTAATGGCTGCGGTTATCAACTATAGAAATAATTTCAAAATAAACATGGAAATCATGGCTGCCCTTTCAAGTGCTGAAGAATCCATTATTGTTGGCAAGCTCTTCTGTCAGAAGCCCAGATAATGCTCATGTTTAGACATGCCTCCTGTGGACAATGAAATGTGGGTGATGGTTCCCAGCTTCAAATGAATCCGCTCTCCTTGCTCAGGGCACATTACTGCTCCTGACCTCTTCCCTTGCCCGGGCCTTGACCTTCTTCCACTCAGGCATTATTCCCTGCCTCGTGCCGTGAGCATCTCATATTATTCGTGAGCTGTGGCTCCAGAATTTAGCATGAGGAGGGCTCCACTGATAGATGTCTAACATGAGCAACGCTCCTAATGATCCCCGATGGGACTCTGCCCTCTTCCTCCAGCAGGATGAGTCGTTCAAAGGCAAAAAGAAATTCTATGCACTTTATAGTGAGAGATAATGAATAGACATTTCTACACACACGTGTATTTTACTTTGATTTAGCAAGAAATGACCAGTTTTGTTTATTTTAAGAGAGTTAACAGCAGTTCCTTCATATATTTAGCTTTGCAGTGTATCTTGAACACCTGAGTCAATTATACCATTTCTATGCTGCTTAAAGAAACCCTCCAAATGTTGTTTTAGAAACGTTTATGAATTATGCACAAGGTTTCCTCACAGAAATGCTAGATTTGCTCTTGAAAACTGTGCATAAATCACTATTTTGTAAATTAAATAATATTTTTCACTGACAAAGTATTTCAGAGATGCTTTATTTTCGTTTCTGGTTAATATTCAATTGGCCGTGATTACTGACCCTTTAGATTAAGCTTCTCTCTTGATAATATTTGTCAAATAGCTAATGATCTATAAACAAATAATAAAACAAATAAGGAAAACTGGATTTTACAAAAGACCTTGCAATAAATTCTTGCAAAAGTAAAGGCTTCTTTGTAATTCAACCACAGCCCCACTTTTCTTTATTTATATTTCTTTGGATTTCCTTAATGTATTTTCTCAGCCAGCAATTTATCTGCAGCGCAGTGGTGTGCCTCTTAATAGCAATCAGTAAACCTTCAGATTGTCTTTGTTGATCATTTCTTTTCTTATTCAAGAATATATTTATTTATTCAGTTCATCAGGGGACTCTTAGCTCATCAAAGGGCTTGTGGCTTTGTTTTCTTTGTTTGTTAGCTTTAGGACAAAAGAGTCAACATAAACAGTCAAAAGATCAGTTTTTGCCTAGCTCAACAAATACAATTTGTAAAATGTAAATAGCTCCCCATAAAGGCAGAAGCTTTTGGTTAAATAAATAAGCCATTATCCTACTGTATTGTTACTAGTTAAATACAGTGGATGGCCAAACATCAGAAAAGTAAAAGCTTCTAAAATGCTAAAGACACAGAAAGTGAGGAGACATTGATGTATTTAGAGGGGGAATGAGCAGCAACAGATAGGTCAGCGCACTGTGGGGTGAGAGTGTTGCTGCAGCCACAAAATAATACTTCCTGTGCGCCACGTTTGGGATGATGACTTGATTGTTGTTGCTGTCATTTTAGATTCAGTTGCTCTTATGTATCAGTTGGGAGATTTTACTTAAAAATATGGATTTATGCCTTCTCTTGAAAACTCAGAAAGTCTGTCTACATTGGGCCCATTATTTCTCCACGGCAGCATCCACCCAACCACCCCTTAGAACTGTTACAGGGCCTTCCTTATGCAAGCCCTGTAAAGATATTTCCATTTTCAACCGTTATAAAAACTTATCAGAGAAGAAAAACAGAATCTCACAAATTCTATTTTATCTTCCTGCCAAGAATTATGACTTTAGGGGCAGTTCTAAGATGGTTCAGTGAGAAATTAAGGTGGAAAGATAAGTACTATTTTCTTACCAAAATATATAAAAAACTCATACAATTCAACAAAAGGAAGACAAATCAATTATAAAATGGGTAAAGGACCTGAATAGACACTTCTCCAAAGAGGACATACAGATGGCCAAGAGACATATGAAAAGATGCTCAAGGTCTACTAATCATCAGTGAAATACAAATTAAGACTACAATGAGATATCTCGTATCTGCCAGAATGGCTACCATCTATAACTCAACAAACAACAACTGCCCTCCTGGAGTGGCTCAGTGGTTGAGCATCAACCGAGGGATCCAGGAGATTAAGATCGAGGTTTGATTCCCAGTCAGGGCACATGCCAGGGTTACGGGCTCGATCCCTAGTAGGGGGTGTGCATGACACAGCTGATCAATGACTCTCATCACTGATGTTTCTCTCTCTTTCTCTCTCTCCCTTTCTCTCTCTGAAATCAATAAAGACATATTTTTAAAAATGAACAAACAACAAGTGCTGGCAAGGGTGTGGAGAAAAGGGCACCCTAGTACACTGCTGACGGGATTGCAGACTGGTGCAGCCACTCTAAAAAACAGTGTGGCCCTTCCTCAGAAAATTACAATGGAACTACCATTTCACTCAGGGATCCCACTTCTAGGAATATATCCCAAGAGTCCCAAAACACCAGTCAGGAAGAATATATGCACCCTTATGTTCATAGCAGCATTATTCACAATAGCTAAGATCTGGAAACAGCCCAACTGTCATCAGTAGATGAGTGGATAAAAAAGCTGTGGGACATTCACACCATGGAATACTATGTGGCTGTAAAAAAGAAGGACCTCTTACCCTTTGGGACAGCATGGAGGGACCTAGAGACTATAATGCTGAGTGAAATAAGCCAGTCAGAGAAAGACAAGTACCACATGATCTCACTTATAAGTGGAATCTAGTGAACAAAATAAACTGACAAACAAAACAGGTCCAGAGACATGGAAGCACTAAACAGACTGACGAATCTGAGAGGGAAGTGTTGGGGAAGAGATTAACCAAAGAATATATATATATATATATATATATATATATATATATATGCATAACCCATGGACACAGACTATAGTAAATTGCCTATATGGCAATCAACCGTTTACCACAAATTCCTTAAATGCAAAGAATAAGCTTTTTTAAAATTCTTTGTTGCCTGGTAAAATTGATTAAATGAGTGAAAAAAAAAAATGAATGCAAAAAAATGAATGCAATTATTAAATGTTCTCTAAAATATGGCAATGTAATAAGTGAAAATCTATACTATAACCAGTTGTAAAACCTACTTCTTCACACAGATTATGTCAGTTTTCCAGATCACCACTACTGGATGCACCCTCAGATACTTTCCCTGCCCTTCTCTCAGCACTCTTTGGGAACCTACTCATTCTAGGACAATTTCCCTGACAAAGGATATCACCTTGATTTATCAATTCCCAAAATGCAATTATCATTTCTCCCCTCTTATCAAAACATCTTTTTTTCATATAGTGTCAACAATTCACTAATGTGATTCAACATTCACTTTCTAGTCTATATGTACACAACCTATATCTTGTATTAATATACATTATGAAGTATAATGTATAATATACAATATTATACATTATCAGGTATGTCTGACACACTCTTTATAAAGTGTCTAACAGCAACAAAAGTTGACAGTTGATAAGTAATAATTTTTAATTGTTATCAAGATTGATAGTAGGTAGTTTACTGAGGAATAAAATGTTATTAAAATCCAGTAATAACAAACAAGTAGCACTATCAAGAACAAATAAATAGCAAAATGCATAGAAAGAAATTTATCATGAATACATTTTAAGACAAAGAGTAAAAGCCTAAAGCTAAGACCCTAGGTAAAGGAAGATTTTAAATATGATACTGTTTTGATTAGTGGTGTAGGGTAAGGAACTGGGAAAAGCTTCCATCTTCCACTGAGCCTTATGTTAAAGTAACAAACCTAAGGAAATACAGACGAGAATATAAATGTGTCTTCCAGCTATACATTTGGAAATAACTTTGGAAGGCCACTGAGTTCAGCTGAGACACCCATGCCTAAGAAATTACAAAACAATCTTATTCAGACATATATATTTAAAAACAGTAAGAAAAGCAAAAGGTTAACACTTTAAAAACAAACTACATTACTTCTGAAAGGGTATTGATTACAGTCCTGTTTTTGATAGTTATTACAGACTCCGGCAGGTTTCCTTCACAGGGATCACGTTAACCAATGCCGCATTCTTTACTTTCTATAAAACCTGTCACCTGAGAAGGATACACCTTTAAAAGAACAGTAATCACAGATTTTAACCAGGCTGCTGCTTAATGTTTTTATTATCTATAGCACCTTATCACCAAATGAACCATCTATTTTCAAACTCAAAAACCAGCAATTGAACAACAGTTTCTTAGAGAAGTTAGATCTCAGTGACAGTACGTCTTATGTAAGGAAATTTCTATTCACTTACACAGTTGAGCTATTATAAAACTTACTTGGTTTTTACCATCTCAAACTTACTCTGCAACCTGAACAGCAATGAATTCCCTGCACCGTGTTATGAGGCTGGACTTAACAAGAATCTGTGGTCTGTGATGTATAATACCGGGGCACCCCTTTTTGTGGGCTATGATATGACACACAGAAGAGAGGAACGGATACACAGATACACCAGAAAAATCTCACAGCTAAAGAGGAACTGGCCTAGCTTGGCAGTGCAAGCCAGTTGCCTCCCTAAAAAGCATCTTAGCCTTGCTCTCCACACATTTTATACTGTTTCCTCCACAGTCATTTTCCCTTAAGGAAATGTGTGTCCCTATAATGGTGACAAGCAAAAATTCTGGGATCAAATGGGCTATTTTCACATCTTCACTCCACCCAAATAGCTAACGGATTCCAGGCAAGGAACTGAACTCTTCTGAAACTCACTTCCCATGCTGATAAACAAGCATGGTAGCAATGCGTTCATTCCTGCTGGCATTAAATAAAGCATGTTAGTATGCGGCCAGGTGGACAGTAAACATGTCACAAATTTTAGGCTTTGTGATTACTATTGTTAGAGATATTATTATTATTGATTCCTAGTCCCTCAGGTTCAGTGGGATGGGGCCTCTAGTGCATCCTTTCATCATATAATCACTTGGTTTTCCCTCATTCGTTATGTAAAAATATATGTATTAAATATTATGTATATAATTTATATTATTCATATTATATATAAATATATTTAACATATATATTTATAATCCCGTGTTTAAAACATTATGCTAAATATGTCAAATTTAAAATGGTGAAAAGGAAACTTCAAATGTAAGGTCCCAGGAAATGATGACTCCTGGGATCAAATGACCCTTAATAGGAAAAAAGAGCAAATAACGCAATGAATTTTGTTTCCTGTCTGACCACATAGACTCTAAATAAAAGCTGCCCTTATGATACTTCTGTTCTATCCTAATTCATTGAGATTAATAGCAACTAACTTGTAAGCAAGTGTCCGTCGTCTCTACATAGTATCCAAGTGAAGGCTCTGCCTCTGTCTTATTTTTCTTCTGCATGTTTAGGTGTTGACAAGTTCATTAAAGTTTAAGCAAGTTCTAGTTCCAAACTTGATACTAGATTGCTAAGACTTTCACTTGCCTTCAAAAACGATGCCGAAAAGCAGATGAGTTGGCCTTTCACAGCCTGTACTGGCCAGTTTACTTTGCAGGGACACCATGCTAATTGAACAGTCTGCAGACACTGCAATTACTTCTCAAACCAGGCAACCAAAGGAGTTTAAAGCTACCCAGAGGTGTATCGTTAACGCGTACAAATGTGCTCTAACTCACTTTGATATACAGATGAGCAAGCACCATTTCAGTGAAGTTTCAGAGTAATAAAGGCGGCCTTTTAAATCTAGGCTGAGTAAACAAAATCAGCTTTAGATCTGGGAAACCAAAAAGTGTACACTTATATTTCCTTTATACAGAAAAGCAATTGCGGGCAGACACTGTTAGCCAAACTAAAAGTTAGTACATATCCTGGGTGGGGGGGTATCGCATTAAAAGAGAAAATATAACAGAGTATATAGGTTATATAAGTTTATAGATCAAATTATTAGACTTCATTTCTCATTAGCACCATATGATGACAAAAATGAACTCGAAACAGACATGTGGTGGCCTAATTCACTTATCTTTGGCTCCATTTTCACTTCAAACTCTACCTGGAATTGTGAATGAAATAAAAGGGCCTCAGTCATGTTAGAGAAGAGAAACTAAAACCAGGCCTCTACTTCCTTTCCTACTAACATCCAGCAATGAACTTACCAAGTTGAAGTTTTTCCTTCCCACAACTGTGCATAAATTATAACCACATACCTCACACTAAAAAAGATTTTACGGTCATATAAACACTTGTGATGTTCATTGAAGTTTTAAGTTAAATCGAGAGAATACACCTGAAATGATTTTTAAAGTACTAAGTGGTAGCATGTAACAATTTTATAATTCTTAACATACTACTTACTATGAATCCCATTAAAAGAAGAATCTACAGAGCAGTGGGGATACAAACTGGGTCTCTATTCTCAAGCAGAACTTCTTGTAAATAATTTTAGGAGAAAGTTCCAAGGACTCCACGCTCCTTCCATGGCTGACAATGGACAAGCTGTCCTTGGTTCTCAGGTCACATACAGATGAGCTGAACACAGGGATAGGTGGCCCATACTTTGAACTTGGTACTTTCTGAAATCCAATCAAGAGCGTTTGAGAAAGTATAACCACAAGCTGCTACTGCTAGGAGTGCTTTAAAAGTAGGTTTTCCAATAAAGACTAACAGGACCTAAAAAAATAGAGCACCAGAATACACTGTAGTATTAGGACTGGAAGCCTACCACTCTCTATATGCTCCGTACAAATCAATCACTTGACACAAAATGAATATATTCCCACTTAACACAGAACCACACTGCTCTGCTGACAGTTGCTTGTACCCACGGATGGTGCTTTTAATTCTTCATTTAAGTGTCAAACTGGGTGATAGACTATAGACTATTTAGCTTCAAACCTGTGATCCAAGAACACTTTATCCAATTGTTCCCCTTCTGTACACTCTCCCCTAAATAATCAAATAAACTAATAAAATAAACAGGAATTCTTTCTCCAGCTCTAAGCCATGGACAGCTGTGAACGCAACAGAGGCATTTCTCTCCTGCAATGTAGTCAGAAAGATATGCACAGTCATGCAGTTCAAAATATTGTTTTATGTGTGGAACAACACTGTCATAAGATGTTTGGAAGCCAAATAAAATCACAGAAGTGAGGGGATTTGTAGCAGCCTGTTCTGGCTGAAGGAAAATGAGGCAGCTCTCCCATGAAGCAAGCAACATGACACCTTCCAGTGTGAGCAATAGCCTTTGGACGGTTAAAAAGGGAGCAAGAGGAAAAGGAGAAGAAGTGGAGATCAAAGTTATCTCCCTGTACACTACAGATCATCTTTTTTCTTCCTCTTTTTCAACAGCAAGACTGAGGGAAGGGCTGAAGGTGGTGGGAGAAGGGGAACAGGAAACCAAGCTAATCCAGGTTGTAAAGAAAGGAGCTGGCCTTTTGATCTCCACAGGATGGCAACTTTATTGGCTATGCCTAAGCAGTTTCCAACCAGCTGATCAACCAGGTATTAACGCTCAACCCTTCCATGATCAGCAACCATGAAGAGAGTCATCTGGAAACAGCAGTCAAGCAGAAGGCTCATCTACTACTAAACGACCGCCAGCCCATGTCCAACCCAGAGGGGGAAGAGCAACCCCAGGGGAAATGATTGTCTCTCCCTGAATACCAGTTATTTGCCTTGGGACTCAGAGCAAAATCTTTCCTCAAGTGGGCATGAATGAGAATGGCATTCATTTTCCAAAACACAACTTAGATAAAGTGTCTCTGCTTTGAAAAGCATGCCAGCAAATGCAGATGTGAAAAAGGCTGAACATGAGTAGGTTGAGTGTAATGAATTAATTGTCTTGCCTGGCGATCTAAAAATTTACAGACCAGTTCCTTTATGGCAGGAAGAGGAATGCCTCGCTTTCAAATTTTCAAGTGCTCAAACCACAGTCTGGCTTAGGTGGATTTTGGGGGGACAAATTTTTAAAATAAAAAACAACTGAACCATAAGCTTTCTTATTTAAATTATTTTCTCGCTTTCAACTAGGAAAGCACATGGTAGTTAAGAGTTTCAGAACCAGCTTGGTTCAAATCCATGCTCATCCACATCTCCTAACTCTCCATGACATGGTTTCCACAACCATAAAATAGGGATAGGGTAATATTTTACTAACAGCAGCACCTATGTCATAGGGTTCTTACAAACGATAATCATATCTTCATAGGAGGCGTTGTCATAAAGTTTCTTATAGGACCCCGGAACTCAAAATGGGCTTCATTTTTCTATTTCCTTCTTTTACTTTGATTAGACTGCTCTAAGCAAAGGTGTTATGATATAGAAGTTAACAACTTAGTTTTTACTCCCCTATATATTGAGGTAGTCAATATTCTAAAGTCTTATTAAAGTAGCTTTAAAAAACTATTCTATGAATTCATTAAAGATTTAAATATTTCGAAATGTCTACTTTATATAGTTGTTAAAGACGGAGTATATATGACATCAACTTTTCAGAAACCCATTTTTCAGGGATGCTTTTTAAAAGGGCTGGGCATTAGCATAAGCATCACCTTCGCATCTTTTGTTAACACAGAAGATGGCCCATGAAGACTCAACTATTTGTGATCTGCACTGGTAGCTGTTAGTTTGTTTCCTCCCAATCTTATCCCTATTGCCCAGTATTTTTCATTACAGATATCTACTCAAAGTAAAATATCTAAACAAACAACTGCCATATGTTAGAGGGCCCACTACCAAGAAATACGTATATTTTCAATGATGTCATAGGATTCAGGTAAGTATATTTAAAAGCCAGAAAATTTATAAAGAAAATAATAATAAATTATGGGAATTACCAAAGAATCTTGCCAGAGAGAGAGAGAGAAAGGAGGGAGAAAGGAAGGAAGAGGGAAGTCAGAGAGACCAGAGACCCAGATAAGTGGCTCCCATAGGGAACCATTTCTAAAACATGTCCCTCTTCAAATGACAAAGAAACCCTGCCCCTCCCAAAGAGAAAGAAAGAAGGGGAAAAGATAGCACCAATGAACTTCCACTTTATTTGAAATTCAGATCTCACCCTAATTTGAATTAAATTCCATCATTTTTTCACTTAAAAGCAAGTCTGAGTAACTGGAGTTGAGGAGAGGAAGTCTAGGAAGCAATCACTTCCTGAGAGATCACACAGATTTTTTTCACTGCTACCCCTCTGCTCCCTTCACCAAAAGTCTAGCTATCCACAGAGAAGAACCCAGACATACCAGCTCACTAAAGAAATCCACCTTAAAAATGAATTTTTAAAGCAATACCCATTTTTCTTCAAAATTTTAGTTTTCTAGAATAAAAAGTTATATATTATAGCACTCAGTTAATAAAAGAAAGGCTACACAAAGCAAACAGGTACTCTTAAACATGGTATTTGATGTTAAGTATGACATCAACACATCAAAATGAAGTTTATAATCTATTTGAAGAAAACTGTAAGACTTTTGTTAAGTTGGCAGCCATGATGAAAAGAAAAAGAAAGAAAAAGGAACTGACAGCCAATAGATGCTTTTACAGGTTAAATCTTGTTGAAGGTGTCCTACCCCCAGTGCGCTTTGATTTATTTAAGCTCACCACATTTCTCTTAAATACACTCCATTAACAAGTGAGAGACTGTGATCTTATGCTTGAGGCAATACATGAAACACAATCTTTCAAGAACTTCATTCATTCCCTGACCAGGTGTCCTGAGCACTCCCAGCTCTGCGTCTCTGAGCTCTGCGAAGTTTTAGTCAAGTCAACAGTGCGGCTTTAGAATAGCACACTGCCACGAAATCACCCCAGCAGCCCAGCGATTTGCCAGGCCCCTCACGTGCAGATTCACAGCCCGAGTGTAAGTCATCAGAGGAATGATGACGCGCTTCAGGTTAAAGATGAGAGAGCAGCTCACAGATACACCTCTGACCTGCAGCCTGGCCAAAGAAGATGGTAAGGAAAACCCTATAGGAAAAACATAGGTTTATTAAAAACCATCAGTGGCTTAAACGGAGAATTAAGTTAGAAAAACAAAGCCAGGAATCAGTTCAGGTCTAAGATTATAATGCCTCCTCTATTTAAATTACAAATCTCAGATACTAACTACTAATCAAATTATGAAATCTGAAAGGACGGTACACCCCCTCCCAGACATTTCTCCGAGTGAGGCCAGAGCGTGCACCAACGCCACCCGCTTTCGGTAATACCCTCCCCATTAGCGTGACTCTATCTTTAATCTACAGCCATGATAAAATGTCCCAACATATACAAACTCAGCTCAAACAGTGACTAATGACCATTAATCCCCCTATCTTCAGTAATCTGCCCCTCCAGTCATTTATCACGCTGACACTTCACTTTACACACGTGAATAAACTTTAACTGAGAAGGTGAATCAACAAAAATCTCAAAGGTATCTGAAGCTGTAAATTAAACTAGGGGGAGACACCGCAAAGGGAGACAAGTAGAGAGCAGATCTTAATGTTTCTGATTTGCATCCATGGCCAGGAGTGGGGGTGGGGAACTTTTCAATCCTTCAGATCTGCAAACTAAGGAAAAAGCTACCTTACAGAAAGGAGAAGCTGGAAGTCAGAAGAGTTAGTTTAATCTATTGATCCATCCACCGTGACACAGATCAGATATCCCTGAAGGCTGGGACTTCAGTTTTCTCTTTTCCTCAAAGAAGTAACAATTTAGTGAATTTCTAATTTAGTTTAGTTACAAATGTTCCTTCTGGCCACACCTGGGCTGAAATTATTTTAGGAGTTTATTTGCTATCATACAGCTGATACGCATTTTTCTTTTTCATATATCATTAACTGAAGTAAAATCCTTGGTCTAAATATAAACCATAGCCAGGGACCACAAAAAGCTCAAACCAACCTTTCAAAACTATTTCATAATGAAGCAAATTGAGTGACTTTAACCTAAAGGCCCTTGAAGCTCAGTATTCCACTATAAAAAATTCCCTGAGGTGCAGTGTGTGTGTGTGTGTGTGTGTTTTAAGGCCTGAAATCGGATCCTTGATTGAAACCAGAGTCTACCAAAAGGAAAGAAAGAAAAGTTGAGTCCCGCTGTGCTCACCCACAGTAAAAGTTTCTTAGGGAGTGTAAAAAACTATTTGCAAGTGTAGATACAGTGCCTACTCCTATGTCAGAAGGATCCCATTGCAGCATCTTTCCAACACTTCATCTGAGGAGCTTCAGTACTATTTAATTAATCCCCCAAATCCTAAACTCAACCTCCTGTTTTCCCTTGCCAATGAAAAGTCCCAGGCAACTGTTTGTTCCCTTTCAGATACTTGCAACCGCCTGTTTTCCTTCTAAACCCAGCCAGGCAGAAGTGGCTACTTTATATCCAACCGTAAGGAGGAGTTATTTCCTGAAGTTTCTACAGAATCGAATTTAATTACAGACTTTGGTTACATAAAACAACTGCTAATAACCCCTTGCGCTCGGAGGAGGAGGGGCGGAGCGCAGGACCAGGTTCGGGAGCCCGGGCGGGTCTCGGAGCCGGGGATCCCCGGGCGCACAGCTCCCTCCCCAAGGAAGCGGCCCGGGGACGAAACGCGCGGAGGCTCATCCCGGGGCCCCTCGCCCGCCGCCAACCGCCGCCTCCTACCCCGGAGCTCAGACCCGCGTTTGCCAAGGGATCTGGGCGTGCCCTGAACTTGGCGAAAGGCCGAGGTCTGCAACGAGGCTTGGGGGGGCGGGGGGCCGGGGTCTTGGGGGATGGGGGAAAAGGGACGACCCAAAGTACCAACTAGAAACCGTTTCGCCAGAAACTCCCGCAGGGACCAAGCTCCTCCGGCCTTGGAAGGGCGAGGTCGCCGACACGCAGCCCGGGGTTTGCCTTCCGAAGTGGAGAAGGGGCACGCGAGAGGGATGCGGGGCGGAGGCGGGCGGCGCGAGGTTACCTGAGCAGAGACATATTAATCCAAAGAGGTAAAAGCGAGCAGGCTCCGCGATCATTGTCCTCGGGTGGATCCTGCATACAGTCTCATGCCAAGAGGAAGGTGTAGAAATGGGGTCCCCAAATTTAGGAAGCCACACCACACACACTACGCACAAAGGCTTAATATAAGCAACGTGGGTCAGTCCGCCAGGAGTTTTCAGGGTAATTCCTTGTGGACCGTTCCGGACGCTTGTCAATATCTCAGGGCACTTTGCAGACTAAGGATTCCAAGGTTTCCCTTCTCCGGCTCCAGGGTTCCCGAGGACGCTCGGCCACTTCCAAGGACTATCCCAAGCGAACAACAAAGAGCCGAAGCAGAAGAGCCGTCGTGCGGTTCGCCGCCTCCACGGTCTCGCCGCGCCTCCCGCCGTGCGCCCCGCACTGTGCGCCTAGCGCCGCGGCGAGGGCAGGCGCGGCGGCAGCGAAGTTGGGGTGTGAGAGCGAACCCGGGAAGGCCAAAAAGTGCTTCTCCGTCTGCAGGCGAGTCCAGTCAACAGCTGGCCACTCGCGGCGAGGGCAGGCAGGGCAACGGCGGCCGCTCGGGCGCACCGGCACGGGGTGCCGGGGGTGTGCCGGGGTGGCTCCGCGCGCCGGGAGCGGACGAGGGGGCGGTGCGGCGACGGCGGCTGCCTGGGCGGGCCCTTGTGCCCATCACTTGGGTGAGGCAGAAGGCAGTGGGGACAGCAGCAGGTCCGCGGACACACGCATGCTTCCCCCGCGCCTCCAGCCCCAAGCTGGGCTCACCATCGCCCCCCGGCCCCTCGCCCGCAGGGGCGCGCGCGCCGGGCACCCCGACTCTCCGCGGCTGCGAAGCTGGAGTTCAAACTTTCTGAGCGCGGCCGCCCGCAGCCCGGCTCCTGGAAGTTGCAGAGAGGCAGGTCCCGAGCCGCCCGCGGGTGGCGGGGACGCGCGAGGAGGGGCGGCCGCGGCGCGCCCGAGCTCCGGCGGGATCCGCGGCGTCTGAAGTTGCTGCTCTCACGCTGCCTCTCCTCTGGCTCGCTCGCCAGTGGGTTTCCCCCGCCGTCCCCGCGGCTCCCAGTTTCCTCCCTCCCCTCCCCACCCCGAGAACACTTGGAGGGGACGCCGGGGACTTCCCACGCTTCCCTCTATCCCGCCCGGAAGGTTCTGGTCACTGATATTTCCAGCCACACGCTCAGGGGGCCCGCCCGCGCCCCCGGGCGAGCGTGACCCCGCGCGGGAGCAGAAATCCACGCGAATGGGACTCGCGGGCTTCCTCGCGCCAGCCCCAGCGCCCCCGCACCTTTCTCCAAATGGAACCTCCCAGCCGCAGGCTTCAGAAACCCTCCCGTCCAGCTTAACCCCTTCCTCTCCGCCTCCAGGAGTTGGGAAAACTCTACTCCTTACCACTCTCCCCCATTACCATTTTTAAAATATTCAATTTAGGCAAACGAGCTATCCGGAGAGGAGGCAGAGAGATGATTATCTAGACTTTCAACCCAGGTGCCACTAGACATTTTAAAACATGCAATACCCGAGGGCGCTGATCTCTTTTTTTCCTTAGATGGTCAAATAAAAAAATAACAGCCAACCCAATAGCCGGCCGGTGTGAATGAATGAAAATTATATCTATTTTTTGTCGTCTGGGGAGAGAACCTATCTTTTGGTGCGCCAGTCAGTTTGTGTGTGCCACCCCAAGAAAAAGGTTGAAAATCGCTGACTATATCTAGATAATAAATGGGCACTCTCTGACAATGATCACTTTCTTTTAAAAGTTTTGTATCGGTTTCAGAGAGAGAGAGGGAGAAAGAAACATCAATTTGCTGTCCGCTTATTTCTGCATTCACTGGTTGATTCCTGTGTGTGCCCTGACCAGGGAGCCAAGCCACAGCCTTGGCACATAGGACACGCCAGCCAACTGAGCTACCTGGACAGAGCCACTTTCTTTCACATTGCAGCTGTGGTGGCTCCTCCTGAAGGCCATCCAGCTCCAAGGTGCAGGGTGGACAGGGGCCTTCTCCTATGTCTCCCTGGAGAGCCTCTCCTTCAGCTCAGTGACTCTAGGTATTAGAATGTTAACAAGGGGGCGCCGCCTGGGTGCCTCAGTTGGTGGAAGGGTCCTCCTGCACCAAAAGGTTGCCCATTCGGTTCCCTCAGGGCACATACTTAGGTTGCGGGTTTGATTCCAGTTGGGGCGCTTCACTGATCGATGTTTTTCTCTCCCTTCCCCTCTTGTTAAAATCAATTTTTAAAAATATCTTCAAGTGAGGATTAAAAAATAATAATAATAAAATGTTAACAAGGGGAAAGTAATTAAGGAAGATGGACATATGCAAAAAGCATCCTGGAATAACCCAGAGTTTGTGGTTATGTGAGAAGTCATTCAACATTTCAAAACCAAAATGGGCTTTGACACCCCCCCCCCCATACACCCACCCTGAAATCCCAGCCTACCAGTTGTTAGCCCTGTTACCAGGCCAAATCCCAGTTTTCTCTTCTGAGAAATACGGGCTCTTGAAATATTCACAAGTATGAACAAATCATATCCAAAGCAGAACAGACCTAGCACGTCTCATGGGCATTCTTGCATTCATTCATTTTTCTTTCTTGATATTCAGTAAAGCACTGTATGCAAAACACCTGAGATACAGTGATTGTACAATAAGTGGTAGATACTGGTATTTAGAACTTTTCTCCTTTTTAATAAGTTATTGTCTACAAAGTTATGTACAATAGCTTCAAAATGATTATTTGGTATCTATCAAGATATACCAGGACCTGCTTATATTGGTTGTGTCTGAAGAGGAGAAATTCATGAAAGATAAAGAGGTGGGGATGGATTGGCTCTTTTCTGTATACTGTTGTGCTTTTCTATTTGTTTTTTAAGTGAACACATGCATTACCTAACAAAAGATAATCTTTTAAAACAAATTGTACACTCATTTTGGTGGTTGCTGGTACAACCAGTGACCTCAGAACAGCATTTTGTGGAAAGAAATGTCTGTTTAACAGCACTATCTCTGAAAGTGAAGGATAGTTTAATCCTGAGAAAGCTGACTGAAAATTCAGTAAACATGCTGGAGATAAGATATCAAAGACTCCAGCCAAAATCTTCCCAGCAATAAAAAACAAGAATGTGCAGTAAATGCTGAAAAACATACATTGATTTGGTCTTTGTGAAAGGGTATTTAGTGAGAAACATAAACTAGTATATCTTTTTTTCTTGGTATAAAACGTGCTTCTAAGATAAGGTTAACTAGTAATAGAAAATAAAGAAACTAAAGCATGGAGAGAGAGAGAGAGAGAGAGAGAGAGAGAGAGAGAGAGAGAGAGAGGAGAGAGGAGAGAGAAAGAGAGAGAGAGAAGCCTCCATTCACTTAGTAAAGGATGTATACTTTTAAATATAAAGTAGAATCTCTGGAAGAATCCCTATTATATCGTATCTCCAAAGAGGATCTATCTCTTGGTCTCCAAATGTTTGCTAAGATTTCTCAAGGCCTCTAGCTCACATATGTTGATTCTTTCTTCTTTCCCTGCTTCATCCAATGTGTCAATTACGTCAGTAAAGGTGACATCTAAAGACACTTGTATTCAGAAGGTATTAGGCATCTATGTTAAGTGAATCACAATGTACCTGAGAAATTTCATAACTACTTCCTTTCACTCACTCACTTACTCTTAGCCATGCAAACAACCACTTAATAAATATCATCTATGTGCAAGAAACAGTAAAGGGCTCTGTGAGCGCAAGGTGCAAGCAGAAACCCACTCACCAGGCCCTTAGAGCTCGTAAAATAAGAAGCTCCAGAAGCTCCAAAGTGGAATCTATCATTAGAAGTAAAAACAAAGTGTCATTGCGGTTAATGACAGCTCGGTACCTTCCTGGAGTTGGATGAATCACAGCAACTCTTCCGTTTTTCCTACTGAACATTAAGTTACCTAAGAGAATGGCTGAAAAGCTCAATGTGTCCGTTTGGGAATATGTGCAAGTGTGAGTGTGTACACATGGATATGGCACCTTCAGGCAGGTGCAGTAGAACTCAGGCTCATTCTAGACTGGTTGGTTGGGAGACAAAGGGCAAGGTGAGGAGAAGGTGTCTGAATGTGCACTCAGAAACCCTATTCTGATCACTATGGTCTGAACAAGTCATCATGGCTTGTAAAGTTCCATTTAGAGAATTCTGATCTCATTTGGAGCTGATGAAATTCAAGATCCTTAAATGTCTTTTTGAGAATTTTGAGGAAACCTGAAAATAACACATTCTAGTAGTCCTGTGAATAGGGATTTCTCTAACAGCCAAAATTCAGAGCAGTAATGAGCTCTTGGGTGGGTCTGATCTGATTTTATCTTTCATGGGGTTAGTTACAGGAACTCAGGAAATAGCAAAACTCCCAGGGTCTCTGCAGGGATTCCAGATATCACTTACTCAGATCAGGAGGAGCAGAGACTTCCTAAGGAAACTATAAACCAGAACATTTCTCTCTCTTCCCCTCTTAGGGAGAAGCCCTAGAATCAGAGGGACCCTGGGATGCAAGTTCTGGGAGATCTGGTGAGAAGCTGCATAGTACAGGGGCTGGGTGTGTTCTCCAACATGCCCCCCCCCCAGGGTACAACAGCTAGCTTAGCAATTTTTACACGAAATTGCTGAACAATCTGTGTAATCTTTGGTTGCTAAATTAATGAACTGGGTTGAATATTTGAATAATTTAATATTTAAATATTTTCTAAGTTGGGATATATAAGAAAAGACTCACTTTAGAAAATAACCTAAAGTAACCCTAATGAAAAGAAAATAAATCTGTCAAAACATGTGTTTCCAGAAGTCATGTCTCCTTGGTAAACTACTCAGTCTGTGCCACGCAAATGCTGTGGTGATATCTCCAAACCCCAGCTCCTGAAAATCAAGATTTTTCAGTTTTCCTCACTAAACCTCCTATGGTAGTTACCTGGGGAAAACTTACTTTTGTTCAAACGAACAATACAGCATTACTGATTCTAGCTGGCATATGTGACAACAGCAAGTCACATGTAATAAATCACACATGGTAGGGTATAGATTTTTACATGCAATAGGAGCTTAAGGAAGAAAGAAATGATTTAAGGTTAGAGCAGTAAAACAAAAATGAAAGAAAAGAATGCTACGTAGGATTTTAAAAATATGTGTAACTTTATTCCTACTCATGAAAGAAGATAAAGTTTAGCATGAGGATGCTTTCTTTTAAATGTACATAAGGCCCATTTTAACTTCATTACTTGTGCTTGTTTACTTCTCTGACTTTCAGAATGGGCAATTAGGGCCCCAAACCAGGAACCACAGAGAGAGGAGATTCTGTGGGCTGTCTTCACTTGCTAAAGTCTTAGGCACTGTAATCTGAAAGGAGAGAGAGAGAGACAGATTCGTTGTCTCACTTATTTATGCATTCATTGGTTGACCCCTGTATGTGCCCTGACCAGGGATCGAACTCACAACCTTAGAGCATCAGTATGACGTTCATACCAACTGAGCTACCCGGCCAGGGCTGAGCCCATGTTTTTAATACAGGAAAGGATGGGATAGAACCCCACTGACTTCACCTAATCATGTGCTCCATTCTCACTGGCTGTCTCTAAGGCTCATTAAAAAATAAAAACTATGATACCCTTGAGTTTGCTGTGGAATTACTGAGACTGTGCTTGTCTTTTAGCATCTCAGCATCTTGGGGACTCTGTAGATGTCCTGAAACTAGATGCTACACTGCAACATCCTTCTGACAGAGCCTGGGACCTTCAGCATTAGTGACAAGGGTCTCGCTAGAATTTACTACTCTAAACTTACCAGAATTTTTGAAGCTAAAAGACAGGACACCAGAAAGTAGTCTTGGTTGTAGGCACTGTTTTGGACCCTTCACAAACATCTAGTCTGATTCTTGCTATGAGCGTGTGAGGAGCTATTGTTTTCCATATTTAGAGATGAGGTTGGGTGGCTACATTGGAACTGAGAGTTCAGAGATCCAGAAGCCATGGACCTTGTATTTGAGCCCGGCTTGTTTGGAACCAAAGCACCTGGGGGGCGGGGGGTGGGGGTGGGGAGCCCCCTGGTAGGACAGGCTTGGGAGACCCTGGATTCAACACAGTTAAGGATTTTCCAAAGGCCTTAATATGCAAATGAGCACTGTGAGTCTCCCCACCCAAGATTATGTTCAGAAGCCCCACGGTCTCTTAAGTAAACACTGCTCACTTTACGCCCTGCTGCTGCTATAGTAATATCTCCAGTCCTCCACACCTGAAGACTGAGACCTCGGCTTCCCCTGACTGAACTGCATAAGGTACTTGGGAGAAAACTGATGCGTCTTGAAATAATCAGTGTAGCATTCCTTACTAAGAAAGACAGTAAACAGGTAACGATGCCCCTAGGCTTTTCCTCATAGAGTAGCCAGAGGGATCCTCTGCTCAAAATCCTTCAATAGTTTCCCATCTTAGGCAGAGTAAGAACCACTCTTTCCAGAAGTTTGCAAGGCCTGACATGAGCTCCTAACAGCATCTCCTCTCCCATTACCTGCCTTTGTCCCTTGGTGTCACCACAACCACCTGCATGCTATTCCCAGAGTGTCATCAGGCAGCCTCAGAGATTTTGCCCTTTCTCAGGCTGGAACATGTATCCCTATAGGTCTGCAAACCTACTCTCTTTCCCCTCCTAGGTTTTAATAAAATCAAACCCCACAGAGTATTTTTCTAACCATCCACTTAAAAATTGCATCCTTAGCCTGGCCAGTGTGGCTCAGCAGTTGAGTGTCAGCCTAGGATCCAGGCGATCAGGGTTCGATTCCCGGTCAGGGCACATGCAAGGTTGCGGGCTCGATCCCCAGCAGGGGGCATACAGGAGGCAGCCGATCAATGACTCTCATCATTGATGTTTCTCTCTCTCTTTCCCTCTCCCTTCCTCTCTCTGAAATCAATAAAAATATTTTATAAAAAGAAATTGCATCCTTACACAATACTTCCCACATCCTTTTTGTGCTTTGATTTTCTGTTTCCTTTTCTCCAAAGCTCGTTATTAAACATTTCCTTATTTATTATTGTTGACTGCCCCCCTTTCTTTTAGAACATTACGTAAGTCAGGGATTCTCGACTCTTTTATTCATTATTGTATTCAGAGCACCCAAAACAGGGCCAGAGAGTCATTCCAATGTTTGTTGAATGAATGAGTGAATAAATGAGTCATTTCATTGTGTGTTAATATATCTTTTGGGAAAATGCTTCTTTAATGAACCTATTTCTATGATTCTAAGGTGTGTGTTTTCTGCAATATATAGTTCGATCATTTTATTCACTACAACTAACAGAGAACTAATAGGGTCACACTTGGACTTCAATAACTCGATAGCCGAGTTTCTGAGTCAATGAGCACATGCTTATTTAGGTCAGGTTATTTGGGAGCAAGGGGGTTGGAACCTAAGTTTTAAGTGCACAGGGTTTAAACTAGAAGTGATCTTCAAGATTAACTTTTCTTAAGTGAGAAACTTGAAGTCTAAAGACACCGGCTTTCCCCAGCACATTACTTTTGTTAGGGCGGTATTCAAAACTATAGTCCTCTAAACCGAGAGAGATTTCTTTCCATTGGAGCAGGTTAATCAGTAATTATTGATCAAGATGCTCTACTTTTAAAATACTTTCATCATTAGGCATGGTGCAGTATAACACATATTATATTATTACTATATTGTGTAGTGAGTTTTACATATTTCTAACTTACCGTCAGTAATATAGAAATCTTATTTTTTTCTATCTCCAGTTCTTAGTAGAATAAAAATAATAACAGCCGACATTCGCATAGCCTTATGTGCTACAGGTACACTGTTCTAAGCGTTTTATGTATTCTAGATCATTTAAATCCTCAAGAACACATTGTTAGACCAGTTACTGTTATTATTGCATTTTGTACCTGAGGAGATGGGGGACATTCAGCTGATAGGAGGCTGAACCCAGAGTGGAAGCTTGGCTCCCTGGATCTTACCCCTACACCAGACGGTGAGGTGCAGACTGGAGTTGCTGATTAAAGTAATGCCGTTCCCACAGATCCGGGCCTAGCCAGAGAAACTACTGACGCACAAGTTTTGTTTTGTTTGTTTAAAGATCTACTTTCATTTTCGGAGTAAGTTTAAGAAAGTGACTGAAGCATACGCATCTGTAGCTCTTCTTCCATATGGAATGTAAATGTTTAAAACTTTTTACTTTATGTCCAAAATATTCAAAGGGGTTTTACGTTTCTCTTAACACTAATGAGAAGGCCAAGTATACCGTGGACAAGTATACCGTACACGCTTGTTCAGAGTAGATCGGAAAACATAAAGATGTATGTACATATTGATGTTCTACTATAGAATTTTGCTGCCTTTTGGTTTCTTACCTCTAGATATATCTGGAACCAAGATATACTGCCCTAGTCGTGAGTTAAAATCCCCTTAAATTGAGCTCATGGTTAACAGCTGCACAGCTGAATGACATCGTCTATAGGCTACAATTTGAACACAAGCTACTTTGAGATTTACATTATGTTTAATACTGCAGATGTGTTGTACAAAACTGTTTAATGTTTTTGGTTTTTAATTGCGGTATGTACGTTGGTGTTTATGTCTCATTTTGTACGTTTACTATGTTTAGTCCCACCTGCTGCTTTCTTTATTCTGAATAATATTGTACCCAGGTTCTAACGGTTATTTTAACCAGTTCAAAAAGAAGTGTTATGTTGACTTGACAAACACCTTGAAATTCTATTAGTGTTTCTTATTTAGAGGTTATTTTCTGGGTCAGTAAATAAAAAGTAGGCCTAAATATTTAATGTTTTACTGACTTCTATAAAAGAGTAACCAACTTTATCATAAATGATAAGAATAATAACAATAATAAGGAATGTATTAAATTACAGTATTCTGCATCATATTGAAAGTTTATGTTATTTTACAGCCGATTAATGTATGTGTCTCTTATGGCTTATGGGAAAATGACTTCCACATTCGAAGAGCTAACGGGGGGCTGCGCGGTTCAGCAGCTTCCTGGTGGGACTGAGGGCTAGGACTCTACACATGGGGCGCTCATTCTTGTGGATAAACACTGAACCCATATCCTGCAGTTGTCACTGAGAAACAAACTGCTGTTGAAAATTGACATGAAATGTAAACCTACTGTCTTAACAAGGATAATTATATATTTTCCCAAGAGTTTAATCACCTCCTCTTTAGCATCCTGGCCACATTCCAAAAGAAATCACCCGATTCCATTATTCTAACTAAAAGTCTTTGTAACTTTGATGTAATCTCGTCTTCTCAGTTTCCTATCACTATCTGCTACTCTAAAGCGGCTTTGTTACACCTTGAGGTAGTATTTCACTGGTACAGTACATATCTTGTTGCATTTATGTGTCATATGAGTATCTTTGAAACAAAACAGATGTTTGCTGAAGCCAGTGAAACAACCTTACCAACAAAAACATCATAAAAATTACTCTGTTTATTCAAATATTTCTAAACATGACTTTTTCTTTATAATGTTTTCATTACAAAGTAAAAAATTGTTTTAATAAATTTAGCACATCAGTGTTTTGCCACAAATATTCTTAGAATACATCAAAGCAAGATGGCTTATATCCCTATATTCAGAAGCTAATCGGTTCTAATGAAATTTTATACTTTTCTTCAAAATATAGCAGTGATATATATATTTAAAACATTTTGAAAATGCAAAAATAAAAACTATAAAAATGCTCCCCCTCATAACATGCCATCTGCATTTTATTGCATAGCTTTTTCTTTTTTCTGTTAGCTCTATACGTATGACTTCACTTCTTGCAATATGGAATACTACTCTAAAAACTGCTGTGTAACCAGCATTGTCACTCAACCATATGTTATAAAACTTTCCCATGTCAGAAAATATTTTTCAATACCATCATTAAAAGAGTGCAATGGAATTTTATAACAAGTGTACTAAAATATGCATAACCTCTGATTGTTACATATTTAAGTTATTTCCAATTGCTACTAAGGAACAAAGATCTGACTTTTTAAAAATCACAGCATGTTGTCTTGCCAATTTGATTGTTAGTAAATTTCATTTTAATCACAGATATTCTATGGAAGCAATACAATATCCCGCAATTTAAGTTGCTTGGCTGTTTGGAGTTGCCATGCAGATTGCTTGTTCAAATCACCTTAGAACCAACATATATATGAGTTAAAAATCAGAGCCAACAATGAAGAACTATTAGACAATTTTTAGCACCTGAAATTTTCATTTTCCCCAAAGGGATTGTTGTTTGTTTCTTTAAGGAGGGGCTTTTGTTTTCATTACAACTGATTAATAAATGAAAATGTTTGTATTTCACAAGTATGCTAGAATTTCATGGGTCTTGTATTTCACACCAGAAAGTAAACTCTTTTCTTTTAGTAAGGGCAATAAATCAGGTCATATGGCTTTTCCTAAACAGTTACCTTTGGGAAAAAGTATAAACTCAAGCACAACTCATTCTGCTAATTGCTCTTTTCAGCTGGGGTATATATTGTTTAACATTTGGTTATCGTAATTATTGACAGTGACTATAATGTGACTATACACAAGTACACTAGTCTAAATAGGAATCAACCTAGATGTATACAAACATCCTGGTTTATCCAAATAATATTTTTGTTAACATTACCTATATCTTGGTTTCCCTCTAAATTCCATGTGTGGCTTATTGTGCAACAGGAGTTTGGCAAAAATTAATTACCCTTCCTTTCCTGGTGAAATAGGAACAACAAAGTTAGAAAATTTAAAGAAATGACACCAATTCTTATATTGGATGTTTTAGAGGTTGAAGATATAATATCGTTTCTTGAGGGCACTGATTTTATCACTTTTAAAAATTAGATCTTGAGATGGAAAAACCATCTGTTTTAAATAGTTGTGAATTTTTGGTTAATCCTGTTCAATTCATACAGAAATTTATAGAACACTTGACAAAGTCTAATTAATGAACCAGATTATCCACTACAATAGATTTTTCTGATCTGGTCACTTTACTATTTCACAGTAATGTAAGAAATATTTAAAAATCATGCATATAGAGATGTTTCTTCAGACATATCTATACATCCTAGAACATCGTTAAATGCATTTTCCAGGTGGAAACTGTGTTTTAAAGGGCCAAGAGCACAGCCTGGAGAATTTGCCTCTTAGCCCAGACTTCCTCTGGGTAACTCCTACTCACCATTTCAGTCTGAGATGAAAGTCCCTCCGAAAAGCCTTCCCAGACCTGCCATCTCCCACCCTTCCCAATAGGTCAAGTGCATCTGTGCAATGTTCCCAGAGAAACACCCACTATTCCTCCCCAGCACTGGGCACAGATGCGGCTGTGAGAACACGGCTTTGCCTCTTCTGCAGGCCCTGAAACCCCGGGGTGCTAGTGGCTTCTGACTTGTTCCCCTATGGTAATTTGGGCTCTTATCAAAATACACTGAACAGGGTTCTGTGCTTCTAATTCAGTGGAGTAGACTAAATTTTGAGAAATACTAACTTTAAAGCATTTTGAGGGACTTATTTATTTTTTTTTCTTGTGAAGATTAAATAAGATAGCTGGGAGGCCCAGAGATATTTTCTCTGGCATTATGATAGTGATATGTAATGAATAAATTAACTTTCTGATACGTAGTAAGGAGTACCCAAAAACAACCTTGGAACCAATTTAACCTTGAGAGAAATACTACTTTGTATTTCAATTTGACTTTTATCAAGATATTCCTCACATTGTATGTTATAGAAATAATCCTCGCAGTCTTTGAGATTTCATTAGTCTAACATAAAATTATTTTAAAACAATGATTAATATAATAATATAATAAGTTGAGCTTAAAACATGAAGCTTAGTATAAGTACTGGGGAACCACTTATTTAAAAACCATAAATAAGATAGAAGCATTATTTTAGCTCAAAGATGATTCTCTTCCTACCCCGCCACTATGAAATGGGTAAAAGAATCTTCTGATAAGAACTTTTCACAACTCTTGGGTATTTGTAGTATTTGAAATTCCCTTCAGAGACTGGATAACCTTTTCCATTAGGATATTTCTTAGTTTATGCATGTTCCTTGTACTAATTTTGGATTGTAAATTCACAGTAGTTACAGTAAATTATCAAAACATCAATAAAAATTTAAGGTATACATCCGCATCCATGTTTTGGTGAAAGTGAAGTTGATGGTAGGTCTCTTTAGATTTTATTTTGTATATTTGTCTATGAAGCAAAATGCTTTCTCTATGAAATGTTCCAATTGGCTGAGGGTGTTTCGTATACAATGCTCTGTTGCCCTCTGCTGGCTAGAAAATGATAAATAAAAACTTTCCGTCTCCGCCTTAACTGGGGCCTTAGGGAACTACACATGGAAAATAAAGAAATAAGAAAGCAATATATTAGAGTGATAGAAAGTAAAAAAGGAATTTCTAAAACATTCTTATAATGTTTCAAAAACTCCCTAAATTTTGCTTATTTTAAATTATTTTTTGTATTAGCTGAATAATTTGATTATTTTATATAACCCTAAACACTCTCATTAATTCAAGGAAATATGCCTTATTTCATTATTTTAAAGTGATAATTGAAAAACTCATAGTTGTGTGGGAATTCTTGGAATTTACCAACAAGATATGTATGATCTTCTAGTTGTTGGCACAGTTGTGGAATATTTTTATGATGATATTATGATATATATTGTATGAGTTTATCTTCTTTAAAAAAATACTTTTTATCTAGTTAAAAATATTCTCAACATAGTTTTGGTAAAAATGTAATTAATAGCTGGATATTAAAGTTCTTTACTAATTAAACAAGTGATTTATTTTGAACATTTAAATCTTTTAATGCATTCTTTATATGCTATTCACATGGCCCGGAGGTAAAACTAACATTGGTGTATAATGGCACATAAATTCTTTAATAAAAACAACAGTGATCAAGTCCCAAGGAACATAAACTGTATAGACTGATGAATTTACCTGGTTTCATTTTAGCACCTCACTCTGCTTTAATAATGCCCAGTTACATTTATTTCAAAAGCATTTCTAAAGACCATTCTCAGCATCCATGGCAGAAGATGTACATTTATAATTAAGGAGGGCTTGCTGGTTTTTCTACTTGGGTTAAGAGTTTAAAACAAAGCTGTCACTGTTTGTTCGAAATTGTGACTTGTATTTTGAATGGGAATTTATTTTATATTTTTAGTAGTTTCAGCTACAGCATACATGGAAATAACCTGGTTTTCATTTCTCTGAGTGTACTTCTTTGGAGCACTTATAAAACTTGGGTCATGGTTTCCTGAGCTTAGCTTTTCCATTTTATCCTCAGAACTAGTGTCTGTTGTGAAACAAGAAGATAATTTCCTCCCACGGCTTCCCTGCCAAAGCGACAGTCAACACTTTCACAATTTTCTGGAGCCAATGGTGCTTCATAACCTCCTCTGGCCACCTCGGCTCTACAACGTATTCCCATCTCCAGCGTTCCAAGAACCTCTGTCCAGTGCAATCTGTCAGTCACCTGATGTCTTTGCTTCTCCATAAACGGAGAGACAAAAGTTTAACCATGAAAAGTATAATTATAATAAGATGGAAAGTAAGCTTTTTACTTTCCAAATTCACAAGTGATTAATAAAAAGATGCACTTCTACAGCTTTTTGCACTTAATCTTCATAAAAACACTAGAATGAGTTATTATTATTATTATTTACAATTTCCATCTTTAGACTCAGGAGCATAGGGAAAGAGCAGGCTTGTTCCAGTTCACACAGGATGGCCTGTAGATCAAAGCTAAGTGTGCCCAACCCCAAGCGCCCGGTCTGCCTGTGACACCTCACGGCCTCTCAGGGGAAGACAAAGCTGAGGACCCACTGGTATCAGTATCCTAAATGGTCATGCCCTTTGACCCAGAGACTGCAACTCTTAGAAGCTAAGGAATATTCTATATACAGCAAAAGATGTCCATGACAGCAGTAATTAAAATAATGCAGGAATATGAAAAAACAACAAACTAGAAAAATGCTAAATTTGTAATAAAAAATAATAATAAAGAGATAAAGTGTGGTATGCCATTTAATAGAATATTAAAGTCATTACCAGTAATAGTTATGAGTTACTTGAAAATAGTTATGAGTTGCTTAGGATAAAATTAGCAAACAAAATATTAAATATTATATATTATGTCATTAAATTGATAAAGACATGTTTATAAGTACTGACAGAAAAAGGTGTCCTGTATGTTTTTGGGTGAAGAAAGTTAGTTACGGAATAATAGTATGTACTTTATGATAATACATTTTGAAAAAAATAATATATATGGCCTAGTATGTGTAAAAAAATTGTGTAATATATATCAACCTGTTGACGATTTAGGGGCTAAAAATAATGACACTTTAATGAATATATTTTATACCATTTAAATTTCACAACATGCATTACTTGTGGAATTGTGAAAAGAACACACTATAATACTCACAGTATGATAATAGCTATGTTGAAATACATCAAAATAACACTAGCTAATATTTTAGGGTGAGCAATACAAATTAATTTTTTTATTTAAAATGTTTTCCGTATGTTTACATTTGTTTTATTGAAAATAATATAAAATGATCAAAGCTGTTCTCAACCCTTAAGTCAAATGCCTTTTTAAAAAATCTATCTCATGGATTTTTATGAGAAATATTGTTTTACTTTGCTGTTTTTTAAGTAGGTAGTAAGTTCTCCTGAAATCTAACAGCCTCAGGTTGTTACATACTCTTATAGAACTAATTTACTTAATTAATTTCCATGGAAATGTTAAAATTGTACATCAGACTGACTAAGTTACTGTTGATGTCCATTAAGAAATAAGGAAAAAAATATTTCTGCAGTATTCTACTAATTTACAATTCATACATTTCCAAATGTAGTGACCTGAAATTTAGCTTCTGTTGAACAACTTAAATAATACAAACAAAACTGCTGTGACCATTGGGGCATTTAACTAAGGAACCCCACAGTTTTCAGGCATCTCAAAAACTTTAGAAATAACTGTTGACTTAGAATTAATTAGTAATTTTTCAAAAGTATTTTTTATGTATTTTCAAAAGCATCCTCTTTCAGAGTAATTAAACAGTATCCTCTTTTCCCTGTAATATTAGCATAATATGACTAATTTTAACTTGCGTCACCATATTAATCTAAATTAATAGAAATTCCCTATAAGAACTGGAAAAAGTTAATCTCTTTGGGTTTCAGAGATAATTTCTAAATTTTTATGAAAAATGTTATTCTTTTTTTCTTTCTCCCTCTTCTCTTTCTTTTTCTTCATTCTAAACATATAGATAAATAATTGCTTGTATAATCAATATATTTTGGCTTTTATTTGGGTAAATTTTACCTTGAATAAAAAATTGTGGATGTAAATTTATTAATTTTTTTCCCTTTCATGTGACACCCACTCCTTCTGGCTCCCTACTGCAAAAACAGCTTAACGTGAACTTACTATAATCTCAACATCACGTCAGACGGGGTTGAGTGTATATTGCCTTTCATGTATAAACATCTTTTAAATATCATGCCCAAAGATGAACTCTGTTTTTCCAAGGGATCTTTAGATGTGAATAAAATAACCATGTTTTCTTTAGTTTTCAACTCCTACAGTAGCTGGTCTTGTACAAAGTAAAAAAAAAAAAAAACTTAAATAACTTAAAAACATTTATGACTAAAATATTAATCAGATAAGGATGTCAGTGTGTTATTAAGGAATGCAAGTGTAACAAAATTATCAGTTTTCTTTAGAATTCCTTTCTGGAAAAAAAAAAATGAATTGCCTGGGAGTTTTATAGTGGCCCAAAGGAAAGAAGGCCTCTGTGTGCCTCAAATTTGATATTTTAAGTTGGAGTCAGCTGTTAAGAATTACTGAATTATCCAGGGCAGAATCTTGGGTATGGCTCACGTTACAGTATGTTGGATATGAAAAGTTGGACACAAAAGGGGTGAAGACTTTTCAGTGATTAAAAAGGCCTGTGGGATTGAAGTTTTAGATTCCAGAGCAGCACATCAAGAGGACTGTTGCAGATTCTTGACTTCTCGCAGCAAATAGTGACTCTAAATCAATAAAGTGTTTCTTCAAAGCCATATTAAAATGGCTCTAAAGATTATATAACATTTCTCTCATTGCTCATGGGAGTAAAAATTAAATCTGATGGGTGAAAACAAATATATAACAAAGTTAAGAAAGTGAATGTACCTAGATTTCAATCAGGCCAGAAAGTAAGGTGGATGTAGTTGGCTCTTTCACTGACATTTCTCCTTTCATATGTTTTGAAACATTTTTCAATGCATTCAGAATTAATTTAATTAACTTTAATTGTGTCTCTTAAACAGTCCAGGCATTCTGTGGGGGTACAGAGACAATCTCACGTATTTCTCTTCTCTGTATAAAAATTGCAAAGTTTCTTTAGCTTTCTTACCTAAATTTCAATAAGTTTCTATTTCATTTCATATTTATTCTCCTCTGAACCATTCTTCCTCATAAATGTAACTGACATCTCATTAAACATGATCAGTTAGTGGATAACTGAGGATATGCAGGCATTTAAATAGGTAACCCTCAAATCACTATTATAAAGGGATTTCATTGTTCACCCAAACAAAATATTCCTCTACATGCCAGAAGGAATAAATATTCCTAAAAGTTGTTACAGAATTTGTATATTATAAAGAGATTTTACATTTACTAAACAAATTGTTTAGAATCTGTGCTGCTAGTTATAGACTGTTTTATTGATTTCAGAGTGTGAGGAAGGGAGAGGGAGAGAGACAGAAACATCAATGATGAGAGAGTCATTGACTGGCTGCCCCCTGCACGCCCCTTACTGGGGATTGAGCCCGAAACCCAGGCATGTGCCCTGACTGGGAATCAAACCATAATTTCCTGCAGATATAGGCTATTTTTAATGTGCGTAAATGTGTGAGAATGAGTTTATGCATGCATTTAACTCCAAGAAAAATAAATGTCTGCCCTACAACCTGGAATTTTTTTTTTTTTGGTAAAGGGACATCATAAAAGTTTGTGAAGACAGTCAAAGTAAATTGGAAATATATGTTTTTACATTTATTTCATGTTAGAATTTAGCTTTTAATTTAGGAAGTTGACTGTGGAGAGGAACTAAATGTTTTTTACAAATGTGTTGTTTGTGATATTTAACTGTTCCTTTAATGTTTTCTTTTTCTTTTTAATTTTATCTTTATTGTTGAAAGTATTGCAGATGTCTCCTTTTTACCCCCCCGTTGATCCCCTCCACCCTGCATCCGAACCCCCACCCAGGCCTTCTCCACACAATTGTCTGTGTCCTTGGGTTATGCATATATGCATATAAGTTCTTTGGTTAATCTCTTCCCTTCCCCACCCCCACCCCTACCCCCACCCCTACCTTCCCTCTGAGATCCCTCAGTCTGTTCCATGCTTCTAAGTCTCTGGATCTATCTTGTTCATCACTTTATTTTGTTCATTAGATTCCACATATAAGTGAGATCATGTGGTACTTGTCTTTCCCTGACTGGCTTATTTCCCTTAGCATAATAATCTCCAGGTCCCCCTATGCTGTCCCAAAGGATAAGAGATCCTTCTTCTTTATAGCTGCATAGTATTCCATGGTGTGAATGTCCCACAGCTTTTTTATCCACTCAGCTACTGATGGGCACTTGGGCTGTTTCCAGATCTTAGCTATTGTAAATTGCGCTGCTATGAACATAGAGGTGCATTAATTCTTTGTGATTGGTGTTTCAGGTTTCTTAGGATATATTCCTAGAAGTGGGATCACTGGGTCAAAAGGCAGCTCCATTTTTAACTTTTTGAGGAACCTCCATACTGCTTTCCACAGGGGCTGCACCAGTCTGCATTCCCACCAACAGTGCACTAGGGCTCCCCTTTCCCCACACCCTCGCCAGCACTTGTCACTTGTTGATTGTTTTATTTCTCGTAGGATGAAAAGTGGTATTTCTTTTAAACAGTTCTTTGGAGAAATAAAAGTAGTTACAAGTTCAATTATTTCTCTATTGTCACTTCAATATGATCCAAGACAGATTTTTTAAGAAGCTAAGTCAGCTAAGATTTAAGCTTCTCTGAACCAAGAAAGTGCTGTATGAAAGTGCTGTCTTAGACCTCATAGCTCTAAACAATTTTATAGCTATTTGTAATAAAATAATTGCAAGTGAGAAGGTTACACATCGGGATCTAAATAAAAGCATGGGGCATCTAAAATTAAATTTAGTAGAGACTCATCTCTGTCATACAGTGATTTATGTAACAGAATTGAAAGAGCACACTTGGCATGTGTTCCAGAAAGACTCACGGTCACTGAGTGACTCAGGGACCCTTTAATTTCTGTGTGGCCCTCCCTTACACAGTATTCCCTTATGATGGTGGTCCCCTGCCCACCGCTATTGCAGAATTGTGAGTTTTCCCCCCAATAATTTGGTCGAAATTTTGAATCTCGCAGATAGCCAACCCTTCGATCCTTGCACTGTCTTTGTTATGTACCGTACTCAGCAGAAACTGGTAAGAATAGCTGTGGAAACCAAGAAGACACACCCTTGCTTTACAGAAACAAATGGCTTAGGTAACTTTTCAGTATGTATTTTTCCCACTCAAAAGGTGAGGCCCACTTTCATTTGTATACTTTCTGATCTTGATTATATTTCCTCTATCTCATGTCACTGTTAAACGGAATACCTAGTTGGGCTTTAAGATTCAGTAAAGAGTCATCTATAAATTATTGAAACTAGAAACCAAGTTCAATAAAAAAAGAAAAAACAACTCTCCCTGAAAAGAGTGTCATCACACCTGCTATTAAAACTTAAATTCTAATGACCTTCCTAATGTCACATGGGATCATAGGTCAGATTTCACATCCTACTCTCAAGTCCAGACCGTAGCCCTTTCTGTGGCCAAGTAGAAAGGCTCACAAGAAAATACTCAGATCGAGGACAGAAATGGCTGTGTTCTCTAAGTCCCGAATATATACAGAAATCAGCCCCCACACAGAGGCTGCTCCCTTCCCTGCATGCGGACGAAAAGCGTCCCTCTGTTACTGGATTTATCACATGTAGAAAGACAACCGGAGAGCAGCAAGTTTACTGCATGACAAGGCCCTACGGTGGAGAAGAAAAATAATTAAAGACTTTGTTAAGCATCAGCCCAGGACGCATATACAGAATTAGTTTTCACCTGACAGTCTCTATATTTTGGTAAGGTTAGGGTGGAAAGATTTTTAAAGAGAGTGCTCTTTAATATCTGTTTCAGTAAAATAGAGATAATCGTTCTACTTAGAGTAGCAATGCAGGTACCTTCTTCCTTTCTTTTTATTTCTCTTTTTGGAGCCCAGTTCTTTACTGTTTCCTGGGGAATGTATCGAACTCTAAAAAAAGCCCCTTTATTTTTCCTGTGAAATTCAGCCTTGGAGCTGAAGTGTTACATAAGTTTAGAATTGGATTGTAAGCCTGTGCCATCTGTGGGTTAGGAGATCAGGGAGTACTGTGCTACCTCCCAGGGAGGAAGGGCTGGGCAGTGGACACAGCTGTGACTTTCGGTTGAGGTCCTTGTGGGTTTAAAATTGTAGCCATCTACTTAAGGACCATGCGACTGTAGCCAGTCTTCTTACTTCGGTTTCCTTTCCCTCATCTGTAGAATGAGGATAATAATAGCTTCCTTGCAGGATTGCTGTGAGCATGAAATAAGATACTCAAGTCATAGAAAACATCTTATTTTATAGTAGATGTATAATAGATAGCCGTCATTATTATTACATGATCGTTTTGTTTTTAATTTTTAAATTGACTTTTTGAGAGAGAGGAAGAGACAGGGAGAGAGAGAGAGGGAAACCTGGATCAGCTGCCCCCTACTTGCCTCCCAGGAGGGGCTGGGCCCACAACTTGGGCGGGTGCCCTGACCAGGAGTCGGACCAGCAACCTTTCTGGGCATGGGACCACGCCCAGCAACTGAGCCACACCAGCCTGGGCACATGGTGGTTTTTATGACCTATGGATACTTTAAGTAGTAGAGTAGTAGACTGATATTAATAACAAGTTGTCATCAACCACATGAATATAAAAATTTCTTTCTGATTTAGACTCACAAAGGACTTGCATTTAGAAACAGACTTCCCGAGTACCGCAAGAAGTGCTAAGGATGGCAACTGAAACATGACAAGGGATCAGGATTCTCCTCAAGCTTTCTCTGTAATCTTCAGCAAGTCTAATGCCTCACGGTGTCTTCATTACTGGGGGATGTACCGCACACCAACAGTGTGCCGATCAAATGGGATAATAGGTCCAAAGGTGCTTTTTTGAAAGATTTGATATTTTAAGAAATGTTAAATCATCAAATTTTCAATTATTCATACCACTTCATGAGTCTAATATCACAAAAGTACTAAATCATCACTGACTTATGAGTAACTCAGTTATTGATACCATTTCAATAAATGCAAGATGTAACCTTTAAGAGCTAATAACCTTAAAAACTAAATAAAAATTTTACTAGAAAGGACAAAAGTGCTTATCTGCAAAATAGATAAAACCAGAAGTCTATTACTTTATCATCAAACCAAAAGCACAACTCTCATTTTATTTTTGCTTTTCCAATATGAACACAGCGATTCTTTAAGCTGTTACTTATATCACATAGCTTTCCACTGTTTTCTCTCTGGACATAATATATATTTAATACTCATTGGTTGTTGCATTGCTTTATACCCCTCGATATGGACATAGAACATGTTAAAATTATACTGGTTTTTATTTTGCCATTTCAATGGTTAACTACAATGCCTAGCTCCTGATTGCATGCATGAGAGTCATCTTTCTCAACATAAAGCATTCAATTATGTGATACTTCCCTTTAAACTTCCATATCTCTCTAACTGCTTACAAGAAACATTCCAGACACTTTAGAATAGCCCAAAAGGCTCCTCACAGTCCAGCTCACTCTTTGACCTTCCCCTCTTTTGGCTTCCTCATGTGCCTCAACACAATGGTCCTGTAAACTGAATCTTCTCATACATCACCGCACCATCCTGGGGACATGGCTTTTATTGTGGCTTTTCTCTCAAGTTCCCCTTGAGCGTTGAACACCAGCTCAGATGCCACTTCTCCCATCACTGTTCTCGTGCCTCAGGAAGGATGGTTGTGCTTTGGGGAAGTGAGGTTGTATAGTTCCTTTTCCCTTTATCCATTCACCTATCTATTTATATTTCTGAATTTCTTTTCTCTGTTTTGTTACTTGTGTGCGTGTGTGTGTTTGTTTTGTACAGTGAAGTCTTGAAGCACCTAGACATAGTCTTGTTCATCTTTGTGTCCCCCAAATTTGGAGATTTCTTCCACCTCAACTTAGAGACATCGATATGTGTGAGCCATTGCCCATATCTCAAAGTTGAAAAAGCAACTTCTGAAAGTAGTCATTAGGCCTAAGCTGTATAAACATGCACATTTTACACACCCCATAGGCTGTTCTTCACTTATAGATGCATATCAAATAAATGGATATGTTTTTGAAAGACTTCGTCTTCTCATACTTCTGACGCCAACGCAAGCAAACAATGAAAAATACAAGTTAAACTGGAATTTAGCTAGAATAAAAACATGCAGAATCAACCATTTACATGAGACTGCCATTCAGAGTGCTGCTTTCTAACAGCTTTTATGAACTTCTTCTACCAGATGCCCAAGCTCAAATACAGCTTGGCTCAGTTTTGCAAGGACAGATCTGCTTTTGCCACATGGCGATGCCCTGGCTGGGTTCATATGGCTGTCCCACGCGGGCAGCCCTTAGCATTTAACTTTCTGTGAACAGGAGGTTAGAGTGCTGTCAACCTCCTGTGGCCTCTGAGCAAATGTTGCACTTGCGGCTTCCCTCTGACTGGGATCAGGAATGGGAAGTCCCATCGCGGCCCAAGTTTAGGGCACGTTTTCATGATCATTGTGGTGGTAGAGTGAAGAAAGGCTTTCAGTTCTTTATTCATACCTGCGACAGAAGGAGTGGACGACCCTGACAAGATAGGACTGTAGCACAGACATTCCCCTTCTCTCTGGCTCTGTTTAGTAACACTCCGGGCAGGCGACATTCACAGCACTGAGATCTTGAAATGCTTTGGACTCATCTTTATATTATTTCCCAAATTATCCAAAAGGGTGATAGCTCCCACTTATCAAGTACTTCTATTATGCAGACACCAGACACACATACACATAGGCCCAGCCATATATATAAACACGCACACATAGACACACACAGACACTCACTCATTCATTTGTTCATTTATTCAACAATACATTGAGCAGCTAAAATATGCCAAGTAATATTCTATACCCATATATATCTCACACACAGGTCAATTTGATATTTATAACATTCTAACATACAGGGTGTCCCAAAAAATGTATACACACTTTAACAGCAGAGAGCTCAATTTTGAAAATGAGATGTATTTTAGTAAACACTGCCTTTATAATTATTCAAAGTGTGTGCATACACTTTTTGGGACATCCTATATTTTTATCCTTTTAAAGATGAAAAATTGAGACAGGAAACTGAGGTGCAGAATGGTAAATACTTTGATTCTAGTCACAACGAGTAGAGCAAGGCTGCTTTTAAACTCATATATGCCATGAAAATTCTTACTCTATAATTCCTGAGATCACTTAGTGGAAATAATAATTTACCCTTGTAATTTCTAGAAGAAGTAGTCAAATATAATAGTAAGGCAGAGGCACTGATGTTCCAAACCTAACAATGAATTACATCCAATTTCTAAAAAGTAATTATGCAACGAGTTTCAGGCATATATTTTCATTTACCAGTTGTGTTACTGGATACAAACTTTCTCTGCATGAAAAGTGAGAAGTTTTCATTCAATCTCTCAGCAAATATACATTAAGATAACTACTTCTCTCTATTATGTGATGTAAATGATAAATGCTTTCCGAAATGATCAAATCAACTCATATTTTAGATGTACCAGGAGAGTGCTACTGAAATAAATTCTAAAATGAAATCTGAATTTATGATAATTGCTTCCTAAAGTCTCTTTTTATTGCTAAATCTAGATTTTGCTACCCACTGGGTTTTCCTGTTCTCTTAATGCACAAATTTAGACAATAAAGTTGTAATTTGTTAAACCTTTAATTTTTGATCCATAATAGAAAAGCTGCCAGATGTAAGTCTTATACTTCTGTGAGTGTCTGTCTTTTGTTGAGACCATTATACAAAGAGATCCAAAAAATTATGTTAACATAACACTTTCCACAAATAAAACAAATACAATTTCCTAATGCAACACATCAAATGTTTCCAAGAAATCTATACTTGGAGATTTATAGGTGAATATTTATCCTAATGGAATACAAAAATACATCACATAAAATAAAAGAAAGACAGTAATAAGCTGCTTTAACACAAAATCAATTTCCCCAATGGGTTGAAGCCTTATGCTTTTTGAATTTGCTATTCTCAGGAACAGAAGTCATATGTGGATCTTAATAACTATTTTTAATTTTTGAAAAATTCTCTTTGGAAAATGACCCATCTGTTTATTGAAACAATCCTTTGTAAAGCCAAGGAGGCCACTTCAGGTCAAATCCCATATCTAAGTTGGTTTAATCTTAGGGTAACCTAAATAGTGTGTCAAATTGAACTACTAGATATATAAAATGACATCATATTCTTTTTTTTTCTCAAAACTCTTCTCAGGTTCTACATTCCTTGTGAATAAATGGTTTGAATGGTAAGCTCTGGGAGGAAAACCCTATTGGAATGCAAAAGTGCATTTAACATTTGTTTATATTTCCACATCATTATGCTAGATTTAAACTGTCAAACTAAGTTGATAACAAATGTTAAGTATAGAAATGTATACAGCAACCAGCCTACTGCCAAATCAGGCAACAAAGAACTCTTGTCAGAGGGTTACAAATTCCAAAGTTAAATGCAAGGTAATATTTTCAGGGCAAGGTTTGCTTTTTATCTCTAATGGAATGATTTCTTTAGAATGGCTTGCTCTTGCTCCACAGAGCAGGATGGATACAGTGTGCAGTGGAGTTCTGCACAGTGATTCTCCTAAAAGCAGCTCTACAAGTAAGATTGCTGCATGGTTAAATTGAAAGCTACCTTGAAAAATAATACTTGCAATAAAGCATAGGTTTAAAAAATAAATGCTTAACTTTCTATGGCTTCATGTGAAGAAAGTCATTTGCATCTTTGTTCTCACTTGCTCAACAAATGAATTCAAGTGAAAGGCATATGTGAACTATCTTATTTCTAGTTCGTTAAGATTGTATTTCTACCATTTACTTTAACAGTCAATGAAAAAACAATTACATTTGTTGAAGAATATATTACATGACCAGCATTCTAATGGACAAAAACATATGTTTGTTTCTTCCACACAAAACATTTATAATTTGGTTTCAGAGATAATTCATCAACTAATAATGGAAAACTATAAAAATAAATGCATGTCACGAAAGCTCAGTGAGCTACTTGATGGAAGGGCCTTATACTATATCATCTGGTGTCAATACTTATTCATAGCTGTTAGCATGGAATTTGGAGAAAGGAGAGGGGAAGTCCATAATAAAAGGGACTAGTTTTTAATTCCAGAAGGTATTTGCTGCCTGAATGAGGAAATAATGAAGTCTCAGTTTCCTTTTATGCACATTGAGGATAGCAACAGTTGTATATGTTAAATGCTGTTGAGCCGGGTCTAACTCTGGTGACTCTATGAATGAGCAATATCTACACTGTCCTGTCTCAACAACCCTGCTCAGCTCATGTAGACTCAGGCCTACGGCTTCTTTTAGGGAGTCAATCCATCTCATATTGGGTCTTCCTCTTTCCTGCTGCCTTCAGCACTTAATCAGCACTTAATAAATAAAGAAAATTATATGTATATATTGCAACACTTCTGAAACATAAATAATTGCTACATTCCACTACCTACAACTACTTCCTCATGTCACATTAGGGTCTCAGTAAACAATGGTTCTTTGAATGAGGAGTGCTATGAAAAAAGTGATTTGAATCCTTGAAATGAAGTTGATGCCAAGATGAAAAACAAACAAAAAATAAGAGGTTTTTTTTTTTAAAGTAGGAAGTACTGTAAAGCAACTCAGGAAAGATAAAAATGAAAATAATTTTTGGATTTTTTTAACTTTCGTCATTATAATGGTGAAAATACTAAGTTTTAGCACTAACAGTGGTAGTTAATAACTGCATATTTAAGGTTTTCCAGAAATGAAGGTGAAACTAAGAGGCTTAGAGATCTGTTGCTATTAAGTTCAAAATTAGCAAATTCATTAATATAACCTTATACAAAAATTTTTAGATTAAACTCCTTTGCTTGTAGTAGACTGAACAATTATAAAGATATAATTATAGAAGATATACATATAAATGTGAAATTCAATGAAAATAACAACACTGTATAAATGACTAAATACAGAGAATTAAGTTACTTAAATCCTATATTTTGAAAATGGCTTATTTGCTTCCTAATTTCCAGCTCTTAATTTACTTTGTTAGAAAAAAATAGATTTGTGAGGGGTTGGAAGGTGCTCTATAAATACATAAAGAAAGCAACAATTTTATATAAGAATGGATATTTGGTCCCCATAAACTACACTTTGTGATAAAGCTAATATTTATCAAACTTCCCCAATTTTTCAAAATAATTCTTTATCAACATGGTAGGAACAAAAGTTTTCTCTAGTCTAGAATTCTTAACACCAGACACTCCTGAATTTTGAAGAGGTAAAAGATATATCTGTACTTCATTAACCACTAACTGAAAGTTGATAGTTTTCTCATTTATGAATGTTCATAGTGTGGTGGGCTCTCCAAGGCAGCCCGCAATGATCCCGCCTCCTGATATCTGTGGCTATGTAGATTCTACTCTTCAGTATGGGCCGGATCCAGTGATTTGCTTCCAACAAGCAGAAGACAGTAAAGGTAAAATGAATGGGATGGTACATTCGAGATCAGGCTTCAGAAAGACTGTGTTTCTATTTGGAGTGTCATCTCTTGTCTCTCACTTGTTGACTCTGACAGAAGCCAGCTGCCATGAAGTGAGCTGCTCTGTGGAGAAACTCTCTTAACGAGGTACAGATTGATGTCTGGGCCACAGTCAGTGAGGGCCCGAGGCTCCCTAATGGCCCCATAAAAGAGCCTGCCAAAGAATCGTCCCTCGGTCTAGCCTTGAAATGATTTCAGTGCCAGTCAACACCTGGAATGCAGCCTTGTGAGGGACCCTGGGACGGAGGCACTTCTCTAAGTTGTACCCAGATTTATGACTCAGAGAAACTGTAAGATAATAAACGTTTGTTGTTTAAGCTTTGAGGCTACTTTTTTTATGCAGCGATAGATTACTAATACAGATTTTGGTATCTGGAAATAAGGAGCTGCCCTTTCAGGTACTTAAAAATGTGGACGTAGCTTTGGAAATAAGCAGCTGTTGGAGGCAGGAAGAATGTTGAGGAACACGGTAGAGATCGCCCCAGCTGCCCTGCAAGACTGTAGTTAGAATTCTGAACTGTGAGGATGCTTGATGGGTGATGGGCACCTGGGGAAGGGGGAACTGTGTCACTGAAAACTGGAGAAAGGAAGAATCTTTGTTACTTACTGGCAGAATGGAGCAACACTAAAATGCGCTTAATGAGTTGAATAGTCTTGGTAAAGAGATTTCCGAGTCAAGCGTTGAAGATGCTACTTTTTTCTTTGCTACTTATAATAAAAATGTGAAAAGAAAAGATAAATGGAAGGAAAACTGTTTTAAAAGAGTGCCAGGACTTTTAAAACTTCTCAGCCTCTCAAGATAGCAAATGATGTAAAGACCAGATCCAGGGCACTGCCAGGAAGTAGCCTAGAGATGAATTCTAAAGATATATTTTAAAAACAAAACCTTATTTTTAAACATTCTCTTCAGTTCTGCCTCAAAGGGACACCTGGGTCTTTCCTGAATATATAGTTACCTTGTAACCCTCCCATGTCAAGACTTTTCTCTTCCACACTCTGGGACTGGCTGGCCCAGTGTTAGGTGGGTGTCACCATGCTTCCAGTTATTCCTTCTTCCAGTTAAACCCCTCACTCTGATGATCAGGCCTATAAGCTACACTGCTCCCCCTGACATCCTGTGGCATTATCTGCTGATCTCTGGCTACTCATCCCCCTGCTTTAAAAAACTTCATATCTGATTTATCTCAACCATTCCCTTTCAAGGCCGTTCCCAAACACTTCAACTTCCCTGTAATTTCAACGTGTTTCCTTCTCTGCCGCCTTCCCATCTTTCCAATTTCCTTCCTCAACTGCCCTAATATTTCCTTGACCCCAGAGGGAATTACAATCTATTACCCCTGCCCCTCAAGTAAATCTTACTATTCCTCTTTTAACTCAAGACCTTTCTCCCCTTTCTATTTCATGTTTCTGCACTAAAGTAATTTCACTTCATATTTTCTTGTCCCTGCTCCAGCACCTCATTGCTCTGGTAAGAATCAACCTCTGGTTAAATGTTACTCTCGGCCCCCAGCCCACGAATCAGATATCCCGCTTCCTCGGAGATAATTCCCTGATGGCCCCGCCTGTTCTAATTTACATATCTATTCCCAAATTGGCAGCAAGGACAAGATTTCCACAGGCTGCTCTCGGTCAATGCTGAGAATAGTGGCAATGCTAATGCAGGACTTCTTTGATGAATGAGTTTCATCCTGGACAAAACATTTTTGAAGTGTTCTGCCCTCTGAGAAACTTCTTATCCCATGCCCCTTCCTGCCCTCCTTCACTCACAGGGACTGACCTGCATCTTTGTCTGAAGTCCCACCTCGTCTTCCAGTCCCCTCCTCTTTCTCTAACAGGCATTTCCTCTAACTATTCTCTTGCATATGAATCCTTTCTTAGTATCTGACTCCCAAGGGTTGCCTAAACTAACACAACTGGCATCCATGCAGCTTCTTGGGGCCAGAGAAATGCACACAACCATGCTGACTGCCCTTATTTTAGACTCATGACCATTAACTTTAAGTGGGTCGTTCCTGCTTCCATATGACCAAACTATACATTCCTCTCTCTTCATACCTCCACCATCCCATCCTCACACTATGAAGATGCCTTGAATTTTAATTCATTAAGATAACAGATGAAAACAGAAGAAAGCTTTCACAAAATATCTGCCAACACACAAATAACGCTATTCCATCTGTGTCATATACTCTGTTTTCCATCCTGACCGTGGATGAATTCTCCTTGGTTCCAGCCAAGGACAGGTCCTCCACTTATCCTCTATACTAATAGAAAACATTTTTCTGTAAAGAGCCAGACAGTGAACATTTTAGTTATAATGGACCATGTGGACTCTGTTGCAACTACTCAACTGTGCCATTGAACCATGAAAATAGCCATAGAAAATATATACACATATAGGTAAAGCTGTGTTCCAGTAAACTTTATTGGCAAAAGCAAGTGGTGACCTAAATTGGGCCCATGAGCTGTAATTTGCTGACCCCTACTCTAAACCCTTACCCTGACCCCTAATCCCATTCCCTTTTGTCTGGCCAAGAACATGTTGTCTCCCTCCCTCTCCCTCTGTCCCCTTTCTTCATAATTTTTTTTTTTTCCCAAAAGAAACTGCAGTATTCTCATCAGAATGCAGACTATTATTCCTTCATCTGAAAGTGGCAGTGCTTTGTTGTTGTTACACCTCAAATGAATCCGTAATTTCTTTTTTCCTCTATTCTAAAGTTCCCTCTCATCTGTTTCCCAACAAACTTTAGCTTTCACTGTTCCACCAAACTGTCCTACTTTTTACCAATGACTTTCACATTGCTAAACCCAATGCTAAATTTTAGTCTTCATTTTACTCGACCTTTGACACGGCTGATCACTCCTCCCCCTTGACACTATTTTCACTTAGTTTCCTACATACTCAACGGTGTTCTAGGTTCAGCTGGAAGCGGCTCTCGAAAGCTGATTGCTAAATATTCAGGAAAAATTTGAGTCAGTTATTAAAACATTTGTACCTTGAAGTAATGCATAATTAGAGTATTTACTAGATGGAAATTGGCAAATATTAAAAAAATCAAGCCTTTAAAAAAATCCAGTTTGTCAGTATATTACAAAAACTTTTCTCATATACCTGTCTGAATACCATGGCTTCCCAAAGTACTCTGGCTTTCCTTGGACTACTCTGAGTGTTTCCTCTCAGTCTCACATACCCTTTTCTACTCATAATTCTGATGGGTAATTACTGCAGATCTCCACGGTTTTTAATTGCATTGAATAGGTCTCTCTAATTTTGCTCTTGCCCTTCACCTTGTTAGATTTTATTCTCTAGACAAACAGCCACTGTGATCGTTTGAAAAAATAAATCAAAATATGCAATTTCTCTGAACAAAATCCTCCTGGGTTCCTCATTCAACGTAAAAGCCAAATTTCTTACAAAGCATCTAGCTCCAGGTCCATTTCATCTTCTCATCTCCCCATACTCTAATGCTCTAAAACTCACTCCACTACAAAGCCACCAGTCTCCATGGTTTTCCTCAAATACATAAGGTATCTCTCCACCTTAGGAGTAAAAGCCTGAAGAAATTGAAGGGAACCAATGACAGTTAGAAGGAAGAAAGAATAGAAGTCCTAAGTATTAAGAAAGGGACACTACCATTGCTTTCTGTGGTCATGCGGAGCTAATGGGACATCTTGGAAAGTTGAGAAACTCCAAATGAACAGCTGCTTTTCCCCAGGGGATGTTTGTTGAGTCCCATGGAGCTTACTTGCTGTTTGATAAGTTACTGAGCTGGCATGAAAGTTTCTAAAAAGTAGAATTATTAAAATGAAAACTGAAATAGAAGAAACACAAGAGTGAATAATACAACAATTCCTGAAGAAATATAGAAGAAAAGGCAGTTATGTGTCTGCAATATGGAACAGAGTAAGAAAGCATTTATGAAATATTATAATTCTATCATTCCCTATGTCCTCGAGGACCAAGAAACTCAGTATGGAACAAAGGAGACACAGCTGTGATATAAAAAAGAGTGAGCAAAAACCTTGGATATATCCTCACTCTGCCACTGCAAATGCCTGGAAAAAATGACAAATCAATGACATCCCTAGACCCAAGCTATTGCCTTAGATTCCCTTCCCTATTAAAGCAAGTCAGGCCTTCTTTGAAAATAGGCTGACTCAAGGTTTAGGGCAAGGCATGTGCAGGACGAGTCTGGAACACCTCAGCATACCAGAGGCAAGGAGGTTATCAGAGAGGACCGGGCTAATGTCAAAAGGCTTTAGGAGTCAATTTGGCGAGATATTGGCCAAAGATGAGACCAATCTAATTTCCTTTTTTTTTTAGATTTATTATTATTTTTATTAAAAAATGTTAATGTTGACATTATTGCCCACTTCAACCCGTCCCCACAGCCCCTTCCCTTGGCCTTCACCAATCTATGGGCCTTGTCCGCAGGGTATGCAGGGATGTTCTTTAGCTAATCCCTTCGTTTCCTTTATCCAGTCACTCCCACCCCTCTCCCCTCGAGTACCAGCCAGCCTATTCCACGCATCCATGTTTCAGTTACATTTTGTTTGTCAGATCATTTTGTTCATTAGATTCCACATATTAGTGAGATCCTATGATGTTTGAGACTATTTAATTTACAGTAAGGACAAAATTTATAATGGATTGACACTCCTCAACTATCTTTAAATTTATAAATTTGTAATTTTATTTAAAAAGACTAGTTGGTCACCGTCTAAGGATGCCTGTAAATCAATTCATTTTCTTAAAAACCAACTAGATAAAAGGAAAAGAGCTAGTATTTATTCTCTTTTTTTCCATGAACCATACCACTGGGTAGTCAAGTGATAGATGATGACATCTCTCTTTTGAAAGTTATTCTAACAAGTAAGTTAAAATTCTAAATTTACTTAGAGTATTATCATTTTGCAACTACTAAGGGACTAATGGAGCTAGGCAGCTAACATTAAGTGCCTTCTGTTTACAAAACTATAGACTTACCAATGGATATACTCTGACTTTGATCAATACACTGGGTTTAGCTGTCAATTTACAGAAAATACAGAGGTCAGAGAAACATATAGAACCACACATGGGAAAGTCTACAGGTCAAGTATCTTGAGTTCCTCAACAGATACCTTGTAAGAAAATAAATGGATGGAAGGGAAACCAGTATATAAATTGATTCCCAAAAGACACATTCCATTAAAAATAGTAACACTAAAGTGTTTAAAGATACAAATTTGTGTGACAAAGTCATAAAGGAAAACAGGAAATGCTATTATAAAACCCAAAACAGTGGGCTACTTTGGGCTGGAATAAGGGATCGGTGACTTGGATGGGTGCACGGGCATGGTGAGGCTTCTAAGGTGACTGGCAACACGCTAATTCTTTTTTTTTTTTTTTTTTTTAATATATCTTTATTGATTTCAGAGAGAGGAAAGGAAAGGGAGAGAGAGTCAATGATGAGAGAGTCATTGATTGGCTGCAGCCTGCAACCCGGGCATGTGCCCTGACCGGGAATCGAACCCTGATCGCCTGGATCCTGGGTCAATACTCAACCCCTGAGCCACGCCCAGCTGGGCCACGCTAATTCTTGGCAGGGGTAACATGATATTCCACTGTAACTATTCTCTAAACTATGCATTTGTTTGCTTTGCTTTTGCGTGTTATTTTATTTTACAAAATCAAGTTAAAATGCTATTCTGTTACTTTTAATCAAGTTGCTGAGGACAACTCTTATTGCCACGATATTAAAACTACAAATGCGCCCATAAGCACAGTTGCCAAAGAATTCCTTCATCCCATAAAGAAATGCTTCTCGAGTAAACTGTGCTACCAGGTCCGACTTTATCAGCGAGGACGCAAGCGGCAGGCCCCCACTTACCACCCTTCTCTGTTCTTTCTACCATAATGAGCTCCCGGAAGACACTTGAAACTCACAGATCACATTGGAAGAAGAAGCATTTAAGAAGACGTAAGGCAGAGACAGTATTTTAGAGGAAGCCCACGCATGCCTAGAAAACTTGTCATCATTCTCAGCAGATAATGATTGTCGGGCTGGAATATGTTTAGAGGTGCAGCTTTGCGGCCACGTTGGGTAAGTGAAGGTGATGTTGAAGCGAGATAAAGAACAGTCCGGGTCTGCAGCAAATATAGAGCCTTATGATTTCTTTAATATTTCCAGGAAGCACATAAAAGGTTTCCAGAGCTGACTAGAAACTATTAAAGAAATAATTGTGTCTTTCTTACTGTGAATTACAAGTCTTTTGTATGTGGATATTTCTCTGGAGGACACAAAAGGCAGGAAAATAAAATTATTTTTAATTTCAAATGCTCTGTGACACTATGCTGTTTTTGAGTTATAAAGATATGTCTCATGGTTTTAAGGAGTCAGCAAAGCACAGTACTTGTATAAGAAAATGTTGATTATGCTGTTGCAAACAGTTTCCTTAATGAGTGTTAAATTCTTTTTAGAAACTGTATTGAGACAAATAAAACTCAGTCACCAAAGTAACATAAGATTACTTTTCTACTTGGTGAATTTCCCACAGGGAGATTTTAAATTTTATAACTTAATGATCCTTCTTAAGAGGTATTCTTTATGAAATTTGTTTCATAATCATTGCATGGAGTGATGAATTTGTACCTTATTGGAAGGCAGAAGACCTGGGGTAAAATTCTAATCCTGTCAGTTACAAATTATGTGACTCTGGGCAACTGATTCAACTGGACTGAATCTCAGATCACTTCCTACAAAATAAAAGGGTTGAATGGCAAATCCCAAGGTCTTTTCCAGCATCAGTATTCTCAAGTTAAACAACACTGATTTATTTTCAACATGTTTTTTGGATAAAATAAATTCTGTAAATACTGGATGATAAAAAGTTATAACACCTGTATTAATCATCTATTGCTGTGTAACATATTACGCTAAAACTTAGAAGCATAACACAACAAACATTTATTAGCTTACACAATTTCTGAGGGTCAGGAATCTGGAAGGGGTTTAGTTAACTGGTTCTGTTAGGGTTGCTCATGAAGTTGTGGTCAAGATGTTGGCTGGGGCTGCAGTCATTGGGGTGCTTGGCGGATGCAGGACGATCCCTGTTAAAAGTTCACTTACATGGTTGTTGGCAGCCCTCAAGGGAGCACTAGCTGTTGACCAAAGGCCATATATGGCCCTTTCCCCAGAGGCCTCTCTGTACAGCCGCTCAGGGCATGGCAGCCGGAGTGAGTGAGACAGACAGAGAGAATGTGTGTGTGTGAGAAAGTACCCAAGACAGTCATATGTAAGTACAGTCACATATAAAGTAACATACCACCACTTCTTTGGCATGCTATCGATTACATGGGCAATGCCTGATACAAAGTGGGAGGGTGTGAATGATACACTGTGTTGATCACTGGAGGTAGTCTTGGAGGCTAGACAGAAAAGATTCAAACTGAATATATAAAGGCCCGGATCCCTCTCCTCCCACCCTCCTTCTGCCCAGTCGGACAAACCTCTCATACAGCGAGTGCTATGGGCCTCAGGAACATTGCTAAAACAAAGGGTTCTCATCTGTATCCTGAACCGCTGACAGAGGAAGAGGTCTTTATTTTTAAAAGTATCTATTTTCTTTTTCTTGAACAGCTTTACCTATAAATTTATGAAATGTGGTTCTGTAATCTGTCTTCATTTTCTCTCTTATAGAGCTTCTTATTTCACTAAAACTTCATATTCTCCCTTTATAAAGTTCCCCCAGACTGTTTATTTCTTGCATAGTTTAATTTTTGAGTGTTATTAAATCTATTCCTTCCTCCATCATTATGCCTATTCAATGAACTTTTATCTCATTTTTTCCATTTGCTCTCTCCTCTTGGTTTAAGTTATTTCCATGACACTTTATTTATCTTACAGGTCTCTAATTCACTTCCAAACTTCCAGTAAGAATAGTCTAGAAGTTTTCTGCCAGCTATATCTTTCTTCTTAAAACTTCCTTTGTCTTCTTATTATCATGTATTTTTTCTTCTCTCCACCCTAAATTTGTAATATCCATAGGCTCTTTAAATTTAGATTCCTTTATTTCTCTACTCTTTCATTTAATAAATATCATCTCAATATGACTAAGACCAATGATTACTTGTGACCCTTTTCAGATACTAAAGTCTATTAAATGTACTAAAGAATTTACAACCAAAATCCCAAATTTAACACAGATTCAAATATATCCACATTTCCATTTAGCACATGCAGAAAGGTTGTGTGTTTCCTGTTAATATTGCCATGGCTCAAATTATACAAACTCGAGATCTTAAAGAGTCTATCTATCCGTCTATCATCTACATCTATCTATCATCATCTATCTATATCTATCATCTATATCTATCTATCTATCATCTATCTATCTAATCTATCATCTATCTATATCTATCATCTATCTATATCTATCATCTATCTATCTATCTATCTATCTATCTATCTATCTATCTATCTATCTATCTATCTATCTATCTATCTATCTATCTCTATCTATCTATCATCTATCTATCTATCTATCTATCTATCTATCTATCTATCTATCTATCTATCTATCTATCTATCTATCTATCTATCATCTATCTATCATCTATCTATCTATCTATCATCTATCTATCTATCTATCATCTATCTATCTATCTATCTATCATATCTATCTATCTATCTATCATCTATCTATCTATCTATCTATCATCTATCTATCTATCTATCTATCTATCTATCTATCTATCTATCTATCATCTATCTATCTATCTATCATCTATCTATCTATCTATCTATCTATCTATCTATATCTATCTATCTATATCTATCTATCTCTATCTATCTATCTATCTATCTATCTATCATCATCTATATCTATCTATCTAATCTATCATCATCTATCTATATCTATCATCTATCATCTATCATCTATCTATCTATCATCTATCATCATCTATCTATCATCATCTATCATCTATATCATCTATCTATCTATCTATCTATCTATCTATCTATCTATCTATCTATCTATCATCTATCTATCTATCATCTATCTATCTATCTATCTATCTATCTATCTATCTATCTATCTATCTATCATCTATCTATCTATCTATCTATCATCTATCTATCTATCATCTATCTATCTATCTATCTATCTATCTATCTATCTATCTATCATCTATCTGTCTATCTATCTATCTATCTATCTATCTATCTATCTATCTATCTATCTATCATCTATCTATCATCATCACCTATCATTATCTACCACCCCTCTCCCCTTCCATGGCCTGCTCATTTAGATTTAACATTTTCATGTAATTGAATTAGCTTCATTTATTTTCTCAGCCCTCTAGTTCCCTGCCGGCACCTGGGACCTTTCTCCATGGTCTTCACCTTCTTTCTCTCCATTCTTCTCCTCAAGGTGTTTGCTATCCACAACCTTTTAATCTTCGATTAAAATCAAAATTATTCACAATATAAGCAAAGTCAAAATCTGGCCTGTGCGCTACTTAAATTTCACCCCATGCTACTCTTTTCTAGGAGAGGCAATAAATGGTTACAGAGCAGACTCTGACTCCAGACTGGTTTTTGGATTTAAATATGATTTAAATATCATTGTTCTGCAAATTAGTGTTGACTGAGCGAGTCTCCTAACCTTTCCGAGCCTTGGCTTCCTAATGGGAAAAAATAACCCTGGTAGCTACTTACCCTACTGAGTTAATCAGTATTTTAGATCAGTTCCTGGGAAACAATAATTATAGTCTTTGTTACTAGTACCTGAACATATACCTGAATCTTATATTTTATTTTATATTCCTTTGGCTTCTTTTTTCCCATTCCTTTCTGATCTTTTACTAAATCCATCATGTTTCTTTACCACCTCCCCATCTTTTTCCTCAAATGGTTTTGACGTTATTCATGCTACTACTATTTATTTACCGGTTATCCTGTTTCTCCTCATTTATTGACTACTTTTTAAATATGCGTATTTGATCTAAGGAAGTCTTAGGTCGCTAATACCTCTAACCTCCTTATAAAAAAGAGAAAGATTTTTGAATTTTATAACTCTGATCACCACTCGTTTTCCATATAACTATTATCCAGTACATTAGCACTACTCTGGTTTTACCAACCCCAATAATCTGTTGTGGTTGTTATTGTTATAATTTGAAATACTTATTTGGACACACCAACATTTACTCACTTTACTTCTTACAATTATTTCCTCCTTGCAGCTTAGTCCTTTAAGTTTTTCCTAAGTACAGGTTATCTTTTTGTGCATTTCTTTTCCACAAATGACTAAGTGGTAAACTTTGTTTTGCCTAAAATCAGTATATCTTTTACCCTTACTATTGAGTGATAGTTTTCCTGGGTAAGGAATTCTAGGTTTATGGTTTGTTTGTTGTTTTCAATTAGCATGTTGGTATTATTTTCACTATATCTTTGCAAATAAGATATATACTGAAAGGATTTAATTGTACTGAAAATATTTGTCAGTCCCTCATGGATAATCTGTCTTTTATGGAGGAGAGGGGCAATTTGTAAGGATTTTTTTTTTTTTTTCCATTTCGCTTGTTCATGCAAATCCATGGTCTGCTTGCTCAGTTTTGTTTTTCTTTGTTTTCTCTAGGATTTAGTGTCTCTTTCTGAGGACCCCTGTGCTCTTCTAACTTCATAAAATCCTCAGCCACCATCTTTTGAAATTTGCCTTTCAGACATCTCTTTCAGCTACCTTAGTCTCTGTTTTATACTCTCATTCTATCTTTAATGCCTTCTAACTTATCTGCTATTCATTTTTGAACTCTAGTTTTCATGCAGTAAACCTGAAAAATAATTTCAACTGACTTCTTCAGTTACTTCTAATCTGCTGTTTAAGCTATTCATAAATTTTTAATGTTAATTACTACATTTATCATAATTAAGAGTTTGATTTGATAGTTTTAAAAATCTACTTATTCATATTTTATTCTCTCTTTTTTATTATTTTGGTTTTATTCTTTAATTTTTATGCATCTATATTGTTTCCATATGTTTTTCTGGTAATTTCTCTTTGCTAAATTCCTATGATAATTTCGATAAAGTCATGGTCTCCAGGTTGTTTCTTTAACTGGTACTAGAGATGCTCTGACTTCCATGACTTCAGAATCTCTGTCATGGTGTTTCACTTCATTGTGTGATTTTTACTTTTTAAATGATGACTTTTTTCCAATGGGTGTCCTATATGTTCTTAATTATGGGGGCTCGCTTACCGATTACACAGACACACACAGACACACACATACACACATTTATATTTCACAGATTTTATGGTAACTTATGGACTTGTTATTTGTATCCTATATAAGGTAAATTTGTTATGTCTGTAACACACACACACACACACACACACACACACACATTCATCCTGTGACTGTATCCTTCATTATTGTATTTCAACAGCACAGATGCTAATGCACAGTATATAATTTTTGCTAAATATTTGTTTCATGAAAGGATGCACTGATGCCTCATGATTTCTTAAATAAATTAAGTGCTGCAGCCATGTCTGAACAACTTTCTCTTCTAAACCATGTCCTGTGTTTTGCAATCTCATGTCTTACCCAAGATCCAAGATGTTCCTTCCTTCCATCTTGGCAAACTAAAATCTCATCTTTTCTGGGTCCTTTCCAATGGCATATCCTTCATAAAGACTTTGTTAAATTTAAATATGTAAGCTTTCAAACATAAATATTTTTATTAATATAAATTTCCTTCAGGAAGACTGATATTTTATTTTTGACCTATTCAGCACTGTAGACTGACTGTGTGTTCCTCCCACTTTCTTATGTTGGAATCCTAAGCCCCTGTGTGACGGTTTTAGAGACTGAGGCCTTAGGAAGGTAATTGGGTCATGAGGACAAAGCCCTCGTGAATGGGATTAGAGGCTTCATCAAAGCTAACCAAAGAGCTGCCTTGCCTTTTCCACCATGTTCGAACACAGGGAGAAGATGGCTGTTTATGAACCAAGAAACTTGTCCTCAAAGACTCTGAATCAGTGCTGCCTTTATATTAGGCTTTCCAAACTCCAGAGCATGAGAAACACATTTGTTGTTTATAAACCACCTAGTCTGTGGTGTTCTCTTATAGCAACCTGAGTGGACTAAGATATTCAGATTTTAATTATTCTCTGCTCTCTGAATTTCACTAGAACTTCTGGGACATACTTCGTCAAAAGGCTCTTGCTATGACACTCAAACATGCTTAGATCTGTCATAGAAACTCTCGTGCAGCGGTTCAACTTGCTGACCAAGGGAAGAATTAAGCCAATATATACATTCATTTGGCACTCATAATTTTTAAAAAAGGAATTTGTTGTCAACATTAAAAATAAATTCATTGGAAATAGTAATAGGTATTATTTTGGGGATGTGTATATGAAAAATAATCAGACAGTAAGGCAACAATTGGCCCGAATCTCCTCCTTTTTGACTGTTGGTGAAAACAGAGCTGCAGCTGCGCTGTTTCTATGGTTTATGTTCTACAAGTTTGCCACAGCTTTAGACTTTTTGTTTTAGACTTTGTCAGTTTCACTCAGTTATATTTTTGCTTGGCTCCTGTAAATATTTAAAGTTTTGGGATATGGATATGAAGCATTCATCATAGCTCAGTGTTGCCAAGTACTATTGGCTAGAGTCACCAGATAAAATTTTCATGTACTGATATCCATTTGAAATCAGTTCATTAGAAGTAAAAGAATTAATAAACATTAAGTTATGAATATAATAATCTATATTTAACTGAATTATATTGCTAACCTTTGCTTCTATTTTTTCTCCTATGAAAACATGCATTTATTATTATAGAAAACATGATTTTACACATAACGTTCAAGTTAACTATAATTCAAGGTTTGCCTAAATATGCCTCGGATGTTACTAGATGAATTGGTTAACTCAGTAAACTCTATGTACTACACCCAAACTTGATGAATTCATAAAGAGAGATGAGACTTGGGATGACAACTGGTGATCAACGGATTGCATTACTGCACAGGCTATTAAAAACTAACAAAATAACAAACCTAAAACGCCGCTACGGTAGTCATATAAATAGTGGAATTGGGGTAACTGGACAGCAATATAACATTCAGATTCTAAACAAGTAATTTGATTACTAGTTTTGTTTATTTTAAGGAAAAAGAGCCCACTTAGTTTTAGGGTAAATTTAAACTTATTCATGCTTACATTCATAGTATCTGCCATTTAATTAAAAGCAATGTTATAGAAACTAATGTATAAGACATCATAAAATGATAAACATTATTTTCTTAGTGTTAAATTTCTTAGTTGGATGAAGCTATAGTGTTTATAGAGAGTGGATCATAGAAGTGTTGCTGAGACTCAGAACTGTGAGAGAGCTCTAAATGGATATATGAGCCATCAAGAATAATAAATGAAATCTTAAAATCCCAGCCTCAGAACCTCTATAGATACATTTTCCAATTATCTGGAGATGTCTTCCTTAGGACAGTGGCATGGGGGGCCCTTCATCTACCATGCAAACTTTGATACAGGATGAGATTATAGACACTATTGAAAGAACATAATCAAATATTCAGGCAGAACATAGATTTAAAAGACTGTATGATCTCAGTTCATGCTGCCACTCTTTGGAGAGCTCTCTAGAAGCAACAACAAAGAGTAGAGCCCTTAGCATTGAAAAACATAGTTTGCTTTCCATAGTCTAACCCCGTCTGAGCATATTCCTTCTTTGAATGCTTTGCAAAGACCAACCCAGAATAAAGACCGTGAACGTGACAATTCGTTTGCTCCCTGGTTAGATCATGGTTGTGCTGCAAGTGGGGTTCTGCCACGAGCTCTTTCTTTCCTACAGAAGGATACTCGGTAGAGACACGGGAGCAATAAAAAGGGTCATGCGAATATTTCCCTTCCCTGAAATAGATGAAAATGTCCTGCGTAAAGGCTAACAGTAACCCATAGAGACCCTTATTTACCAACTACCCTCCAATACAGTCTCGTTGCCTTATAATTGATTGTACCCTTTTGAGTATTTTAGAACAGGAAATAAAAAACCACGCAGGGCTATATTTCTTGAGATCCCGATCAGGTCTGGAAATGATTAAAAAGCCCTACACCTTTCTTTTTCTATTCCTCACACGCTGAACAGCTTCAGATCAAGCACCTTGGAGCTCAGGGAGCTCTCCGCTGCTTCTCCTGCCACCCCCTTTATTCTGCTTCTAGCTGTCTTGGCTCTCAGCGCTGATATTGATAAATAAAATCACACACGATTAGAGGAGGTGGTTCTGTGGACATAGATGCTTTTGTGCATGAAAAGATGTTAGCAAGTTTAACTTGGCCTATGAAGTTCAAAACACATGTTGTTTGGCCTCAGCCAGTGTTGCTCAGTGGTCGGAGCGTTGGCCAGCGTGGGAGGCTGCGGGTTGGATTCCCTGGTCCGGGCACGTGTGGGAGGCAGCCACCCGGCTTCTCTCTCTCTCTCGATCTTTCTCTCTCTCTCCCCCCTCCCTCCCTTCCACTCTCTCTAAAAATCAGTGGAAAGAAATACCCTCAGGTAAGGATTAACAAAAAAGCAAAACAAAAAAGCAAAACAAAAAAGAAAACGTCTGCTGTTTTATTCTAAGTCGACATGGAAAAAAGTGTGCTTTTGCTGTTTGTTCATTACCTGCTAAATATAGAGGTGCCTTGGGTTTCCAACATCCCCTTGACAGCATTTCGGGTTAGAAACCCTGTAAACCCAGCAGTAAGTGCTTCGGTTTTCGAACCCGCCTCGGAAGTCGAACAGGCCCTGCGGCTCCCGCTGAGGGCAGACCCTGAGGCCCGGCTGTGGGCTGCGGATCCCTCGGCTTCCCAATGTTTCAGAACCTGAACGAGCTTCCAGAACAAGTCACATTGGGAAACCGAGGCGCCCCTGTACTGCAAAAGTCTACTGGTCCAAATAAAATGAAAATTGCTTTCTAGTAGAATACAAAAAAATCAATAGTTTAAAAAAAAAAGTTATTTTCTATTTTATTTAGCATGTTATGTTAAAAGTGAAAACGCACATGACAAAATAGAACACGTTTAGCTGTGTTGTTTCTCCTTCAAACATCACGTAGACGGTGCTCACCTAGAAGAACTATTTGCAGAAGTTTTTATAAGATTTTTTTAAAGCTCCCTGGTAACCCAGGAAGACGGTGCTCTGGACTGACATGATTCCTCCTCATGGGTGTTTTTTAGATCTGGGCTTTAGCAAATGCCCCGTCAGCTTCGCATGTGGCTTCGTGGCCGGGCACGAGGCCCTCGGGCATGTGACTGCACAGCAGCCCTTCCCTGGAGGGGTGAGCTGCCAGGGGCCAGCCGTCAGAGCAGGGACAAGCATGAGTGTCCATGAAAGTAAACATTTACAATTCTATAAGTATGGGTCTTTCACCATACTTTAAAATCAATTTTACCATATTAAAGGGAGGAGTGAAATGTTTATAAGTAAAGCAGGAATAAAATGTATAGGTTTTAACTTAGGTTAAGGCACATAAAATGACTCAAAGAGGGACGGCGGAGGCAGCTTTCTGGTGTCATAGTGACAGTGGCGTTGAGAGCAGGTTGACAGTCACGGATCCCGTCAGAGTTACCATGAGTTTGGGGCAGCCCAGAGGAGAAATGGTGGTGCCCTGGGCAGGAATAGAGGGTCATGCTAGGACATATAGACCCGGCATCTAAAGGACATTTCAGATAAACCTGAAAAACAATTTCAGAGTCGAAAAAGAGTTCTGAAAGAATGCTAAACTGTCTAGAAATATATATAATAGGAATTCGTATCTTTAACTGCATTGCGTTTCACCACGCACTACAGTATTTGGAACAAGGCGAAAGCTCTTATGTTTCACTGACTATCCTAACAGCATAATAACATAAATTCATAATAATAGAAATGGAGGGAGATTTGGACAACTGATATTATTAGAAATGTTTGTTTTGAGATTTATATCCAATGCAAGACAGCACAGTTATAAAGGCTAAGACCGGGGACTTTAGAACTGGATGGTCAGTGGCCAAAGCTGCCACTCACTAGCTATGTGGACTTGAATAAGTAATAAACCTCTTCGTGCTTTAGTTTCCCATCTGTAAAAGCTGGATAAAACAACACGTATCCGATTGGGTTGTTATAAGAAATAAATGATTTTATACGTATAAAGGGCTTAGAATTATGGACGGACTGCCTAAGTATGTAAGTAAACAAGTATGTACATGCAGGGTCATATATGCATATATAGTTTAAGGATAAATATGTGCAATTTATTTATTTGTTATTTTATTTATTTTTATTATTTTACGTATAACTTACTAAGCTACCATTAAATGCAAACCATTTTACTTCCAACAGGAAAAAAAAAAAGACTTTAAAATAATAAGAAACTAAATTTTTCCACGTGAATGTAAAATGTAGCAGTATATTAGTGGTTTTCACTAATTAATTCAGAGCGGGGAAGTCAAATTTGTAGTGAAAATAGTATAAGTTGGCAAATTCCATGCCTGAAAGAGTAATTACTTCATGGAACATCTGCAAAATAGTGTGATATTTAATGCCATATCCTTTCATAAATTGAGTCAAGGGATTTATTAAAAGGGTGGAAGAAAAACTAGTTGTATAGCATCTAGTGGAGTAACTTGCCGATTCTATATGTTGCACTAGATGTTAAAAACAAAAGCATAAAATTGGCTCTCATTTCTAGGAAGGATGAATTTGTTAAATATATGAAAAAACAATCAAGCAATTAGGAGTCTCCAAACTAAAGAGGCTGCAATTAGGAGACAGCGACTCCTTTGTTATAAGAGACATCCAAGTAGAGTTTGGAGGACTTTTATTAGATAATATTATAGAGGGAAATTTTTATAGAGAGTCCTAGAATAGATGACTGTTAATGTTCTTCCTAAGTCAGAGTTCTAAAAATTGTGAGAAGACAGAAATGGAATGATCAACGTAAAATAAAAGGTGGAGGATTATGATATAATGCATTTAGTTAAAACAATCACAAAGAAGGGACTAAAATGAAGGAAAATGGAATTTTCTGAATTTCTGTCATAATTGGCTTGTATTATATACTAGTGATACGCCAATATATTCACTCTAAATATATGAATTCTAAATGCATATGACCAGTTCGCATGTTAATTTCTCAATTTAAACTGTTAACTGAATGTAAAAGGAATGAAAGTATTGAGAGGTTACTGAACATAAAGAACTATTCTTGGATATGAGTAGGACTGTTCAGCATGCGTGGGTGGAACCCTGTAGTGGCTACAACATGCACTGTCCTTTAAATAAAGTTAAAATACGCAGTAGGTATTTTTTGCCAGTCTGTACATTCTAAGGACTTCAGCTCTTGAGTTTGAAAACCTCTTATTTTAGATGATTAACAGCAAAAGCTAGAAAAGCATATGGGTTTTACACATCCCTACCAGGAGAGTGCAATGGGATGTCCCAACACTCACTACTGCCCCTAGAGCTCCTAGGATAGCCCCTGTGGTCAATCATTACATGGTACATTAAGAAACATGGAACACTCAAAAGCAGGAGCAAAAACACCACGGAAAATGCTATCTCCAAGAAATAATAGCGTATGCTTGTAAAACTAATATTAGTTTATAAAACTTTCCTATACATCATCATATTTAATCCCAAGAGCAACCCTGCAGGGTAGGTTGAATCATGATTTTACAGAAGGGGAACCAAGAATCAGCGAGGTTAGATTCAAGATCAGCTACTCAATACATAACATAAATAGACGTAAAGTCCAGCTGTTTTCATCCCCAGTCCCTACTTCGCGTTTCTTCCCCCTCTGCCACATTCTTTCTGTTTATAGGGCTTTCTTATGTGGAGTTTACACTCATCAAGCTGCAGATTCTCTGAGTTAGAAATAGTTTTAGAGATCATGAGTATGAGCACCCATATGTACCCTAAACAAAGCTGTGATCTCATACTATTAGATGAGTTGAGATTGTGTAAACATTAAATTAATATTTAGTAGAGAAAATGAGAAAATGGCATTTGATCTGAAGATAACTGACAATGACCTACGGTGCCAAACATTACAATACTGAGGTACGTAATAAAAGTATTTATTACAAATATATGGATCTTATCCACACATTTAAAAAGTCACATTTTCTTTAAAAGGTATATGTCATATACATGTTACTCATGGTAATTTCTACTCTAAATTCTAGAACTTCAAAATATAAAAAATAATATTAATTATCTGAACAAACTACATGGACACATAAAAATCATTGCATTTTATATAAGAATCATTCATTTTGGCAAGAGAATTTTCTAAGGAAATGATGCTAATCTATTTCATAAGGCTGTTCCAAAGTTTTTAACGGATTAACTTTAAATAGTTACAAGTCAAAAGAGATGGGCTGAGAGACCACTCTAGTGTCAATTTAGAAAGTGATTAAACAAGCACTGTGTATAAATAGGGCAAATGGAAAACAAAGCTCATTAATATGCTCTATGGGAGCTGCATATTTTTAATGAAATATCTTCAATATTCACTTATTGTTTTGTGATCCGGTGTAAAACTAAACATCACCAAAAAATTTAACATAAATTTATATGAAGTGACTAATGACAGACAAAAATAAAACGGATATTGCCTAAATTAATCTCAAAGTAATTTTGCAAAGACATTCATATCAATAAGGTGTCAGTACATTGTTCAACAACCCAGAGAACTTATCCTGTTGAAAACATGGCCCAAACTGTAAGTTAGAGCTTATTTCTTGAATTCAATGATCACAAGATAAATTTCATAATGTCCAGATAAACACATTATGGAAAAAACTGCTCAGGAACAAGGCTTCATTATGATTATTTTTTATGATGTAGTAGTCCCTGTGTCAAATTACAGAACAATCAGAACATGAACATAAGATGACAGTGCCAGTGATATGCTCGTAAAAGTGCTACCGAGTTAACATTAAGTGCACGCTTAAAATGGAAAATAAATTAGTAACTGCGGATATGTTTCACACTATTATTAAAATGATCATGTAAAAACCATTCTCAAGGAAAATTTATTCTCAAGAAGCCTTTCTTTTTTCCCTAGCTTTTCATTTCTTAATATTAAGTTTGATTGGGCCACTTTACCTAATTTTGTTGTGTTGTAGTGAGAAATTGAGAACTAGCTCCTCATGTTTTCCAGGAAAATATATTTTTATCCATTCACATGCAGGAACCTGAAGTTTAAATGTTCTAACATATATGCTACAAAATATGAAAAGAATTATATTATATTTTTTCAACTGAAAAATTAGAATATTTCTCAGTTTCTAATGTGGGTTCTTGAAATTATAAACCCTGCCTTAAATAATATGTGTTTAAGTTAAGTTTAAGGACTAAGCATAAAAATATATAGAAATGGACACCAGATATGAAAAACAACATTTGCATGCGGTATTACTGCTGGTAATGCCTATTGCAACATGTTTGATCCTTCAATGAAATGAGTAAGTGCTGTGTAAACGCTCAGAAAGGTCACGGCTGTGCTGACTCATGCAGCTTTCATGTTTTCAAGGTGGCGTATTGCTTTAGATGAAAAATCCTCTGACCCAAATAAGTACAGTTTCATCCCAGTTGGTCAGAGCAATTAAGGATGTATGTTTATTTAAATATTGCACTTTTTCTTAACCTTTTCTAGAGTATTGACCATGAACCCACAGTTTACCTTGGGATGTATTTTAGCGCACCCCCCCCCCCCCCCCCCCCCCCGCCCAAAGAGCAAGGCTTTCTGAGATGGCAAATCACACCAAGGGCCCCAGTTTAGTGCATGCATCTGAATCTCAGGCCTGAAGAAACATACTTCATCTTACAGGAACACATTTGAAAAGTAAGGCAATTTAAAGATTTCCATAATAAGAAACCAACTGACAGAGTCCCAGAAGTCTTACCAAAAACTCACGCACCCCTTATCATCAGAGAGGCACACATTGCTCTGGAATACGGCTGTGAAAGTGCACATTTTTCCTGATAGGAAATTTTTTCTTTGCTTTCCCTAATTTGTAGTCTTGTGACAAATCAGGCTCCTAAAGACATTGGTGTAGACTTCTGCAGCCTCCTCTCCATGCTAAGACGCGGCCATCGCCTTAGTACAATGGGTCAATGGTTTGGTGGGCATCACGTCTTTTGAAAGAATTCCCACACTCAGATGGCTGTCAACGGTGGTGCCAGTCAACCGTTATGCAAAGCCCCCCAAACACTTTGTAAACTCGAGTCCCTGAGCACAATAGTAAAGTTCAGTGCTGGAAAGAGATAGTGTACTGAATGCACAATGCCCAGCTTTGTCCGGCTGGGGCTTCTGTTAGGGAGAAGGCCACTTAATCTCCCCATTGGCCCTGGGGATTCGAACTGTTTTAGTGGGTCCTTTTTGAAAGTCTGTGAACTGGAGAATATGTGCTGGTAACAACTTTCTTTGGGGCTTTCCTCGGAAAAGCCCAAAGCTGCGAACGCAAGAAAGCTGACACAGTGGTGCTGGCAAACACAAAGGAGACCTTCAGCGGCCGGTGCAAACGGCTGCTGAGGTTTCAGGTCAGGCCTTGAAGGAGCTGATTCTTCGGCTCACTTCATAGGAATCTAGTTTTTGTGACGGTGTGGAAAGGATAGTTTCTCCCTGGCGCTGGGAAGCAACGGGAAAATTTGATATACACCAAGAAAACGTGGGCCACATAAAATAAGATAAAGATATAATAGATAAGACTATTAGCAAAGACGCCATTTAATACTGTATTCACAATTACCTATGCTGATCATTTATTCATGCTAAGGCCATTTTCAGGGTGTGTTGGTGTTTTCCTAAAGAGGAAGCGTTGGTGAAATGGGCATATTATTCAATGTTCTATGTATACAAGAAAGCATTCAGCGGAAAGCTAGCTGCAATGCGCCTTTTTTAAAAACTGAAAGGTAATCATTTTGCAATATATGAATGGACCAATTAAACAGTTGTATACCTTAAACTTTACAATATGATGTGTCAGTTATCTCTCAGGGCTGGGGAAATAATTCAAAGGTATTTAAGTAACTGTATTTAAAATATTACCTCCCCTTTTGTAAAATGACTTATCTCATTCAAGAATATACCTCAGATGCTAAAAAGAAATTCCACAGCTAGGGTATCTAATTGTTCTAACCATTCAAACGACGTTCCTAACGGAACTTGACTAAATTTAAATGAGCCAATCCACCCATACACTGTACTGGAATTTTGCCAGAAAAGTCACCTACAGGACATTTTTGCTACTTATGTATTTACAATGCTCATTAAAGTTTAGGCAAATCACATGTACAAGACAGTGGAAATTAGAAATGTAAAGACTGGGGAAGGATAGTTATATTTTTACAGGCACAGCACCTAGTTAATTCTGTAACATCGGACACATCATAAATTCACCGTATGCTCATCAAATTGATGAAGATGAGTTTTCATAAAGTGAAGAGAGTAAATATCGTGCAGAGTTTTAGATTAATGAAAAGAGATGAAACCACGTGCAGAAATGTTTGTGGTGGATGAAACATAAGGGTCCTGAGCCTCACAGTGTGGTTCTAAATCCCAATCCCAGCTCGTTCAGGGAAGATGTTCCTGTTCATTGCCTCCTTGCTGGCCCAACCCAACCCCTGTGACTCTCAGCCCCTCCCCAGCGCTTCTCACCTCGTCCGCCTGCTCGGCCTCTGCTGCACTGCCTTGTGTGTGCCGAGAGGGGCATGTTGAACCTATTTGAGCTCTCTGGGAACGAAGTCTCCTTTATCTCCTGTGGTGTATTATTGACTGTCATACTGCTGACTTCTAGAGGAGGCTGTCCGAATGCTTTGTCTACCAATTGGGGAACTGCCTCTAGCTTACTTTGATTTAAAAGGTTGTTTAATCCATAAACAGTGACTGCCAATGGGTTGGGAATGGATGAGTAAAAATTAAAAGGGTTTCAGATATTTGGTGCTCAGGCAGAAAGCAGAATTGTTACAAGGTAAAATATATGTTCTGATGTTTTCAACTGTGGTGGTTTGTGAAGATATTGCGAATAATTAATTGTTGTGCTATACATTTATTAATAGGTCAATGGTGAATTCTACATTATTTACCTACAGATTACTTTTTTCCCCCTACTTCGAAGACTTGCAAATAAACTGGTTAGAAAGCAGCTTATATACGAAATGATAACAATCTGGAACCAAACAAAAACAAACATTTAACCACAACTTTTTAGCATCATGTACAAACCAGCCAATTTAATTCTTCGTGGTCACCGTATCTCCCCTGCGAGGTAAGTATCCAGTTTCATTCTTAACTAATAAGGTTCTCATTGGGAAATGGTAGGAACTGGAGTCCAATCCAGCTTAACCTCACTGTTCTAATTTTTTCCACATGGGTCAGTCAGTGGCGAAGAGAGTTTTACTGAAACACCCTTCAATTCACAACTATTACTTAATTCTATGAGAAAGGAAAGTTCTCTCAAGCTTTTTATCTGGAGAAACAGTATCTCTGGAGAGAATCTACCAAATGAAGATTTTCATGAAGGAAATTTCAATTCTGGTCCTCAGCAGAACTCTGGGAATGTGTTTTATTGCTACAGAAAAGAAATTTGCTGCCATAATAGGTCCTCATCTTATTTTAATTTCCACATTAGTATAAAGAATTCCAGTGTTTTTCACCTCGAAAGCCTGAGATTTAAAACACGATTAATTTAATTGCACTAGCTGACTCCAGAAGCAAAACCCGATCATTTTAACAGTTCTGGATTAGTATGAGGTGGTCTAGTTTATCGCCTGAAAACACAGACAGTGGCTGGGTTCAAATTCTGACTTTACCATACATTAGTTGTGTGACAATGGACAAGTCATTTAATCTTTGCTTCAATTCCCTCACCTGTAAAATGAGAATATGAAAATGTATCAGGTTACTGTGAATGTTTACCTTAGCTAACATTTAGTGAATGCTTTCTATGTGCCAGAAATTTTTCTAAATTCCTTCTATATATTTTTACAACAAATTTATGAGGTAGGTTCTATTATAGTTTCGTTATATTACAAAATTTGCCCAAAGTTACACAATTATTAAATTGTGGAGCTGAGGTTTGAGCCCAGGAATTTGGATTCTAGAATCCACACTCTTAACGACTCCATCATACTCTACATAGAAAACATGTGTCAAGGTCCCAGGACAGTGTCCAGGACATAACAGAACTCAATAAGTCAGCTATTGAGATTCTGATTAGAAAGGTCTAAAAAACCCACACTCCTGCTGAGAGGAGATAGGAAATGGACATATATCTTAATTTATTTTCTCATAAGAGAAACTGTCAATATGGAACACCATAAAATTATAAATTAATTTAAATTTAATTAAAAGTTACACCCTCAATATAACAAATACTAATGTAGTTAGAGCAAATAATATCAGTTGCCAATATTTTTAATCTTTACTTAGAAATATTTCTTTCAGCTATACTTTTTTGCATGGATCCAGGAGGCACTGTTTTAGAAATATACATCAGTTTTTCCAAGAGTATATAGTATTACTGAAACCATAAAGACTAGTAACTTAACCTCCCAAATTCAACATCCGAATAGCTGTATATTTAAACAAAACGAGCACTTAAATCATTGAAATAACATAATTCAAATGCTTAGAATTAAACTCTCTTTCTTTATCTAATTTTTGGTGATTATGAACACTTCTATTTAAGGTATTTACCCAGATATAATCTTTGCAAAGTATCTTAATCCACAAACATTTAGAAACACTAATATACATGATTGGAACAAGATCAGTCATTCTAATTTAATTTATGTTGTTTGGGCAGAGTTACGTTTTAGTCTCCTGTGGCTTTATGAAAGGGACGTGATCTAAGATTCATTTTAAAGGACTGATGGGAAAGCTTTGGCAGTGTGGAAACAAAAAAATTTTCCTTTTCAGGCAAGATTTCACAAGTAGCATCAAAGTAAGAAGACAGAAGAGTTCTCCCTGGCATGTGACTGTAATAATCCACAAGAGAGTAATGAGTTTTGAGAGTTCTGAGAGAGACTGGAGACTTTGTGCAAATAGCACTGAAACATTGAATGGCACATTTATCTTGATTCAGAGGCTGATGAGAATCCTGTTTTTAGAGACTAATAAATAGCAAAATATAATAATTTTTATCCTGTGAAAGAAGACAAGAGAAACTGAGTTTAACCAAATGCTAAGAAAGCACAAGATAGAAATTCACACCTATGCAGTTCAGTCACAGTAAAGAGTTTGTTACCATACATTCCAGCAAATTGATTAATTAATGGTGAGTGCAGTGCCTCATCTCTATAACCAAGGCTCATCTGTATTTTACCTGATGTGATGAAGAAGGAAACTTTCACAACCTCTATATTCATTAATTAATGTATTCATTTCACAAACTGATAAGAGCATATTATCAGCCAACTAACTTGCTAGACTTTGGGAATGCAAAGATCAATAAAATACCTTTGCAGCCCTCACAATTAGGTAATGAACAAATGGATTTGCTCTTGTCTAAGTTATTATGTGGAATTTTATCCAGGCCCAAGGACAATAATTTTACAGCCAAAGAAACCCTTCAAAGCTTTCTAGTAACAAAGAATCAAAGGTAGTGATACTAATGTGCAATGTGCACAACCAGACCGGGTGGTGCCCACAGGCAGTTCGGCAGGATACAATTTTTACTCAACTGAAAGTCCTTTTAGTATTTTCTTGCAGTGCATGCCACTAAGAAAATTAAACTCCAGAAAGCTTTAAATTGTCTTAAAAAAAAAAGTTAATTTGTCCTCTGGATCCTAGTAGTAAAGTTTAATGGCACTATTTCCTGAAATTTTCAGATACTCTGTGATGTGTCTGTTAGGATTTCTAAATAAGGCTCTTGTTGTCTCTTTCCAATTTAATAGAAGCTTCTATTGCAAAGTATAAAAAATTCAAAACACTGTATATATATGGTCAAGTAATACACACACATATGTGTGTGTGTGTGTGTGTGTGTGTGTGTGTAGAGAGAGAGAGAAGAAATAAATATTATTAAACCATTTTTTAGGTGAAAAGCAAGAACCCAAATAGGTTGATAAAAGGCACACTAATTTAAAAAGCAGATTGGTGCTTATGGTTCATTCTTTCAACATAATGAATAAACTTGAAATGTGTTAAAGCAGACCTTTCAAGTTGGGGTTTGATAATAGCTCTTTTGAAAGTTTTAAGCACTTTAATAATTACTTATAACATGTGAAAAAATACAAATAAATATAAAATTATATATTTAGAAACTTGTGTTTTCTTAAAAAAACACAAACATTTACATCACGAATGAGCAATTATAGTGTCAACATCAGCAGATTGTTACTAGAATACATATTTTACATTTATGCTATAATGCAAGAAATAGATTGAGCTGATATTCCACAAAAAGCTTGAAAAATGTTCAGGGCATGTTACATTATCCTTAAGAATGCTTCACAAAAGAGGCTGCTGAGGCTGCTGATGGCGTTAACTGCTCTTTACACAGCTTTACGTGCAGACTGGAGGGTCTCCACTAGAGGGCGGTCGTTAGGAAACGCAGTGGCGTTTCCCACACACCAGGAACAAACAAGAGGTGGAAGCCCCATTTCCACTAAAACAGGCTTTTCCTCTTACTAATATACGTCATTTTAGAAGCTATAATGTTTTCATATAAACCTAAAATGTATTGACTTGATGTAAACAGTGCCGTTTCTAGGTTGGTTCCTTTTACTGTAAAATTGTTAGAAACTTGAATTATATAGAGGTATGTTTCCAAACCTTTCATGGTATGATTATTAAAATATAATAACCCTAACCAATTTTTTCTCTCAAAATAAGTGACATGAATTACTTCAGCAAGCTCACCTTCCTTTCCTCCTTCCCTGCCTCCCTCTTTCCCTCCCCTGTCCTGCCCTCTCTTTCAAACTTTCCTTTCCTTGTTTCTTTTTTCTAATTATCAAGTGAAAATGGATGCTATAATAAGCTGTGGATTTTTCAAATTTGAATGACTAATAAAAGAATAGATGGAATTTAAGGGGGGCTTTTATTTTATTTTTTTATTTTTATTTTTATTTTTTTAACTTTTTATAATTTTTAAGGGGGACTTTTAAAGAAAACTGTACCTTTTGTTAAAGAGGGGAAAAAAGTATAATGCAGAAAGTTTGAGTAACCCCTCATTTTAATCCACCCCAGACAGTATTGATGACTGCGTTTATCAACTGTTGAGATACTGCTGAAACACTTCTTTCTAAAGACTTGTTAATTAACTGGGCATTTTTGTGATTTCCTTTTACCAAGGGTATCCCCATTTCCATATGTTTAAAACTTATTTACTGTGATTGTTGGTGGGAGTTCAGTGATTCTGGAAAGGAAAAGATTCTGTCTGTCGCCTTCTGTCATGGCAAACAATAGCATCACAATGCTGAACTCGGCCAGTGTTCGTGACCGTTGTGTTCAATTTCACACTAAATTTGGTTCCTTTCTGCAGGGCAAGACTTTAATTCTGCTGGCTACTCGAGATGGGAAGGCATTCTGTCCTTATATCTGCTGCGTGATCCATGTATAACAGAATGGCTTTTAAATTGATTTGGAATTACTCATTATAAATATCCGCTATCTTGTCAAATTGGATGGGACTGAGTTTTCTCACAAAAAATTATTCAGAGTTTAAGCTACCGTCTTAAGTTCTCACTGGACTGTAAATCTGGTCAGGATAGAATAACTTAAAGCTTATTTTATCTAATAAGCCATGTAGAAGTTAAATGGTAGTTCTTTGAGTTCACATTACTCAAAATACACAAATTCTTACCAATATGGTAAAAAGAATACAAGTTTAAATTGTATATCTTGGATTCCTATATTTAATTACTTTTAAAATAAACACAGTGAGCGCACGTTATACAGAGAGTCACAAGAGAGGTAATATGCGTGCCTTTAACTCCAGTTAACTCGATTTACTTCACAACAAAGAAGTCTTTCTTTGGTCATCGGCAGAATTCTCAATATTCTGAGCAAAGTTAGTGATGTTTAGTGGATGTAAATTTTGCCTTCATTCCTTTGTGGAAAAAAATTATTTGGCTTATAATTAATGATAACCAATTCTTAATAAAAACTAATCAGACAGTAGGCTTCCTATTTTTAGGAATGCTTGTGTTGTGATAGAAAGCTAATATCTTGATTCCTTTTGATTAATGTGTGTGTGTTTGTGTGTGTATTTGCAATGATAAATATTACTCAATACACTTAAGGGGAACAAAACTGAGAAAGTCAATTTGGCAAGATTATCTGAAAAAATTAGAGGGAAAGAATTTAATATACAATTGGATATGCACATTTATTTTCCAAAGTAAAATTCTAGTAAAATATTTGTTCTTTACTTTTAATGTAGTTGATTTGATTTTTAAATATATTTATTTTCTTTTATAAAAGGCAAATTGTATTAATTTCCATTTAGCAATAGAGAACATACAGGGTGGGGCAAAAGTGAGTTTACAGCTGTGAGTGCACAAAACAAAGTTTATTCTTGTATTATTATTTATTAATTACTGTATTATTTTCCAAATGAAAAACTGTATAGTTACTTTTGCCCCACCCTGTATATCTTGATAATAGCATTTACATCTCATCTAAATTCCCTTTAAAATTCTTCCACAAATGGACATTTAAATAATGTACCCAATACTTACTCATATAGAAAATTCAATCAATAGAGAAAAGTATAAAACATAAAAAAAGTTATCATTGAAAATTCTTAAACACAGTGATAACCACTGTGACATTAGATGATTAGGTACTTATCTTATTTTTATCATCTTTCTAGAGAAGTGTCACTTTCCACATCAATGAATAGAAACATATGCCATCCTGACTAATCTGTAGTACTGATATACCATTATTTATTTAACTCTGTCCTCACACATGGAAATTTAGTTTTCAGTTTGTCACTATCATAAACAATATTTCAATGAACAATGGTGTACAAAATTTGTTTAGAAATTCTAGAAATGAAATTTGTTTTATCAAAGGGAATGCACGTTTAAAAACATGCACATCATTACCAGTCTATTCACTTACAAAATGTCTCTAATTCATATTCTCAATAAAAGCCACCACATTGTTGACAAGACTCATGCTTTAAATCATCATAGTATTTTCAATTTAGAAAGTAAATGTATTAATTACTCTTTTCATTCACATTTGTTTGGTTGGAAATGAAGATAAGTGTATTAGCATGTGATTATTAGATAATGTTATTTCTTCTTTTATGATTTCTGTTCCAATCTTCTGTTAACATGTCTATTGACATTGTACATCCTTTTACTAATTAGTTCATATGAGTTCTTTGCATATTAGAAAAAATAGATGTTTGCTAGATATTTTGCAGTTACCCCTTTTCAACACATTTTATTTTTTATTTTTTGGTAATTCAAGACAATCTTTTTCTTTATTGTTTTTGGTTAACATAATGTAATTAGAAAGATTTATATATTCTAAGTACTTTTTAAAAGAGATTAAATATTCTTTTATTACTTACATTGTTTTAGATATTAACATTTTTTGGTGTAAAGAGTAAGATTACAGTATGGGTTAGAAGTTAAAAGTATAGGCTTTGGATTCTAACATACCTTAGTTCAAATCTTGCTTTTGCCATTTGTGATGTCTGTGATTTTTTGGCTTAAACTCTCTGTTCCTCTATTTTCTTAACTGTAAAATGGAGTTAATGATTATAATATCTAGTTCACAGGGTTGAGAAGGCTGAATGAAGCACAGTGATGGGCACATTCTAAGCACTCAATAAAAGATGATTCCAGTCATTGTTAATAGTGTTACTCGCCAGGAGTCTAACAGAAATTCTTTTCCCCTTTTATCCATAATGTTAACTTTAACACATATAAAATTCTGACTTATACTTTATTTTATTTCTGGATTATTATAAGTTTTATCTTTCTCGTTTATTACAATAAGAATAGTACATGGTTTTAATAACTCTAACATTATGCTACCTTTAGATTTCTGAAAGATCAAGAACTTCCTTTTGTTCTTCTTTTAAAGAAATGATCTAGGCCCAGCCGGGCGTGGCTCAGTGGTTGAGCGTCGACCTGGGATCCAGGAGATCGGGGTTCGATTCCCGGTCAGGGCACATGCCCAGTTGCAGGCTTGATCAATGACTCTCTCATCATTGATGTTTCTCTCTCTCTCTCTCTCTCTCCTTTCCTCTCTCTGAAATCAATAAAGATATATTTAAAAAAAGAGAAAAAAAAGAAATGATCTATAGGTTATTCTCAAATTATATCATAGATAAAATAATGCTGTCACATTGTCACTTCATTCATATATAGAATCACTAAATATATGTTTAGTGAGTTCTTTCTACGTACCAGACAATATTCAAGGTTTGGGAAGTAGGCAAGTAAACAAAATAGACAACAATTTCTACCTTTATGAAGTTTGATTTTATTAGAGGAGACAAAAGACGCCAAAAACAAATAAAGAATATATATAGTGTTATACAGTGATAAGGAATATAAAAAATAAAGTAAAAAATTAGTTTAATTAGATCTCACTTAGAGGGTGACACTTCAGCCAAGACCTGACAAATTTGGGGGAATAAACCATGTGAGTTTATAGGAAGAGCGCTCTGGGCAAAGGGGCCTGCAGGTGCTGAGACTCTCAGGTGGGATTGTTTCAGGAGTGTTTGAAGGACCTTAGAAATTTTAGGTGATTCATCCTGAGTGAATGAGGGAAAGAATAATATTAGAAGAAGTCAAAATGATATAGTAAAATAAATCAGATAAACATTCTGCCAGTCCTGTAGTGCAAGTGTGATGAGAAGCCACTGGAGAGTTTTGGGGAAAAAAGTGACCTAGCCTGACTTACTATGAAAGGGGTCAGTTTGTTTGCTGGGTTGAGAATAAACTGTGGGGAGGTAAATATAGATGAGTGGAAAATAGATAAAAGGTAACTGCAATGACCTACATGAGAGATGATGATGGCTTGGATTGCTGTGGCAGAGATAGAAAAATTATTTAAATTCTTAACCCCCAAATTTGAAGGCTTTGTTTGTAGATTGAATGTTGGGAGTAAGAATGATAAGTTCATGCAAAGGATTGTAAAAAAATATGACAAACAACCATATGCCAGCAAATGGGACAATCTGGATAAAATAGATAAATTCTTAGAAACATACAATCTTCCAACATGGAATAAAAAAGAATCAGAAAATCTGAACAGACCAATTACAATAATGAAATTGAAGCAACAATAAAAAAAAAAAACACGTGGCAAACAAAAGTTCTGGACCAGATGGCTTCATAGGTAACATTTACCAAACATTCAAAAAAACAAAAAACAAAAATCAAAACCCCCCAAAAACCCCCCAAAAAACTAACAAGAATCCTTCTCAAATTATTTGAAAAAATTCAAGAGAGGGAAGACTTCCAAGCTCACTGATTGATGAAATCCATCACTCATTTATAATAAAAACTCTCAACAAAGGAGGAATAGAGAAAACAAAATTCAACATAATAAAAGCTACATATGACAAACCTACAGCCAACATAATACTCAATGGGCAAAAACTAAAAGCATTTTCCCTAAGAACAGAGCAAGATTGGAATGTCTACTCTCACCACTCATATTCATCATAGTACCAGAAGACATAGCCACAGCAATCAGACAAAAAAAAAAAAAAAAAAAAAGAAAAGAAATAAAAGGCATCCATATTGGAAAGTAAGAAGTAAAACAACCATTATTTGCAGATGACATGATATTGTATATAGAGGACCCTACAGACTTCATCAAAAAGCTACTAGAACTAATAAATTCAATCAAATAGCAGGATACAAAGTAAATATCCAGAAATTGGTTGCAATAATGAACTATCAGAAAGGGAAACTCAGAAAACAATTCTACTTACAATTGCACTAAAAAAAACAACAACCTAGAAATAAGTTCACCAAGGAGGTAAAAGACCTGTGCTTGGAAAATTATAAGGCATTGAAGAAAGAAATCAAACACAAGTCAATGGAAGCATATACCGTACTTCATGGATAAGAAGAATTAACATTGTTAAAATGTCCATACTTAACCAAAGTTATCTATAGATTCAACACAATTCCTATCAAAATACCAATGGCATATTTAGCAAAACTAGAATAAATAATCCAAAAATTTATATGGAACCACAAACATCCTGAAGAACCTCAGCAATGTTGAGAAAATAGAATGAAGTTGGAAGTATGCTATCTGATATGAAACTATACTACAATGTCATAGTAATCCAAACAACATGGTACTGGCATAAAAACAGACACATAAACCAATGGAACAGACAGAAAAGACAGACATAAATCCACAGCTCTATGGTCAATAAGTGTTTAACAAAGGAGGGGCAAGAACATACAATGGGGTAAAAGTGTTTATTCAATAAACGGTGCTGGGAAAATTAGATACTTGCAAAAAATATGAAACTAGACCACCTACTTACATCATATACAAGAAAAAACTCAAAATGGATTAAAGACTTAAATGTAAGATTCAAAATCATAAAAACTCTAGAAGAAAACATAGGTAGTAAAATATGACATTTCTCTTAGCAATGCTTTTTCCTGCTCTATCTCATTGGGCAAGGGAAACAAAAGAAAAAAAATAAACAAGTGGGACTATATCAAACTAAAACAGTTTTTGCATAGCAAAGGAAACCATCAACAAAATGAAAAGACAATCTACTAAATAAGAGAACATATCCACCAATGATACATCTAAGGGGTTAATATCCAAAATTTATAAAAAACTCATACTACTTGATACCAAAAAAACTCACAAAAAACCACAACAACAAGCAATCCAATTTAAAAAGGGGGTAGATGACCTGAACAAACACTTCTCCAAAGAGGACATACAGATGGTCAATAGATATATGAAAAGGTGTTGGGCATCGCTAATTGTCAGAGGACTACAATTTAAGACATCAATGAGATATCACCTCACACCTGTCAGAAAGGCTATCATCAATAAATCAGCAAGTTACTTGGAATATTACTTGGCCATAAACAAGAACAAAATCTTACCATTTATGACATCATGGATGGACCTAGATGATATTATGCTCAATCAGAGAAAGACAAATACCATATGATTTCACTTATATGTGGAATCTAAAGAACAAAATAAACAAGCAAAATTGAAACAGACTCATAGACATAGTGAACTGATGGTTGCCAGATGTAAGGGGATTTGGAGAACTTGGTGAAAGAGGTGAAGAGATTAAGAAGCACAAATTTGAACTTACAAAACAGTCAAAGGGATGTAAATAAAGCATAGGAAATATTGTCAATAATATTGAAATAACTATGTATGGTGCCAGTTGGGGTACTAGAAATATCTAGGGGAACACTATGTAAAGTATATGATTGATTGTCTAACCACTAAGCTGTACACCTGAAACCAATACAAAATAACATTAAAAGAAAAAATACAAACTAAATTTTAAAATTCTTGATAAAAAAACAAAACAAAGCATTTTTTCTTAGCAAAATTTTTTTGTACTGTATCCCCTGAGCACCAGAAAGGATCAGTAGCTATTTACAGAGATGGAGAATACTCAGAAGAGCAGGACTGTTGGGGATGGAAATTCAAGTGTGTATATGTTTTTAAAAACTGTACATTTAATTTTGAGAAGTCATTTAGACATCCAAGAGGAGATGTTGATTAGGTAGTGGAATATACTGAACTATATTCAAAAGGCGAGGTCTGGGATAGATAAATAAAATTTGGAATTGCAAGATATGCATACTATTTAAGAAACTTTGACTGGCATTGTTTCTTTTATTATTTGAATAAACAAAATTTAATTTCTGAAGTAACATAGCATTTTGCAAACAACATACTATGAATTTTGATCCAACTCCATTTTAATCTTCTTCCTGTCCTCAATTTCTCCCATTTGAAAGTTCTTAATATTAATGGTATCCCCAAATTACATAGTGTTTGTTATATGTCAGAGACAGGGAAGTTGAGAAACTTATGAAAACAATTTTTGGAAAATTAAGATTGTTTGAATGTGGGAGGTGGCAATCAATAATCAGTGTCTAGCATAATTGTAAACCAGAGTGAATCACTTTTTAATACTCTACTTCATAATATGACAAAATTATTTTGCCATAATTGTGATAATCAGTAACTATTATTATTATTAATCTTAATTCATTCTTTATCTAAAAAAACCTAAATTATAAAAAATAATTAAATTTAAAGGTGTTGAATCAAATTCAGTAAAATATTTTGCATATAAACTGAAGTTTACTCTTATCAAACAAATATACTAGACCTCACAGTTTACTCTGCTGTTTTAAATGTCAAACACACACACACACACACACACACTTAAATTCCAATAGGTCACATAAAATGGGAATTGAAGTAACTCAAGCTCTGTTTCTTTGCCTTTATAGTCAAAATGCTATCAATGGTTATTCTAAATCTATGTTTAATGAGAGAATATGTGATACCACAGGGTTTGGAGACCACACCTCTTCCAAAGAGAGCTCAAGTGATTTACTCTGAACCTCAAGAATTTACTCTACAAAAGTGTGTGTGTGACTTAGTCCACATGTGACAATGACTGGTTGTATAACTTGGGAATTCTCTGAATTAATTTTCATATAAAACACATTTATTTAAATATAGATAATAAATATGTGCTGATTTGAAGATTTTATTAAAACTTGAGAGTAAGTACAACTATCTACAGCTTATCACCAACAAAACATTTATTAGGGGAACAATATTTTGTCACTGACATTGTTTAGAATTGCCAATACATAAAATTAAAAAAACCCTCTAGGTTTAAATCAGTTTTATCATCCTTTTAAAATTTTTTACATACAATGTCTTCCTTATTTCCTGCCCATAGGACAGATACTTCTACTACTATGCCCTTAGTAAGCTACTCTTAAGTATGACATCCATAGTTCTATTTTGGGTAATTGTCTTTATGACACTGCCACCACATAAAATACAGAATACAGAAATTGAAACAGTTAATAGAATACACACACACACACCACCACCACCACCACATTCCTATATATATAATCTCCTCACCTGAGGATACGTTTTCATTGATTTTTAGTGAGAGAGGAAGGAAGAGAGAGACAAAGAGAGAGAGGGGTGAGAGAGAAACATGCCTCCTGTATCCACCCTGACTGGGGATTGAACCTGAAACCTGGGTATGTTCCCTGATAAGGAATTGAATCCACAGCCTTTTGGTGAATGGAAGGACACTCCAACCAACTGAGCCACTGGGCCAGGGCTAGAATCTATGCTTTTTATAAGCTTTCCAGATGGGTCCTATGCACAGTGAAGGTTTGAGACCCTTTGTATTTAAGAGAAGACAGAAAACAAGAAAGCAGAGAAGAATGGATCAGAGAGGCATGAGGAGAGCTAGAGGAACCCTAGTAGAAAAATCATAAGTCCACTGGAGGAGTCCTAGTAGAAATTTGGCTTGACCATCTGATTTACATTGGCCAATAAATATAAATGGAAGTGATAGGGGTCGCTTCTGGGCAATAGCTTTAAAGTTGAATGGCAGAATGCATGTCAATAAGTTCTCTCCTTCCTCTGCTGTAATGACTGTTGCTCCATCAGCCTGGGTCTGTTGCTCCATCAACCGGGGGCCTGAAGTACGATGATGGAGAGAAGAACCAACCTCATGTAAGTGAGGAATAAACAACCCTGGTATAAGCTACAGAGATCTGGGGGCTGTTTGTTACTGCAGCAGATCCCAGCACTTCCTGAATGATATACATTACTTCAAAAAGGATGAAGTAAGAAAAAAATGTCAAGTGTAGAATGAAGTTCAAATAAGGTAAAGAAGACGGATGGATGCCTAATGCACCTGTCAGTGAGAAGGTCAATAGTGATTTAGCCAGAGCTATTGCAGGAGAGCCTAAGTCAGAAAGATTAATTATCCTGCAAATTTTCGGTCCTCCATGGACATTCTTTGATATGCACCCAGAAAACAACCTCCAGGTCTCATCTTGTTCATTGCATGTGGCAGTTCAAATTAGGAGTTTATAAAGTTGAATTATCAAGCTACATCTTCCGGAGAAAATTAAAAAATAATGATATTGCTGAAAGCATTACTTTAAGTGCTCATGGGCAGACAATCCATTTTTATTTTTATATTTATGAAAAATATTTAGCTTTACATAGTAATATTCTTTAAAGAAATGTTTACATCAGAATGTCAGAATTCATTAAACTATGAATCTGATTTTGGGGAGAGATGCAGGGGATGCCTTCCAGACATAGCAAATATAAAGAAATGAATGCAGTCAAGGGATTTCCAAATGACTCTTTTTGGGATGGGGTACAATAGATCAGTAAACTTCATCAAGCTCATTCGTTCAGTAAACAAATACGAATGCTCTACCATAAAAGAGTTATTCTGTGAGACACACTGAAGCATTCCATGAAAAATGATCACATGTACTCCCTACATTCATGGAGCTGACAGTCAAGCGAATTTCATGAAAAATTGACATAAACATTTTAAAGTTCGACATGCAAAATTTCAATACGTCTTCTGTTTTATAAACATAGTGATACTTTTAAAAATATGTGTGTAAATATTTTGATACTCCTTCCTTCAAGAGGTGGTGCTTAATATTCTTTTGCTTGAGTATGAGCTAGAATACAGAAGAAGTGATGGTAGGTGACTTCAGAGACGAGGGGTTTAAAAGACGCTGTGGCTTCCCTCTTGCTCTATCTCTCTCAGATTACTCACTGTAGGAAAAATTAGCTGCCATGTTGTGAAATACTCATGGATCCTTAGAAAGTTCCATGTGGCCAGGAACTGAGGCCTCTAGCCAATAGCCATGTGACTGAGCCATCTTGGAAGACAAACCTCCACCCAGCTCAAGCTTTCAGGTGCCTGAAGCCACCACTGACATCTTGATTGACCCTCATGTGAAACCCTGAGCCAGAACCATCCTGATAAGTTTCCCCTATATACATAACCCTCAGAAACTGTGTAAAATGATAGAATTTTTTTTTTATTGTTCAAAATATTACGTATGTCTCCTTTTCTCCCATTGATCCCTTTCACCCCACACCTACCCCTTTCCCCAGTCCCTCACCACAGTATTGTCTGTGTCCTTGGGCTATGCATATATGCATATAAATTCTTTGGTTAATCTTTCCCCACCCACCCCCATTGTTTTTTATTTTTTATTGTTGACAGTATTGCAGATATCTCCCATTTCCCCACCTTCGCCCCCCTTTATCCAACCCATGCCCCACCCTAGGCCTTTACCACACTATTGCCTGTGTCTGTGGGCTATGCATATATGCATATATGTTCTTTGGTTAATCTCTTCCAGTCTCCCTCACCTCCCTCCACTGTGACAGCTGTCAGTCTGATCCATGCATCCATGTCTCTGAGTCTATTTTGTTCATCAGTTTATTTTGTTCATTAGATTCCACATACAAGGGAGATCATATGGTATTTGTCTTTCCCTGACTGGCTTATTCTGATTAGCATAATAATCTCCAGTTCCCTCCATGCTGTCGCAAAGGATAAAAGATCCTTCTTCTTTACAGCTGCGTAGTATTCCATGGTGTGAATGTCCCACAGCTTTTTTATCCACTCAGCTACTGAGGGGCACTTGGGCTGTTTCCAGATCTTAGCTATTGCAAATGGTGCTGCTATAAACATAGGGGTGCATAAATTCTTTGTGATTGGTGTTTCAGGATTCTTAGGATATAGTCCCAGAAGTGGGATCACTGGGTCAAATGGCAGTTCCATTTTTAATTTTTTGAGGAAGCTCCATACTGTTTTCCACAGTGGCTGCTCTAAAGTTTTTTGTTGTTGCTTGTTTTTTTTAAGCAGTTAAATTTTGGAGTAATTTGTTTTACAGCAATAGATAAGTAATACACTTATCTGTAACTGTGCTAATCATTATGAGTTTTTTCTCTTTCTCTTGTACACACAGCATTACTACAAACATAATTCAATTAATTCCCTTGTCTTTCAAAGATTTTCTCATAACATATAAACATTCTTTTCAGTTTTGCATACTCTCCAAAAGAAACTAAAGACTCATTTTAAAATAACTTGTACTTCAATTAAACTCTAAAATAAATAATTTTCTATCTAAGCAAACAAAGCTTCAGAACTTAACTTATTCTAAGTGCTTCAAGTAATATTTTTTTTTTTAGGGAAAGGCATCCCAATTTAACTGAAAAAATGTAAGTTTAGTAAAATGATATATTTTTGTTTTAGAATATTGATTGGCAAAATATAATGAAAACTTTGGCAACTTAATAGAAAATGTGAATTTCTGCTTTGACTGAAGAAATTGGCTGGAGAAGTATGTCTAATATTAATTATGTGCATTTATAATTACATTCACCTAACATACATGTAGTAGGAATAACTTGGTCTTGGAACTAGAAAAAGTTGAATTTGAATCTAGACAACCTGCCATGTTTTGTGTTTCAGGCAAGTTGTTAGATCCCTTGCCTTTTAAACTGATCTCTTTTGAGTTTTCACAAAATCTGAAAAACTACATGGACCACATGTAAATAAATATTTGCCCTACTCACATCCTCAGTGTAACTTTACTAAGAACCCTGAATGGAAGTCTATTGGTGACTTTAGAAGTTTAGAAGGTCTGTAAGCTCCTGAAACCACAGGCACCTGCCTGTAAGTATTTTTCTAGGACATGGATTGCTCATTGAGCTCATCTGGTTTTCAAAAAACATTAAATATCAATGCACAGAAAGGACCTTCCAGCGTATGTAAGTGTTGTTCATGTCATCCTAATGACATGATCAGCCCCTCTTTTTTGATTAGCAAAGGAAAAGACAAGGGAAGGCTGAGCAGGCAGAATTTTGGGTCTTTAGAGAAAATATTCTCGCTCTAATATATTATATATATTATATTAGATAACATAAATATTTGTATATAAATATTTATACTATATTAGAAAGAAATGTAAATATATATATATATGTGTTTCTATTAAATGAAGACTTTCATTGCTAAAAATAATTTCAAAACCACCATCTATGTTATATGGCTATGTAGGATTCTCTGTAGCATTTGCCATGAAGTCCTGAAGAGTGTATCAGTTAAAAAAATGGCATCTACATGGACTTTTATGATTAGATGGTTACCTCCAAAATAGGATCTGTTGTCATTGCCTGTAGAAGGCTTTCAACATGCCCTGGGAAAACAGCTGTTACAAGTATGGCCTTAGCTTAGAAAATAAAACAAAAACAACTAACTGAATTGGCAAAGGATTCCCCCAAATGGCAAAATTCACTGAAGTAATCTTACGGCTGACTCTTTCCTATTTATTTATTTATTTATTTATTTATTTATTTATTTATTTATATCAACCAAGGACATGCTTTTATTGATTTTAGAGAGAGCGGAAGGAGAGGGCGAGAGAGAGAAACATCAACGTGAGAGTGAAACGTTGATGGGTAAGCACCCCAACTGGGGATGGAACCCACAGCCTGGGTATGTGCCCTGACTGGAAATCAAACCCACGACCTTTCAGTGTGTGGATGGCGCTCCAACCCACTGAGTGCACTGTGCAGGACGCCTCTTATTTATGAATATCTCAGTATTCAGTTCAATGCTCACTACATTCTGATTTCTGAAATCTCCCTGGAATTATTCTGAGTACTGTCTGCGTGAATAAACGTAAATGACCATGTGTAGGCTCATGAGTGGACTGGAATCAACAGCTCCTTTTCAGAGCCTTACTCTGTACATCTCTGAGCTGGCTGTTACATCATGTCCCTGTTTCCACTGCCATTCTCAAGTCCGGTTTGCACTTTCAGCGGAAAAGGAGAGATTGCCTTTGAAGACACTGTATCACCCACTGCTTCAATCTAGCTCGTCTTATCAGGGCTCGCAATCCAGGCAATCTTAGAGCTTTGGGGAAGGGTAAACACTGAGTCTTCTTAAAAGAAAATTGGGCAGCCTTATTATGTTTTATTCAGGAAATCTGGAGAACATTAAGGGCCAGAATGGGAAAGTAACACCTTTTGCAAGAAAAAAGATGAGGCTTGTCTTTGACATTGTAGAATGCAAAGGGCTTAGGAAGGCAGGGCAATTGCAGGAATGGAAGAAGACATAGGATTCAGATTGCTTTGTTTCTTTATTTCTTTTCAAAATACAACTTAGATGTAGAAATATTCCATCTTAGTTCCAAAAATGAAGGTTAATTTCCCATTATTAGCTTTTGAAAATTGACCTTAATAAATCTTACCCTAAAAGGCTGAAATACGGATGTAATAGGCATTAATAAGAAGATAGACACAACCAACAATAAAAGCCTGGCATAATGTAGAAATCTGCTGTCAGAGTCTACATAAGGGCAGATTTATATAAACATATATACAGTCTCATAAGAACTTTTAAAAGTGAAACAAACCTGCAAGTAGGCAATTTCTAAATTACTCATTTATTTTTAGAAAGAAACATTTCATCTATAAATTATGGGCTTTATCTGAGTAGAAAATCTGGATTCTTCATGGTTTTCCAGTTTCAAAAACTATTCCTGATTCAGAAAATGAAACTAGAGTGCTGGTTTTTTCACTGAGTGGTAAAAGCATGCTTTGTTTCAAGTAATGTAATTCATGTGTTCATTAAAAACATAATAAGAAAATGCTGAACAAATAGCTTTAAATAATTGTATGACATGTGGTGCTTTGCTTATGGAAAACTAACTTATTTCCGCTTTTAATTTTAGCATTGTATAATTAAATTGACTGTTAAGTCGGTTTAAAACTCCTTCTTAGAGATAAAAGACGAGTGTGTTAATCCACTAAGGTATATATTAAATACTAATCAAGAGATCAATGAATGTTTCAGCATTTTGTAAAAAAAAGCATTGCCTGAAAACTGCGAGGAAAAGCACTATTTAACAAGAATGTACCTTTATATCTACTCCTAATTCCTATTTAGACATTTTCTGTTGTGTAGCTTTCTAAATCTTTACTATTCTGTTACATTATTATAATCACCATTTTTAGAAATGATAAATAACCAGAATTCAGATTTCTCTTGATTTTGATCAATCTGTGGAATAAAGGATGGTTCTAAACTATTTGAGACTATTATAATAAAATATTTTTGCTGTTTTCATATAGGAATTCCTAATAAAACATGATAAATTAACTTGTGCACTGTCCAGAGAGCAGAGGCCAGATGTCTTCCCCTCAGTATACTTAGAAGAGTTAGTAACTATAGAGAGGTGAGGACAATAAAGTTAGAAAAAAAATGGTTTAGTGCTTGAGAACTAAAAAGAATGTCTCTTCATTCTCATATTCTTTTGTGACAACACAGATGAGATTTATGGGCTGAGGAATGACCCATATGTCAGCTCCCTTTCTAATCTTATAGGCTCCTGCAATTGTGGACAGGGCAATATGTAAATTCCTTACTTCTTGCTGTCCTTCTGTTGAACTGGGTTCCTGATGTGGCTTTATTAGAAACAGCAATCCTTGTGTAGAATTTTAATAGCTAGACAGTAGTATTATATTCTAAGAAAAAATTTAGGAGCAGTACTTCCAACACTGGGTTCTCATTGCCATTGTCTCATTGTGGCCATGCTGATGACATGATATATTAGGCATGCTGAAAAGGAACCATGATATTGACATATGGGAGGAATATTCTCAGGGGCTACCCCAGAGGTCTGTCTCAGTGTAGATTATTTACCCTTAAAGCAAAACACACATGGTCCTGGCCTATGCCTGTTAAGCATTTACTGAATCTAGATGACAAAGGTTACACACAGTGGGAATAAATTTCTAAACTATGTAGCATGACTATATATAAGAAACAGATGAGATATTTTATATGGCCTTAGAACAGATTACACAGTGTTCCATATAATTGTTAATATATATAGAAAACTAGAAAAATAGCACATTAGAGAGAGAATAACTTTTTTCTCATAAGGCTACAAAAATGTCCTTTGGCTTCCTTTTTAATTAACTAATTAATCTTTTAAATAGTTATTTATCTTCATTTTACACTTTTTTCATATTATTACTTCCCAAAATGGCCACCACAGATGGACTAAGATACAATAATAGATCTGGTTTCACAATTTTCTGCCTCCATAAAAGTACCCTAATAGTCACTGTGAAATATCCCCATGATAATGGACACTAAATATATTACATTTTCTCTACATTGATGATTATACATCACAGGAAAATAATGAATACATTTTCTTACAATATGTGCCTAATTTTCTTGTTTATATGACAAAGTAAATACAAACACAACTCTTGCTTTAACTTCCAAGCACTAATCTTTCTCTCAGCTGAATTTTAAAAACATTATTCAACATTTTCATTAAAAATACTCTTTCCACAAATACTAGGGAAACGTATATTTTCTGCCTCTAAATTTTTGGTTCCTCTTAAGGTAAACTTGCACTTTTAGTTTTGCCTGACTTCAGTTGAACAAAGGAAGCACTCAGCACCAAACACTGTATTTATTTTTTGGCCACACTAAAAATGAGTAAGATCTAGCCTTACCTCAGAGGTTCAACAATCTAGAAAATGGAAAGCAGACAAATAGATAAAGTAATGATTTTGTGATCAATGTTATAAACAAGAAGTACCTAAGTGCCTGTAGAAGGCTAAACAAGATCATCTTTTAAAGCAAGTCGGGGAAAGTCTCAGGTGAGGCGACATTGACATAGACCCGCAGGGAAAGGCCTAACATGTTAGATAAGAAACCAGGAGAAAAGGGACAGAGGTTTAATGATGTATAGTTGAGTCTCTGCTTGGGTTTCTTGCTTGGGAAAAATTAACAACTTTGGCTTTGTATACATCACCAGAATATAATTACTTTTTAAGAAGGTGAATATGCTTTTATCATTTATGACTGAGAATTAATAATGTTTATATTCAGAGATTATGAGCATAATTCATACAATGAAATGTGATCTAATGGACATAATGCTGGAGTAGGAGTTGGCAGACTCACTTCTATGTAGAATCTAAAAACAAAAAAACCAAACTCACAAGAACATCAGATTTGTTGTTATCAGGATGGGAGGTATGCTGAGGGGGAATTCGATGAATGTGGTCAAAGGTATAAACTTCCAGTTATAAGATAAATAAGTACTAAGGATGTAATTTACAACATAACTATAATTAGCACTGCTATCTGATATACATGGAAGCCTTTAACTGTGTAAATCCTAAGAGTTCTCATTAATGTTTTTCTTTTGGCATCTACATGAGATGATGAAGGTTAACTAAACTTGTGGTAATCTTTCATACTATGTGTAAGTCAAATCTTTATGCTGTATACCTTTAAGTTTATATAGTGCTGCATGTCAATCACATCTCAATAAAACTGGGGGAGAAAAAGTAATACAAATAAAAAAATCCTCTACAGGCTGACGGTTGTCAGGCAGGCTGTGCGGCTGGGTTAGGTGGAGGGACTACCAAAAAAGAAAAAAAAGAGGAAACACTCATGGTCATGGGCAACATGATGATTGGGGGGGGTGCAGGGGGAGAGGGGAAGGAGGTGGAAGAGCATAAATATAATGGGGATAAATGGTGATGGAGGGAAACTTGACTTGGGGTGGTGAACACACAATGCATTGTACAGATGATGCTTTGTAGAATTGTGCACCTGAAACCTGTATAATTTTGTTAACCCCAATACATTCAATATAAAGGAAAAAACTAAAAATAAAAGTTCTAAAAGGAAAGATGAATGATTGGCCGAGACAAAATTTACTCTATGTTATATAGCTTTACTTGTTCCAGTCTTGAGAAACAGGCAGCTGCCTTAAGAAGACACAGAAATTAAATGCCACCCCCACACACATTAGGGCAAGATCATTTTTAGTCTGAAGGTGATGGAAAATAACTAACATTTATTGACTGTCTACTAACTGCTTAACACTGTAATGAGCACTTTAAAAATAAGATTTCCCTTAACTCCCATACCTTTTTGAGATAGTTATTTTCCAGTTTCCTAGAGAAGTTGAGCAATTTTTCCAGTGCCTTCCAAAGGCAGTGTAATCAATAGCAGTGGAGGTCTGTCTCACCCACACCCTATTCTTTTTTCCCTAAACCGCATTCCTATTTTTTCCACACTAATTTCATCAGGATGGAGAGAAGAGTGGATAGCTTAGGAAGCTGAATTTAAGAGCATAATAGCTGGCCCAAGAGCACTAAGATCAATAAAGAACTACGAACAATGGATTAATCTTCTTCCAAGGATCCACAGTATGAATTCACAGGAACTTATCTAAATTAATCCTGACTTTTGCTCAGTAAGCTGAAATAATTTATGCTAAGTGACAAATAAGATGTGTTCACTAAGTCTTCAAACATCTATTTGGACCATGTTCTGGGGATTGTGGGCTTTTGTGGTCATCTGAGCCTTATGCATTCTAGGAAGGTTTGCAATAAAGATATTTCCTAGATTTAAGCAGAAGGTCACTTTGAAAGGAAGACTTGTAGATAAGACTGTTGTTTGAACTCTTAATTAGCAGATGGGTCCCTTTGAAAAGACGCTTGAGGCACCAGTATTTTGTTCTTGAATGCAGGAGAGATTTCTGCCGGGATAATCTATAATTTACAGGATTTTGAAAGCTGGTTGGATAAACTGAAGGTTTAGCACCTATGGCAAAGAAGAGGGGGATGGTCCTTTTTTTGTCATCAGGCATCATGCCAATGTAGCAGATGGTCTGAGGTATATATTGAAGGTGCCTGTGTATTATGCAGATAGAGTGGCTTCCAAGGGTAATGGAAGAAACAGCTTTGCCATGATCGGAGATAGGAGCTCATTTTTAAAACACAGACATAACTACTCTGGCACCTGAGAGCGCTTTGGAGAATTGAGATCAATACAGCTCACAAGAAAAAGGCCTAATGACATTCATGAGTTAAAAGACAAATTTGGTAGCCAAGCCATGTTTGAGAACAAATGTAGCAACAAATGGACTCTGCCAAATCCCAAGGGCAGACAGTGCAAACTCTATTAGCAATTCATGATTTGGTGCCCATGTCATTATGTGCCACTGTAAACAAAATTTTTAATTTGTAAAAATGAAGCTGTATTATGAGCATCTGAGGAAGTCGCTAAACAAGAGCGTGATTAGCTTTAACTGAATTAATGATGAATCGGCCACCTGCCTAGAGGCGGCCTCTCTGCCCAGACTTTCTGAGCTCCTCACTGTTTTATGCCCTGGAGCTTCATGTCATTCAGTTTGGTTTTGCTTAAGGCTCTGATCCTCACAGTTATTCTTTAGGGTTTTACCCTTGGCATAGCTCTGCTTATCTGAGAATCACAAGAATAGGAAAGAAGAGAAATATCTCCAGTGTGTGTGTATTTTTAAGTTGGATATCTGTAAAGAGTGTAACATCAAGAGTGGTCCATATTCCCACAACATTGTCTTGGTTGTACAAAACCCCCAAATAATTAGGAAATTCAATTTAGAAGGATTTCTGGGTAACATTCACTTGCTTGGATCTAAACATTTTAGGGGAGTGCAGATTGTGTGTTAGACTGAAGCTTTAAAACATGATCAGACAAAATGTCAATAAATGCAAATGAGTTTGTAAAACAAGTTTCATGTGAACCAATATATTGTCCAGCTCACAGAGTTTGCAATTAATCGAAGCTGATCTCATTATACTCTAGGGGACTTAGAGCTTTGACCTACCAAACTTCAACACCATTATTGAATCTTTTTCAGTACTAATGAGGATCAGTATTTGTGTGTGCATTTTATATATATATACACACACACACATATGTATATATACACACACACATGTATGTATATATATATATATATATTCCAACTGTCTATAAAAGTATATATAAAATAGATAATATATTAGCAGTTACTCCATAGGAATTTATACTAGTCATATGATAGCATATAAAGTCAGTTAAAAAAATAGATACCATTTTCAGATGGAAAGCATGAATAATTTGAAACAATTTTCTTCTCTTTTAATTATTTTAAAATCTACCAATTTTCAGCTAAGAGAATGTGTTTTACCTAAAAGTCTGCAAACGTAAGGTTGGAACTTCTATCAGTGTCATACTTGGGCGATGTAACTGCTGCTGAAACCATTAGCAGGAAGCTTCAAGAGTTCAAGATTTTCAATCATAAGCATAGAATCAAGCTGATTAGACATTATAAATCGAAGCCATAAAACACATAGACAGGCAAAGATGTTATTTATCCTTTCTAGGAAGTAATCACTAGATATGCCAAACATTCGGCTTGCCAATTTATATGAATCACTTTCATTTGTATGACTTTTAAGATTAAAAAATAAATTATTGAAAATGTGGCAGTTACAAATTTGTGGCAATGGTTGGTTGACAGAAATAGTAAAATAAAACAAAGAGTTGGCAGGTCTCCAGCGTGTTTTCTTTCTTCACTGTGATGTAGCTTTACTATCCTTGGGACTTATTACTGAACAAATTTCACTAACAGAGATGTATATATCCAAAGAGACAGGCACATAAAAGTTATTTGTGCTATTCTGCTCTTGATAAATTATTAAAATTATTTAATTATTTATGATGAGCACTATTTTCTTTTTTTTTCAAAGAGCTTTTTATGATTCTTCTAATTAAGAATGCTTAACTATATCTGTGTATAAAACAGTAACTATAAATCTAGTGGCTTGGGATAAAATCTAACATGTATTTGATGATAAAACAACAGGAAAATTCTAAAGTAAATTAGCAAAGAGGTTGTCCTAATATGATTCAAACACCAGAAGATAGATAGTGAAAGGTTAAGTGGAACAAATCACTTGATATGTAGTGGAAGCAATGCACATGGTTGACTGAATTCAACTGAAAACTAACAAATCTCATTAGATGCATGCATGGTTTGCATATACCAGCAGCAGCTTATTCGACTTAGCAATGTTAAGCTTTCAGGTTTAAGTACACATACTTTAATTGAACATTAAAAAAAGAAAAAATAAGACAAAGCTAAAAAATGAATCTGAATTAATGCCGACACACAGAAATGAGCTACTAGCAAATTCCCAAATAGAACTGAGACTCTGGTCTTAGGTCAATCTTTGTGCTATTGACTGAGGCTTGGTGACTCCTAGGAGACAGAGTTGCCACCTACTTGGGAAATCAAGTGCATTACCTCCAGCTGAAAGGTAGTAATTACTGTAATAAACGAAGGCTGACCTTAATTTAAACAAATGGACGCACTTTGTTGAGTAAGCAGTTTAAAAGTGCAAATAGTTCTATGAATTTGCTAATGGTCATCCATCTTTATACATTTACGTTGATACGCACCAAAAAGACCCAGTGAATCAGAATGGACCTTCAATTATTTCTCCTAATACTATAAGATATCCAGAATTATTAAATATAAAGTCTATCACCTTTATCACATCTGAAGTCTCACAAAAAATGTCTAAGAATATATACCTATTCTCTCATTATATATATATATATACAGAAACATATACACATATATACTGTATAAGAATCATATATTTAAAAATGACATTTTGCCCGGCCGGGCGTGGCTCAGCGGTTGAGCGTCGACCTAGGATCCAGGCGATCGGGGTTCGATTCCGGGTCAGGGCACATGCCCGGGTTGTGGGCTCGATCAGTGACTCTCTCATCACTGATGTTTCTATCTCTCTCTCTCCCTCTCCTTTCCTCTCTCTGAAATCAATGAAGATATATTAAAAATAAATAAACACCAAGAGTTTAGGTGCCCTTTTTTTAAAAAAAAAGACATTTTAGTAATTGGAAGGATCAGACTTTCTCTGACTTTGAGTATCATTGAAGCAAATAATTTCCCAGTTTTAACTGAGGCATTCTGCCTTAATTACAGACAATGAAGAACATTAATAAATCAAATTGCATTTTAATGTAACAAGTATTATATTTGATCAGGGATTCACAATGAGCCTCAGACGCTGATGTAAGAAGGAGGGAGGCTGTGGCCCGAAGACTCCACACAAGCAGCGGTTTTCTGCTCTGTTGGCACATTAGAATCAGCGAGTGGAGATTTTAAAACCAAATGCCAGTGTTTGTGCTCCATCCTTGAAGGCTATGGTTTATTGACCTGGAGCAGGTCCTGGTCAAGAATCACTCATTTGGCCCGGCCGATGGGCCTCAGCAGTTGAGCATCCATCTAGGATCCAGGAGATCTCAGTTTGATTCTGGGTCAGGACACATGCCCGGGTAGCGGGCTCCATCCCCAGTGGGGGGGCCCTGCAGGAGGCAGCCAATCCATGACTCTCTCCTAATAGATGTTTCTATCTCTCTCTCCTTTCCTCTCTCTGAAATCAATAAAGACATATTAAAAAAAAAAAAAAGATAATGGAATAGGCAATTAAAAAATGTATTTTGAGCCGGTGCTCATCAAGTGGTAAAATGGATTTAGTAGAAACCATTTTATAGAAAGTTAGGGTATTTCCAGAAATAATAAATAATGACATAATAGTACTTGAAAATTTATTTTTTCAAATTGTTCCTCACTGATAAGTACATCCAATATTTGTACTGGATATTATCAAAGTAAAATAAATGTGTAATTGTAATGCATAGAATACCTGTTCCCTAATAAGAGCAGAAACCTGGGTTAGTACCTTCTAAGTATTTTCTATTTTATAATTAATTATACTGTTAACATTTATTAAATACTTATGATGTATCAGTCACTTTTTCAGTGATAAGTCTACATGGTCATATTTTAATTCTCATACAGTCTTCTAATTTAGGTACTCTTAACATTATCCTGAGCCTTACAGAGATCAGTTAGCTCAAGACCACACTACTAAGTTGTCTTAATTAATATAGACACAATCCATGCTCTTGGATGGAATGACTTACAGAGACAATCATACCCTTGCTTGTTATATTTGAAGAACTACTATAAAGTTATATCAATGAAATTAGTGTAGTGTTGGTATGAGAACAGATGCATAAATTAATATAACTGAACAGAGAGTTTAGAAGCAGGCCAATGCATATACTGGGACATGATTTATGAAAAGTTGCTACCAATGGAGAAAGGGCAGATGACTTTGATAGGTGATATTGAGAAAACTGACTTATCATGTGTAGAAAAATGAAACACCATGTAAGGAGTGGCCTAAACATGCATTAAAAACTTAAATGTGAAAGGCAAACCTTGGTAGTAGAGAAAATGTAGGAGACTATCTTTTGTGACTAATTCAAAAGCATAACCTAAGACAAATATTATGATATGATTTACATGAAAATGAAGGATTTCTGTTTAAGACACCATAGAAAAAGAAAACTGACAAATGACTAAAGGGAGAAGATATTTAATATATATAAAATCAACAAAGAGCTAAAAAGGCAATGACTACAAGAAAAAAAAAAAAAGCAATGTATATAATCAAGCAATTTACAGAAAAAGAATCTCAAAAGACCATTGCAAACAAAGTGATACTGCAGCTTGTTAGTAATCAGAGGAACAAAAATTAAGTGATATAATATGGTTATATAGCTGATAGATTGGCAACCTCATGAACTACTGGTAGGAGTGTAGAGCAGAGCAGACATTCTGGAGAGCAATCTGGCAAGTCCAGTTTACCTCTGGGTGAAAAATCAGCAAGTATTCTTAGATCCAATTTGGATTTCACACATTAATTTTCTCTCATAAATTCCATGCATACAGTGAGTAGCAATAGAGAAAGAAGTCATGTGCTCCAAATTACATTCATATTGATATTGTTAGGATATTTATATTTATGAGTTGTTTTGTCCAACTTAGAAATAAGAATTGTGGAAGAAAGATGAAAATTCATTGAAATAAGTCTCCATTTAATATGTATGTGGTGAAAAGGGTACACCCCGAAGTTGCACAACATTAGCCTGAAATGTCAATCAATCTCAGTAATGTTGGCAATTAGTGGGTACCTATGAAGCTCCTGCTGCGTGTATGGCCTCAGGAAATATTTTTATGGAATGGGTTGTCTCTGCCAGTTGCTGAGGGTCTGTAGAGGTCTTAGTTTGGATTCTGATTCTTACTTGTTTTGTTTCTGTTAACTCAGAATTTCATATATGAAAAGTCCTTGATTATCCTGGAAAATCTCAAAAGTTAAGTTATAGAAATAGATTTGCAATTTGCATAGTTGAATACCTTGCTTACAATTTAAGCAACTTGACTAGCTGAAAAAAATTTTGTTCTAACAGTTATTTCTTCTTAAAAAAGCAAATATTCTACTTTAAAAATAGAGAGAACTTGCCATGTGAAGGAGAAGAGATCATCTTTGTTTTGCTAATTAAGAGGTTTCTAAAAGCCTATAAATCAGAGATTTACCATATTTACCATTTATGAACTCCCTCTGGGAAACATATAACTGTATACTTTTCATTAGAATCTACAAGTGTAGCTCATTTTTATTACTGTGATGTCACAGTCTCAGGGTTTTATTAAATTACCAACATTTTTAACGAACCTTAATTGCTTCTAATAGTTTTCCTTCAGTACAATAACATTTCCTGAGAAAACAAGACAAATAATTCTATTTTGGTATTTAGACTGGATTCTATTAGCATTTTACTCATATACTATATGAATTTAAATAAAAAATTGACTGTTTTAGTGCATTCATAATCTTAGAGATGAATTATTTTTTTGTGAAGACCTACATCCTCAATTTTAATTGGAGCAATTCTGAGTAAATACTGGTGTAAATTACATAGTACCTTATTAAAATTTCCATGATTTTTAAAGTAGTAAAATTAGGTTTCAAATAGTAGGTATGGGTTAACAATGATATTTAAATTAAAATATAATATGTATTCACAAAAACAAGAGAATGACAGATGGTGATAAACAGCAAGTGCTTCTTATCCTCATGGTCATTAACTGAGTACCCAAAGTAGGGTGACTGTGCAGGAAACTGGACGTCGCTATAACAGGAATACATTCACTAACAAAGTCATCAGTTATAAATCTATTCCCCTCAAACATCCCTCCCTACTGATATAGCACCTACGCAACTACTGAGTCGGTCTTTTGTCTCAGCTAATCCAATAATCAGAAACAAACACAACACATATCATCTGTAAAGTAAACTGTAAATCTTACCACAGATACAGGAGCCCCCAGAGGAAGAGATTTCCATGAAAGTGCTGTTGGAGAATTGCTTATATTTCACAAAAAAACATTGACAATGAGATTTTTCAGTTAGGCCAGTTAAAGCCTGAGAATGAGGAAATCCGTAAGTATGACAAGAGGGGTTCTACACAACAGAGATGATCATTTTGGTCAAATCGAAGGTGAAATGACGGATTCCTATCCTGCCATCATACCATGTTTATCAGAGAAATCGTCAGATGTAACGCTAGATTAGAGCTAGAGCGGAGGTAGGAATGTAAAACACAGTTTATGCAGGTCTTCACAAATTATTGTTTCTAAGCTGTAGTTTATATTTTTAAAGTCCTAATTACTTTTTCAATTTTAATAAAATTATGCACTTGCCTTTTGCATGTGTGTGTAGTGTCCTGAAGCTCACTTTGCTTATTTTGTCTACAGCCGGAAACTGAGAATTGCATGCATATTAAAATGTTGGGTGTTGATTTTACTTTTACTTTGTGCTTTTATTTTTTAAATTACCTCTATTGAGAGAGTATTATTTATGCAATCATTAAGACTTAATATAAATAATTTTTAGAAATTGATTGACACTCTTGAATTGCTTAAATAAATGAAACATTACATATTATAATACTATGTGTAGTTTTAAATATTACTTCTTTTTAAAATTATCATTTGGCTGAAATAAAGATTTAAAGCAATTTTAGATTCAAAGAATAAAATTCCCCTTGGATTTAACAAAAAACAAATTGTTTTAGTTGCAGCAGGATACAGGAGCTTATGTAAAAGGCACGGCTCAATGGTTGAGCATGGACCTATGGACCAGGAGGTCATGGCACATGCCCTGGTTGTGGGCTCCTTCCCCAGGAGGGGGTGTGCAGGAGGCAGCCAGTCAAGGACTCTCTCTCATCATTAATGTTTCTATCTCTCTGTCTCTCTCCTTTTCTCTCTTTGAAATCAATAAAAACATATTTTTTAAAAAGGCAAAATAATTTATTCCTGATAAAACAATCAAATAATTCCTTATCAAATATTTTATGATGCTAGATCAATACCAAAAATGCACTCTAGGCCTTTTATTTCACATTCTGTTTAAGTATTCTCTAACACTTTGTTTTTAGTTGATTTGGTTGATTGTGATAATTGCCTACAAAGCAAATTTAAGTGAATATAGTATAAACGTTAAAAACAATCATTGATTTTTATCATCTATCTTTTTTTCTATTTGATGCATAGAAAATACTCAAGCATACATCTGCATAAGTGTCTAATATATGTAAAAAAGTAGTATTGGAAAATTACAGCTACTTGTGTAAAAAAATGCAGTTAAGAAACAGAAAAGTGGCCTTATTTTAACTTTTTCTCAGCATTGCACTGCTTAGTCAGTCACTTTTCTACACCAATAACTAAATCCTAATGTCCATTCAACTATTTTGACAGACTTACTACAGGCATTCTAATACTTCCATTTGAGTTAAGTTCTATAGAAATTTATTAGATTACAATAAGATGCTAATTACAGAATTTGTTTTCAGAAGCTTCTCTTTATCCCATTTTACTTTAAAGATAAGACAGTAATTAATTATTGAGCACAATTCTGAATTTCTCCTTACACAGCTTTCTTTCTTGTACAACTGCTGTGGTTACTTGAAACTTAAGAATGAAATTGATAAAATTTAAATAAGTTAAAACTAAATGTACAATACACGTACATTAAAAGCTGTGGTGAATGAGAGTGTCCTGTCTCTGGTTGGAGTGACATCTTGGTTAAATTGTAGAGTAAATAGTCTGACTCCCTTCAGAAGTTTTTCACTAATTAGGATTTCTGTGGCAAACCCCTACTCTAGAAATGGTAACTTTGTTCTGCACAGTTCTTTGTGAAAGGACTTGTGTGTCTCCACTGGTTATTTTTAAATTAAAAGCAATTAAACTGCATTTGAAAAAATATATAATGAACAAACATATTGACTCATGATAAGTATGTGTTGTATATGCTTTAAAGTATAAATTGAATGACATAGTATTTTATATAGGTCTTCATAGTCTTGATGTTAAGCTACATTAAGCTACCTCTTTGGTTGTTGGTGTGTGTGTGTCTGTGTGTCTGTGTGTCTGTGTGTGTTCAACACAAAAATCAGTTTCAGCCCGGCTGGTGTGGCTCAGCAGTTGAACATCAACCTAGGACCCAGAAGATCGCGGTTCGAATCCTGGTCAGAGCACGAGCCTGGGTTGCAGGCTGGATCCCCAGTTGGGGGTGTGCAGGAGGCAGCGGATCAATGACTCTCTCATCATTGATGTTTCTCTCTCTCTCCCTCTCCCTTCCTCTCTCTGAAATCAATAAAGATATATTTTTTAAAAAATTGGTTTCAGGCATCTGTTTCTAAATTAGATATTTAAAAACTGAGGTCATGTCTAACCTGAATGAACATTAAAACCCCAACACATCAATAGCATGTTCTATAAGATTTAAGTCTTGGGCAGAAGTTCTTTTCTTCTTTCTTTCGGTTTTATTTTAACATAGCTGTGTCGATTTAGGGTGCTTTTTCAAAATCTTATTATATATCATTTCAACAATGTAGATGCTAGCATAAAATATATGGCAAAGTATGCTGTATTAAGTAAAGAAATCTAATAGAACCACAATAATTCTTAAAAATTAATGCAAATTTCTTAAAATTCTTTAATATCAAGTTATGAAATATTTCACACATGTAGAAAACTACACAAATATAATAGACACTCATTTACACATCATATAAACAGTAATTAGATTTTTGCCATATTTGTATTACACTCTCTTTTTAAATAGAAACAAAAAATTCTAGATATTTCCATAGCTGTCCACTCTCCTTTTCTATGCCTCACTTTCCCAGAGATAACCAGCATCTTGAAGTGATTTACATCTTTCCCATGCATGTTTGCATATTTTTACTACATAAGTATAGTTTGTTTATCTCATCTGTAAAATTAAAGTGTTATACTTAAGAAATCATGTATCAATATTATTAGTTTTTAAAATTTTTATTAGGACTAACTGAATAGCACTAGTATTAAAATTGACCAGGCTGCTGCAGAGACTTCAATCTTTAAAATTGATTTTGGGGGAATAAAAAGCCTTTATGTAACAGTTATTATGAAGTGTTCCATTTTTTCCGTGACCTTTGTTTCCCACTTGTGTAATCATTTATACTGAAATTCATTAGCCTGCTCCTGAGGAGAAGCACTAAAAGCCATAGCAGTAACCACGGGTTAATTGGATAACGGTGGTAATTTGAAAGCTTATACATGCTGACTGAGCAACTATTAATAATACATGAGGCTTACTACAGATAACCCCTACCTCGCATGGGAAGCAACTGAGAGCAGAGGCTGGATTCCCAGGATTTGATACTTGTGGCAAGTTGAAAACGTTGCTTTTAATCTTTCTGTGCCCCAGTTTATTATCTCATCTACAGAATGGAGATAAAACCTACTCTGCCAGGTTGTCATGAGGATTATACGAAATAATGTCAAACAAACAGTGCTAAGTGCCCACTAGAAGTCGGTTATCACAGTGAATATAAACTGGGTGCGTTTCACACTTTCAGGAATAATAAAGTTATTAGCTTACTGTCAGACTTGGAAGCCCAAAATGTAAAGCATTTTCATTTCCATGTTGCCTCCTGCTTTCCTGTTTCTTGATTAAGTAACAGCTTCTCTGATGAACTTCTCAGGCTGATTTATCCTATGGGTTATATTTGGAGGCCTCACTTCCCTTTTCCTTCCAGTGATTTTGTAAGCACCTAATTGCCTTATTAAATCCCTTTCTTATTAAAATAGCTGGAGTTATTTCTGATTTCTTCAACTCCAACTTCTTCCAAAACCTTCATCAGGTCTTGGAAACAGAGGCTCTCCATGCAGTAGACACTGGTTGTCAGCCGCAGGACCTCCAGGATGAGAATCTGGAATTTGTTAATTCATTTGCTTGATTTAAAGCTAGTGAAATCCTAATGCAATTTTGAAATGAGACTCTGGCTATTTGTAGTGTAAAGTGACAAAACTGTGTGATGATGTATCACCTGTGGTCACCTATAATGGAGTGTCAATTGAGGTAAAGCTTTGGTGGTCTGAACAGTTCCTGCAGTAGGTTATTATGACATTAATAAAGGGTACAAGGGCTACGTGGGTGGGCCACCTGCTGCTGATTGCACTGCATTATTTAGAGAAGCGATATACCCAGCATTTTACATTCTTGGCTCAAGGCACATTCAGGGGAACGAGACTCTCTTTTGACTTATAGCCTCAGGGCTACTGTAGTTGATCGTATGACTCAACAATGCTGGATTGAGGCCTCTTATGTGAAATTTTAGAACCCTGATGGGGGAAAGTGCAGAAACTTGAAAACTGGAATGGAATATGTGAATGGGTTAAGATCAACCTGAACACTCCAGACCCCCAAATTCCACTGATCCTTCTTTGCCAAAAGGTAGAGTTCTTTCTTTACCTCAGATGATGCTAGAACTGCCTCGCCTGGAGACCTTGAGGCAGGTATCATGCGAAAGGATGCCCATTTACTTTACACCCCACTATCACTCCTAATCACCTTCGGAGCAAAGATCACACTCAGATCTCAAAAAGGCACAGCTACAATACCCAACCCAGGAAGATGGGGCTTAATAGATTTTGCCAATTCATATCAACAGAAACCTGGCGAATATCTGTGGCTCTGATTCTAAATGTGCTAGACCAGAAAAGAACAAAAGTGACTTTAAAGTGGCTGCGTGTATTATGACTGATTTAACAGAGATTCTGGAATCAAAGAGCTAGTTTGAGCAGCTGGAAGTAAATGGTTCTAGCTGTGTGCTTGGTATTGATGGAAAGAAGCTCAAATTACATTTTAGTAGAGAAAGTTTAGACGCCAGAAATTCTGTGGCATAATAGAGAAGGAGGAATTCATGTGGCTACTAAGCATTTGACATGTGGCTAGTCCAAATCAAGATGTTCAAGTGTAAAAGAGTGCAACAAAGTGTAGTGTCTCAATAAAATTTTTATATTGATTGCATATTGAAATAATATCTTGTCTGTATTAGGTTAAACAAGATATAATGTTATAAACAAGTTTACTTATTTCTTTTTTTTTTTAAATATGACTTCTAGAAAATTTAAAAGTATACTTGTGGCTTGCATTTGGGGCATACATTTATATTTTTATTAGTCAGTGAAGACGTACAGAGATTCAGATGTTTGAGTGGATTTATCCTTTGTGACACAATTAACCATTTTCCAACTTTATCTCCTAAAGGGTTCTACAGGTCAATCCCTTCAACAAGTCATTTTATACTACACTCAAAAGAGGACCTCCAACATCCTTCACAAGTATTTTAGCGTTTGTTCTCTGTAGGCTAGGGATAAAGTGAGGAAGCATTGCCATTGTAATTAGCCCCTAATTCCAGCATGGACAATAGTGTCATGGAGTGGCCAAGACCAAATGGTAACAGTTAACTACCAGAGAAAAGTGAGCATGGTTTTCACAGTAGCCAACAAATTCCCAAGGATATTTTGCTGTGGGTTACAGATCATACATCTCACTAAGACTGAAATAGTTGTGAAGTGACCAAAGTATAATTAAGTTTTAAATTAAAAAAAAATTTTCTAGGTGTGGTGAAAAAGACCTGACTTGAGTCATGTGTTAGTTAGTCATGGTCCATCACCCATTTGCTAAATCATGAGGCCTTGATCAGTGCATAGGCTGGAAGTCCCATCACTGAAGGAGAGGCCAGATAGTTGTGGAAAAAGACCACATGATACTATCATGCTTACGTACTATAACTTTATTTCTGCACTTCCCTAAAGGAAACCTGCTTATCAAGATGTCTGATTTGAAGAAAGGGAAATGCAGACTGTTTGATATTACTAATAGTTAAAGATCCAGAATGCTACTGTGTTTCATCAGTAAAATAATAGAGTTTTATCCTAAATACATGGGTCAGGGTGCCTGAAAAACCACCCTGTAACAATCTTCCCAGCTATTGATTACATAGTTGAATCAGCAATTGACAGAGTAACACGTTGTCTCCATGATCTACTGAACGAGGACTTTTTTAAGTAATAAAAAACCCATAGAATTGACACTCTACATAAAGTTAAAAAAAATTAAATGAAATACCACATCTCTGTGAAAACAGCACCAATTTCTAGGACTTGCAATATGCAGTGGGTGTTTGTTCTTATCTTGTCCCCATTAAACTTACCCCTTTGACCTGTGCAGAAGAGAGATAGGTCTTGGAGAATGACAACGATCACTCTAAACTTAATCAGGTATAGATTAAAATGTTAAAGACTCTTCCAGATATTGTCTCCTTATTAGAGAAAGTAAACAGAGTTCCCGGCACATAAAAGCAGCATCTCCTACTACAGCAAATGCATTCTTCTCACTCCAGTAAACAAATGATACCAGAATGATCTTGCTTTCTCTTGGTAGGAATGGTGGTACATAATCACTATCTTACCTAAGGGCTACATCAGCTCTCCACCTTTGCTCCTATGGGACCTTGATTATCTTATCACCAAGTCAACATTCTGGTTCACTAGATTGTTGCAATCATGCTCATAGATCTTGGTGAGCACTAAGCAGCAGTTACTCTACATGTATCTGTAAGGCATAAGCATTTGAAAAGATGGGAGATAAATCCCATAAAAACTTGAGGGCTCTGCCTAAGTTTGGGTGTGTCAAGTCATACCATATATTCTTGCCAAAGTGAAAGATAAGTGACTGTACATTGACTTATATTTTTCATTGATTTGTCTGCTTGTTGGGTATCTTTGGATAATTTAGGAAACATGCCTCATTTGGATGAGCTATTTCTTCCTATTTAACAACTACCCATAATGCTATTTCTTTTGAGTGTGACAAGGCTGTCCTTCTCAGTCAGCTAGCAATGCCAAGCCGTCTTGTTATTTGAACCACATAATGGAGTAAATCCAATTGTGAAACAATGGGATGTGCTTCTGGCAAGTTCTGATAGAATGACAGCACAGACCATGTAGGGCTTTAGAGAAAAGCAATGACGTCTTTGGAAAAAAAGTTAATTTCCTTTTTAAATCCAGTTTCTATCTTGCAACTTTGGTTGAGGAGTGATTGAACTTCTGATCAAGAGAACCTAAATTCCTCCCCAAATCATGCAGCCATCATAAACTGGGAGATGCTTGACTGTTCATCATAAAGTTGGATGTGCCCAGCAGCATACCATCATCAAGTGGAATTGGCATGGGCAAAGCAAGATTAAGCTCAAGCAGGCACTCAAAGCAGAAAAATGCTTGAGGTGCAGGTAGCTCCCATTTATGATGTACCTATTCCTGCCACCTGTCCCTCGATCTGTAAATATGGTCACCTGGGGTGTTTCTTACAATCAACCAACAGGGGAAAAAACTAAGCCTGATACACATTTAGTTTTCTGCAGGATATGTTGGTGTTGGTTGGAAGTGGATTGCTGTTCCATTATAGCTCATACAAGAGTCCCAAGAAGGACAGTAGGGAAAATAAATCCTTATTGAGGGAAGAACTGTATTTATTTATTTATTTATTTATTTATTTATTTATTTATTTATTTATTATTATTATTATTTTAAATATATCTTTATTGATTTCAGAGAGAGGAAAGGAGAGGGAGAGAGAGAGATAGAAACATCCATGATGAGAGAGTCATTGATTGAGCCTGCAACCCGGGCATGTGCCCTGACAGGGAATCGAACCCCGATCCCCTGGATCCTAGGTCGACACTCAACCGTTGAGCCACACCCGGCTGGGCGAGGGAAGAACTTTTTAAAATTTATCTTTATTGTTGAAAGTATTACAGATGTCCCCCTTTTTCCCCCATTGATCCCCTCCACCCTGCATCCACCCCACCCCCAGGCCTTCCCCATACCAATGTCTGTCTCCATGGGTTATGCATATAAACATAAAAGTTCTCTGATTACTCTCTCCCCACCCAATCCCCCACTGCCACCTTCTCTCTGAGTTGAGGGAGGAACTTTTAATGGTACAACTGGTTGTCCACTGTATCTGGAAGGAGAGATAGCTAGAAGCATGGGCATAGATTGATTCAGGGATAGTAGCTAAAGGGTTGGATGGATTTTGGGGGTGTTAGAAGGGAGACTTTTGAAGAACCCATAACAAGAAAATCTGGGCAAGAGGTGTATGAGAGGATCCTTTGAAATGACTTCAGAATAGAGATATCAGTGTCCTGAGTGAACACTCACAAATGAACGTGTTACATAGAAGGCTTTTAGTAAATAGGTGGCAATATTGATTCAGATGTCATTCCTCATCTTCCTCCGCCATCCCATTGTTTGCACAGTTGGATCATGAATAATGTGTGTAAGTAGCAGGGAGAGAATAATATATGGGCTTAAAGACCTAGTATTAATTTTAACAAAATTGAATGGCCACCAATATTGCTGAGAGCCCAGTCGGCCCATAGAACAGAGTGATGCTGAACCATTGATGTGGCTCAATAGCATATAGGGTCCATCCAGCCAACTTGGTAGTTGGATGAATTTCCTGTTTCTTGCGTTGCTAGTCTAGTGGTGGTTAGTGCTGTTCTCTGAGCATTTCTAGTTCTCCCTCCTCCAAACGCCATGTAGGATTGCACTTCTCTACTTTGCTGAAGGTAGATGTGTCTGTGACTTTTTTTGGACAAATAAAAAGCAGAAGTGATTTATTTGCAGAAGCTCTTAAAGCAAGTTCATGATTGTTATCACTGTTGCAATCATGAAAGCCTGTGTCAAGATGGCACATCTGAGAGCCTTGGGAACCTGAGGTACTATGCAGAACAGAGTCCCATACCATGCAAAGCCTCAGCGACTCATAATTTCTGTGTGTTTCCTTGGAACACATTTACTGCCATAGAAATTTTGGTTTTGCATGTTACCACTGTATAACCTACTGTAGAATCCACCTATAGCTGTGGTACCAGCCTGTAGCTGATTCAACATTTCTTTGCAGCAATGTAAAATAATAGTAAAATGTTTTACTTTTATAACAAATGCTTATGTACTGATCGTATAGTCCTCCAAGTGTATTAACTTTTTGAGATAAACTGAAGTTGAACTGATGTCCATGTTGTTAAAAAAATTTCTTTAGAAATGAACGTAAAGAGAAAAAAAGATCATTGTCTAAAATTTTCTCTAAAAATTAAAGATTATAGAGGGTTAACCAATTATCTTTTAGTTTACAAAACATTAGTGAACTGTCAAATATCATTTCCTTTTTATAAATTAGAAAAGCTAAACAAAAAAGTGGGCTTATGGGAGGTAGGTGATAATCAGCTGGCCATTCAAAGCTGAAGACTTTCCATTCTAGAACCCTGGCCCAATTTGTCTGTAATCTTGAGAAAGCCCCCTCACTGGTCAATGCTGTTCTGTACTTGAAGCCTCGATTGGCCACATTTTGACACTATGCCAAGGTTGAGCTGAGTTCCCCAACCCCTGCTGAGATTCCTACAGCTCTTCAGAGCTTTAGTCAATAGTGCTCAAACTGGTAGCTTCAAGCAGCTCACAGTTAAGGAAACTCTGCTGAATTGTTTGGTGGCCACTGTGGTGTGGATGTGGTTTTATGTTGGCAAGATCATAGGCAAGCATGGCCTCAGTGGCATAATATCTGAAGACCAATCTTTAACATCTGTTTCTTTTTGGTTTGTTGTTTGAATGTTCTTGGACCATGAGTGTTCAGAATGATATTTGAATAAAAAATATGTCAAAATCCATGTTTTCTAAATCAAATACTGCATGGAAATGTCATAATTTCTCTTGATATTCATTTGGATTGTCTTTTGCTTTAATAAGGTTTATACAGCTCTAAATGCTTGTCTTTTTTCTCAGCCTGAAAATGGAAAGCACATATGTGAGTATGCCTACCTGGTACATATATTTATGAGGATAACATTGACAGTTGGAAATATGATATTCTATTTCCAGAAAATTCAGAGAAAAGGCCTTGAGAAAACTAGAACTTACTACAGTAGGAGAAATAGTAATATTATGCATTAGAGTTAAATCATGCCAATAGTTTAAGAATAAAATTTGGTTGGTCAGAGAAAGACCTTTGTGGCAACACCTATGTCTGTAAAGGTTGGGATATTTAGTGGTATTCTATGAATGTATTTTATCTTTGTAACATCTTTTTTTTTTAAGTCCTCACCCAAGGATATGTTTATTGATTTGAGAAAGAGAGAGGGAGAGAGAGAGAGAGAGAGATCAGGTAGAGAGAGAAATATCAAACAGTTGCCTCCCATCTGCACCCCAACTGGGGATGGAATCAGCAACCTGAGTATGTGCCCTGACCGGGAATTGAACCTGAAACCTTTTGGTTTATGGGATGAAGCTTCAACTGACTGAGCCACCCAACTGGGTGCTTTGTAACATCTTTAATGCCAAGACAGCAAATAAGAACCATGACCTACATTTTATTCTAATTTTGATACGTGTCTTATTATTAGTCTATCTCATTTATGATTTTTAGAAAGTATCTTTGTTAAAATAAAATGCCTTATGAATATTTAAACAGGGTCATAACTTAGTATCATCCATGTATCTAAAAAGTATATTATTTCCTAAAATAAATAAAAATGATTGGTTCTTAAAAAAAAAAAAAAGTGGAAGGATGTTTTGCATAAAGCCACAGAAGGGATCTAAAGTAGTGCAGGAATGAGACTACCCGTGACTGGGCGGTGACAGCTCTGGACTGAAAGTTGAGCATCATGCTGTTGACAGGTACCGCTTAGAAGGCTCTGAGCCTGGGGCATGTCGTATTGGGTTAGTAGGGACTCATCTGCAAAACCAGGCCTCTGCAGTCAATGTGGTAGGGTATAGTTAAGCTAAAATAATACTGTCTTGCTTAAATTGGTGGGCAAATAAAGATTCTCACTGAATTGTTCAGATAATTAGGGAGTTGCTTTACAGTAGCTGTTATACCACAAAAATTATTTATTTCTAAAATTTCATTTATAAACTTTTAATCTGAATTCCATTATACATATATTCTGCCTTAAGGATGTCAGCATACCTAAAGAATGCCTGCCTAATTCGTTTCGGAGTATGTCTACTTATCCATACATCTCTGAAGTTTGTTGCTTTTGGATACATTTTAAAAATTAAAAGCATCCTTCAAAAATTCAAATAAAAATATTCTTGAGAAGTATTTTCTCCATTTGAACTTTTACTTGAAGAAAACAAAATGAAATGCAACATTCCTATAAAAAACAAGGTTTTGCCAGTTAATATAAACTCAGACACTGTGCTCTTTCTTCCCCTATAATAGCAAATCATAATGTTTAGCTGCAAAGTTTTCTACGCTGAAAATATTACAAAATTTTAAGGATAATAGTCAATGCTTTCTGGGAAAAATTAAAATCTCCGAAGTGTTCATGAAAAACTCTAAAAATATAATTAGTGTTAATAATGTAAGGACAACACAAAATTTACTTAATTTTTTAGATAATTGAGATAAACTGCTTTAAATTGTTCATAGAATCCCATTGTTGTTAAAGTTCAACTTACTCTTTAATGCTCAAATCCAGGTGAAGCTTCCATACCCATATCTCACAAACTTCAGGAAGACAGAGTTAAGCATGTCTACTCCATATTGTCAATTATTATGAAAATGAAACCTTTTCAGCATTTTCTCTTGATTTAAGGAGACTTTTGGAGCATTACACATAAATTTAACCTATCATCCCAGTCTTCTGTCTCATCTGCTTCCTTTCATATTTTCAGAGAATTGGCAGAATTGTCTGATAACTGAGGTCATTCAAAACAAAAAACAGTCCTGGCCAGTGTCACTCAATAGTCAGAGCATCTGCCTGCACAATAAGGGTCGCAGGTTTGATTCCCAGGCAAGGACATGTACCTGAGCTGCAGGTGTGATCCCCGGCCCCGGTTGGGGCGCATGTGGGAGGCAAGCAATAGATGCGCCACTCTCGCCTGGATGTTTCTCTCTCTCTCTCTCTCTCTCTCTCTCTCTCTCCTCTCCTCTCCCCCTCTCCCTTCCACTGTCTCTAAAAATCATGGAAAAAATATCCTCAAGTGAGGATTAACAAAAAACAGAACAAAAAACAAGTTATTTTACAACTTTATAACTCTGGAAAAAATATGTATCTCTGTCTTCTAACAGCTGATGATGAATCCATTTGGTTACATCAATGTAATGTTATGATTTTATTCCCAATATTGGTCTATAGCAAGTAGAAATGGATATTTTTAGAAAATTTTATTAATTTTCTATTAAGCACAAATTGGCAAAGATCAAGTTAGTGAGGAGCGACCAGATATGATGATCCAAAGAGGAGCCATGAATGGTACTGATACTAATAGACTTTAGATTCTATATACCTTCATATACCTAATACAATAGTTTCCCTGAGTAGGCACTCAGCATCTAAATTTTATTTAGGTAAATGCATAAATGATTACCCAGATATTTCATGAAGAGTAGACTGTATATTTTATATAAACTTAAATTAGTATGTGATTTTCTAAGACAAATATAAATTACTTTAAAATAAGTTAACATTAAAGTGAAGTGTTAATTTTTTTTTTGTTCTGCAGTTTATTTTCCTACATTTTCTCATTTCCTAGCAGTTCTGTGAGATATTTTAAGTTAAAAATGCTCTGAAAATGAAGCAGTGAAGGCTTGAAAATAGAAAAGGTAATGCCATTCAAGCTCCATCCCCACCAAAAAAAAGTGTACTAAAAATGAATTTAGTAGATGCAGTCTAGTTGTTTTGACTGCTAAATATCTGTACTGTCTTGGTTAAATCATGATAGTTTTGAGTCTGGGTTTTCCACCTGTAAATAGAAATTAATTTTGTGTGGATTTCTAATACTCTCTATCTATTAGGAGCTGCAGATGAATAACAAAAAGCAGTTTGTAGAGTCAGAAAAATTAGCTTGAGATTTTGATTTATGGAAGGTTTTTGGACATTAGAGAATTTTTTTTTTAAAGTTCAGAAATTTAACATATGATAAACAAATACAAAAACTTTCTAAAGGCATTGGTAGATAGATATTAGAAAAGAAAATGTAAATGACTTAATGAATCAATTTAAGAGGTCCATTTTTCTTACTAATAGAAGTTCCAAAGGAGAGCAGAGAAAAGAGATGGGGAATTATTTTTTAAAAGGCCAACAGATATATGAAAAGATGTTCAGCTTCACTAGCTATTAGGGAAATGCAAATCAAAACTACAATGAGATACCTCCTCACACCTGTTAGAATGGCTATTATCTTCTTTCTGATAAGTGTTCCAGGATTCTTAGGATATAGTCCTAGAAGTGGGATCACTGGGTCAAAAGGCAGTCCCATTTTTAATTTCTTGAGGAACCACCATACTGTTTTCCACAGTGGCTGTACCGGTCTGCATTCCCACCAGCAGTGTACCAGGGCTCCCTTCTCCACACCCTCGCCAGCACGTGTCATTTGATTTGTTGGTGGGAGCCATTCTTACAGGTGTGAAGTGACCCCTATGTTCATACCAGCGCAGTTTACAATAGCTAAGATCTGGAAACAGCCCAAGTGCCCATCAGTAGCTGAGTGGATAAAAAAGCTGTGGGACATTCACACCATGGAATACTATGCAGCTATAAAGAAGGATATAGTACCCTTTGGGACAGTATGGATGGACCTGGAGAGTATTATGCTAAGTGAAATAAGCCAGGCAGACAAAGACAAACATCACATGATCTCAGTTATACGTGGAATCTAAGGAACATAATAAACTGATAAACAAAATAGATTCAGTGATTCAGAAGCATGGAAGAGATTGACAGATCTCAGAGGGAAGGGGGTGGGTGGGTGGGTGGGGAGAGATTAACCAAAGAATTTATATGCATATATGCATAACCCAAGGAAACATAGTGTGGTGAAGGCCCCATCTAGTACCCAGCATAATAAAGGGAGACAAACAAGAAAAGATGGACAATCCACTACAAAGCAAGTCCCAGGAACTCTTCTTTGACTCTGATGTTTCTAAAGGCATATTCTGAAGAGCTTTCTGGAGAGTAGGCTTCTCTTACCAAGAGGGTAAACCAGAGAAGAGCAAACAATGAGGCCTAGGAAACAGGATCTAAAATAAACAAGTGACGAGAGAAGGCCCTGGTCTAGGGAGAAGCCATCCAGCCTGGGACAAACACATGGAGAGTTTCATGAGAGAGCTGTCTGTGATATTAGATATGATTTAGCATTTAGGAAGTTAAAAAGGCGATTAACTCCAGAAAATGAACTATCTTGTACAAAGAAGGAAATGCTATGATAGTACACTGCTCGGCTTTGCAGGAGACTTGCCTGGGAAGCGTGCTTGGTGATTCTAACATAACTAAGAATGTGATGGCGAAAGGGGGGGGGGGCGGCTACTAGGTTCAAGAATAGGAGGATAAAATAGGGACCTTCTTAATTCTGTTTAAAGCTTTTGGCCTATTTGCTTTTTAAAAATATGAACATTGGTTATTGTGATAATAATGAATCTTGGGTGGGAATGAACAGAGACCTAAAGTGTTGGTGACTAGAACGGTGCTGTTGTGTAGGACTATGGCTCACTTACTTAACTTTTAACTATGTGCTCAATGCAGCTTATAGCTACAGCCCCATTTAAATTAAAAAGTCTGTGAGGTTAGAAAATGTTGGACTAGTTCTCTTCTACAATATTGAAATAGACATCAGGCATTGCCACGATTAATAATAGCACCTTCGGAGAGGGTTGTTAGGAAGATTAAATGAGTTACTGCATGTAAAGTGTTTTGAAAACGGCATTGCATTCATGAAGTGATCGAGAATGCTGGACATGAGCACCAATACATAATTTAAAAATGCACGTGCCACCATAGAGTTTCTGTTTTATTTTAATTGTGAAGCTATTCAATTAAGAATGTAGAGTGACAGAAGAATCAGTGTCACCATTAATTAACAGTTACCAGTTGAGATTTCAAAACGTGAGGGAAGGCAAGGTTTGAGGGTTGCTATCTGGGTGCCTATGGGCGAACATAATATTTTGCCCTGAATATTTGTTTCTTAAGAGTGCATATATTTTTTTCCTTCTAAACAAAGTTATATTCAAACTGTTTGGAAGTAGTATTGATGGGTAAAAGACTCCATGATCCCCATTTAAAATGACTCTGGAATTTCTAGACTAGATCATTACTTGAATTGTCACTAACAGTTGTTTGATGTTAAGATGTTTAAATCTGCATTTAGCTTTCTTCCAATGCTATTGTAAATTTAACATGCTAATCCTTAAAACGGAACTGTGAAGTTGGGACGTATTTTCTTACAGAAACAGGGACAAAAGATATATTTTAGACATTACAAACCAATTTTACAGACGTTTTCACTACTCAGAAAAAGAAATAAAGTTAATTTTCTAATTAATAATTACTCTTTTCTAAAAATAATTGGGAATGTTATTAAGTTGATATTAGCTCCCACTTAGTCCCTGAATTTTTATGTATCAACAAATTTCTCTTTAAATTTTGTGTCACTATCTAAAGCTGTGCATGGATTATGTATGTATTTCAGACATTTAAATATTCTTAGATATATTACTTACTTTTTTCTTATTTGTAAAACACCATATGCACTCCCAGAAGTCAATAGACAATGCACTCTTTTCAGAAACTCCTTTAAAAAACCATGGATTATTACATATTTGACTCTTTGGGATGTGTGCCTGACCCTATGAAGTGCTGATTTAAAACCTTATCTTACTGATTCTTGCAACAAAAACTATATACTGTGAACTGTTAAATAACTCCCAATATTTATGACACACTTGGTTAAACAGGACATGGGCTACTCCTCTGTAAATAATGCACAAGTCTACTTTAATAACACACCACAGTGCCATCTTAGAAATGGCTCTGCATTCATTGACTGGTAGGAGAGAGACCAAAATGTTTTCAAATTTTACATGTCCTTATAGTGTTGTATCTGGAGATGGTAAGGAGAAAAGGAATCTATATAGGCTTCTACCCTGAACTCTGCAGTAATGTTTTTTCCCTGGGCTTCTAAATTAGATCATTTATACAATTTAGATAAGTAGGGTTTATGCTTTAAGAAGCAAATGCTACTGATAAGAGATTTCATTTGTTGACTAGATCATTAATAAAAAAATAAATTAATGTGTATGATATGAGATCCCTGTATTCTGGTTTGATGTGTCAATTTAAGAGTGAAGGTCTCAAATGATTTGAGCAGCAGAGCAGATGTTGTAGGGACAAATTAGCTTGCAGTGAAAATTATACTCCTTGGAATGGCCTAAAAGGGGAGAGTTGGGGATGTGGGAACATGAATTTTAGTGAATTGGTGATCTTTTGGGACTGTTTCATGCTTCGCAGAAAAGTCTCACATTTCAGCTCAATGAAATGAAGCAACATGTAGTAAAAAAGTAAACTTCAAGTGTCTACAATTTGCACAGTCATTTTGAGATGGTGCATTAAAATATAGACCCTACAAGCAGTACCTGATCCATTTACTTTTTACCTTTCATAGAAATTCATCTTGCAACTAACTCATATCAGTGATTTATTTGACAACTGCTTTGTATATTCTCTGAGGTACTTAATATTTATATTTTATTTCTAACAATGTTCTTGCTGCTATATCCAGAGTTACTAAACTCGAGACATATCCAGCTATAGACAATTTACATTAAATATGTAAAAATGTTCCTGAGCTGATAGGCCATCTCATTTCCCTCTAAACTGAATTTCCTCTTATATAATAACAAGGATTCTATCAACTCAAGTATACATGGTCACAGTAAAGGAAAGTCTCACACAGACACACACACACACACACACACTTGCACACAAAAGAAAGAAATCTGTAGCCAGTTCCAAGTAGTCCTTTATATGCGTATTTCCATTTCAGAGCCAATTGAGATCTTCCTTTATAATTGTTATCAAGCAGACAAAAAACATTTTCCTATTTAATTTTTCTTATTACTTCCAATGGAGTTTTTAATGAGCAAAGAAATGGTCAATGTGCAAACGAAAGAGACACAAATAGCATGTTTAATTCATAGAGTGGAAGAGAGGTTCCTGAATAAACAAGAATTTACTGAGACAAAATAGACACAATACATTTCCCTAGGTGTCAGGGTGTTACAGTTACAGTCTCAGGAACAAGATTGTTCAGGAGACTGGTTTCCAGTCCCTTTGCATTAAATGTGCTGCTTTAATTAGTTTCCTTGTAGAATATAAAGATAGTTTTATCAGCTTATTACCTTGTCTTAATTCATCTAATGACATGGTTAAGAGCAGAAATCTGACTACCAATTAACCTGAAGGGGAGAAATAAATAGGATTGAAAAATTCAGAAATTGGTACATTACGTCTCAAAGGCATTGTTTTTTTAAGTTCTCTTAATTCAGTGCTCCAGCATGATTTATGTGTTGGTTGTATGTAATTTTCAGGAAATCCATAAAAGACAAAGAGGAAATGCTATTAGTGCATCTAAACAGTGCGGTTGTTTGGGCCGTGTGAGCACAGGGAACAGGGCTGGGACCTTGGGCGAGTGAGGGTGCCCGGGGGAAGGCAGCCGGCCTTGGGCTCCTCCTTCCACAAAGGGGAACTTCCTTTGTATTTACAACATTAAGAAATAACATTTACAACTCCGGTTCTAGCTAAGTTTCTGGAAAAGTATTACACCAACCCCTTTGCCATCTCCCCACCCATGGGCTTTGGTGGGTTGGCCCTTTAATTTCACTTTTTAGGTAGAAAGATAGGGCTGATGAGAACAAGATATCTATAAGCCTAAAATAAATGTTGTAAATATTACAGCTGCTATAAAGGTCTTACTAATTTTAGTACTTATTCCAAATATTTCAGATCCCAAATTGTGTACACGAGGGATGATATTGGAGAAAATTATATCTATGAAGACAGTGAGGATGCTTCTAAAGTAAAGTACCAGTTTCTTACTTTAGACCAAACTGAAATGTGTCTAGTGAATTATTCTCTTTTCAGCACAGTCATCTGTAAGATCGCAGTGACACAGGAGAGCTCTGCATTATCTCTAATTGCCGTTACGCCAGCACACACACACAACCTCCAGAGCCCACAGCCTGGAAAAGTTTGTGGAGAGCTGTGCTAATAAGAACGAACAAAGAAAACATAATAAATAGCTGCTATTACCACAAGGCCACTGTCACATCATTATCTGATCTAATGGGTTATAAGGGAAGTATTTTATTTCTTGCTTTTATCTGAAGTTTTAGTCAAACTGTCTCTGAGTTCAATGTGTAACTTATGTAATTATACTTACAACGATACTTACAAATTCTGCACGAAACATTTACATGCATCCAGGGGGATCATTTTTACACATTTTTAATATGAATTATTTCCAACAATTCATTGAGTCAATTTGTTACTTTTGTGCTGGTGTAAACCTGCATCTGTTTGAGAAGTGCTTTGGGGATGAAATAACAATAAGCCACGTAAACACGATCCTGAGATAGAAGTTGGTACTTGGGATTCGCATCACTCTTGCAAAGAGTTTGCTTTCTGTTGTTTATAAGACTGTCAGCATAACCCCCCAAAAGTGCATATTGTTAAACAACCCAATTATTTACAGACAGACTTTGATTTCTTTTTATAGCAATTTAGTCATATATTAAATCTCTAAGATAGCATTACCCTTCTAAACATATTAGCAATATCAAAGTTTCAGGCTGATGAGCATTCATGAATATCAAAAGTAGACAACAGATGCATGCAGTTTTCATGTCCAGTTTCCTTTCCCCCAAATATTTACTTCAGCAAAATGACCTCCCAGCTAAAGAATGAAGTCTCGAAAATGAAGACAAGCAGTTAGTTGGTGGGCTGTTAGCTGGCAGCGGGGTGAGGAGATGATTTTACACAGGTGGTTGGTGGCTGATGGAGGTGGAGGCATTTTATGCAGAAGGGCGGTTAGGGTTTGGGAAAGAGACACTCTACCTGTATAGCCCAGCGAATTGTCATCGTTATCAGAGGTGGGGTTTGGCGTCCCGTGGTCGGTCCCCCTCTCTAGGTCCTCAGGGTCTGTCAGAAACAACACCAGAGCTGCTGATGGGGTCACAGTAGTAACAGTGGTTGCCATTTCGCTCACAGCATGTCCAGACACAAGTAAATCCACATGTAACAGCAACACACACAAGGCCAGCACACAGCACACTCGCTCCTCGCCCCTCCTGCGGCTCGCTGAGCCGGGCGAAGGTCCCAGCATCCTGCCTTGGGGTTTCTGCGTCTGGATTTCCCTAATTCTCCGCTCTGCCCTGCACCTTTGCTGCACTTCAAAGCTGGGAGGGCTCTGCCTGCCCTGCGAGGCGAGGGAGGCGAGGCGGCCGGCGGGGGCTGAGGGAGCATCTGGGAGAGGGAGAGGGCAGGGTGGCTGAACGCTAGCATTGCTAATTTTCCACCTTATTGTTAATCAAAGCTATTGACTGTGATCACTCCCCATCATCGCTTCATCTCCTGCCAATTACAGACTCAAGGGACTGTCCCTCTTACGGGTGGGGGGAGGCTGTGGGGAAAACAGGGGCTTGTTGAATTAGAGGGTGTTGTGATAAAAACGTCATACTTTTTCTGAGCAACAGTGAAGGAGGTGGTGCAGCATCACCTCTTTCAGCAAGTGGCGTTTGTCATCTTGGAGGGCTGAGATGCATTTACTGAAAAGCGTGCATGAGCCAAGCGACGCTGAACTTTGCACGTTTTGGCTTGAATGTTTAAAAGCATTCCAAGTGGCCTGAGATTCTGCATTAGAGTCATCCAGATAAGTATTTTCACCCGTGTAACTCTGATTTCTTGAGTGAAAGAATTGCTTTTTTATGGTTTTCCAATTGCGCATTCATTTTCCTGTGCAGAATTTTAGAGCTGAGGCTAAGCATAGTGAGACTCGAGCTCCAATAACCAGCAGCTGAACAGCAATTCAGAAGGAGAGAGAGAAGCCTGGCGACATCATTAGTAATTTAACTTGTGCTCAGTCACTCCGGGCATCACATCTACCTGTGTTAGATAAATATGAGCACAGTCTCCGCTCTGCTGATGACAAGCAGACAGACACAATAAAACCCAATGTGCACCTCCTAAATCAAATACCATAGAGTCATAGGTCATGCAAGTGTTGGTGTCCGCAGACTATCACCTTAAACAGTGTCTATGGAGGACCTCGCCTTCTGACCAGCGAAGACACACAGCTGTTTGTTTACTCCAGGAACAAAGTGTGTCACTTATGACGGAGGCAGCAGGTAATGCCCCTTTAGAAACGTCACAGGGTCATTAATTGTGTGTCCCTGCCAGTTTTATAGCTGAGTCAACACATTTTGTCTTAGGCACAGATATTCAAATTGCTTTTAGAAATGATTTAGGGGTGACTTACAAATTTTTAGAGAGGGTAAAACGTCTAATATGAGTCCGCTTTGTGGGTTTCTGTATATAGCCTCTCTCTTCACTGTCTCCCTGCCTCCGCCCCCCCCCTTCCTCCTCCCCTGACCGGCCACATGCCATATAATTCACCTGGCACAGCTACCACGACAGAGAAAAAAGCAGTCAGACCTGTGCAGACCGAAGGGGAACACGCTCATTACTGTCCTGGTCGTCCTGGCTTTGCCAGAGGTGGATGTTGTCATTTTGTCCTTAAAATTGACTCTGGAGGCGGGATAACAGGGGAACAGTCCACTTTCTAGCCCTCCCGCCTGATAACTTATTTGTATGCACATGTTGTTTAGGTCAGAGTTTTAACCACATCGACAAGAGAGAATGGGGAACAGGCACTTCTGTGCACTTGAGGCGGCCTTAGCACAAGGCTCTGCCACAAACCCAGGGACCTTCTCCTGCAGACTCGCTGGATGAAAGAGGCTGACGGCTGAAGGTAAATGGAAGGTGCTGGTTCACATGGACCTAAGGGCTTTCAAGGGGACCTTTCCTGCTCACCCACGATCTTGTTTTAAAACATACAACCTGCTTAGGGTCACCTTACGTTAGGCTATTTCTTCTTAGTAACAAATGTAAATCTTCAAAGGAAATATTACTCTTAATTTACAATGGGATGGTTCAATTAACGCAGATATGCACATTTCTAATCACTCTTAAAAATGCAATAAGAACCCATCCAAATCAGCCATACCAACTGCTACATCAGTGTGTCGGCACAGTGTCCTTCCTAAGACTCTGTGAGAAGGGTGCTTGCGCCCTTGGTTACTGAGCCCTCCCTGAGAATCGGGGGTTTTTACAAAAACAGTGGAGAGGGGGAAAGGAAGTTCACTATCTTTCAATCGAGACGCTAAATCTGTTTAAAGTAGATTCTCCACCTATGTCTGACATACTAAGTGGTTTCTAAATTTGCCTTCCTGTTCCCACCCACCACCCTTCTGGGCCCTTCTTAGTCTGGGGACAGGAAAGGCTGGACTTTGCCTTCATCAGTAAACCGCGCCCTGTCTGCACAGCACAGGCGGGGCACCTTGTTCTGCCTCTGACTGGTGATCAGGTAGGCCTACGGGCACAAAAGGCCCCACCCGCACTAACTCCCTCATTTTCTTCTTGTCCCTCCTTCCTGTGAAATGATAATTATAACGGGAATAGCCCGTTGACTCACTGTAAGTGAGCTGGAAGCCTAGGTCAAAGAGAGTCCAAAAGATATTTATATAAAGTTTTGGTTAAGTAGCATTGATTCGGAGAGCTGTGGGATGGAACATAATGCAGCAGGCGGTCATTTAGCGCTTATCCTGCCTGCAGGAGGCCTTCCTGTGTTCCTCGTCTGTTTTAGGGCTGCCCAGGCCTGAGCTGGGGCAGGCGGGGCTGTAACTGATAAAGGCCGCCTTCCTCCTGGAAACGCATGGGCACTGGGGGGGCTGCGTTCCCTGTGCCTGTGGCCCCTTAGACTGTGAAATCCCAAGGGTCGGGCACTCTGCTTCACATCTGTACATTGACAGCTTTACATGGGATCTACAACACTGTACAGGCCTAAAGAGATCACTTTTCCTTTCAGATAATACATAATTAATGACCAGATGGTAACCAAAAGCGCAGAGCTCAATATGAAACAATTTGGAAATATAAACATTGCATTTGTACTATAGTCAGAAAAAAATACTTAATGTAAATTAACTCAAATACCATTGTACTCTCTGTGTCTATAAAAGCATATTGAACATTCTTTTTCATTTTAAAAAGAAGTCTTAAATCATTCAATCATAAATATTCCGGTTTCTAAGCATGTCTGCTGGACCCTCACAACCACGTTCCATCAAATACACAGATTCCTCCGAATTTAGCGACCATTTGGCCCTCAATGCCTTTTAAGGCACCTGATTTCAATGTTCTAGTTGTCTTCTCTTTTATGTTAGGTTTTTTAAAAAGCTGTTTCTCAGCGCGGCCAGGTGTGGCTCAATGGTTGAGCGTTGACCTAGGATCCAGGCAATCGGGGTTTGATTCCCGGTCAGGGCACATGCCCTGGTTATGGGCTTGATCAATGACTCTCTCATCATTGATGTTTCTCTCTCTCTCCCCCTCTCCTTTCCTCTCTCTGAAATCAATAAAGATGTATTAAAAAAAAAAAAAAGCTGTTTCTCAGATTCTAGTTCTATTTCTAATCAGCAGGGCCACACAGAACTAGTATCTCCCCTGTGAAAGCCCCTCCCTCCCAACACTCTTTAGATGCTTGTGTTCCTTAGGGCTTCAGGCTGCTTCCTCTCCTTGTTCAATAAGCTTTCTGGAGGTATCTTCATCCAGGCTCATGAATTCAACTATGTTTAATAAAATAATGCAACTTTCACATTTCTTAGTTAGATGCTCTACCAACAACGAAATCTTTCCTCCACTGCTCATTCAAGTTCATGTGGATTCCCAGAAACCTCACACCTCTCTCCCTAAACACTGAACTCATCCTAGTCTCCTCCAACCTACTCCTTTCCTATATCCCCTATCAAGTTAACAAAGTCATCATTATGTTACATTTCTAATATTTTACAATCCTGTAAAATGTTAGTATCTGGGGTTAAAACTGAATTTTGGCCTATAGGTTTATTGTTTATAGTAGTTTTTACCACATGGTTTTATTTTTTGGAGGGAGTTGTATTCCAAGCATAAATCTATAGTATATAAAGTAATATAATATAACAATATAATATATATAACCATATAATATACATAACATTTATATATGACATAGAGTGGGCCATCGATTAATGGTCTTTCACAGATTTAATACAAGCAACAACAATGAGAAAAAGGAATAAAGTTCCATAGTTCCTTTACAATGGAATTTATGTTTTTCAGAAAACTTTATCCTTAAATATAATTCATGAAAGGTGATTCAACTTTAATGGTAAATTAAATGGTAAATTTGAAATGTGGTAATGTGTATAATAATAATTTTACTGAGATTTCCCCAACACCTATCCCAAAATATAATGGAAATTTTGAACGAGAAGAATCATTATATTGCAACCCCTGATAAAATAAATCATTTCAACAAGCATTATCAATGTATATTAAATTTATTAGTGAAAAACAGTAGGCAGCCGTATATTTCACAGTGCTGGAGTGTCATCCCAGAACTTATTTACTGATTGCAAAGGGAAAAATATACTTTTATAACAGATAGATCTGGAAGCCACTGCTTGAACTCAGTAATCAAACTCAATGTCACCAACAGTGTGAAGACAATTAATTGTATGATACAAGATACAGTGTCACCTATGAAACTTTCAAGCTAACAATTCTTGCCCTGCATTCAAGCAAGATTTAATACCCAACTTAATGTGCAGAAAAGAAATTTACCCTTAGATACACATGCAAAATAATTAAGGAGTGAATTCTTCAACTTACTTTCAAATGTTCCTAAAAGTATATTGAGAGAGCTAAAGTCAATGGCATAATATTAACAATTACTCCATCTATTATGAAAAACATTCAAAGACGTTTACAAGATGTGGATAAAGACTGAGTGGTCTAAAACTTTCCCTATAATGTGCAGCTGAAATTTAAACAATAATGTTCCTTTTCACTGGTGAAATGATTAAAATAGGTAACATTATTTTTGTAGCATGAACACTCATTCATATTTCGCTACCTTTCAACTCCTATTTCTTTAAGTGGTTCATCATATTACGGAGCCAGTTTTACATTATGAAAAAGTAGAGGCCCAAGAGAAGAAAGTAAGTTGCTTAAATTGCTTCATTTATTTACTTTTAATTGGGTTTGAAATTCACAGCTCAAAGCACTAGAGTTTTCTCCTTTACACCTCCCCCCCCCCTTTCTGGCATCTTCAGTTATATAAACATATGTTAGAAAGAACGGGCTCTTCATTTCTCCTGACTGGAATGTGACAAACTGGTTTCTCTATAGATTTGGATTATCACTGTGCAGGGCTTTGGCATTAATTGACATTTTGAAGATGACCATTAATAAAAGATTAGGGGAAAGCAAATGAATATAAACTACTATCAATATGAGAATTGTGTTCTACAAATTGGATCAATTCTCATTGATTCTTTCCTACTAATCAAGAGGAATGCAGGGAATGGGTACTTTAAATGGAGTACTGAGAACATTTAATTAGAAACCCCGGCAATGAATTAAAAATTAGGTACGAAAACTATGTTTGTGAAGCCTTAAATTCGTGTCTCAATCTACAAGATCAAATTAAAGTTAAATTCAAACTTCTGCTTTAATCATGTATGGTTAAAATAATTGGGGAAGGTGCATTATTATTTGCCCTATTCTTTGAACTGGGAATAAGGGAAGAAATAAGAGTTATGTTATGGAGACGTGGAGAGAAAAAAAGAAAACAAATCAGTAGACATTTTTAGGGAGTATATGCTTTACAAAATCCAGAAAATCATTTACAATGAAGACTATAGGGCATTTTCAGAAACTTACATGCTATAGAATATTGAATATAATATGCAGCAAGTTCTCAAATTGTGCTACAAAATGTTGAATGAAACCTATATATATATTTTCAAAAGCAGCAATATGGTAACAGAAAACAATGTGTTAAAAGCATCCTCCACTTTGCCATCATAAGGAAAATCCAGGTTGCTTCCTTATATTTCTTTCAAAGATAAAAGAGCCATGATTACAATGATCAACCAAACTGAAATAATCTCCATGACAGAGTAGGTAATTGTAACTCACCTGAGATGCCAGGCTTGTATTAAATGAAAAAGCAGATTTCATAAAAGAATCTCAAAATCTATGACAGTGCTTTTTTCTATTTTCTGGTTTAGGTGATTAGATAATGGAATGAGTCAGATGTAGATAAAGCAAAGTAAAAATTGTACCGATTGTAATCACAACTAATATTTCCATAATGTTTTAGTTTATTTAATATAAAGTATCCCACTTGTATGTATATATATCTATATATCTATATATCTATATATATAGATATTTTTTCTCTCATGTGGTCCTTACTGTTCTGTCATCATCACAGTCGTCTCCATGACCATGATCATGAGCCACACCATCAGTGTCCCCATTCTGAAGATGCTGAAACTAAAGCCCAGAGAATGTCTTTGTCTTCTGTCATGAAACTAGTAAGTAGTGTATCTGGGGCTTGATTCCAAATGATTTCTGAGAGCATCTTATCTTTCCACTATACCCCGTGGCTTCTCTTAAGTCATCAATCTAGTCTCCGAACTTCAATAGTATATGAGCAATGGGACACCAGATAGTGATTCTTTTCCAGTCACTGAACAATAGGATTGGATAATTTCACAAATCTATTCCTCAGCTCCATTAGGTGCATCACCAGGGCTTCCTCACTGTCTCTTCTTTTACAGATAAGATGAAAATAAAGTAGTTGATAAGGTAGTTGGTTTTGTTTAAGCGAGAAATGCACAATAACATGTTATTAAAATGCAGGTTTATTGTTAAAATAAGGCCTTACCCAAATATTTTTAAATATGTAGACTTGGAGATTGAACTTCTGACTAAATAAAATCAAGATAATAAGTGATAATAAGATGATAAATTCAGATTCTTTTTCTTGATAATTTTTTATTATTATTCTTCAACTACAGAGATTTATCTTTTTGTATAAGCTTAAGGAGGCTTCAAACAGGGCCATGTCTTAATCATCTAGATATGCTTAACCTTAGCACAGTGTGCTAAGAACAGAGTAGCTAATCAATACATTTTCGTTTGATGATTGGATGAAAGAAACACTGAAGGGTAGTTTTGCTGGACTCAAGAGCCCAAATGAAGATAGTATTTCTCAAGGAATGAATATTATTATTTCCTAATTTAGGACATTGCTACATACTTATCTATCTAAAATTATAATAACTATAAATCTAATTCAAAACTGCTTTTTGGGAGATTACTATTGCTGATAGAACAACATCTTCCTCCCTCACTCCCCATATAAATATGTACTCTAGGAAATATAATCTTGTTTAAGTTAAATCACGTGAGAGTTTTACTGGTGCAAGTTTTTCCCTCTTGCATGTTAAAAGGAATGATTTAAAAATATCCATTTATGATAAACTGGATATGAAGGACAATGTAATAAATAATGATAATTCTTAAGACTGAAAGAAGTAGGAATATGAACAAACAAAGGAGGCATTTAAATATCGCCAGATAGGTGGACTGAATTTGTTTCCATGAACTCTGGCTGATTTGAATAACATTAGGTATCGGTATGTAGATATAAATATAAGAGTATCCTTATTTGAACAAATGAAATACATTTTTCTGAGAAGCTGCTCTTGAAACTAAAGTGATACAATACAAATTGGTTTGCAAATGCCATATTCTAATTTTGAATTTGCAAAAATGTTGCAATTCTGAAAAAATGGAACAATAACTGCATGAAAGTTCTGAGCAGTTTTGTTTGAGCTAATTTGGTGTATATCCAGCTACACCAGTCTGGTGAAATCTGATTAAATAATAGAGACATAACACATATTTAAGCAAAAACACCAAAGACAAAGATGTATAAATGTCACTGCTCTTGCATATAAAACATACTTCTGAATGTTAGGCAGGGAAATACATCCACGGATAAGCCTGTGAATAAGAAAAATACGAATGTCACAGAGAAAAGCTTTTAACTCATTTAAATTCAACTTAATTTGACAAAACAAGATAAAGTGCCTTCTATATGGAAATCATTCTACTGATGGAGAAATGGTTATAATTTTAAAACCATTTGTTTCCGGATCTCCTCCAGTGGAAACACTGACAAAGTGGAGCTCTTAAAGTAATTGGGAAAATTCCGCTTCATCGTGACAATATGTTTTTTTTCTTTGAAGTCTGAATGTTTGGTTTGAGCCATGGAGCTTGTCGTGAAAATAATAACTGATGACTATTCGTTTACGGAATTGGAAACGAAGCCGGCGGTCCAGGTGAATTCCGCACCTACTCCAGGCGCTCCGATCACATCCTCAGCGGCGCCTGATGTGACAGGCTCCTTGGCGGCGTGGAAAGCAATCTGCGGAGCTTTGCCCCTTGCGCGTCATTTCCCGGCGGGTCTGCCCCCCCCGCCTGCTGGGGGTTTGCCCTCCCCCCACCTTCCCCGGGATCCAACAGCTTTCCTCCTATTGCGCGTGGCGCCTGCTTCTGTTCCATCCTTCCAGCCAAAGCCCGAGGCGGCGTCAGCAGGCCGGGTGATTCGGGCTGGAGGGTGGCGGACAGGGGCCGTCGCAGCTGCCCTGGTGCGCGAGCAGGTGCATCTGGCACCGCGAGGGGCGCGGACGGCACCGCCGCAGCGCCTGAGCGAAAGGAGCCCCCTTCCTGCAGCATTAAACTGGGCATCAGGAAGAAACAGGACGCTTCCTCTTTCGTAGACCAAGGAATTTGTTTTGGGGTGCGGTGATCATATCTGAGGTTTTTAACAAAAGGCCAGAACTCCTCATGGTTCAGCCTGCGCTCTTTCCTGCCCCAGGGAGGGTACATTTACCGCCTCTCCCGAGGGCCCGCAAGGCACGGGTCCAGTCAGCGCCGCTGGCCAGCGCGCCCAGCCATACCCAAGGAATAGCCACACAATTATTAAAGTTAGTCCAACTATCCAATACTTTACTTAGCACCTCGGCATCACTACAACTAAGTATGTATTATTATTTATTTAGATTAATATAGTGTAGTATTTGGGAGCCACTGAACCGGCCAAGTTGGTTTATCTTGTCTGCGCCTCACTTTCTGCGTTTATAAAATGTGAGATAACAGCATCTATTAATAGAAGCGTCACGAGGCTTAGCTAAGCAAATGTTTGTAAGGTGTCCGTCCTGGACACCTGGGAAGAAGTCAGGAAACGTTCGCCATGATCATAAGTCATCAATTTTAAAAGGGTCATTTAATAATTCTTAATGGAAAACAACCCCATGCATTTTCCTGATGAAGTGAGGAAACAATGTGCAGCCTGGAGTTTACGCGGGGAAAGTGAAGCGGGGTCGGATCAGCCGAGGGGCAATGGGCTGCGAGGCCACCGCCCTCCAGCCACACGTCCCCCGCGCGCAGGTGGGGGCGCCCCAGGGGCGGGGGGAGCCCCAGAGGCGTGGGGGCCCCAGGGCGGCCCCGGGAGCTGCAGGCTCGGCTCTGCCTCCCCGCGCGGTCGCCTCGTGCCCACGGGGCCAGTTCACTCCGTTTTATTTCTTGTGGGACAGCAACGCTTGACATTGAATTGACAGATTTCTTGGCTCTTAAGGAAAAGCTGCCCCTGCCGGTGCCCAGCGCGGGTCCCCCTGTTCCCCGGGCCCCGCGCGCCCCGCCACCTCCACCCGCGGGATCTCGGAGGCCGCGTCCCCGCCGCCGCTGAAGGGACACACGGCCTCGCGCTCCTCACGCCCCGCGTGCTTCTGATGGCTGGGGTCCTTCTAGGCCGTCAGCTTTCCCAAAGGTCACAGGGACGAGCCGCGTGCGCCCGGGCCCGCGGGAGGCTGAGCCCCACTCCCCGCGCCCCGTGGTGACCCCTGGCGAGGGTGGCCGGCGGCCTCCCTTCCCTCTGTGCACCCCTCCTGTGATGTGTCCCTTGCCCCTGCCCTGGGAGGAAAGCTGTCCGTAGGGACGGCTGTGGCCCCAGAGGTCCCAGGAGGGCGCAGGAGGGAGGCGGGCAGGCAGGGCGCACGCCCCGCGGGGTCACCCGCAGCGCGCCCCTCCTCGGGCGCCGGTCAGCGCCTCCACCTCGAAAGTCAGGGGCACGGTGCTGTCCCCGCCTTAGCTGCTCCTCTGAGCCTAATCGATGGCCCCCACACCGCGCACACGCTATCGATTACAATCACGCACCAGACAGCTCTCCTGTGCCTCTTCCCTGCTGTCCTTTGCCGAGTCCCACTAATCTTGGGGTGTTTCGCGCGCCACCCTCACGGTGTGAGAATATTCTGATCTGCATTTGTGTTTTTAATGCGAAACTCTGCCAGCCTTGATTCTCACAAGTATTTCACTTACTAATGTTCTTCCAAAAGAGACATTCTTATTGTAAATGAATGGAAATTCTTGAAACCTAAGACAAAAAGTAGTTATTTTTCAGTAACGGGCGTGTGTGTGTGCTTGCAAAGGGAGGGAGGGGGTCCTGAACAATAAACACCCCAGGTAACCCCACATTCCATAAAGGACATTAGGTTGTTTATAGAATTATTCATATTCGAGGGATAGCGGGGGCCCTTCATTATATAAAAATGTTTTCTAGGCCCCCGCGTTCTTGGCTCTTGCAGAAGTCCATTCATTACCAATGGTCAGCAGTTTAAATCACCGCAGGAGGCTTTCCTCGCTAGACGCCCCTTCTTGTTGAAACTCAAGTGACTAGTGGCTTTCTAGTCGGTGAAGGTATCTGCTTGGCTCAGGAGAAAGAGATGATGAATTATGACCTGTTCACTAAATAATATGGCCTCATAAGTAGAAATGCTTTTCAGAAACTACTGCACATTTACATTCAAATTGGAAGATATTGCACCAATTAATTTCCTCCTTCTGCAATCCCCGATTTATAATTCATAATACATTTATTTGTACATGAGGGAATATGCTCGTTGCTAGATTCAGTGGCTTTGCAACATTCCCCTCATATAACCTTTTCAAGTTTCATTCTCAAAACTTTTCATCAGTGCTTAGAGAGCAGACAGCCTAGTTGGCCAGCAAATATAAGACTATTGTTTTCAATGTTGCAGCTTCTACTTGGATACTTTTGGTCAGCACATGTATGGGAAATAGACAGGAAGCTTAATATAGTAACTAATAATCTTTCCATTGGGCTTGTGATCATTTTTTGATAGAAGCCAGATTTGGAAAGAAACTCATTTTCCTGCAAAATGCAAAAAGGAACTGAAATACATAGATGTGGAATGAAAACAGGCTGAGTTTTACATATTGCCAGAATTACAGTAACTGCATGAATACTATAGGGAAATAGTATAGAAATCATAAATACTTTAACTCTTGCTGGTGGAAAAAAGGAAAACTAACTAGAGGAAAATCTCTATAATCTGTAATCTGCAACATTTGGCATTTGAAAATGCCCTAAGGCTTCACCATAAACCTTAAAACCATAATAAGGGGAGTCAGAAATGGTCCTAAGACTAGCAATTTCTATTTAACAAGTGGATGGCCAGTTTCTCATTAGTAGTAAATTAATGTAAATAAATCAAACATCTAAAAATATGTACCTTTATTCTTATATTTTTGGGGGACATGGCTACATTTTTATTGTTAGATTTTATTTTGGGAATGTGTATTTTAGTGCTGAAATATGATTATAAATATTACCTAATACCTGGTAACCAAACTTGCCAGCAAACATATAAATCTTCCATTAATTATTAATTGCTTACTTACATATAATTTTGTAGCTCCTAGTGGGTAAAATAGTCTCTTTAATGTACATAACTCTGGCAAAGACAAGTAGGTATAAAACATTATAGCGAATGAGAAACCACACAAAATGAAAAATGTGCCAAAGTATTTACACAATGTAGGCAACTGACTGACCGTTATAAAAATGATAACAGCGTATTGTATTTCACAGAGAATAAAGATATTGTCAAACTTTCCATCAATCACTTGCACTAAATTTACTGTGCCATTAAGATTGATGTTATATATTCTTCTTGTAAAAATATTGTACTCAGAAGGCTAGTAAGTCATAACAAAAGTCATTGTGAGTCCCACCTTAAAAACCTGAGGCTCTGCTGACTGCTGGTAGAGTCTGAGAAGCTTGGAGGCTCCAAATTTATGTTCTTTTGGTATTTAAATTAAGCCTTTTATTTTGAGATACTTTTTATGTTCACATGCAGTTTTAAGGGATAATGTAGGACTATCTATTGTACATTTGATCCAGATGTCCCAGTGGTAACATCTTGGGAAACTATAGTAGCATCACAAACAGGTTGCTGAGATTGATACAGGCAAGAAAAAAAGCATTTCCATCACCATAGAGTCCTTCGAGTGCCCTTTAGAGCCACGTCGCCCACTTTCCTCCTGCCCAGCCCCTCCTTACCCACCAATCTGTTCGCCACTCTCTGTGATTTTATCATTTTGAGAATGTTCTGCAGATGACATCATACAGTATGTAACTTTTTAGAATGGCTTTTTCAAACAGCCTAATTCTCTAAAGATTCACCCAGGTTTTCCTGCGTATCAAGAGCGCATTCCTTTTAATTGCTATGTAGTATTCCATGGTGTGGTTAACCTACACTCTGACCATTGACCAGTTTATGTTTATCTTGGTTGGTTCCAGTTTTTGCCTATGATGAACAACACTGTTATATACATTTGTGTATGGGTTTTAGTGTAAAGTTAATTTTCATTTCTTTGGGGTAAATGTCCAGAAGGGAAATTGCTGAGGAATATGGTAATCGACACTTAGTTTTTTTAAGAAGCTGCCAAAGGTATTTCTAGTGTAGCTGCACAGTCAGCCATTCACTTTTGAAAGGCATGCATGTATTCACATGAAAGAAATGTCTTCGTGGAATTAGGATTAGATTAAACTTCTGAAAACTCCTTTCCTCCCTCTGCCCTCCCCTCCCTCCCTCCCTCCCTCCCCCCCTCCCTCCCTCCCTCCCTCCCTCCCTCCCTCCCTCCCTCCCTCCCTCCCTCCCTTCCTTCCTTCCTTCCTTCCTTCCTTCCTTCCTTCCTTCCTTCCTTCCTTCCTTCCTTCCTTCCCCCTTCCTTTTCTCTCTCCCTTTCCTTCTTCTTACCTGTGTATGGAATTTTGAATAGAAAGAATGACTCTGTGAACCTAACCTGAGATCAAGTAAGACAAGTAATATTACAGCTTTGTAGATCCTTTAAAAGGATTGAAACTTAGTTTTATAGGCTTTTAAACATTTAATATCATCTAATATTAAAAGGAAAATATATAATTGATGTTAAGAACAAAGAAAATGCAGAGTAATCTTTTTGGTTCCCTTTTTCTATTGATAGTGACAAACTATCAATAGATAGACAAAAATAAAAGTCAGTTAAGTATAAAAAACTGAGAAGACTGATATTTGTATTGTCACTGTGAACAGCAGTTAGTTTCTGAGAGGAAAAAATAGTACTTTGTAGGTTATTATGCAGTTCAGAATAAAGCATTTTTGGGACCATATAATCCAACCAAAATATTTACATTCTAAGCTCGTGTAGATAAAGGCCTGAACAAAACTGCCTGTATCAAATTATGATTTCAAAAGAGCCTGTCAGTTTTGTACATCAAAGACACTTTCACAACTATAAAAATGGTGTTCTTATATCAATTTACTAAAAATGATCAAGTGGGTTTGGTTTGTAATTGGGAAATTATAACAACCAGTTTTCAATATTTAAAAAAATCAATTGTTAAAAGTTATAGGTAAAATTACATTGGCAAGGGAAATAACAATAACCTGAGGTAATTTACTATAAAAGCAAATATAAGAGCAATAAGTAGTCTTCAAAAATAGATAAAAATAATTTATAATCTCAAACTTCCATACTTATAGGATCCAGAGTTGAAGGAAGATTCCTGATATATATTATCATTCTGTTTAAAAAACCATACTGTCTCTTTTAACATGAAAAGTATAAGGGAATGTAGAATTTCTCATTATAATAAAGTTAGTCATTTGAAACAAATGTATGTACCATACTTGAAAAATCTGATTATAAGATTTTTGGATAAAAATAACAAATTTATGTCCATTAATAAATAGATTGTCAAGCCACCACAATAAAAGATGATGCGAAGAAAAAAAAAATGTTGCCCAACTGACCCGATCAATTTCTGAGAAAGAGGCTAAAAGAATATTGATGGGCGTCAGACAGTGGATTGTCCCGAATTTAAACCACAACCTTCTATTCTATAAACTCTGACAGCTTGGGAGGTAAAGTTCAGATCACACTGGCGTTATTTCCCTAAGAGACTGAGGAAATAAAATAAAGCACAGAAAAATAAAATAAAATGAAGGAAAATGAAATGAAATAAAATAATCACCCTCACAGTGTTTTTTGAATGAACTGGACAATGACAGAGAGAGGATAGTGGATGACTCTACTGTCGATGATGCAATTAGAGATCATTTAATTGGTAAGAAATTATATTTGGTACATGGTGCTCAACTTCTTAAACCTTTGAGAACACTTCGAATGGATAAGTTCATGTTACAGATAAAGAAAGAAGAAAAAGGCTTGATAAATAAATAGTCTCAGAAATTTTCTAGGCTATTTCTATGTATAAAATAATAAACATTTATTGCCAACATCAATAAAGGCCTATGCTTAAAAAGCAATCTTCAGTGTCCAAAGGCAATAATGTCGCAGGGCTTGGAATTGTCTCCACCCCCGCTTCTGAGGCCTACCTCTTGTCAGTCACTTTCAGGAGCAGCCTGTCAATGGATATTTAGGATGTCAGGGTAGGTCCGAGAGGAATAAAGATGGGAAGGAATAAAACACAGAAAACTTTAAGTAAAAGAAATGGTCCATGAAAATAGAGGCCATTAATACTATGAGTTGTATTGATTTCTTGTCATTTTTGTGAACATAATTTACATTTGTAGAGCTCAATATAGAAGATGCAGGAACATAGCATATGGATATGTATATACAGGAATATGCGTGCATATGCATGCTCACATATATGTGTAGATATCCTGGACTCGTATGAAGGATGGAGATGACTTAGCAACAGAAAGATAAGATTAATTTTTCACTGCCTTTTTTTTACATTGCTATTCAGAGTTCTACAGAATTAAATGTATACTACATTAAAGAATTAGAGTCAAAATTGGAAACAGAAAAATGTATAAAGACTATTGAAAGAAATAAAGAAAATATTGGAAGAAACAGATGAAAATGCCCAGTATCAAGTATCTAAAACTTTAACTTATATCTTAGTGTATTCTGATAATTTAGGGAGAGAAAAGGGAGTAAGGAGGCCTTGAATTCTGGGAGAAAACAGATTCTCTCTCTAGGTAAAAGGAAATGGTGAAATATTTTTTCAGTAATTGCTTTATTTACATAGTGTAATGGATATTTCTAAAATGTAGAAAGAAACGGTAGGAATTAGTTTTAGAAAGAATTGCAAATAAATGTGTACATAGCTACAAAAAGACAGCATAAAAGTATTCCTAATAAAAATTAGGTAGCTGCATAGTAGAAATGTTCTGAATTTACTTTTTAAATAGCAAGTAAAGATAACACTGAAAACCTGGGTTTAAATTCTAATCTTTTCCTTTTTCAGAGGGGTCTCTCTATACCACCTGTCAGGTAGCAACTTAAATTGCACGCAGTTGATATAATAATTTGCACAGCTATGGTTTAAAAGCTGATTTTACTTTATCTTGAATTCCTAGTTATGCTTGCCTGAGATAAATACTTTGCCAATCACAAAATTCAGAAAATATTTTCTGTTTGGCAAAAATCAAGATGTATTGACAGTGAAACTGGCTGTTTTTTCATTGAAAAAGAAACCTGAATAAACTAAGCAGGTTAGTTTTCTTTGTAGTAAATGAATCATTTTCAAGAGATCAAAATGGCTAAAGATAAGATATCCAATGTTATATTTAGGTGTCGTTCCCGAGGCAGCTCTATTCTGTACACAGCTGTTGCCTGTGGCTGAAATTAGTTGCTTAGAATTCGAGTTAAATAATCCCATTCTTGAAATGACTTTAGGAAATTGGGTATTAGGGAGACCAGCCAGCACCATTCAATTAAGTGGTCCTTGAACAGAAAGTGCTTTCCTTTGAATGGGGGGAAAAAAGAGTTTGATCACATTTAAGCTAATCTATCATTTATCATACCCAGTGGGTGAGATAGTTAATGACTCTATTGATTCCTTTTGGTGCTTAGGTTTATATACATTTAACCAATGTGAAGCTGAATATGGGATTTGTTTTCCATTTGCTATCTATGCTCTTAAATTATCTTTATTTATCTCTGTAGACATTGATTTTAGAAGAGAATTTCAAAAGGGCTTAAGGTAGTGTCACTTTCTTAACCTGTATTTTAATTTTCAGATTTTCTTTTTAGATGCTTTAGATATTTTTCCAGGCTTATAATTACCTTCAGAGCTTCCTTTACTTTTACTAGGAAGAAAAAAACACACAATGCAACATTTCCAGCAATGTTAGTCACAGTTGTTTCACAAATAGCTTTTTCCTTTGTTTCTCTTTCTCTTTTCTCATCTGCCTCTTTTATCTCCACTGTTTATGTAGGACATTGTAATTTTTCTTCGATCCCTCCTTCCTCTCTGAGGGTCACAAGGGCCTTTTCTAGAAAGCTATCTGCCCTTACAAAAAGACAAAGGGATAAATGGGAGCACAATAGACATGCAGAAGCTGCAGGCGTGATAGAACAGCATCCCAGGGGTGAAGGGAATGCACAGTTACGGTACATGGCTGCTTGAAAATTAAAAATAAAAGAAGACCAGCAATCAGGTAAGTTGAAATCGTCAGTGCGTTAACAGGAATGGTTGGTTCGAGTTGAAGGAGAGTGTTGATGTCGTCAGGAATGAAAATTCAGACTTGACATGAACATGACTATAGAAGAAAGTTGCTCAAAGAGCAGGTGCTGAGACAGTGTGCTGGGCCCGAAGCTGGCTCCAGAAGCCCGGCCGCCCACCTGCTCCCAGCGGCACCTATGCCGGTGCCTGGGGCTCCTCTGTGGTCGGCCTGCTCGCGGTGAACACCAGCAAACACCGTAAAACACCATAAGCCGGGCCTTTCCCTCCCAGAGCCAGGCCCTGACCACTTGCCAGCAGCCACTGCCTCCAGATAATTACATAAAATCTTTGTTACAACCTCTAGCCTCACTCAGCGGAAATCCAAGCAAACCAGTTACAAACTTCCCTATTCTCTAAAATCCCACATGGAAAAAGAGGGCCCAAAGTCCATTTTATTATTTACTAGAAGAAGAAAGATAAAATTTTTACTTTTATTTATTCCTTCTGAGCTATTCAGATGTGATTCCTATTATTTCATTTTATTTATTTATTTATTTTCTCCTCTCTAGGTATTTTCTTCCCTCTCTCAAGGCTGTTTAATCCTTAGTTTTCAGTAGTTTGAATACAATATGCTCAGGTTTAGCGTGGGCTTTTGGTTTTGTTGTGTTTTGTTTTTGTTTGTTTCCTGCTTGGGGTTTGCTGAGCTTCCTGGATCTGTGGTTTGATGTCTGACATTAATAATTTTGAAGAAATTCTCAGTCCTAATTGCTTCAGATACTTCTGTTTCTCTGTCCCCTTCCGGTACTCCCATTATATTTATGTTACAACTTTTGAAATTGTCCCACAACTCTTGGACATTCTGTTCTGTATTCTTTCATCATTTTTCTTTTTGCTTTTCAGTGTTGGATGTTTTTTTCATCAGATGCTCAAGCCTCGAGATTCTTTCTTCAGCTACGTTCAGTGTATTGATGAGTCTGTTGGAAGGCGGTCGTCATTTCTGTTACAGTGCTTTTGACCTCTAGCACTTCCTTCTAGTTTTCTGTGCTTACTTTATTCCTGTGTTTCTGCATGTTTCTCCTTTATCTCTTAGAGCCCTAGGCCTATTAAGTGCAGTTGTTTCAAATTCCCAGTCTGATAATTCCAACATCCTTGTCGCATCTGATTCTGGTTTTGAGGCTTACTAAGTCTCTTCAAACTGTATTTTGCCATTTAATATACCCTGTGATTTTTGTTAAAACCAGGTTTGATGTACTGAGTGAAAAGAACTCTGGTAAGAAAGCCTTCAGGAATATGGTGATAAGGTGACAGGGAGAGCAAGCGTTCTACAGTCCAGAGGGGAAGCCTCAGTCTCTGGTGAAGCTGTGCCCTGGTCCAGGAGGGGAGGGGAGGGGAGGACTGTGAACTTCACCAGTGCTTCTCAGTTTTCCCTTTCCCCACTTAGCTGGGACAAGATGTCCAGAGGAGGCTATAGTTGGGTATTTTTCTTCGTTCAGTTAGTTTAGGCTCTGATAAGACACCAAGAAAACAGGCCCTGGTTAAATGGCTTTCCCTGTGGGCAGGCCTTCATAAGATAACAGAATACTCTGGCTTATTTCAAAACGGTTTCCTTTCCCCTCCCTATGCTGGAAGCCCAAGGGGCTTTTTCCCTGAAGGGCGGGCCCTGGTTGAGCTTCTGGAGGCTAATTTTACTATATTGTGGGGACTCCCTTATGAATGCTTCCCCTTGGAGTTTCTAACTCTCACTTGTCCACACTGAGCCTCCAGCAACTTGTCAGTCACAGTTCAGGTTTGCTCGCCCTGTCATGAGATCTCGAGGAGGAACCAGTGGGTTCTGCTCACGGGTTTCTGACCCAGTTAGTTGTAATTCTCTGTCTCTGCCTGTCTTTCCAATTTTGGGGGCAGTGATCTGCCCAGTGACCTCACTTTTCTGACAGATCTAAGAAGAGTGTTGGTTTTTTTTTTTTTTCATTTTGCTCAGTTTTTTACTCGTTAGCATGAAGTGTTGACCTCTAAGCTCTTTAGATGCTGAACCACAAACTGTAAGTCTAGTCTTTTTTCTCTCAATGCCATACACACTGAATGTGAAGCAGTACTTCACCTATAGGTGTGTTTTGAATTTTGCAGACAAGCTTATATGTTGTATTGTTTTCTGATCCATGTAATAAATTTCAATATTTGTATTTCTAGACAATATTAGGGTAGCTAGGAAGCACATATTAGAGTGTTCTGTTATTAGTATTTAAGAAATAAAACTCATAAGTTATAAAAGTAAATACCTTTAGTCATAAGGATATTTTTACAGCATTTAAGCAATTTAAAATATAGGCACTTAATGCTTAAACATTAAAAAGCTTTTAAGAAAAAAAAATAACTCTTAAAGTAAAAAGCAAATTATAAGCACTTGAATTATATTTCAAAAATAAACCCCACCAAACTATAAATTCACATATAAATATCTATTTTGAGGCCTAATTGGTCTCTCAAGCTTACTATGCCCACAAAAGGAAATCTGGATTTCCATGCCCACCACTAATATATGTATACTTGTCCAATCTCACTAAAGAATACCATCTTCTACCTCATCCTACCAGCCCAGAACTTGAAGTCCTTCTTGATTCCCCACCTCACTCTCTGATTTCTGTATTTCACACATTTAATCAATCACCAACTATTGTTTGTGAGTCAACAAAATATTTCTCTACTTCTTTGCATGCCTACTGCCACCACCTTCCTCTGAACACATCTAGCCTGTCACCTGGACCACTACGGTCGCCTCCTAACCAATCTCCCTCTAAATCTGTTCTCTGGAGAGCTATCAGAGTAATTGACTAAAAAGAAAAATCAGACTCAGTTCTGTACTTAAAACTGTTGATGACTTCTTTCTATTTAAAATTGAATGAGAATCCCTTAAGATGGCCTGCAATGCCCTTGGTATCTTTGAACCCACAATTTCCACCTGTCTTCCTTTTGTTCACATTGGCCTTTCTTCTCACACAGTAGGCCAGGCTCGTCCTTGCCTCTGCACTCAGAAGCTTCTAAGTGTGGAACTCGCTATTCTTGTCTTTGATGAACTGTCTCCAGATCCTCTTAGGTCTCTGCTCTATTTCTGCATCCTAAGGTTCTTCCTATTTAATAATGATAGACTTGGTCCACACCTAACTGTACTCACATCTTTCTGGGTTTTTGTTTGTTTGTTTGTAGCAATTTTTATTATCTGAAATTGCTTTGTATATTTATTTGAATACATATTGAGAGTTTTCTCACTCCATTGGAATATAAGCTTCATGAGAACAGGGCTTGCATATCTCATCTTTTATTTTAATTGCTAGAACAGAATTTAATGTATTTTTTGATAGATGTTCAATTAATGTGTTTAGTGATACACAACTGCATTACTTGTGAGATTAACAAACAAATATCACAGAGAAGTAAATCGGGAAATTGGAAATAGTATAGATGTTTATGTTCAAGATGAATTTTCACAGAATAAAGCTTTCACTTTCCAGAGAACATGGTTGTGAATTAATGGAAAGAACTCGAAAGAGAATACATAAAGAAAAATTTTGGGTGAACTAGCAATGTATATATGGGTGACTCTGAGGACTGATGGATTTCAAGAAAGTAAATCCCTTTCTAGGGTCAAACTTAAAAATTATTTGAGAGTAACAGGGAAAATAAAATAGGAAATGAATTTATCAATTTCCATTTTCCCCATAATGATGATCTTCAGTGTTCAAACCAACAATTAAGCAAGTACAAAAAAGATTATGGTATTTATTTAATTTTTTTTTTTTAATATCTTTATTGACTTCAGAGAGAGGAAAGGAGAGGGAGAGAGAGAGATAGAAACATCAATGATGAGAGAATCATTGATCAAGCCCACAACTGGGCATGTGCCCTGACCAGGAATCAAACCTCGATCGCCTGGATCCTAGGTCGACGCTCAACCGCTGAGCCATACCCGGCTGGGCAAGATTATGGTATTTAATTATCGATTCTTACATTTACAAAAAAGTTTTTGTTTTCTTCTAGATATTATGTTCTCTGTTTCCATATAGTGAAGTGGTTTAGAAAAATCTGAGTCAATCTTTCCTTGAAATTCTAATTCTGTCAGTTAAAAGTTGTGCTATTTTGGGAAATTACTTAACCTCTCTGAGCCTCAGTTTCCTCATAGGAATATTAACATCTAATTCATAGAAAGCCTGTGCGGATTAAATGAGTTTATGTAGAACTTAGAAAACAATAAGGGTCATATAGGTGTTAGTCGTTGTTTAGTACATTGGTTGCATGTCCTTCTGTTACAGTAGTGAGATTCTTGATATTTCCTGACACCGACTGACACTTGCTTATAAATAGTCTCTATTAGATTGAATGAGCCAGGAAGAAACAAACACACACAGGACAGCTCTGAGGCGGCCGAGTTCCAACTCACTTTCTCTGGAACCCAGAGGGCAGTTCTCGGGGCGGCGGCAGATGAAGAGATAAACTGTGATTTTCTCAGCTTTTCTAAGTGGCAACTGTGGGCCTTAGAGGCAAGGGCCTCTTTTAATGATTACAAGGCACGAAAAGCTCATTTTTTCTCACATGGTAATGTTAGAACTTTTCTTCCTGGCAATGTCAGGATCTGACCCACACTGGAGAAGCCCTGGAGCTGATCTTCCCGACCAGGGGTGGCTCGCAGGGAGCCCCTGCCGTGGCTCCGGGCCCGGGCCCCACCACTAGCCCGCCTCGCCCCGCAGAGAGCTGCTGGGTGCTCGGCTGTCCCCAGCCTCACCCGCGGCCACTTGCCTCCAGGGTCGGCTGCATCTCTAAACAATGTATTTTGAAGAGAAAGATGGTCACACAAACTGAGGAAATACCCAATCATTTCCTAAATTACTGCAGAGAAGGCAGAGTCCTTCTCTCTCCCCCAGTTATCTAAAAGAGGGATAGAGCAAAAACCTGCATCCTGTCAGACAATTGGAAGTAAGCATTTGTGGGGCAAATCATACTGAATTTTTATATTTCCACTTTTCTCTCTATTATCTCATAATTTCTACTTTTTTTCAACTGGTAAGGGCACTCCTGGAGAAACTTTTAAAAGCTGGAATCTCAGTCTTTAAAAAAATGTCCTCAGCATACTTTTCAGTCTAGTGTATTTGTTTTTTTATGTAAATATTTAAACTGGTTTATTTTCATTAATAGTCCGATGCTTTTTTTTTTTTTTAAATATATGTATTTATTGATTTCAGAGAGAGGAAGGGAGAGGGAGAGAGAAATAGAAACATCAGTGATAAGAGTCATTGATCAGCTGCCTCCCACACGCCCCCTACTGGGGATTGAACCCGCAACCCAGGCATGTGCCCTGACCGGGAATCAAACCACAATCTCCTGGATCCTGGGTGGATGCTCAGCCACTGAGCCACGCCAGGCTGGGCTGATGCTTTCTAATTAAAATAAAAAAAATATTGAATTTTTGACGCGTTCTAGTCTTCATGCTAAGCAACTTAGTGAATACAAACTTGAGTAAAACATAGTCTCAACCATTCAGGAACTCACAAGCTCATGATATCCTTGAAGGCCTAAGAATCTATCAAGGTGCCCAACACAATGTAAACAAAAAGTCAGGCTTTGAGTTGGTAAAAGTAAATGATATACATAAGCTTTGTTTCCCATAGTGGGAAATAGGATGAATGGGAAAGAAAACTGGGAAAGATGAAAGGGAAGGGAAAGAATGTGAAAGTAGGGAGTGTGGGGGCAGAGAAAGGGGCTGATGCAGCACAGGAAAGTGGGTTCCCTGCACTGTATTTCTACTTTAAAATAAAAAACCCAGCACCACCATTTTTAATAGAACTGTCCAGGGAAGGAAAATAACCTTAATTTAAGTATCTTTCTCAAACACAAGGAAAAAGCATGTTAATCATATCTGTATTATGTAATAACCATTCATTCATTCACGTGACAAATATTTATTGGACTTCTACGATAATTATGCAGAGTAAAATTACAAAAAATCAAGACGATGGTTTTTAGCTTAATGCAACTGAAAGTCAGATGGGAGAATCAGACAAGAAACCCAAAAGGACAAAGCAGAAGGCAAGTGCCCTTTGTGTTGGAAACAAGACATTGAGACAATTGTGAAGCGAGGAATGAATTTGGTGGCTGGGGCAGGGTCAGGAAATGAAGGCTTTTTGTGAGACAGAGATATTTAAGCTGAGATCTGCAGAATGGGGAGACAGCAGAAGACCCAGCATGTACAAAGGCCCTGAGTTGGAAAAGCCTTGGGTGTTTTCAAGGGTTTAAAAGACAAAAACAAACACAAAACAGTAGCTTATTTTGGAAAGAGAATAAAGGTCAAGTGTGGCAGGGGCCAGATGATTTGGGTCTGCATACCCCTCTGTAAAAGTTTAGGGTGTCTTCTGAGTGCCCCGGAGGGCATCCAATGGGACACAATCCAATTTATGTTTTAAAATATTAACCTATCTGTCATGGGGAGGGTGGATGTTTGCGCTTTGGGGGTGGGTGGGTGTTGGTAGTAGTGACGTTTTGTAATCTAAATCTTACAGATTTGCATGGAAGCAAAGTTTAGAATAAAACTCCAATTTAAGCTCAAGATGTCCTCATAGTAGAACCAACCACATGGCACCATATAGTTAATGTTCCATCATTTCACCCTGTCTTTATAGGGGTGCAGATGCTTGGGTCTCCATCAATAAAACTTTACCAATAGCAATAATAACATTAACAAATAATTTTATCCCATGCTAACTCTGAGTATGAGTTACAGCAAGTTGATGGTTTATGCTCCTTGAAAATTAGAATTAAAGAAATATTTCAACAGCTGTGGTACAGAGAAGTTAACTCACCAAGGATGTACAGAAAATAACTGGCAAAGCTTTGATTTCAATTTTTGTTCCCCGAATCCCGAGTTTGCATTACCCAAGATTAGAGAAAGTAGACCACTCTAATATCACTGTGTGATATTTAGTAAATTGATCTAACATTTTGTAGCAGAAAATGGCAAAAGGAATAATTTGACAAAAAATATTCAGTTCCTCCTCTAGAAATTTGCTTGCCTGCTTAATAGTACTATTTTATTTCTATAGCTCTTTATATATTCACTTATTTGGATAAATTACATTAAATAATATATATTATTTATAACCCATAAATAATATACTATATTATTATTTATAACCCATAAATAATATATAAATATACTGAATGAAGTTTTAATTTATATAGCATCATATATTATTCTTAAATATATTCCATATGGTATGCATGGAAATTGCTTTTTTGTCCACTTTACTCAGTAGGAAGCACTCTCATTTAGCTAGGTGATGTTTTGAAGGACATAATTAAATATCTACTCAGAGAGGCTATTTAAACAGCCACTCTAAGTAGGACACATCAGTCGTTCCTTATTTTCCTGTCTGCACAGCATTTATTGCCATCTGAAATTATCTTGACTTTAAAAATTTCTTATTCTGTTTCCCTCATTAAAATTTAAGGCCAATGAGATGGGAGACTTTATTTGTCTTGTTCCCTAGTACCTCAAACTTGTTTGACAATAGTGCATTGAGTACACATTTGCTGAATAAACACTGCTTTAAAATATGTAATACTGACCCCAAATCGCAAACTTGGACTAGAACGAAATTCTTTAGACTGTTGTTCAGTGTTTATTTTATCACCCCGCGCCCTCGTCTGAGATCACAGTCATTTGAGATCGTGTATCAGCATGAATAAATGAGATGGTGTCTTGCATTTCAAAAGCAATTTTCAGATAGATACATTTTTATTTCAAGTGGATCACAGTTCCACATATTGGCAACACAAGTTTGTTGTTGTTTTTTCCTTTGTTTTTTTGGATTGTGTTTCGTATGAGGGAGATGAGGTCAGTCATCACCATCACTTGAGACTGATCAAAGCATAAAATGTTGCATAAAACAACTCGCATTTAACCTCTGACAATTAAGAAGTAAAGGAAAATTCATGAATTCTTAAAAGATTGTCCCTTGATGCAGATATCAGCCTCTTTCTGTTTTCAGAGTTAATTCACATGGGTGTCCTTTCCATAGGCAATTTTATTTTTCTTAAACAACTGGTATTCCCATTGAATTTCATGGAGGGGAAAAAAAAAGTAATTTAAAAAGAACATATTCCTTATTAAGCCTGTAACTAGGCTGAGTAACATTCAGAAAACAAATTCCATTTTAGTTTTTCAAAAGTAAGTTTAAAAGTAAATTCCTTGAACATTTGTCTTGGGGCTGAAAGTTGTTTGCCTGTAACAACTGATGTTTGCAATCAGCATCTTTAGCACAAAGGGACGTAAGAGTAATAAAATAGTAACCACCTCCCATTTTTATCAGTTCTCCATTTTCTATGGCTGAATTCTGTGGCTGAAAAGGGTGAAAATAGACTCCCAGCTCTGCCTCCATGGACACATGGATACCTCTCAAAGGACACATTGACTCCACTGCCAATGATGCATGTGGTTCCCACACGAGGAGAGGAGCCCACCTTCAACACCGAGAAGCACCAGGGTGCTGTGCACAGTGCACAAAGCAGATTTTAAAAAAATCCATTCTTTCCACTTGCTGTATTGTTTGCATAGTCAGATTTTACTAAGAGCAGAAAATAGGACACCTTTTGTAGAAGGAGGGACAAACAGTCTGAGTAAAAATCGATGCAGGTAGTTAGGAGGTAAAGTCATTGCTCCTGCATTGAACTGCATTTACATCTTTGAGTTAAGGCAAACAGTAAGCAAACGCTAAAACACTAGAAATCAAGATGCTAATATCTACAAGAGAAAAATTTTCCCCCAAAGAGAAGAGTTTTTCTCTTTGCCCAAAAGGACTTAGTGAATCAAATATTTCCTTCCAGTCTTGTAGGAATATACTGATCTGGGTCTGACCGTTTGCTCCAGTTAATAACATTGCTGGGACGGCCTTTCTCTCTCCTCGGCCACCGCCGGGTGCGCAGGGCCATGCCCCGGCTGTGCCCCGCACGGTCCCCGCATTCTCGCAGCGACCCTGCGCAGTAACCCTAACGGGCAGCTCCACATGTTACTGCCGTGTTGTGCGTGAAGGAACAGGGGTAAACTATCAGGGCTGTGCAGCTACACAGCGGCTGAGTCAGAACTTGAACCAGAGACCTGAGTCCTGACCAAATGGTCCTACAAAAATGACCGAGTCACGTCTTATTAATTTCCAACCTTGATTCCAACTCTTTTTAAAAAAAATATGTCTTTATTGATTTCAGAGAGAGAAAGAGAGAGTGAGAGAGGGAAACATCAATGATGAGAGTCACTGATCGGCTGCCTCCTGCAGGCCCCCTGCTCGGGATCGAGCCTGAAACCCAGGCATGTGCCCTGCCGGGGAATCGAACCCTGATCTCCAGGATCCTAGGTTGATGCTCAACCACTGAGCCACACGGGCCTGGCTTGACTCCAACTCTTTTACCATAGTCTACCGTTCTAGAATTAACAAGTGCACAACTAATAATTCGCTTTTTATCTTACAATCTTGAATGTTTCCAAAATTAATTTTCAGTTTCTCAGCCAGATCTGGATGTTTTGGTTACAGCAGCATTTCTAAATGGTCCTTGATACCTAAACACCCTTAGTGCTAGCTGTCTCCACTTATCATTTTTCAGTGAACCGCACACCTTTGGTTTTTCGCCGGTGCTACTCATACTCCACTGAACATGTCTTTCCTCCAGAGCCCATCCTGCCTGGCTCTGCTTTCCTACTTCATTTCCTAACCTCCACATGGCATTGATCTTTTCCTAGCCAAGCCAAAGCAGGCTTCACCTGCAGCTATCGTAACCAGGATGTTTTAGATGATAAGCTTTAGACAATGTAACTATCAATTAAACTAAATTCTTCAAGGACAGAAACCTCTTATTCTGGTTCCTCTTTCATTTTTCATATTGTTACCTAATAAGTAACCTGTATATGTTTATTGACTGTAGAAATAGAAATAGTATCCTATTTGAATATGTATTTAAAGAAAAATTACTTTTGTGTGCTTTCTCTTCAGTTAGTACAGTTTTAACATTCTTAATCTGGCAGTAATTCAACTTGGTTATGGGGTAAATAAGTCACTTATCAAATCAGGAAACATATTCTAATTACCCCTGGAGCAATATTTTAAGAAGAGATAGTCTGGACAAAAAATGTGATTGGAAAACATAGGGATAGCATATGAATAGGGAAGATGTACAAAATTATAAGTCAAAAATTACATAATTTATTTCCCTTGTTAAGTAGGGAAATAGAGTCAAATGCATAGTTACATGTGACTTTCTTAAACAAGGAAACTAAACTATGGAGCTTGCTGAAGAGTGTACTGATTTGGGCACCTACAGATTCCTTTACTCTCTAAGTTTGCTGCAGTTAAGAAGTTCTAGCAGTACCACGATCACCTACTTAAGAAGGGAAAGCATTATCTGGCCATGGATTCATGCAAAGAGCACAGCTTCGACTTTGGTCTACACGGTTCCTTCTCATGGGAAATGCAGCAAACTGCCTGCTGAACCCAAAATGCTCATTTTCATTATCACCTTTGAAAACCGTGTGCATATCGGTATGTTCACACCTGGGCCTGTTTTTTCCTCTCTGTTTATTTTGTTGCTGTTTTTAAGTTAGGAATAGTCCTTTGAGGAGTCATTTTTTTAGCTTTTTCCCTGGATTTTCTCTGCAATGATTTGGTGAACACATATAATTTTTCATGGTCCACCCTCATTGACAGGCTGGCCCCAGGGCACAGGGTTCTGTGCAGGGCATCATGGTTTATTGATGAGCAGTGGGAGCTGAAGCCGAGCAGTGGAAGCTGGCACACCAGCTACAGATCCTTATTTAGAAACCAGCTGGGCATTCAGTAATGAGAGTGGGGTCTTGTTTGCAGGACTCAGCTCAGGCCAGAGATCTGTCTGAGGATGAGTTGGAAGGAAAAAAAAATCAAACAACCATGTAGTTCAAGTAGCTTGTGCCATCAGCAGTGTAAACCTAGCATTCTTCCTTTATCACAGTCTGAGTTATTTAAAAAAAAAGTTTAGGCTGGAACTAAGAGTAAACTAGGTTCTTGACCAAGAATTATATGTTTACAGTAAAAGAAAGATGAATTTATTTTTGCCAGAATAATTTGTTTTTAAAAGAAGTTATACTTATTTGAAAAAGTAATATATGCATATGGCAGACTTTTTAAAAAATTCAAACATTACATGTAAATAATCTGGGTAAGTACAGATATAATGACCATTGCTGCAACTCCTTTCAGAAAAATTCTATGTTCGTTTACTTTTAAATCCAATAAGTAGAGATAAACACACTTCCTAAAATTCACTTTTTTTCCCTTTAACAATGCATTGTGGATGCTGCTCCATCTCAGCCCACGTAAATTTACTGCATTGATTTTGGTGCCTTACATGGCTAGCACAGCTTATTTAACAGATCCGTGTTTCTAGATAACGGACAATGTTAAAAAGAACATGTTTGCACATAAGTAGTTTTGCAAATATGTGGAGTATATTTGTAGTTTAATTCCAAAAAAGTAAAGGCTAAGTCTATATGTCTTTTACATGTCTATCAAGATTTATGAGAGCATGTTATTCCAACGATCTTGACCATACCACTAAAATGTTAGTCACATTGTAGTTGAAAAATGGTATCTCATTCATGTTGTAATTTTGTTGTTTATGAGTAAAATTGAGCACTTGTACATGTTTTCCTATGCTATGCCTGTTCATGTAGTTTGCAAAATGCTCTCCTGAATTTTTTGTTATTTATACATTAATGATGAAATATATCACATATTGTTACAGTACTTACATATAATATTATGTAACATGTATATTGCTATTTTCTGTAATATAAGCTACAAATATTTTTCAGATTTCTTTGGATTTTCTTAATGCTATTTTTATGTAGATATTTTTACTTCTTGTAACACATTTTAGTAATTTCCTTTAATACTTCTGAGTTTTCTTTTTCAAAAAGACAATTCTTACTCCAAGTTATTAATTATTCTCTTACATTTCTAGATCTTTTACTGTTTTCATTGCTGTTGCTTAAGTTTTGGTCTACTTTAAATGTGTTTTATAATAAGGAGTGAATTAGGGGTCAGCTTTATATTTTTCAAGGAATTAAAACCTTGTCCAGCACTATTTGATGTATAACCTGTCTTTTTCCCATGTTTGGAATGTCAGCTCTCTTATTGCATGACTCTGTTCATTCATGAGCCAACCCCATGCTGTATTTATACTCTGTTTAATACATGGTTCTGCTGCTAATATTTATTTACACATACCAATTTCTTCTGGTATTCTATCGTGTGGGGTTGCTGTTTTTGGTTGTGAAGATTTAACAGAAAGTAGTCTCCACGTTTAAAAAATTTGTATCCATCCATGTATTCAAAAATAGTTATTAAATATAGGTTACGTGCCATTCACTTCTTTGAAATGAAGATGAAGACATCATTGCATGTCTAAATTGAAGTTGAAAATAAGAACTATTTTGGAAGAAATAATATCCCACACATCATTCACTGAAATTGGTGTTGTTGTAAAAGACAACGTAGAGTGTTGGCATTTTTAATTTGGTACAGTTACAGTTTTATTCTCCAAGGTCTAACACACCGTGGCTACACAACCCCAAGAAGCCATTTTTTCTTCACGAACCCTAAGTTAATGTTGAATAGAAAAAAGTTCATAGTCTACCGCAGGGAATGGTTGCCAGGACCATATGTAATAATGTGAACTTATTGTCCAAAGGGTAAATTGCTACTGGAATCATTTCAAATGTGCTTAGAATCACTCTAAATTGTGTGGCCTATCCCAGGAGGTTTAAAGCACAGTAGGGGGCTTATGTGAGAAGCTGCATTCAATCATTATTATCCAAGTTTAACTGTGCTCTGGTGGAACTTAGGCATCAAGGACTACTTTTAATTTGGCCAGGTAAATAGTCCAGGTGTCTACTAGGCATGTCCATCTAGTCATAAATGGTTAAATTCAGATCTAACATTTGAAGGGAGCTACCATTTAGTGACTGCAGCAAAAAATATAAAGTTGTAAAGTGACCGGTCTACTAATTTATAAGATTTACTACTGCACTGATTTCTAATCGGCAAATTGATATTCCTTATATTCAACCCATGCCAAACCCTGCAATGGACTTGAGAAAATTCCTCCTAACCTGATACTTTGTAATATCCACGCCTTCTATTTACTATAGTAATTCGCATGTTCCTGAGTCCAGGGTGGGTTCTACATTCCAGTCTGGCCATCAGCTTTGCATTTCTTGGCCATGGTGAGTGGTTCACATATGGGTGTGTCACCAATCAAAGGCAATGAATCATGATGAGGCTTTTTCCGACTTTTCTGGAAAAGAAACTGTCTTGCTACACTAGAATCTGAGTTGATATAAGGGGATCGATTTACTTTGGCAACTCTACAGTGTCTAACGGAAAACACAGCACACAGAAGGATGTCAAGAGATCAGGAGTGACCTATTCCTGAATACACATTTAGCCATATGTGACCCAAAATGTTTCTTTTTTAGCTTAAAGCAGTTTAGGCCATTTTTAGTTACAGAAGTTTATGAAGAATTTAAGATTGCTTAGCAATATTGTACATTAAATCATGATAATCAGTTATGCAATATGAGTATCTTGCATCTTGTACATTAACAGTGTTATTCTGTGTATTCTCCTTTTGTAAATTAAAAAAATGTATATATAAGTTCGAGCATAAATATCAGATATTATGTTCTCCTAATCAAGATACAATATATCAATGGCAATTTTAATTATTATATGAGGCTTTAAAAATCCCCTTTTAAATAAAACATTTTCATTTTTTTCAAAGATCTTCATTGGAAACCAATGATTATGAGCTCATAAGCTTCTCGTTAGTATATGCTAGTGGATTCATATAAAACAGTTCAGAAGCTCCCTGTTAACTAAGAGCATATTGTAGATTCTATAACATTTCAGAAACATTGTCAGGAGTAGCTTGTAAAAGGAACTGCTGTAGGCTTTAATCTTCTACCTACCTAGTGAGATGCAAACTTATAAAGTTTAAAGTTGAAACCATAGCATCTTGCTAACATTTACATGATTGACCAGTCTGTTATGTCATGAATAGCTGTCCACATCAACTACTGTTACTTTCGGAAGCCTCATGTGATCACACTATGATCACAGTGTGGATCCACAAGATCGGTGAGAGATACCAAAAGAATGATTGCCTATGACATACTTCAAACAGAAGGAAAATAGAGTAAATTTGATAATACCAAAATTTCAAAGCAGCTTCATATTAATAGCTGTCCATTGAGTATGGGTGTCTCTCTCTGTCTCTCCCCCCCCCACCACCTACTAGGTAACATCTAATGTTACTCTAAGCCATTTTTACTGTACATAACAAAGAATTTAAATGAAAATATCCAAAAATTTGTTTTGCTCATAAGATTATTCTCCAAATTCAATAATGATGTATCATTCTGATAGATATGCTTTGCTTTTAACCTCATTAGAATGACAAAAAGTCCAAGTAATTTTTGGTAATCAAAATGAGAAAGTGGCATGAAACCATGATAAGGAAAAGCCAGCTGAGGAGCCTGCTAAAAAACAATACCATGAATAATTGCTCCTTAATTATGCAAATTTAACAAATGGCAGAGGGTGGTTATATTTCTTGACCAAGGCTGCCTGCCAAGTCAACAAGCTGGCATGAATGTAGAAAGGAGCTGTTCTCTGATCCTAACTGGTGCATCTCCTACACTGCCAAATATTTTGTGGAAGAAAGAAATCTGTTGATTTTCCAAACAAGTTAAATGTATGTTTTGAGGGTTAGTGAATATGTTCAAGAGCATTGTTAACAAAGTTTTCTCAAACACATGGTGAAAATTTTAATCAAAGTTTTAAAGACACCAGAAAAAAACAAATAATAATTAGCATATGCTTCTGTGTGAAAATCTCTACATATCGATAAAAGGTTTTGCAAAAAAAATTACTGATAAAGTAAACATGAGTTGTCTTTTAATATATTGCTTAAAGAAACAAGCTATACAAGAAATTAATTATTGCTATGTTTCATTTTTATACCATGATTTTGTCATACATCTTAAACTTCTTAAATGAATAAGTACTTTAAAGTTTAGGTATTCATGTATTTGTGTTGGGACTCTATAAGCCAGGGCCATAGCTCTCTTCCTGACCTCTGCTATACGACAGCCTGCTGTTCCTAACTTACCCCCACAAGCACCTGCTGCTCTCAAGAGAAAATGGAAAATAACTGTGTGGAATCCAAGAGTCCCACAACTTTAAAATGGTAGACTTGTCCTCTGGTGAGCAACATTAGACACATTTTCCTATATAGTCATTGTGTAGGTAATTTTAATGGAGGAAAAGTAAGCTTATTTGCACAATTTCTTTCCTTCCAATAAATTTATTTATTTTACTACTTTTTAAAAAATATGTCTTTATTGATTTTAGAGAGGGAAAGGGAGAGGGAGAGAGGTATAGAAACATCAATGATGAGAGTCATTGATCAGCTGCCTCCTGCACGCCCCCCACTGGGGATGGAGCCTGCAACCCAGGCATGTGCCCTGACTGGGAATCGAACCGAGGTCTCCTGGATCCTAGGTCGAGGCTCATCTGCTGAGCCACACCGGCTGTGCTATTTTACTACTGTTTTGAATGAGGAAGAGAAGTGGCAGGTCAGTATCTCGCCAGTGAAATGCAGCTCTCAGTGTATTCTAGTTGGTAACAGGCCCTGGAGTCCTGCCCCTTAGGCAGCAAAATTGGAAAGGAGTTTCCTGATCATATGCCAGAGCTGCGGACTCCGCACATGGTCCTGTTGCAAATGTATTTCAGTAGGTTAGGGAAAATTCCTGAACAGCTTGGAACAAATAGTACACAAACAGTTGCCAAGAACTAAAGAACAGGAGGAAAGGAAAATAAAAGACAAGGATATGCGGGAGCAGAGGTTTAGAATTAGACTGAAAGGTAAATTAAGGGGGAAGTTGTAGTTGGAAATGTGGGTTGAGGAATGTCCTTTACTGACATTTTTTTACCTTAATCTTTATATATTTATATAACATTCTCTACTTGAAATAACATTATCAGAGGTGAAATGAAAGAAATATATATGAGTGTTTTTCTTTTATAGGCATGTTATTAGGCATCACACATCAATCATCTATCTATCTATCAATCCTAAGCCCCAGGATGACCAGTGATAACATGTTCGGGGTTTATAAATTTCTTTAGTAAAATACTTTATTCATTTGCAATAGGATTAACCCAGAGAAGTTTTAGTATCAATGAAACATTGTCCTACTGAAAAGTTATTCATATTTTGCTTACTTAAAAATGATCAGACATATATTCTTAGCAGCAAGCATGGGATTCTGAAAGATAAAGTAAAATAAAGAGAGAGCTGGCCGCCGCAGGCCATGCACATCATGAATCACTGGGATAAAACCGCACACGACCCTGATTTCTGGAAGAAGCGTAGAGACAATATATTTAAATGGATAATTCCAAGTCCTTTTAAAATATTTTTGTATCAGTTACCTTGTTTCCTGGGACTTGTAGTTTGAAAGATATTCACTCTAGTTTTTTAAAAAAAATTATATTTATTGTTGAAAGTATTACAGATGTCCCCCTTCCCCCTCATTGACCCCCAGCCTCTCCCCCTCCCTAGGTTTTCCTGGCATCATTTTCAGTCCATGGATTATGCATATATGCATATAAGATCATTGGCTAATGTCTTCCCTCCTGCTCCAAAGTAAAGAATTCTCGACGTAAAAGCTCTGTGCTCACTTGGTGCAGATCGGATAGATAAAGGAAAGCCATTTGAAGCTTATACTTGCATCTCCTGACTCTCAGTCCTCAAAGAATGTTGAATGCACAATTTTCAGGAAGTCACTCTTTACAGATGGCATTTACCAGGTAATGACATTGCTCATTATATTGTAGAATTATGCCACCAAAACCCAGCCTTGGAATTCAAACACTTCCTAGGAGGCTCTGCGTGCCACTGTTTTATAAGCGGAGATCACGGTGAAATTCTCCACCGGTGCCTACCGCTCGGTTACACCACGCTGCATACTTTCCGTAGTCCACGGGTGGGGTCAGTGAAACAAAGAACCAACGAGTCTCCAACACTGCATAGTGTAGGTTATCAAAAAGGCAGCTGTTAATATAAATGCTGTCAAATCCTTTAGCAAATTCAACAAGAGTCTCTGTCTGGTCTGCGACATCTGCAGGAAATATCATGCAGTAAAAATTCAAGAACTAATATGTGGTTTCAAAAGTACAGAGCAGTTTCTTTAGAAGGAAATCCACCAGGACGCATATTTGATAGACATTCAGAGCAGAGGTTCATGATGTTATCTGACATCAGGTGACCGATCTGGCCATCGTCTGATCGATACAAAATCAAGTTGCCGTCACCTCTGTGATGCAGTCTCCTCGGCCATCACTGTCATCCTGCTCCTGCCCACCATTGCCACTTGCCTGAGTTATTTCAATAGCTCTAATGGCTTTTCCCACTTACAGTCCTGCTCTCTTACAGTCTTCTTTCAAACAACCTCCTTGATGACTCTATTAAAATATATCAGATCGTTCTTCTGCTCTGCTCAAAACCACCCAATGGCTCTTTCTTTAGTTCAGAATGAAAGACACAGTTCTTACGAGGGCCTACGAAGACATTTACAGTCTAGCCTCGAATTACCTCCCTGAGCTCATTCTCCACCCCTCCCCACTTTGCCTTTCTGAAAACGGCTAGTTGTTGTCTGACTGTTTCTCAGGAACCAAGTTTCCTTTACTAGAACACTCTTTCCACAGGGAACTTACTGTTTTGAATCCTTTAAGGATTTGCTCAACTATTACCTTCGCCAATCTGACACCCCATTTAAAATTGCAGCACAGCCTGTCACACTCCATCCCTCTTATCCTGATCAAATCTTGTTTCCACGGCACATATCACATTCTGTATTGCTTTAAGTTAATTTGTATATGCCTTGTTTGTTTTAGATTGCTCCCTCTCCTCATGACAGAATTTAAGCTCTGTACGGACAGAGATTCTTAACTTTTTTATTTTTTAACTAATGGTTCCCTAGAGCCTAGAATAGTTCCTGACGCATGAAAAGATGCTCGATAAGTATTTGTCACTCGAATAACATCATAATTCGTGTAACAACAATGAAGCTCAGTAATTTTATGATAAATAGTGTGTTTTGACCAGAAGACTTAACTCTGCTGTGTGTTTGTTGCAGGAATGCTTTTTGTATGTATAGGTATTAGGTGTAGCTGTGGCATTACCAATGATTAGTTGAGACACCACAACACTATTTACTTATGAGACACTTTACAAATGTATTGACTTCTTTCTGGATTAGAATGTTTCATCTCTTTGAGGTTGTTGGGAAAGTTATGAGTGAACTCTGAGTACCCTCCCAGAGAATTTTCCATTCCTCATGATACAAAACCTTTGGGGAAGGAGCTGATTCAAATGACTAGGAATCAGTGCCAAAACGCCCTCACTATTTTCAAACAATAGGAAGCTATGTGTTACTTAAGGTTTCACACATGTCCCAAAACCTGGAAGAATATTATCCCCCCTGGATCAATAAATTGCAAAGATTCAAATACTACCCAAAGGAATTGTCTGCTGCATTTGGATATTTATAATTGAACAATGTGTCATCTTGGCCATGCTACCATCCCATCATTCAACCAAACACAAATCTAGGGCTGTTGTGAAGAGATTTTATAGATGTGATTAAAGTCCATAATCAGTTCATTTTAATGAAGGGAAGTTATCCTGAATGAACATTATAAAGGGACCTGATTCTATCAGTGAAAAGCCTTAAAAACAGAGCTGGGGCTTCCCTGAGAGAAGAGAAATTCCACCTGCGGACAGCAGCTTCAGTCCGCGCAGAAGACACAGTCTGCTCTCCTGTTGGCCTGGCCTAGAGACTTCAGACTTGCCTAGCCAGCCCCATAACCCTGCAAACCAACGCCTTGTAATAAATCTCTCAGTGTATACCCTCTCCTGGTTCTGCTTCCTTGATTGAACCCTGACTGATGCAGCTTCTAATACCTCACAGTGTTGTGGGGACTTGGTGGAAATCAAGGGCACAGCAAATTACACACTTAATTTAGTGCCTGCGGCCAATCCACTTCTGTGCGTGATAAGTAAAAATTGGAGAATCTTTACAGACTTGCCCCTGAGTGAATTCTGGCTGGCTGATTGTGATGGCGTTGCAGAGACTGAACATTCAGCATTCATCGGGTACTTTCACTAGGAATTTTTATTCCCCTAGAATTATCTCGTGTATCGGTGATTTTATGATCTTAGTCTTAGTAAATGACATATGTTATATCCCAATAATGAAATAAAAAGTTTTCATGAATCCTCCCACTAGAATGTAAGTTGGTGATGGAAGGTGAGTTTTTAATGTGTGTATGTGCATGTCTGTGTGTGTGTACAAATTACATGTTTTTGCCCTTAGATTTTTTTCTCCTGCTTTCTAAGCATCCATTGTGGCTTTAACTTTTCTGCTTGCCCTGCCCTTTAATATGAAGTAATATTTCATTAAGTGCCCTTTCAATATTCTCATAATTTTGTGTTATATGACTTATTAATGATAAAATAACTTTCCAGCAAAAACAAGAGACAAAAAAACTTATGTTTGGAGGTTATCTTTTTTTCTCTATCTCAAGTCCTGTGTGTGTGTGTGTGTGTGTGTGTCTGTGTACAAGTGCACACACGTTTGTATGTATGTAAAGAACATAAATCACTTTTAAAAAATAGAAGAAAATGGAGACCTAGAAAACAAAAGTTAGTTCACCAATGTACCTAAATAAGTGTCTAAATCAGTAAATAATCAATAATTGTTAACTGAGTGAGTTGTTTACACTCTATGGAAAAGGGAATCTTCCAGGGACCTCTTTGGCTTCTAAGTTAATGCTCCTGGGGTCCATTCTGCCTTAGATCATGAGCACATATCTGTTATCTCCGGGGTTAAGAACAAAGGCTGTCCAAATTCCAGATACTTAACTTCTAATAATTTTCTAACCATGTTTTCCAACATAGGCAGTGAGTGCCAAATCATCACTTCTGCTAGTAAGATTATTGCTGTTTTTATTGTTTATCACATAGAATAAAGATGTATTAGATATAAAAATTTACGGTGCAAAGGCATATCCTAATCCTTCCATAGTATCTAAACTCACACCAGTAATCTTTTTGAAGTTATTTTTTTGTTTGTTTTTGCTTATTTATTCTTGAATGCTTCTGGTTGCTCATGTTCATACATTTCCAGAAAGTGTGAGGTGGCATTTTATTTCTTAACAGGAGCCACATATCGAATTTAGCCCACTGTGTACTCTGTTAAACTGCTTTGTGCACATCCACATACTGTATCTTTGTCAAGAAATCAATGACATTGTTCTGTTCTTCCAAATTCCTATGGCATATCTTCACAACGTCTGCTACGACTGGCCTCATTTTGGGAGAAGCCCCCTCACATCAATTATGAAGCCACACAGAGCCTTCTAATGGGGCACTCTGCCTCTCATCTGTCCTGACGAGGGACTTCCCTTCACATCGCTGCTCTCTCATTATTTTCTTTAAAAACAAAAACAATAGGGAAAACAGAGAAACAAACAAAACTTTCATCATCCGACGTCTTTGTTCCAGATCTCACAACGACCCCTCATTTTCTCCTAATGCAATTGTAAAATTCAGATCCAACACTCAAGACCTTTTAAAACATGGGGTCCGAAGTCAGGATGCCGGTGTTTGAATGTTGTTTTTGCTGTTCACTGGCCGTATGACTCAGTCAAGTTCCTTAAATACATTGTGCTTCCCGTTTCTCATCTGTAGCGTGAAGACAGTCATAGTATCCACCTCAAGACTGGTTAAGCGGATTCAGTGAGTCCGTACGTGGGGAAGGTTTAGAATGGTGCCTGTCAGATGGTATTATAATGATTATTTATAACTTGTCCTTCACGTTGGTCAAGCAGAAACGACTATTCTAGGGAATGTGTACTTAATATAGACAGAGACAAATTGCACAGCTAGGAACGTGGAGAACTTGGACTTTGTGACACCCCTCTTTAGCTTTGCCGGTGCAGCCACACTAGCCCTTGTGATCTGGGAACAGCGACCAGAGGTGGGCCAGCAGGGCGTGTCCCTCAGCACTGGAAACATCCAGCTTTAATCATCACCGGCTAACTGAAATACTTCGGTGCTGAGTCATGACCTTGGTTTTATATAATATAATAAACACTGTTTCTTCTAGAGAGACTTTCTGTTCTCAGAAATCTTGAAGGGAATTAAAGGGAAAACAAGATATGGGAACAATATGAATCTAAAAGTAATGAAACTCCTTTGCTTTCCTAACATAGCCTTTGCGCCCAAAAAGTCAAGTGCATACCCATTTTATCTCTCTATTAATCCTCAAGACCACTGCCGTGGCCAGTTCATTTTACTGTCTCCAAAACTCCTAAGTTCTGCCACTACTAATGTATTTATGTTCTTCCTTTGTAGTATTTCTCTCTCTGTTTGGAGATCAACTTCAATTTCTATGTGTCAAACATTTTTGATATCTCTAGCCACGGTCTAACTCTCCATTCATGAACTTCCTCCCTTCCCCCCTCCCTCCTCCCTCCCTCCTTCTCCCTTCCCTCCTTCCTTCCTTCCTTCCTTCCTTCCTTCCTTCCTTCCTTCCTTCCTTCCTTCCTTCCCTCCCTCCCTCCCTCCCTCCCTCCCTCCCTCCCTCCCTCCCTTCCTTCCTCCCTCCTTCCTTCCTTCCTTCCTTCCTTCCTTCCTTCCTTCCTTCCTTCCTTCCTTCCTTCCTTCCTTCCCTCCCTCTTTCCTTTCTTTCTTTCTTTCTTTCTTTCTTTCTTTCTTTCTTTCTTTCTTTCTTTCTTTCTTTCTTTCTTTCTTTCTTTCTTTCTTTCTTTCTCTTTCTTTTCTTTCTTTCTTTCTTTCTTTCTTTCTTTCTTTCTTTCTTTCTTTCTTTCTTTCTTTCTTTCTTTCTTTCTTTCTTTCTTTCTTTCTTTCTTTCTTTCTTTCTTTCTTTCTTTCTTTCTTTCTTTCTTTCTTTTCTTCTTTCTTTTTCTCTTGCCAATATTGACTCAATGTTCCCCATGTTTCAAGCCCTCTTCCATGACTAAAGAGTCTAAATGTTTGAAACCTGGAGTAAAATCCCCTGATGCATTATAATCAGATCCCTTAGGGTAGGTAAATTTTGTAAGTGCTTAACCATGCAATATAACCACATAAAAATGATTTAGCTCTGTCATTACCACTTTAGGAGCAGAGTGAATGTTAGGAAGGAAGGTGAGAAACAACTTATGTGCATTTTTCTACCTCAATTTAAATTTCACAAGATTTAGAAGTCTTAATGGGAAAAGCATAAGCAAAGAGATTGTCTTGGATTCATTGCTTACATAAAAGTAAGGATAGGGCCTACAAAACTCTGAACTTAAAGTTTAGGGAAAAATTAAATAAACATTTGAACATTAATATTCTTTCCTCATAGCTTTAACTTATATAAAGGTGAAAGAGATGGTTTAAAAATCCTAAATTTAAATTTAGAGAGTAGGAGGGAGGGTGTGTGTGACCTTTAACAACAAAAGAAACCGTGAGTGCAAGCCTGAGTCTCCGCTATCTGCATATCCGAGAGCATCGCTCTTTCACCAAGTATTCTCACTAGATTAGGGTTCAGCTCCCCTGTGCCAATCAAGGATAAGGGACACATGGAAGCTTCAAGCTTTCATCCTAGGGCCTCATTTAGCTACTAATTACTGATGAAATCATTATAGGCCTCCATCAGTTAACACACCACTCATCCCTGTTAACACATGAATGCTGTCAGAGGCCATGGTGTGCTATTTAGGTTGCTATTTATCAGCAAATTTAAATGTGTTTCCAGTTCAGGTAACAATCAAAGGGCACTCTTCTCTTCTTAAAATAATCCTACCAAAGTAAACACACCAACATCAATCCGTGTAATCTGTCATTATGGCCCATTACTCTGGTATCTAAAAATTTGTTTGTTAATATTTTGCATTTTTACTAGAAATAGATCTGAGATGTTCAGGTCGCTGTGTCCCAAAATTAAAAATTAGCATTGTCTTTGTACAGCAACTTAAATTCAACTTCCTCTCTGTGTCTAAACTAACTAAGGCAGTGCAAATGTTTGATTTGCTGCAAATCTATTTACAGGAAAAAATATTACATCACATGTTTTTTTGGACACAAATACTGTTACCAGTGAATTTAACAACTTATCTTTTCTCTCTTAGGAATTTAAATACATACAAAACAAGCCTGCCAATTGAGTCAAAGAAGGTTAAAAGATAAATAAATTTAGGAAGTAAATATAATTGACTTTTAATGAACTTGATTTTCATGCTGGGTACTTGTGTCAGTCTAAAATAATTTATTTTTTATACTTGTACACCTTTAGTTTTAACACATTAATTTACTTTAAGTATAATTTTCCTTCATTCATAAATGTCTTATATGGTTTATATCATGTAGTTGTGTGCTGAATCCTGATGTGCTAGTTCACAAGAGACAATTCACACATTTTCAGGAATTTTATGAGCCAGTTAAAATCCATTACTTAACAGATAATTAAAAATTAAATTATACACATTTATAATTAAATATGTTAAAAGGAAAGCTGATAATGAAAACGCACTTTTCCTAATTATTTTACTATATTTTTACTACAGTCATGACCTTCATGCTACTTACATGTACTTGATCTGTATGGTAGAAATGCTACATAATTGTGTGCTACTGAGCATCTCTTCTCAACTTTATATTGAGTGCTGTCACATTAGTAGCTTGAAACTGGACATGGTACAAATATTTATTTCATGGAAATTGGAAAAAAATACACATCAGAGCTTGACTTACTGTTTTGTTGATAACAGACTTAAGAAAGTGATGAAGAAATTGTTAATAATGCAGCTTAAACTTAAAAATATATCATGTCAATAACCATTCTATTTTGAATAGCACATGCAGAAAAAGAAAGTATTTTTTCATTATTCAATAATTTACTATTTCAGCAAAGTAGTCATTCACATACACCAATGGGTTCAGGTATCTTTATTTTTAAAATCCACACTAGAAGTGGTATTGCTTTTGTTAAGGGTTTTTATGCTCGATTTTTTACACTGGTTAATCTAACATCTCATTCTAGTAATGCCTAACCAGTTATTGAATTGTGTAAATCATATTTATGTAATATGCTTGATTCAAATTAGCAACCTCACCTATATCGCTGTTCTTTCCAAATAATGAAAACCTTCTCTCAAGGTTAACTGGGCCACATTACCCACAAACCTACTTAGAATGTTTCATTATTACAATTCTAACTGAAATACTCAGAAAATAATTTTCCTATAGTAAACACAATAGAAATTGTGTTTACTTATGACTTTCTTCTAGGTGACTGCACATTTCCTTCTAAGTCATATCCTTCCTAGCTAACGGTGAGGCAGGAGTCATTTTCAGCCTTCACCATTAATGAAGGTGTTCACTAATCTTAGGGACACTATTGGCATGTGATCCTTAGTCCCCCCTACTTGCCCCTCAAACCACGGGTAAAAGGATACAATGCTCAATATGTGTTATATGAATTGTAAATATGAATTATATAAATTGTGTCACTCCACTGAAAAGGTGAAAATCATGATCCTATAAAATAATAAACAAAGGGATGCCTGGCAGTGTTCTGGTGATCTTTTCCCTTCCGACCCCTTCATGCTCAGCCCCTTGAAGGTTAAGGTAATCCACTGGCTACACTGGGCTGGGGTCATTCTGGTTTATATCTACGGAACAGTAAAATAATGGAACTGAGCCAAAGCTCTAAACCCAAGGGACCTCCAGCTGCCTAGAGAATTCCAGGTTATGGTTGGTTGTCAAGGAAGTTCCTGAAACTTGAGGTTTTGTTCAAATAACATGTTTTTGCAAAGCACACATATCTTTTCCCTTAATGTTCTCCAGTGCACATTTACATCGCTCCCTATGTCCAAAAAAAAAGCTATAGAAGGTGTCTGATCTCTGTTTAAGGTCATGACCTAAATAACAAGTCATCTATTTTGGTAAACTTTCTAAACGATATTAAGAAATAGCAAATGTATAATATTTTGGCAACAAAACCATCCACAGTAGCGATCTCCTCCAAATATTTTTTTGAAACAATTTTTCATATCAAGCATTTCCTCCCTCCCAATTCAGAATACTACAATATCTGTTTCAGGATTCACCTAAAAACTGTATTTTACTTTCCATAATATAATTTAAAGTCTTGCCATTAATAACTATGAGCCTCAAATCCTGTAAAACATATTAATTTATTGTGCTACTTATCACTTATCCAGTTAATTGATACATATTTAAATGTCTCTGGGCTTCACAGAATCAGGAAACAATAACCTATATTCTTGGGGAAAATATAGGTTTTATTATATTATCATAGTGGATAATTTGGAAAAGTTTGAATTAGATACTATAGCATTTCAATTTAAGAAATAATTAGTTTTTCAAAATTTCAGTTTCTGTGCGACATTTTCCATTTCCCTGTTGCTATCCGAGTCATTTCTAAGCAGGGCACGGGACAGAAAGGATTTAGATTCTTCTCTCAGTCCACCAGAACAATAAAGTGAGGCCACAGGGGTGGTAAATATACATGGTCGTGTCCACTAAACTGTATACTTTTCTAAGGCCAGATATACATTTAACCCTCCCTGACATTTTTAAGCCTACAACTACTGATCTTTATTCATGTCTCGCATTTTGGAGCCAGAATTCTTTGTGCTTTGCTGGCAAGTATTCTACCTCAATGGGAGAGTCTTCCAGCACCGACCAGCCTCCTTTCCAATAACCTTCTCCCTACAAGGTCAAGGGGCTGGGGTATATAGGATGGGCGGACACTCTGCCCCCACCTTTCACCTGCCACCCTCCACTCCTGTCACTCAAGCGGTCCCATTCCACACCTCCCCCACTTTGGAGGCCACAGATAGTGATTTCCTCACATTGACTGAAGGGCCACGTTACCAAGCTATCTTATCTTACATTCAAAAGAAATCTGAGAGACATCGGAAAGTGAGAGTGGTTTTGATTACTGAAGCCATTTCTTTCACACAAGTTGAACACGGCTCTTGAGATCGTTCCCCGACTTTCCCAGGGACTTGGTTCAAACCCTTGCCCCTCTTGGTTTTCTAGAAAGTATTTCTGGCTTCTGCTGCGAGAGGTTCTCTCTGAACTACTCTTTTATAATATTCACAATGTGGTGCTTGTTCTTCAAGGTTATATTTAAACATGATTCTATCTCATTTTAGTTTGGATATCACTTGTAACATAAGATATGTTATATCTAATATTATTTTTCAGAAATAAGATTCTTTTTGAGAAATTAAGAAAAATACATTTGTCTTACTGTATATAATGCTAATTAAGAACCTTCTTTTACCTGCAAGGGTAAGGGATAGTTTCTAGTAGAAAAATAAATTATTACTAAAATTTGAAAGAAATATCAATTCTTACTCAATTTTTGGCAGTTTGAATTTGGTTACCAATCTATCTGTACATCTGTTTTTTAAAGACAGACATTGGCTGATAAAAGATGTGTACTCAGTAAAACTACACACAATCTATTTATTCTTTTTTTTAAGAGTTTCAATTTATGTATATAGAATATGAAAATCTAATGACTGAAACTAATTTTCAAAAGTAATATTTTTAGAGAATCTGAGGTAGGTTTGAAAAAGAGCAGTAAATTTGAAAATCATTGGTGATTTAAGAATTTATTCTGAAGAAGCATTGTCAGGAAATTAATTGTTATGTTTCTACAAATTCCCTCAATGTGCATAAACATCCACATAATGAAATAGGAATTAATACCCGGGGTTCTTTCTTCTCATTTTATTAACATGCCCATTTTAGAAGAAACACACACACATAAAACACGTGAAGGATGTGGCTTTTGAGTAAAAGAGAGGGGAAAGCCCCCGAGTTCACAGATGGCTGTCAGAATAAAATGAAGCATGAGCCTGCTGAGGGAATCAAACATGGGTGTGAAATCCGAACAGAAAGGCACCGAGCAGAAGGCAACCTTTCAAAAGGCATTTGGCACCAAGTGGCATTGTGAGGGTTAATTTACTGCCAGGAGCTGCCGGGCCTTTCATTCTCCACAGACACACAATAGACAGATCCCCAAAGTGCCCATCATAATCACAGATGCTGGGGGATTAATGCTAAGATGAAAGCTTCATGAATATTAAAAATATCAAAACTGCTAATGATGTAGCAGAGTTTGAAATAACTAATTCAATCTCAGAATCTAAGAGTATGGCACGCAGGCAATAGTAAGACACTGTCTTTTAAAAACTGATTAAAACCTACTCAATTTGTAGCAGAAAGAGGCTTATGCATATTAGGGTCTGAATTGGCTGCCAAACTTTACAAATTGCACAGACTAATTACCATAATTAAGGCTTGGCTTGAAGAAGAAAATTCCATTTAGCTCAGGCTGACTCAGTAGAACTTCAACAAAGAAAGCACGGACATCAGATGGGCTCTTCCCTCAAATGATATTCCAAAGCCCACTAAAAATAAACAAACAAACAAAAGGGGCTCATCCTCTTAGAAGCAAGAAAAGCACCACTCGGGCTAAAATGGAATTGAAGGATAGTTCCATATTATAAAAGCCTAGTTTAAGCAAATTTGAAGTTTACTATGCAAGTGAAGCTCTGATTTTTTAAAAATGTGAATTCCTTAGTTTAAAAGATCTAATTATAAAATACTCATGTACAGAATCAATACATTTTCTTAATTTGAATTTTATTTTTTGTTCAGATATAATTGACATCTAACGTATTAATTGCAGGTGTACAATATTATTCAATGTATGTTTATATTGTGAAATGATCAACAAAATAAGCCTGGTTAACACTCTTCGCTACACATAGTTACATTCCCCCCCCCTCTTTTGTCATGAGAACTTTAAAAATATATATATTTGAAATTGATATTAGAGAGAAAGAAAGGGATGAGTACTTTTAAAGTGTACTCTCTTTGTAACTTTCAAACAGAGAATACGTTATTATTAACTATATTCACCACGTTATACTTTACAACCCAGGGTTTAATATTTTATAACAAAGTTTGTACCTTTTCACCACCTTTACCTATACAACTGATAAAAATTTAAGTGCATTATAACTTATTTCATTGGTTTAACAAATAGTTCTGTATGAGTTAGAATTTAATTAGCTTAGTTTCTGATCAGAATAAAGATACAACTTCCTGAATAATCTTATCTCTCTATTATTATGGACATCAGTATTACTAGAAGTAAATCAGTTTAGACCACATTATAGTTCATATATTCTTCAGCCTTCTTAAATCATTTGAAAAAAGCCATGTCAGCAGGTATAATGCTTATGTCCGTGTGTCGCCGAGACTAGAGTCAGCTAGTTCATCCGTGAATCGGAGTACTTCAGGAAATGTAATCATGAAAATTGACCTTATCTTTATGGGAATAAAGTTGCTATTTTTTTTGAATATTTTTTGAAACTAATTCCTGACACTGGATAAAGTATCCAAAACAGTTCCATCTTATTATGGAAAACATCATGAGCAAATTGTCTTTTAATCAGTGCTGAACATTTGGTTTATACTCCGGAAAGAATTGATCTTGAGTTAGAGTAGAGCATTTGCACTTTTAGTTTATAACAGTGGCTTATGGAGCATTCAAACCCTGCTGCGCTGTAATTTTAGTTTTCATGTGGAAACGCTTTTTGGTGTGCTTTCTCCTATATTTCAATGATTTTTTTAAAATGCTGGTAACCAAAGTTTTAACTTGCCTCCTTTTATCCAAGTAGTGTCCTATAATTTTAATTTTTCTACTGCCTCCAGTCTTGTCTCCCATTAATCTATTCTCCAGAGTGATTTAGGATACAAATACGATCATGCCGTTTAACTGCCTTCCCTCAGTCACTGGCTTTCCGAATGAAGCCTCGATGCCTTAGTCCAGCATCCAAGGCCATCGTAACTGGACATTTACCTCTCGTTCTTCATGTCTCGTTAATTGTCTCCCCTCCTTCCTTCCCTTCCCTGCTCCCTCCCTCTTCCTTTCTCCCCCTTTTCTTTCTTTCTCCTTAGAAATGTTTTTTGTTTGTTTGTTTGTTTTTTTGAAGATCTATGTTTTAGGCACTGAAATACCCACTGAGGATAAATACCAAACAAAAGAAATATGACTCTCTACCTTAGTGAAGATTATTACAATGCAGTGTATGAAAAATAAATTTAGGAGAAATATTTCTCTCTCTTTTTGCCCTCTAACCACCACTGCCCCACACATGTGCACACACAGAGGTAGTTTTCCACTTTCCAGCTGCAAGCAGAGAGGTGTATAGGGTAGCGGCTATGAGCATAGATTCCGGATCTCTGTTCAAAGGCTATCTCCAGTACGTAGGAAAAATGTGAATTTGGGCAATTTTCCCACCATTCCTACATACCGTATTTCAAAGGGTTATTGGGAGGATTACATAAGTCAATATAGTCTGGCACACAATAACTGTAGCTATTAATATTATGAGCATGCTCAGCGTAACAAAGGAAGGAAATGATGACGGCCTGTGACTGGTGAGGGGTCCATGCCAGTTTTAGGAGTGGGCAGAGGCTCCTCTGAGGAGCTAAGCACTGAGCAGATTTCTGAAGAATGCAAAGGAGAAGGGGGTGCCCCTGAGCCTAGGTGTTTTTCCTTCAGAAGGAACCGTCCAGCAGCCGAGTGTCTCGAGGCCTGAGAGAAAGCTAGCGAGGCTGCAGCACAGAGGGAACATGTGATAAATGAGCTAGCCGCTTTCACTTACATTTGTGGAAGTGCTGTCATTTTTTATTAATTTTATTATTATTTTAAATTCTCACCCAAGGATATTTTTTGCACTGCTTTCCAGAGAGAGTAGAAGGGAGGGCGAGGGTGGGGAGAGAGAGACAGAGAGAGACATTGATGTGAGAGAGACACATGGACTGGCTGCCTCCTGCATGAGAGCCCCCACCCAGGTGGGGATGGGGCCTGTAACCAAGTACCTGTCCTTGACTGGAAATCAAGCCAGGACTCTTCAGGCTGAAGGCCAAGGCTCTAACCACTGAGAAAACGGGCCAGGGCTGATTACCTAGACCTTAGTCCCCCTGGCCCTTCCTCTGCCACAAGGTTTCCAAGCATCTATTTCCTTGTTTTTCAGAGCATAATGTAGCATTTCTTTCGGGAAGCCTGCTCCTGGACCCCACTCCCCCAGTGCCCCTTCTCCCTGGGCCGGATCCGGCGCTTCTGCTCTGGAAACGCAGCCAGAGCCTTCATCACTTGCAATTCCACGTGTGTGCTCCTGCATGAGAGCTAGCTTTTCAACCTTTTGCTCCTCACACGAGGATACGTTTTTATTGATTTTTTAGAGAGAGGGCTGGAGAAAGAGGGAGAGACATTGCTGTGAGAGAGAAACAGAAATCTGTTGATCAGTTGCCTCTGGAACGCGGCCTTACTGGGGATCAAACCCGTGACCTGGGGATGGGTCTTGATGGGGAATCAGACTCTCAGCATGGTGTGTGGGAGGGCGCTCCAGCCGCCTGAGCCACCCGGCCAGGGCTGAGCGCAGGCCTTCTCCTCATTTATCTTTGGCTGCACACTGGCCTGGCACCCACTGGGCCCCGCGTACAGCACGTACCGAGGTGTAAAGGTTTGACAACTAAGTGAACTAAAAGATATACTTTGAGAGCATACCCTAAATGTAAAGACTGCACAGTCTAAACAGCAGATTGAGATTACATGCCCCCAAATTTGGGGGTGGGGTGGAGTTGCATTGATAGTTATTCTGTGAAATCAAGGATTTCCTGGTGTATAGCGTTGACTCTCATTATAAACACTTACATTAACTCTTATTTTTAAACGCAAGACATAATTGGAAGTCCCATTATGGATATTTAAAACATAAGAGGTCAGAGAAATTTCAGAGAAATTTCATATTTCTCTTAAATTTAAAGTAAATATAACAATCCCTCATCAGATTTAAATTTTATCTGTACACGCACTTATAGTACTCAGAAAAACTATAGCTTTAACTAAACATTTAAAAGAATTATATTCATTTTTAAACACACCTTTATTGAAAATAAAGTTATTTACACATCTTCTTTCTATATGTTAAAATATATTAATTTTTGTCTGTATTTATTTTTACTTTCTCCTTCCATCAGGCCTTAAAGTTACTAAGTCACAGCTGGTATTCATTACTAACATGACATGACTCTAAAAGCAGGTGTAGCAATGAATTTTTTACCCAGAAACTGAGGGGACACTTGCTCTTCAGTTCTCACAGCACTGCCCTTCCCTCTGCTTTCTTCCATTCCTTCTGTCTAGGGCCCAATGCCTTTTGCATGCTCGAGATTCACAGCTGATCATCACTGACTGACTGCCAAGCACCGGAGCCCAGAAAACGCCCGAACGTGAGCCCAAGTACAGGGGGTTGTGGCCCAAAAACATCTTGTCAGTTATTCTACCCTATAAATCTGAATGAAACATTTAAACTTTCCTAAATAGTGCTTCATATTACTGTGAAAAAGTTTGGTCTATGACATAATTAATTACCTTGATCTACCTTTACCAGTGCTGGGGCACAGGTGTGTGTGTGTGTAATTTTTAACTTTATGTTTTATTATTTTTATTTCCTTTTCATAAGTAAAGTTCCATGGATTTTATAATCTTTATGTTCAACAAAAACTAGAGCCATCATGAAAATGGTTGAAGTAGAATATTTGAGACTTGGAGGAGTCCGGGGCTTCCTCTGAAACAAATGAAAGCGTTGACTCTGGCAGGAGATGTATGGACCTGCAGGTTGAGGGCATCTTATTTACAGAGAGTGAGACCAACAGATGTGGCTCAGTGGACTCGAGGCAATGCCAGGTTTAAAATAGCCTCTTGAGGAATGAATGGCAAATGTAGCTGGATAGGAACATAGGGTGAGATTAATAAATTCTGGTAAGAGCCCAAATGAGTAGGAAAATCAGAAATGGATGAGCATCCTTGTTAAGAAACTTTTTCCAGCTGTAGTGGGAGGCAGTGGAAGAAAGAAAAAAAGAAAAGAGGTGAGTTGCTGTGTGACTGCTGGGAGCTGCTGGGTTAAGGCTGGGCAGAATGGGAAGGGACTTGTTTAAGATAATGCACCTGGTTAAGGAGGAGGCCAGGCTTGGGTCCTGTTTCACTCTCTGAGTAATCCAGGCACTGAAAGGGACACTTAGGTAACTGACGGTAGGGATTACCTGCAAGTATGAGATTATTCCAGTTTTTGGAGTCAAATTTAGAAATTTTTCTGAATTTCTATTGTCAATGAAGCAAAAACAACAAAAATCCTCCCGAGGGATTAAGCCTTGATTTAAGAAAAACAAGGAAGGGCAAGTTTGGCTTATTTTCCCTCTCTGATTTCCCTCTCTGTTTTTAAAAAATATCTTTTTATTTTTAAATTACAGTTGACATACAATATTTTATTAGTTTCAGGTGTACAATCCCATGATTAGACATTTATGTAACTTTCAAAGTGATCTCCCGGGTAAATCTAGTACCCATCTGACACCATACAGAGTTATTACAAAATAACTGACTGCATTCCCTCTGCTGTACTTTACATCCCCATGACTATTTTGTAACTACCAATTTGTACTTCTTAATCCCTTCACTATTTTCATCCATCCCCCCTATCTGGTAACCATCAAAATATTCTCTGTGTCTATGAGTCTGTTTCTGTTCTGCCTGTTTGTTTTTTCATTTTCCACATATAAGGGAAATCATCTGGCATTTGTCTTTCTGTCTGACTTCTCTTCTTCAGCACAACACCCTCTATGTCCATCTATGTTGTTGCCGATGGCAAGATTGCATTCTGTCTTACGGCTGAATCACTTCCATTTTACAGGGTGGGGCAAAAGTAGTTTTAACAGTTGTTCGTATGGAAAGTAATACAATAATTAATAAATAATAATACCAGAATAAACTCTGTGTTTCACATACTCACAACTATAAACCTACTTTTGTCTGAACCTGTATATATGCATCACTTCTTCTTTATACATTCATCTATTGGTGGACACTTAGGTTGCTTCCATGTCTCGGCTCTTGTACACAATGCTGCAATAAACATATGGATGTATACATCTTTTCAATTTAGTGGTGTTGTTGTTTTTTTGTGTGTTTATTTTTTTTTGCATAAATACCCAGAAGTGGAGTTGCTGAGTCCTTCTTTGTCTCTTGTTATAATCTTTGTTTTAAAGTGTATTTTGTCTGGTATAAGTATTACTACCCCAGCTTTTTATTTGTTTGTTTCTATTTTCATGAAATCTTTTTTTCCATTCTTTTACTTTCAGTCCTTGTGTGTCTTTCGATCTGAAGTGAATCTCTTGTAGACAGTATATCTTTTGATTGGAACATTTAATCCATTTGCATTTAAAGTAATTGCCAGTAGATGTGTATTATTGCCATTTTATTATTCATATTTTTAATCTTTTTCCCCCCTTCCTTTTCTTCTTAAATAAGACCCTTTACCATTCCTTGTAGTACTAGCTTGGTGGTGATGAAGTCCTTTAGCTTTTTCTTGTCTGGGAAGCTCTTTATCTGTCCTATGATTTTAAATGATAGCTTCTCTGGGTAGAGTAATCTTGGTTGTACGCGCTTGCTTTTCATCACTTTGAATAATTTTTGCCAGTCCCTTCAGGCCTGCAAAGTTTCTGTTGAGAAATCAGCTGACAGCCTTATGGGAGCTCCCTTATAGGTAACTAGATGCTTTTAAGATCCTCTCTTCGTCTTTAACCTTTGGCATTTAATTATGATGTGTCTCAGTGTGAGCTTCTTGAGGAATGGAAAAGGTAGCTGGCTAGGAACATAGAATGTGATTGATAAATTCTGGTAAGAGTCCAAATGGGTAGGGAAATCAGAAATGGATGAGATTCCTTCTTAAGAAATTTTTTCCAGCTGTAGTGTGTGCCATGATGGAAGAAAAAAAAAGAGAAGAGGTGGATTGCTGTGTGACTGTTGGGAGCTGCTGGGTTAAGGCTGGGTAGAATGAGAAGGTACTTGCTTTGGGACTCTGTGCTTTTTGGACTTGTATGTCTCTTTCCTTCCCCAGGTTAAGAAAGTTTTTGTCATTATTTTTTTCAAATAAGTTTTCAATTCCTTGCTCTCTCTCTTCTCCTTCCAGCGGCTCCGTGATGCAAATGTTCATAGGCTTGGAGTTGTCCCAGAGGCTCCTTAAACTATTATCATCAATTTTTTTATTCTTTGTTCTGTTGTGACTGGGTGTTTTCTGCTTCCTTATCTTCCAAATTCCTGATTTTACAATCTTCTTCATCTATTCTACTGTTGATTCCCTGTAGGGTAGACTTTTTTTTTTTCAGTTAGTGTAATCTTCATTTTTGACTGGTTCTTTCTTATGTTTTCTATCTCCATTTTTATGTTTCCTATTTCTTTGTTGAAGTTCTCACTTAGTTTCTCCACTCTTTCCCTAAGTTTGTTGAGCATCCTTATGACCACTGTTTTAAGCACTGCATTGGAAGAGTACCTATCTCCATTTCATTTAGCTTTTTTTTCCTGGAGTTCTGTTCTTTCATTTGGGACATGTTTCTTTGTCTCCTCAATTTGGCTGCCTCCATCTGTTTGTTTTTATATATTAGGTAGAGCTGCTACATCTCCTGGTCTTGGTAGAGCAGCCTTATGTAGTAGGTGTCCTGTAGGGCCCAGTGGCACAGCCTCCACAGTCAGTGAAGCTGGGAGCTCTAATTGCACCCTCTGTGTGGACTGCGTGCACCCTCCTGTTGTAGTTGAGCCTTAATTGCTGATAGCACCTCAATGGGAGAGATTTATCCCCATGCCTATTGGCTGGGAGGACTGGTCATGACCATTGTGAAAGATCTGCTCCACAGGGACTGACCTCACAGAACACAACTCACTTCAATGGGGCTCAGGTACCTGTCAAGTCCACTTCTTGAGTGTGTTGCTTGTGGAGGTGGCTGGGTGGTATGTTAGTGTGGTCTGAAACTGTCCACCAGGAGTCCTGGCTCTGGGACCTCCCAGGAGGTGCAGACCAAGGTCAGCCACCACCTGTGCCCTGAGACACCCAGCATGAGCTACAAAGTGATCCGCAGATGTCTGCTACTTGTACTGGGCTTGAAGGTGCCCAAGAAAGGTTAAGCTGCAAACCAAATCCAGCTGTCACTAGTGCCCACCCTGCAGCCACTTAGTGAGAGGTACAGGGAATGCCACGTGCAGATGCTGCTTGTTTGAGGTATTTTAGGGATGTCCACAGCATGAGCTAAGACAGGCCACTTGTTTAGAAAGGCCACTGGAAATGGCTTGGGTGGGTGGCAAATTTGGGTGGGGTGGGGTCTCAGGGAATCGCCAGGGCAGGGGGAACAATTTAGGCTGGTTGATGGAGACTCAGATATGGTGCCTGCCTGCCACCTCTGTGGGGGGTGGGCTTATCAAAGGAACACTGGCCTCTGCCAGCACTTCTCTCTTGGAGAAAGCTGCTCCTTATGCCCTTGCCCTGATGTCAAACAATTCTGTTCCTACTCCTTTGTCCCTGGAGCCTTTGGAGCTGCTGCCCCAGAGCTGGAGCTCAGAGCCAGTGAGTCCTAGTAAGTCTGTGAGAGTCCTTTAAGAGGAATGCCTGGGACTGCAGCAGCCTCAGCATCACTCAGCCTCAGTCCCTGCTGGTTTTTATAGCCAAAGTTATGGGGACTTCACTTCCTGGCACTGCGACCTGGGCTGGAGTTTCTGATGTGGGGCAGGGACCATCACTCCTTAGGGGGTACCTCTGCAACCGTGGTATCCCTCCTGATTTTTATCTGCCACACCTGGGTGTGGGACCAGCTAGTTCCACATCTCAACCCCTCCAACCAGTCTTTTTTTGTGCTTCTTTATATCCTTAGTTGTAGGACTTCTGTTCAGCAAGATTTCAGGTGCTTCTGAATGATGGTTGTCCTGTAGTTTAGTTATAATTTTGATGTGGTTGTGGGAGGATGCCAGGACATCTACCTACGCCACCATCATTTTAACTGGAAGTCCTCCCTCCTTGGTTTTGAGTTTCACCAATTTCTAAGCAAGGTGGTGGTTCTATTTTGTTTTTTCAAGAGCCTAAGATTTTATTTATTTATTTATTTATTTATTTATTTATTTATTTATTTATTTATTTATATATATTGTTGAGAGTATTACAGATGTCCCCCATTTCCCCCCCTTACCCATCTCCCTCCCCACCCCAGGCCCCCGCCTGTCCATTGTCTGTGTCCACAGGCTGTTCATATATGGTTGTAAGTTCTTTGGTTAATCTCTGCCCACCCTCCCCTCCGCCTTCCCTCTGAGATCTGTTCCATGCTTTCATGTCTGTGGTCCTATCTTGTTCGACCATCTATTCTGATCCTTAGATTCTATTTTTATTTTAACCTAATGTTAGTAAGAATGTTTTCTTTCAAAAAATTTTTTGTCCGAACAACCTACAGGTATCTATGATGTATAAATAATGAACATGTATCTTTGTCAATAATTAGGAAGATTGACTGTTAGCAAACTAAGCCCAAGTCTTACAAATTACGTTGCAATTTATCTTACTATCCTTTTAATTGATATGGAGGGTTGTTGGATATCACACTTATACAAATTCAGCTCAGAAAACACATGTTCATTCCCACCAGTCAAGGAGTCAAGGTCTTTTGAGCATCAGCGATGCATTATATTTGCTAAAGGCTTTTGAAAATCATATTAAGTTTTAGGTCCTGATAACTTAATACCTAAAAACAAAACAGTACCAATCTTTCTTCTTCAATTGGCAAAGACCTCAGAGAAGAAAAGTTTATTCTACCAGGATCTTACCAGAGGGAGGGAGTGAGGGAGGCAAAGAGAGAGAGAGGAGAGAGGAGAGAGGAGAGAGAGAAGGAGAGAGAAAATCTAATTGTTTTTTGTATGTGTCTGCAAAAGGGAAAAAAATGAAATATTAAGAATTGCAGTTTTGGCTGAAAAAAAGTAGAGAATCCAGTGTAATTTAATTTCTTATTTAAAATTGTGCTGGAAAACAAACATTTCCTTTATGTGCTCAAATAAGTAAGAAAATCCTGATAGCCTAAGGAGAGCAAGGGCCATGCCTTCAGTCATTTGATAAGACTAGGGAGAAAAGTAGGCAACCAACTTCTGGTATTTTTGCATCACAAAGCCTGTTCCATGGATATTTGAAAACACTTGCAGCTGATATAAATGAAACAGAACGAAGAACCAAAGAACTGATAGCTTCATCAAAGGAGAAAGTCCAACACATTGAAACTTTTTGACACTGGTGGTGGGCAATCAGGATTCTGTGGGGAGTTTGTGCACATCTTTTTCAATGGGCCTCTATTTTGCAGCACAATGTAGCAGTATATATTTTCTAAGGGGGATACTGTGATTATGAGAGAAACCTTCAAATGTTAAAAATACTTGCGTACTATAGAAAGCAGCTCGGCCTATATGTATAGCAAAATAATAACTGAGGGTAACTCTGGTTGGTGGCCCAGGAGATGGGATATGTTTTCTAATCTGTCTATGGGGCAAGTGCATTATTCATACAATGCTTTAAAAGGTTTTAAAAATGTAAACTTTTTTGCCGTGTAAAACTGCCATTTGTTCACATAAATCTGAAGCTCACTAACACAATACTAGAGAGCAGGATGTATGATCATTTAATAGTCATATTTGTTGTTGTTGTTTTAATAGGAAACAGCAGGATTACTTTCTGTCCTTGTTACTTTTGGCTTTTTATGCATTGAAAGGTAGAATATTCCTAAAAAATTGCTGGTCAATTGCCATCCTGCTTTGTTACTGACTAGGATATAATCAGATTTGCAGGAAAAACACATCAGAACCTAAGGCAGTTCCTAGAGAGGCTGATTTGATGGGATATTAAAACATCTGTTGTCAATAAATACAAGCATTTTTGGCACACCAGCCAATGCAAATTTGTTATTCAATTATTAGTAATACTACAGTTAATGCTTTAGCATGCTTCAAGTTAAAGAAAATGCATCCTTTAAATTCTGTAATCATTTTGCTTCTCCAGAGTTTGGCTCTTTCACATTTGCTGGTCTTACCCAATCACCAGTCATGTCAAGGGAAAAATAAGTACATTAGTGGGATTCAAGGAAGAGAGTAAACATGACTTTTAAATGCCCCAAATAAGAAAGGATTAGGCCGCACGTTATTGAAAGGATAGAGTACAGATTGTTAATGCTCTGCTATTTGCTCACGTTAACACTCTTGACTGGCCTCTTTCCTGAGGACAATAATCCTATCAACAGAAACTTGAAATGTAGGTGTTTCTGGGCTTTGGAAAGAGAGCTCTGTTCTCACTTAAGAGGGTCTACAGATTTCCAATGTTGCTGACACCAGTGTGGTGCCATGTGAACATTCAGAGAGGTTTATAGAGTGTTGTCTCACAATCTACAGTTGATTGTGTTTAAAGAAGCAAGAAAGCATTGCTCAGGGAGAGAGAGATTGCATCTGGGTGAAAAGCTCCTATTTCTCTTGGCTGGAGCGGACAGTGGAGTGGGGTCTGAGCAGGGATTACGGTAGGTGAGTCAGCCTTGGTCTTTCTTCCAAAGTGACCCCTACTGGGTCAGAATTGAGTTAACGGGGAAAGAAGTTTTGTGCCAAAGATGTTGTTTCAAGGAAAAGCTTCTTTCTCATCCTTTAAAAGTTCCCAGACAGACTCCGAGCACTGGAAATAAGCCCAGAGAGGTGCAGGGAACTGCTGGAGCCCTTAGCTTCTAACTCTCCTTCTCAGAGTTTTCTTCTGTCATCCCCTTCACTGGAAGGCTTCCAGGCTGCACAAGCCACGTTCATTATCCACAGTGCACAGCGCCTCCCAGTGCACCCAGAGCAAAGGCCAGGGTCCCTTTCCTCTTTCTTATGATAGTGGGCAGAGCACAGATTTGAGAGTCAGCTGGACCTCTCCATATTCTAGCTGTGTGCACTCTGGTAGGCTATTCAACTCCAGCAAAGCAGCTTCCTTCTTGGTAGAACGAAGCTAATAATGACTTCTATTTCATAGTGTTATTGTAAAAGTCACAATTCCTGCCAGAGGAAGCTCTCGTACAACAGTGCCAACTAGACAATTCAAGTTGTGAAAAGAACTTCTAATCTGAATTAGGCAACACTGCGAGGGAAGACCTTTGGGGCTCCACATTTTTCTTGTCTCTGTCTCTCCAGGTGTCATGGGGCTTTGGGCTGATGACAATGATTTATTTTTTCTAGGACCATTTACCTTTATAAGGAGATGACTGTTGAGGCTACCCATGAAGCCAAAGGGATGGCTCTAATGATGGAATAACAAGCAGTAATATGTCTTATGACTTATGTATAACTATAAATATGAAATAGAATTCAACCATTATATATAAACATGTTATGTTTATATATATTACACTTGCATAAATATTTTGTAAAAAATGTATATAAAAATACTAAAATTCTTTGTCACCAGATCTTATAGTTTTCACCTGAGCTCCAAATTTCACTAAACATTAAATAGAATAAAGGATATATTTAAGATAGAGAGTCTTAAAAGATTACAGCTGAAAAGGAATATTAGGATTGAACTGCCCCAAGCCCTTTATTTTAAAGGCATGGGCCAAACAAGGGTCAATGAGACTGAGTGTCCTGTATCCCAGGTGAGGTGATCCAAATATGTAAGCAGATTTTTGTGCCATGATCCTGCAACCCAAGCTCTATATTCTGTCCAAATACAAATCTTGGGCTGGAGACCAATGCTGCCCAAGATAACCGTATCCACTTTTCTACGTATGTGGACATAGATGCTTTTCATTACACATGTTTGATACTCCACTGGTCTCTCCTGAATGAATGCTGTTCTCTCTCTGATATATCCTGTGCTTTCAGTAAAGCCTCTTTTAATATTTTTTTTAGCCAAATCTCTTCTCCACATCCTTACTAATATGTCTGTCTTTTCTATTGTACCTGCAATTAGGTCACCCTAGCCCCCATCCCTGTTTCCTTACGTTCACTTTGCTAATCGCTGGTGCTGTTCATACATTCTGCTGGTTGCCTTTTAGACAAATGGCAGGAATGAACTATCCTACCCTTCAGGTAAAGTGTGGACAGCTGATTTGCATTCAGTGACATGTGAGTGGAGGACTTTACAGCTATTACCTGATTCATCACCTCCTTTCTTACTGTTTTCAATAGTCATGGACATATGCTGAGGTGAGGCCTCCCTCATCCTGGGTTTCTGAGAGGAAACAATAAGCCCAGCCCCTTTCTAACTCCAAGTAGGACAAGTGTGAAATCAATGACCCTGTGTTGCCTCATATTAGGACATGTCATTGCATGGTAGTAAAAATAATAATAAAAGATAATACATGGAGATGTCTTTCTCTGCCAGATGTTCAACAGAGGAGTAAAAGAGAGCTGTGATTTCTCGGAGAAAGCTCCATTGCAGAAATGGATTACAACCTGGGCTCTGATGTGGGTGTAAAATGGGGATGTACAGAAGCAATAAGTGCCTTCCGATGTGAGTGGAGGGATGGAGATTCTCCTCAGCATCCCTCAACCTTGAAAATGATGAACTCCCATCAGTCTAGACGGGTTACAAAGGTGCCCAGTCATTCTTTCAAGATCCTTTATTCTGAATCTCTATCAAGCACCAGTGCTCATGGGAAATGATGTATTGCTGAGCTCCAGGGAGGTGAGAAGAAGAAGTGGTATTTGGAAGAACTTCCCATCCCTGGGTGGAACCGGCTCTTTTGTTCCAGATAGCCATCTGGAAAGGATACTGAAGACAGTCTCTAAATTTCTTCAAATACCAAAATTCTGCCCCATTCTCTCTCTACCTTCCTTACGTTAGTCTAGGTTTTCTCTGGAGCTGCATGGGTCACAATCATATGAGCATCTTGTAAATACTACTTGAAAGTGAGAATTACTCTCTAAGACATGATCATCTCTAATTGAATATTTTTTCTCAATCAATCCCTGTAAAATTTAAAACCCAGTGCTGAGAATAATTTGGTCCAGCACTGAATGATTCAGCCACTTGAAGAGGAGCTGCTAAAATGCAAAGTGTTGGCAGAGCTCATTCCAGCACAAGTCCAAAAGCAATCCAGAAAACAGATGGCCCAGGATTGGCAAATGCAGTCAATTTCCTCGGACACATTTAGATCTGGAGAGTACATAATCTGATCTGTAAAATAAAAATCTGATTTCAGGCCCAGCTATAAGCAAATTCCATAACAATAATCAGAACTCATTCTGCTATATAGGAAGAAACAAACCTGCATTTATTTTAAGCTATTTCCATGCACATTGTTCAATTGAGTTCATGTTATTTACCTAATGGAGTAAAAAGGAAAAGTGGGAAGCAGAAAACCCAGTTTATAACAATTGGTTCTACTACAAATTCCTCTGTGACCTCAGGCAAGTCACTGCTCTTCTCTGAGCTAAAAGGTCCATCAACTGTTAACTTTCTATGATTGTGCTACACCTTGGATAAATGGAAAAATGTATCTTCCTATTTTAACGCTGGGTTGAGAATGCTTACAGATTACAACAGACACCATAGGTCTTAAATTCTTACTGTTCTGTTAACAGGTGTGTACAAAGAGTAATAAAATGTGAATACAAACAAGTGTTAAAATTGTGTTTAGCCTCTTAGAGACATTTTTACTGTTTTATATTTGTTCGTGCAATAATTTTGTATGTAAATATCTTAAAGTAATGTTTGGATTCTTGATGTAGACACAAAAAGCTGCTTCTTCAATTTACTGCATAAAACCCAAAAATTGGCATCAGGTTAAATTAAATATTTTGTGGGGGGGGGCACAAGAGACTTTTTTCTTTTGTTAGTACAATAGTAACATATAATCATCAAGGAAAAATAAGGGACTACAGAAAATAAAAGTATTTTATTGGCATCTTTGTGTATATTTACCTGGAATCTTTAAGATATGTAGGTACACTGAGAACGTATGTGCACCTCCACTGTGTTGGAGGTATATATTTTGCACACACACATATACACACACATTCACACACCATTTTTTTATTGGTAAAAATGAAATTTTTCTTTCATTTACTTTGAAACTTGACTTTTCTTTTCATATGCTCTTTTATTGAACCAACAAATTGCATAATAACTGAGCTTATACTTTTGCCAATGTGTTCAAGTCACGTGCTCAATGAGAGCAGAGATCTTATCTAGCTTGTTCTCCATTGCATTCCTTAAACTCAGCAAAACCATAGTCGTTTACTCACTAAATATTTACCAAATAAATATATGAAAGTAAGAGATTGAAAAGAACACTTATAACTCAGACATCTGTCAAAATTAGGAATAGAGTTGTACAGAGGTGCTCCAAGGCCACTTAATGTCTCAGTTGCATTTTGATTGATGACATTCATGTAAATATACTAAGTACATAAAATAATTAAGGCTAGAGACCCACCCACATGTCAGTACAGGATGACAACTTTCCTTGAATAAAAAAGTAAATATGAAATAAGAATTAATGTAATTAGGATAGAAAAAAATAAGAAAGTAGGCCAGGTTATGTAAGTTTATATTAGAGCACTGCTCCAAAGAAAATTTGTGTGTGCTTGTGTATGTGTGTGTGCATGTCTGAGTTTTTGCATAGCTATCAAACCCAAATATTAAAAGCAAAAATCTCAGTCTTCAATTTAAGGAATATGTATCCATGTTTTCAAAACAAAAGTCAGTATGTTAGGCCAATAAGTCTGTATGTTCAGTGTAAAAATATTATATCATGAAATGTTGTCAAAGTAAAATGGCAGTTTGATGTACTAAGCAGTTTACTGTATTGCTTCAGGAGAATGATAAGAAAAGTAATATGGTACATTTATAACCTATTTGAACTTGAAAGCTAACTTTTCAGCTCAATTTGCGATCTTAGTTTAAGATAAATAACTTTAAAGAAAACAGCAACTTTTTCCCCCCCAGAAGAGCAAATACATGATGTGCGAGAATTGGTGAAATAAACAGGTACCTGAGAATGTTAAGGGAAAATGTGTTCAGGGAATACACTAAAGAAATTGATGATAACTCTTTACAACTTAATTATGCTGAAGACAAAATTAGAACTACTTATTTCTCTATGAGACATCTTCAGTTTATAAATAAATTGTGTTACAGAATTTTATGTATCCCTTGATAGTTTTACTTGCAATGCATTCTCCATAAAGAAATGTTTTAAATAATGACTCTTTCAAAAAGCCAGAAAGACTTCTAACGTATCCTAAAACAATACCACTATTTATACAATATTTTAACTAAAATTAACTCTGCGTTTATAGGTTATAAATGCCTTCTGAATTCCACATGGAATTCTAGAAAAGCCTTTCCTGAGGCAATAGAAACGAGAATGCTCTACTACAAAGCTGTCCAGTAGAACTTTCGTGTTGATGTAAATTTTCTGTAAGACTCACATGTGCCTGACTATTGAGCACCTGGAATGCGGCTCATGGCTGCCCCTACCGGACGGCACGTGCCTAATCACGTTCCCAAGGCTTTGTTACAAACTGCATGTTGGAGAGGGGGGCAGATTAACCTCATTCATTCACCACGGCCATGGGGTCCTACAGTAGGCTTTCAGGCATCTTAGAAACTCACTGATAAATCATCATTGTCACACCAGCTCCTTCTCTGTCCTACATTCTCTTTTTCCCAACACTGGAGAAGACCTACTCCATCTTTAGGATCCAACTCAAATGTTTCCTTTGTAAAGTTCCATTTGACTGAATTACTATGTTCTTTGCACATATAAAAATTAAAAATTATCTCATAGAAAGTCTCATATCAGTAAGCTTTTACAAAAGATGTTTGTCAAATCAACTATCTAATGCAGATTTTATTCTTTGACATTGTTACCATTTCTAGTGTAACTAGAGATGGACAACTATTTGAATGAATGAGTAAATGAAAGAATGGAAATATGAAATTCAGGTCTTTGCCTCAAATAGTTAATAATAGAGATAGACATAGACATAAACATTTCCCCCTATTTGTTCTGTGACCTGCCCACAGATATTTTTTCAGAACATACTTTTAAGGTTATGAAGTGCACTATATGTATGTAACCCTGTAAGAAAGAATACAAAACTCCATATCTTTTTAGAATAATTTAAGATATGAAAAAAAATTTTAATTAAATGTTTGTTAATTTTTCTTTTTGAACACAAACAACTTTCTGAGTAAATCATCTTATTTTTGCCTAGCAGGATTGAACATTTAGTACATTAAAAAAAATGTTTGCCTACCATACTTTCATTCTTTTCTAGTTTTATATCATCCATTCTTCTGAAATTTAATACAATTTATTGAATGGATCCTTGTAGACTGAATAGGTATTATCTGGGGAGTGAGGAAGACATGAGTACATACTGTTTCAATATCAGATGCATGATGACACCTTGGTTAGAATATACACAAGACTGGATTCTAACGGGAGAAACGTGATCACTGGTTACAAGGTGGTTTACAAGCTTCTAACACTCTGTGTTATTTAGATTATGTTTCACTTATGAGAATAGGTTTACAGTAGGTAATTAACTATGCAAATCCTACATTAAGGATTCAGATAATAAAATATTAACATAAACTATAAATTATTAATATGCCACACATATTGTGTGAGTGAGTTCTGAGCATAAGGATATGTATTTACTAATTTTCCTGGGAAATTAATGTGCAAAAGAACAACCAGCTCTAACCTTGCTTCACATAGGCCCACCTCCCAGGAGGAATTTGATTAATGGGAGCAGTTATGAAAGGTATTATGCTTTGATGAATGTACTTTAATTTTCCTAAAAAAATCAAAGGGGCTCATTTTTGCACATTCAACAATAAAATGATTATATTCTCTGAAATGTTTCATTCTTCTAGTCTTGGTGCAAACATTTCTGTAATTATAACCTGGGAGAAGAATTTACATATGAGTATAGCTTCATTAGTTGATAACTACATTATTTTTAAATAGGTTTCAATAATATAATATTTCATTTTTCTTTATTAAAGAAAATCAAAGAATAGTTTTAATACCTCTAGCAGGAGAACATGTAATTATTTAATATTTGCCCTCTTTCCCTATCTTTATGTGAGTAGGTTGGTGTTGCATTCCTTCTGGGGTTGATTTGGCTTTTGAAAATTTATTTGTCCAAAAGTTAAGCTTAAGAACATATTCTCATTGTTGAACAAAATCAATTTTCTCAATTTCTGTCAGTAAACTTTACCCTGCTATTGGGCTTTGGATTGCATTTTTCCTTTGGTCAACCAATTAGAAAAAGTGTTCCATTGCTCACTAATTATGCTCACTTGTTTATACAACAGATATTAATTGTGTCTGTATTATGTGTCAGAAACAGTAAATGTTGGTATATAGTGGTTTGAGGCAAAGAATGATAGGAGTAATTTAGATTGATAAAGGGTTTGTTACAGAAGAAGGCTACTCTAATGAAATGATGTATGAGCTGTAATACAAAGAATTAGTATGAGCCATTGATAGTTAAGTAACTGTGGAGGGCAAGGATGATGTGTGTTAGGTGTTTGGTATGAAAGAACAGCAGAGGAGATTGTAAGTCTAAATGCCCTATTGGTAAAATGAATCTCTCCTGTTGGATGAACTCTTAGAGGCCAGGGGATATAATATAATACATTATAAGATAAGTTAGAAGAGAGACCTACTAGAACATCCAAGACCATGTAGGCCATGGGAAAGAATTTGATCTTTGACTTCAGAGTGATAGAATGCCACCTTACAGTTTTAAACCAAAATCTCTCTCTCTATTTTTTTTTTTTTTTTAATTTTATTTAGTGGAAGAGGAATTAAAGGTTGGCAAGAATTTACCTAGAGACTTCTGGTCATGATGGCAGTGTAGTAAATGCAGTACTTAGAGCCTCCCACAACCACATAAAAATTTCATCTAAATTATAGAATAATCATCATTCAGACTGCCTGAAATCTAGCTGAACAGAAGTCATATAACTAAGGATATAAAATATAAGCCGCATTGAGATTGGTAGTAGGGGTGAAGACGTGGAATAGGATGGCCCCACACCCACCTGTGGAGGACAAAAACCAGGAGGGATATCTCAGCTGTGTAAGTCCCACATAAGGGGCAAGGGGTCCCAGCCCCACACCAGGCCCCCCAACCCAGGGTTCTGGCGCTGAGAAGTCTCTGTAACTTCTGGTCTGAAAACCAGCAAGGATTATGGCTGAGTGAAACCAAAGGCTTCTGGAGTCACAGGTGTACTTCTTAAAGGCCCAATCCATAGACTTAATCAGGCTTACTTGCTCTAAGCCCCAGCACTGGGGCAGCAGCTCAAAAGACACAGGGGAAATTTAGGGATGCACTGAATTGTCTGGTTTCATGGAGAGAGCTAGAGGGGCAGATTTCTCTCGGACAGAAGTGATAGCAGAGGTCCTTTGCCGGGACCCCCCCCACACAGAGCAGGCAGGAAAGTGCCATATTTGAATCTCCATCAATCTGGCTAATACTGTTCGCCCAGCCCTGGTGATTCCCTGGGATCCAGACCCACCCAACTTGCAGATGCACCCAAGCTGTTTCCAGTGGCCTTTCCATACAAATGACCTGTTTTGGCTCCAGCTTTGGTTTTTCTAACATCTCTATAACAAGCAGCATCTGGTCTCTGCATACCCTGTACCTCTTGCTAAGTGACCCCAGTCACTGTACTAGTGGTAGCTGGCCTCAATTTGCAGCTTGGCCTCTCCCAGGCATCTACAGGCCCAGTACAGGTAACATTCATCTGTAGATTGCTCTGTAGCTCATGCCAGGTGGCCCCAGGAAGGGCAAAGGTGGTGGCTGACCTTGCACCTCCCAAGAGGGCCCAGAGTCCATGTACTGGTGGACACCTTCAGACCATGCTGAATTACAACTCAACTACCTCCATCGGTGACACACTCTAGTGGTGGACTTGGTGGGCACCAAAGCCCCACTGAAGTAAGTCCTGTTCCATAAGATCAACTCTTGCACAGCAGCTCTTCCTCTGTAGTGGCAGCTGCTCCTCACAGCCAATTGGCCTGGTAGTTAACCCTTCCCAGTGATGTGCCAACAGCAATCAAGGCTCAACTACAACAAGACAGTGCACACAGCCCAAACAGGGGGCATGCCTGGTCCACCCAACTCGAATGACCAAGGAGGCTGTGCCACTGGGCCCTACAGGATGCCTACTACATAAGGCAACTCTACCAAGTCCGGGAGACACAGCAACTCTACTTAATACATAGAAACAAACAGGGAAGCAGACAAAATGAGGAGACCAGGAAACAGTTCCAAAATGAAAGAATAGGAGAAAACTCCAGAAAAAGAACTAAGTGAAATGAAGACAAGATACTACCAGAGAGAGTTCAAAACAATGGTTATAAGGATAATCTAGAAACAGTGAGAGCTCCAATAGCATAAAATAGGACATGGAAACCATAAAAAAGAACCAGTCAAAAATGAAGGATACACTAACTGAAATGAAGAATAAATTAGCCCGGCCAGAGTGGCTCGGCAGTTGAGAGTCAACCTATGATCCAGGAGATCGTGGTTTGATTCCTGGTCGGGACACATGCCCGGGTTGCGGGCTCAATCCCCAGTCGGGGGCATGCAGGAGGCAGCCGATCAATGGCTCTCTTATCATTGATGTTTCTACATCTCTCTCCCTCTTCCTTCCTCTCTCTGAAATCAATAAAGACATATCTATTTTTTTAAAGAATAAATTACAAGGAATCAACAGTAGAGTATTGAAACCAGTGATTTGGAAGATAAGGAAGCAGAAAACACCCAATCTCAACAGCAAAAAAAAACACACCAAAAAAATCCAAAAAAATGAAGATAATATAAGGAGCCTCTGGGGCAACTTTAAATGTACCAACATTTGCATCATGGGGTGCTGGAATGAGGAGCATTGAAAACCTATTTAAAAGAATAATAATGGTAAACTTCCCTAACTTGGTGAAGGAAATAGACATACATATCCAGAAGCACAGAGTCCAAAACAAGATGAACCCAGAGAGGTCCACATCAAGACACATCATATGTAAAATGTCAAAGGTTAAAGAGGGAATATTAAAGGCAACAAGAGAAAAGCAATTAGTTATCTACAAGGGAGCTCCCATAAGACTGTCAGCTGATTTCTCAACAGAAACTTTGCAAGCCTGAAGGGACTGGCAAGAAATATTCAAAGTGATGAAAAGCAATGACCTACAACCAAGATTACTCTCAAAATATATTTTCTAAGTTATAGCAAAGCTATAATTTAGAATCAAAGGACAGATAAAGAGCTTCCCAGACAAGAAAAAGCTAAAGGAGTTCATCACCACCAAACCAGTATTACATGAAATGTTAAAGAGTCTAATTTAAGAAGAAGGAGAAGAAAAAGATAAAAAATATGAACAATAAAATGGCAATAAATACATATCTATCAAGAATTACTTAAAATGCAAATGGATTAAATGCTCCAATCAAAAGACATATGGTGGCTGAATGGGTAACAAAACAAGACCATGCATATGCTGTCTACAATAGACTCACTTCAGATCGAAAGACACACACAAACTCAAAGGGGTGGAAAGGCGTATTTCATGAAAATGGAAACAAAACAAAACAAAAAAGCTGGGGCAGCAATACTATAACAGACAAAATACACTTTAAAACAAAGGATAAAAGAAAAGACAAAAAAGACCCAGCAACTCTACTTCTGGGTATTTATCCAAAGAAACCCAAAACACTAAATCAAAAAGACATATACATCCATATGTTCATTGCAGCATTGTTTACAGTAGCCAAGATATGCAAGTAAACTAGGTGTCCATCAATAGATGAATGGATAAAAAAGTGGTGCATCTATATAATACAATATTATTCAGCCATAAAAAATAATGAAATCTTGCCATTTGTAACCACATGGAGGGACCTAGAAGGTATTATGCTAAGTGAAATAAGTCAAACAAAGAAAGACTAATGGTTTCACTTATATGTGGAAAATGAAAAAATAAACAAACAAGCAGAACAGAAACAGGCTCAGATACAGAGAATATTTTGACAGTTGCAAGATGGGAAAGGGGTTGGGTGATGGGTGAAAAAGATGAAGGGATTTAGTACAAATTGGTAGTTACAGAATAGTCACGGAGATGTAAAGTTCAGCACAAGGAATGTAGTCAATAATATTGTAATAACTATACATGGTTTTAGATGGGTAGTAGATGTATCAGGGTGAGCACTTCATAAGTTATATAAATGCTTAATCATGGGTTTATACACCTGAAACTAATATAATATTCTACATCAACTCTAATTTTAAAATAAAGGGAAAAAAAGGCAAAAAATTTCATTTAGAGTTCAGAATATTATCTTAGTACAGGTGAGATGCAATGTTGTCTTGAGCTAGAGTGGTGGCAGTAGAGACGGAAAAAATAGATGGATTCAAGGTACATGTGGTTGTATGTGAGCAGTGAGGAGCTGGAAGTTTGGGGAATAATTACCAGTGTTCTGGTTGTACATGGTGGTGGTCTGAAGTGACACTTACAGGTGTAGGAAAGACTAGCAAGTTATAAGTTTATGGAAGTGTTTTAGAGCTGAATTGCTACAGCAAGAGCTTGGGACATACTAAGTCTGAGATATCTCTGAGACAGGAAATAAATCCCTCAGGCAGTTGGGTGCATATGAAAGTATGAAGCTCAGATGAGAGTCTGGGTTAGATACAAAAATCTGTGGGTCTCTTTGAACATGAATGATGATAATGATGATGTAATGATGATAGTAAACACAGAGCACACTTTTTTCCAATCACTATTAGAAGAACTTTAAGTATATTATCTCACTTGCTGCTCAAAATGATTTATGAACTAGTTACCATTATCATCATTTTAAAGGTGGAAAATCTGAGGCTCAAAAATCACCAGCTAGTGAGCGCAGAGCAAGAGTTAGAACCGTGGAATTCTGGATCCAGATTCTGTGCTTTCATTTACTATACTGCTATTAAAAAAAATAAATAAAGCCTAGATATAGTGACCCTGTCCCTTATGCCAAGGATATGGCTTAGCTTTGCCATCAGAGAAAGATTAGGTGTTCAGAAAATGATAAAAAGTAGAAATTGTTTTCTACATTCTTCTCATATAAAGACAAGAGTTTAATCTCAATCCTCATTTCCAATGGGATGAAAATCAATGTGAAATTGGTTTCAATAAAGTACAGAGTGAATTCCAGGCTACAGTTTGCTGAAGAGGAGGAGCTGGCCTTGAGACTGAAAAGTTAGCCAGACAAGATCTAGGTTGCTTGGACTCCTGACCCATGGAAACTTTGAGATAATAAATATCTGTTGTTTTAAGAAGCTAAATTTGTGGTAATTTGGTGTGCAGCAATAGAAAATTAATGCATTCCATGTATTTTATGTATTATATCTGCATATATTTATACATAAGAATAATAGATTACATTGCGTCTGAGGCCAAGGAGTAATTACAGTATAACTGTGACAATAAATATTAGGGAAAACTGCTTAAACTTCTTCTTCAACAACTTTTTCCTTGCTAAGAAAGTCCAGGTTTTATTCAGCATGTAACCGTGCCCTTCAGGAAAGAAGGCGGCAGCTTTAGAAAATGAATCCAACTTGGCCCCAGTAGGTTTAGATGTGCCTGTGGGCTGAAGTTCTGAACAGGGTGATGTAAACAGAGGTCATTGTGAAAATCTTCCTCACTGTTACCAAGTTGCACATAGGAGGAAACATTTCCTCTTCTCCTAGATTACCTGGGTGCAAAGGCTGCAATTGCATCAGCTCTCCTGGATTAGTGAGAGAGTCAATGTAAGAAAACAATCCAAAATGCTGAAGATTGCAGAATAGAAAAATTAAAACTATGAAGCTATGGCTTTGACAATGTCAATGATCCCTCAATTAAAAAAAAACACACGAAACCAACCTATCCTAAGATCTTTTGTTGTTTGAGTTAACAAATAAGAAATTCAGCCAAAAAACACCCAAAGTTTAGTCAGGGACATAAGAGCTTCAGGAGAATGTGGACTCTTCCAAGCCAAGAGCCAAAGGAAAGAAAGCTTCAAGAGAGAAGGCGGAATCAATTGCGCCCACTGCTGCTAGAGGTCTAGTCAGGTGTAGTATGAAATACAACTGTCTCATAAAAAGATACTAATTTGAAAGAAAAAAAATGTTGGAATAGCTATGGATAATTGGTATCTTACTCTAATCCCAGACCTGACGTCTCCTAGATGAGCAGGCCCCTAATGTCTCTAGATTTCAGTTTACTAATTTACAAAATAAATGTGGACAAGGTAGTCTTTATGGTCCATCTATCCCCCAAATGCTGATTTATTATTCATGGTTTATCTGTATTTTATAATAATAATTTTTTTCTGATTAAAAGGCCTCTTTCTGAGCAAACATTATATCTTTGCTGACATTCACAGAATAATTTGCAATGGGCAGTGCACTCCCAGTGTGAGAAGTCCGTTTATACACAGATGTCATGCAAAACATCGATTTTATTGGTGGTGGAAGCTACGTGGGGATTAAATCATAATAGGATACTTTCAAATTTCTGCATGAAACATTATTTTCTTTTTATCCTAACATATAGTCTCCACTATTGACACAAAAATTATTTGTACCCAAGGGAGCTTAGAAGATTCTGGTATCTTGTTTTTACCTTCAAAAGTTGTCCAATTTGGCAAGTACCTTGTGTGCTTGTGTACTTGACTTTGGCATGTGTGTAGACATGTAAATGCTGTGTTTGCTGAACAGTGTGCACTGATGTGCGATTCCAAGTGACATTCACATTTAATTTTATACTTCTGACTTCATGAATCTGCACTTACTCTTTTATTAATACACTGAAAAGATGAAAATAAAAGAGATCATGTTATTCTTTCCAGGTATGTGGGGGATTGGCTGTCAGCTGAATAAATGAGGTCTAATTAAGTGACCCCGTAAAACTGAAATGGTATCATCTTTCTTCTTATGTGAACAATTGTTCTGCCTTCATCATAAGTGGGTCAGTATCTTGAGTCAGGAGCAGTGAGCTGACACCCCTAGTTATGAAGATTCTGACTCAGAGGGCAGTGCAGTGCTATGCTGGAGAACCAGCTGGAAACAAAGAAAAGGTAACCGGAGGAGTCTTTGTTAACACACCAAAAAACGGTTCTGTTAACTTTACTTGCAAATACAGTAGACTCAGCATAGTGACTGAGTCAGATGGGTTTAGGTTTAACTCCCTGGATCTACTGTATGCTAGCTGCGTGATATTTGGCAGGTCATTTGGCTTCTCCAAGTATCAATCCTGTCATCATTAAAATGGGAATAATATTAATGCTCACCTCACAGGCATGATTAGAGAATTAAGCAAAATACTGCACATAAAATTCTCTTTGTATATATATAGTTCTATGTACTGTGTAGTAAGTAGTCTGTTATTCATAGCTGTTTTTTATTATCATTTTACTATTACTATTGTTGGAACTGTCTCAACATTGCAGAGTGATGCTGTAAGAAATGAGCAACTAGAATATGTGACAATCAAATATATTATATGTTACAGATTAGAACTTTGTATGAACTAATGTCAAGAGTCTCAAGAGCGGGGGACCAGTGATTGACATCTTCCCACACTGTTCTTTCATTTTCATAAGATTTTGATATGATGTCTAAGTATGTATTATCTGCAACAAGGATTTCACCCATCTTGAAATTTTATTCTATGTATGAAGTAACATAATTTTTTAGAGATTCTTATTTTTAAGTTTGTTATGTGGATATGAATTAGATGTAATAAGAAAATAAATATAAAAAATAGACTATTCAGCAATATCTTCTTACTCCCCCATTAATCTGGCTCTGAATAGTAAAATTAATTTAGCCCTGAAAATATTTTTTACTTTTTGAAAGTCATTATAGAAAATGATATTTGAATATTTCTGTATTATGAAAAAGAAAGCTTATAAAAGAAAAAACATTTTCAATAAATAATATCCTAAAATCAAGGACAATTTTGTAGGGTTTCCATTATGCATTGACAACACAATGTAAATACTATAGTAATTCAGTTCATAAGATTGCTCCCAGTTCCTATGGTCAATGAACACTTGCTGAGTAATTAACTGATTCTATGGTATTTAGAATTTGTCCCTTTGTTTACCAGAAAACATAAAGGACTACTCAAAAAAGTTATACAGCAAATTAAAAGATAATATATCTTTTAGGATGAATTCAGATTATTATTATTATTATTTTAAATATATCTTTATTGATTTCAGAGAGAGGAAAGGAGAGGGAGAGAGAGAGATAGAAACATCAATGATGAGAGAGTCATTGATCGGCTGCAGCCCGCAACCCGGGCATGTGCCCTGACTGGGAATCAAACCCCAATCGCCTGGATCCTAGGTTGAAGCTCAACCGCTGAGCCACTCCCGGCCGGGCCAGATTATTTTTCATTATAGTTTATTCATTAATGTATGCCTTTCCTATTTATTGTGAACTCTAAATATAAGAAAGATGTATTATTAATTATTTTTTAAATTTCTGGAATATTAAGCATGTCCATTAATTAGTTAAGTTGTATATTCATTAAATAAAAGCTTACTTAAAAGCACCTACTATATGCCAAAAATTGAATAACGCATATTAGACTTAAGGACTTAAAGATGAAAAGTCATAGCCTCTACCTGCAGGAATTTCTGCACGTGTATACAAACATACACATATATGTGTATAATAGTAATGTATGTAGCACATTTGTACTACAGATGCATATGCATCTACATATCTATGCAAACAACAACAGTATAGGCCAGAATGCAACAAGCATAAGCAGTGTGATAAGAACACATTGTGGGGAAGGTGACTAAACCTTCCCAACCAAACTGGTGAAGTTTTCTCAGAAAAGTGGTCTCTAGTTAGTGCTAGAAGGATGAGGAAGGTCTTATCAGCTGGAGAAAAGGGAATCGAAGGACGGAATCAGAGGAAAGCCGTTCCTGGAAGATAAATCCAACACACACACCAAGGAGCAGGGTAACAAAGGACTGAGGAGCTGGGAATACAGAATTTCAGCTACACAGAGGTCATATGGAGCTTGTACTCAGACTTGCTAAGTTAGCTTGAAGTGATCAGAACAATGACCTGATTTTTGATTATATGGATTGTTAAGAGCAAATGGGGGAAGGAAGTCTTTTAAGACTCACAACACAAATGAATAAGGTTCAGCCTCACAGGACAAGGATTGGAGATTTGCTACCAATAGACAACTTACTTTTTACCTTGCCACTCTACAGTTTTAAATGTAGCACCTTTGGGACACTGATAATACCCATGGCAGCTTATTAGTGTCTCCAGGTTAACTCTTCTTGTTTTAAGAATACTGAATGTAGCCCAGCTGGTGTTGCTCAGCGGTTGTACATCACCCTATTATCCAGGAGACTGCAGTTCTATTCCTGGTAAGGGCACATGCCCGGGTTGCGGGCCCCATCCCCAGTTGGGGGCCTGCAGGAGGCAGCCCATCAATGGCTCTCTCATCATTGATGTTTCTATCTCGCTCTCTTTCCCTTCCTCTCTCTGAAATCAATAATGACGTATTAAAAAAAAAAAAAAGCTGAATATACAAAGATGCCATATCCAGGTCTAGGGAAGATTTCAGTCTATTTCTGACATTTCAGTGCTCCATGTAGATCTCTTGTCTTTCTGAGTTTGAATTAGATTATACTATTATTTTTTTAGATGCTTATTTTGGTGTCTCTGGTATGGCATATATAGTTTATGACTATATAGTTTACTTTAATTGTGCTGCTCTTTCATATTTCCATGTGGTAAACTAGTTTTCTACTTATCTTTCTCAGAGAGATGCTGGTAATAAAGAGAATGGGAATGACTGAATGAAGTAGTCCTTGGATGGCTTATAAGAAATTCAGGCAACTATTCAGGTCATTGTCTGTTACTCTCGCTAATTAGATAGGAAGCACTCAGATATTTAAACATCCCCAACTTTTGAGGATTTATATACTTTATTATTTTTAAGTCTTTTTACTGAGCAGAAGGATCAAGACAGTTCATAGGGCAAAAAAGCTAAACTAGCCACTTAAAACCAGTTGTAATTTTAAACCAATATGTTTGCTGTGATGTCTGGGGAAATGGACTCCTACTCCTTAATAATGCTGAACTGGCTTAAAGTATAATTTTGGAAATTATCTTTCGTGAAGATTAACATATCACTTCACCTTCTTCAGCGTGTTCATCATGATTTATCTCTGTCTGAGTGGTTCAATATTCAATGTGTATTTGGATCAAGGGTTGTATACTTTTAAAACCTAATTTTGTTTATATCCTTTCTTCCTGGATGCCAGTGGAGTTAAAATAACATTTCCATGAGACACATGGAATTTTAGAATGACATAACTGTACATTTAATGACACATTTTTTTTTTCTTTTGTGCCTTGAGGATTTAACTGCCTCACTTTAATGTCACAATTTTAGTTGTAAAATTTTAGTTAACATTCAGCCACTTGTTTGATTTACATATTTTTTTACGTGGCAAAAGGAAAAGAGACCTTGTCAATTAGTGCACAAAATGAGGGCAACTGATGCAACATTCTCTATATTTCTTTCAACTCTAAGAAGTTTTTATTAAATATGAGTGGTTATTGTAGGGATAGGGCAAAATGTAAGTAGAGAGTGAACACAAATATCAAAGGAGAAAGATAAAAAATTAAGGAGGACTATCAGGGCTGTAGCTGTAGGAAGACAAAACACAGAGCCATTTACATGAAGGGAAGCAGAGAAATAAGCATGTAAGGGGTCAACAGGTGAAGTAAAGGAGTGAAAAGCATTGTAATGAGTGAAAACAGAAAAGGCTTGGTCACCATTCCCATCAGCGCAGTCTGCGGTTAGGGATGTTTTGTGTTGAGGAAGACCAGGAAGGGCCAGTTAAACTCCTATGACATGATTCATAGGATGTGACATATTTTATTACGTAAAAATGTGTTCACAGAGAGAGGTTTTGTTTTTGTTAACTATTTACAGAAAACAAACAAGGCCATTAGAAAATTTTATTTTATGGATTTGAAAAAATAATAATATACTTCTTGGTACCTCAATTTTGTTAACTCTTTGTAAGTCTAGATGAATTAGATAATGAGGTGAAAGGCATAAAAGAAGAGAGATTAAATGTTATGTGATGTAATAAGAGAACACAGCCTGCACAGTGTTATAAACATGTGCCAATTAAGTTGAAATTTTAGAGTAGGAGTGAGCAAAGAGTTTTCTAGAAAGAACACATGAGCAAGAGCTGTGGATGTGCAGTGCTTGGCCAAGGAATTGCAAGTGGCATAGCATAGCATGAAATGTCCAATTACCACGAGATAACCAAACAACTATGTTCCTCATATTCCCAAACATGTAAAACTAAGAAGGAAATATATTTTGAAAGGACTGCTTCAAAAAGAGTTTCAAAAGACCTTTGGTATATAAAGGTAAATCCTTAGCTTTTAGTAAAATGATAATACTTTTGCATTTATGAAGCACTTTTACATGCTTGTTTTTTGTTAAATTATGCCTTTGCTACATAAAACAGATCCTGTGCTGGAGAATCTAATAGATAAAGTTTTCTTGTAAATGAAAACAAACTCTGAGCGAACTCTGGATCCTGTAGGAAATACTTTGCATTGAATATATGTCCAATTTCTGAGCTATCTGTGTGACCACAGAGGATGTATGTATGATAGACCCGTTTAACATCAGGAAAGGCATTTGACAGAACTGCATTATGTCACCATATCTGAGCTGTATGTGACCTGTGATAGAGAAACAGAATTTAAACGGAAGAACTGAATGTCATCATTTTGTCTGGAAGAGTAACTCGCAAAATGCACATAGGGAACATGATAAAAAATTTAAAGGTTTGTTTATTAAAACAAGAGCATGTTTTTAGAAAATCCATAACATTTACAAATTGTATTAGTAAAATACATAACAGCCATGTATTATTGTAGCATTAATATTAATGTTAATATTATAATATGTTATACTCACATTAATAATAAAACAATCTAATATTTAAAAAGGTGACTCTATTTCATTATGTAAAAGGTTTAGCATTTCACACAAATATGAAAATCACTGAGAAAAGTCTATAATATTACTCTTGGCTGAAAGAGCATTAAACATAAGAGTGATGTATTGATTAATTGAATGAATATTTTTCTCTAAATTTTAAAATATTAATGAGAAAAGATTGCACTCTTCAGAGGGCATATTACATACTATTTTAATGCAATGGCCAGCATGTACTAAAAAAAAAAAGAAAATATCATCATTAGTAAACTGGTCCTCTACTCTAATTTCTATAAGGCAGAGATCACATATATATATATATTTGAGGAATTCTTTTGTATTCCTTTTTCTGCATTACCTTCACCATTAAACAAACATAGATCCTATGTTACCCACCACTATTAATTCTCTTAAGCACTGAAACAACTCTTAAGTGTTCACTTTGTCTAATGTATCTCCAGGAAACGAGGCAGCAAAGAAATAAATGTCTCACCATTAGAATGAGCTTGGTGGATTGAGAAACAGGAGGAAGGAAATCCTGAATGTAGGAATTAAAGGATGAATAATAGAATGATCAAATTCTAGTGTGTTGGTGTATGTTTTGGAAACTCAAGGAAACCATAAACAATCAGGACATTTATTTCAAATTGAACATAAAAAATCATGTAACATTTGAATAATCTTCAATCAAACTTTGCTGTCATTTCTGCATCTTAATTAGATTCCCAATATGACCAATGACCTACCCAATGCTCAAGTTAGTAGATGTTTTAATTCCTACCTAATGTTTTCATGGAAATATGTGATGCTGCTGACCTTTCCCTCTATTAGAATTTTTTTTTCCATGATTCTGTGAATGGTACTGTGGGTTTCTCTTTTCTTCTCTGGTTATAGCTTTACAGTTCCTCTTTCTCAGGATATATTGTAAATGTCTATGCTCTTCAGTGTTCTCACCTCAGCTTTCTTCTCTCATGCCACACAGTCCGTAAACAACCCCAAATAATCTTATGGTTTTAATTACTCTCAATATGTTGCCCTGTAGATTAAACTTGGACAAATTTCTTGAAATCTAGATAGACTCCTCCAATTATCTAACAGACAGTTACACTCAAGTAATGTAGAGGGCATCTCAAGTTAAACATATGCAAACCTGAATATACATCTATCTGCTCAATAACCTGGGTTTTTATTTTTTAAATATATCTTATTGATTTCAGAAAGAGGATGGGAGAGGGAGAGAGATAGAAGCCTCAATGATGAGAGAGTCATTCATTGGCTGCCTCTTGCATGCCCCCCACTGGGGATCGAGCCCACATCCCAGGCATGTGATCTGACCAGGAACTGAACCATTATCTCCTGGATCATAGGCCGATGCTCCACCGCTGAGCCAGGCCAGGCCAGGCAATCACCTGGCTTTTCTCTTGCTTTTCAGATATTATGATTCCTTTCTTTGCATCATTCCCCAAATGCAGTCAGTTATGACTTTCTGCCCTCTACCAACCAAATCTATCTTTTATTTATGCTCTCTATACCCACCCGGAACAGCCAACCTTAAGACATTGTCATCATAGTCCTGTGTTATGGACTCAATGCTCGAGCTCCCAAGGCCCCAACCAAATTCATAAACTGAGCCCTAACTCCCAATGCAGTGGTATTTGGAGGTGGGGCCTTTGGGTGATAATTAGGTTTAGATGAGGTTATGAGGATGAAGCTTCAATGATAGTATTAGTGCCCTTGTGAAATAAGGAAGAGACATCAGAGTGTCCTCTCTCTCTACCATGAGAGGGCATAGCAAGAAAGAATGGGTCATTTGCAAGCCAGGAAGTGAAACCTCAGTTGAACCCAACCACACTGCCACTCTGACTTTGGACTTCCCTGACTCCAGAACAGTGAAAAATAAAGGTCTGTAATTTAAGCCACCCGGTCTGTGTTTTGTTATAGCAGCCCAAGCAGACTAAGACATTCTGGATTCTTGTAAAAACCATCTAACTGCTATCCATTTAAAGACAAAATTATATTTAAAAGTGCTATTTAATTATGCTGTGTCTGGGCTTTGGTCTCTTTGGGTTCCTCTTGCTTGGGACTCTCTGTGCCTCCTGAACTTGTGTGACTTTTTTCTTGAATGGGTCAGGGAAGTTTTCTGCCATAATTTCTTCAAACAGATTCTCTAACCCAAGTTTAGTTTCTACATCTTCTGATCTCCTATGATGCGAATACTGTTACATTTCATGTTGTCCCACAGCTCCCACACCCAGACACATAAAAATTAAAATGCCAAAAAATGAAGACAAAGAGAGAATCTTAAAGGCAGCAAGAGAAAAGCAATCTGTTACCTACAAAGGAGTTCCCATAAGGCTGTCAGATGATTTCTCATCAGAAACTCTAAAGGCCAGAAGGAAATAGCATGACATATTCAAAGTAATGCAAAATAAGGATCTGAAACCAAGAATACTCCAGCAAGGCTATTGTTCAAAATAGATGGTGAGATAAACAGCTTCCCAGACAAAAAAGGCTAAAAGGGTTTATCACCACCAAATCAGCGTTGCAAGAAATGTTAAAGGGACTGATGTAATTAGAAGTTGAAATAGAATGAGAAACACAGGCATAAAGAAATAAAATGAGAGTAGATGAGTAACTGTCAATAATAACCTTAAGTATAAATGAATTAAATGCTCCAATCAAAGGACATAGAGTAGCTGAATGGATAAGTAAACAAGACCCAAATTTATGCTGTCTACAAGAAACCCACCTCAGAGCAGAAGACTCACAGGAGCTAAAAAAAACAAAACAGCAACAACAACAGAACTTCTGAAAGACTTTAAAGGAGAGATTGATAGCAATACAGTCATAGTAGGAGACTTTAACACCCCCTTGAATCTACTGGATAGATCCTCCAGACAAAAAAATCAACAAGGAAACAGTGATTCTAAATGACACACTAGATCAGATGGATTTAATTGACATTTACAGAACATTTCACCCCAAAGCTGCAGAATATGCATTCTCCTAAAATGTACATGGGACAGTCTCAAAGATATACTACATGTTAAGACATGAAACAAGTCTCTACAAATTCAAGAAGATTGAAATCTTATCAAGCATCTTCTCAGATATTTACACTACAGAATACTATGCAGCTGTAAAAAGGAAGGATCCCTTACCCTTTGAGATAGCATAGTGGAAACTGGAGAGTATTATGCTAAGTGAAATCAGCCAGTCAGAGAAAGATAAGTATCACATGATCTTACTCATATGTGGAATCTAATGAACAAAATAAACCAATATGCAAAATAGATCCAGAGACGTAGAAGCATAGAACAGACTGACGAATCTCAGAGGGAAGGCAAGGGTGAGTGGGTGGGTGGAGCGAGATTAACCCAAGGACATATATGCATAACTCATGGTCACAGACAATAGTGTGATGAAGGCCTGGGGGGAGGGGTGCAAAGTGGAGGAGTTCAATGGGGGGAAAAGGGAACATTTGTAATGCTTTCAACAATAAAGATAAATTTTAAAAGAGAGTGCTATTTAAAACCTCCATGGGTATCTATTGTCCTTTTGAGAAAACTGTCAATCTTTTAAATGGCCTTGGACTTATAAGTTGCTATGGTCACCTCTGCATTTTATAGTTTTGTCAGTAAAGGTAATATGGTTGTGAGATGCAATATAAATGAAACAATAGCTAACACTTTTATAGTACTTAAATATACCATACCATGAATTCTTTTAAGCACTATAAATTTATTAACCTCATTTAATCCTCATAAAACCTTACAGAAGTGTGATTACAAATGCTATTTATGAAGGGGTAAATTAAGGAATATAGAGGCTGAGAAAGTTGTCCCAAGTCACACAGTGTGAAAGTTGCTTAGGCAATGTTTTCTCATTTGTTCTCTGAACCACTTCAGGGCTTTGGAGTCATCCAGACCAACTTTTAAAGGCCAAATTTTCTTTTTACTGGGTGGTAACATTGGGAAAATTATTAATAAACTTTAGTCCCATTTTCTTCAACTGAAAAGTCAGTATAATTACCTTTTCAGAGGGCTATTTTAAGGAGAACTTGAGATAATGTTCTTACTTACAGGTCACATTAGTTAGCACCTAATAAATATTTATAAATACTAGGCATCATTGTCGTTATGATGGAAACATCATTATTCTTTATGTTCCCTGGTTGAGTAGGATATATAATACCTACAGAACTTTACAAATGCTCTCCCGTTGCCAATAATTTTCCTCTTTTCCCTTTTCATCAATTTACTTTCATCAACTTCCCTTCTTTTGCTTGGCTAACTCTTATTTTGCCCTCAGATCTCAGTTTAGTTATCACTTATTTCTTTCATGAAGCCACCCATAATTCCTACAGCCTGGGGCAGTAGGCTTCTTAAGTTAATAGAATCTTGTATTATTCATACTTACTTTCCTTTACTGTAAATACCTATGTTTTTTATTTGCCTGGATTCCCAGTAGCTAAAAAGTGTTTTGTTTTGTTTTTGTTTTAATAGGATTGCTTCTTGTTCACTGTTGCTGTCTCCACTTTTTGAACACTGGTTGAAAGACATGAAGTATTTATTTGTGGTATAAATGTAGAATGTGGAATAAATGAATGAGCTGGAATGACCTACCTTAGAGAGTATCTTTAAACTGTCTTGCATTTTACACGTGTGACTAAAAATTATTTAATGGAATCTAAAGGAATTGAAAATGAATCCAAAACAAATAAAAATTCACAGGAAGATTAGCAATGAATTAAAAAAAATCCACTTTTGATCTTTATATTATTACATCCGCAAGCCATCAGAGGAGCATGGACAAGCTGCCCATGACCCATCAGGGAAATTATATCAGTCTACATGGAAAATCAGAAAGAAAAATCCCTTCAAAGAGTTGCTATGCTCTCGAAATATAGATACTACCACGGCCCATAGACTTTCAAGCTTTTAGTTTATCTTTTGTGTTTTCTTCTAGTCTCACTGATTAAACTCAATTTGAAATATGTAGTAGGATATTTAAGAAGCGATTTTCAGTGTCACAATTTATCTTCAGTTCCTTATGCATTTATTAATTTTGGTTTCCAAAGCCTTGCTTTTCATTCGCAAGTGACGAAATTTCCTTTAAGACTTGTTTAATGGTAGCGTCAAATGAGTTCAGCATTTAATACGATTGGCTGTTCTCTTGAGTGCAAAGGACTTCTTTCCACCCTCTCATCCAGCTGCCTGGCCTTGTGCACTTTTCATTTCTACTCTCTATTGCCTCAGTTCCTCAAGGGGGAAAAAAAATCTGCCTACATCCTAGAGGTGTTGCAAGGATTAATAAATTGCAAAGCACACTGAACATTTTGGATAAAATATCCTCTGACAGACTGAAGCATTGCCATGACCACAAGTATCATTTCCAGATGCTGCAGCTCCAAGGACAAGAGAGCAGGTCTGGAAATCTCATCCAAGCCTCCCACATGGAGGGTTACTGCCAGGCCAAAGAGTTACATTTTGATATTTAAATTATCAGTGATTTTATATCAAAGCCATCTTGCTGAGAGAGATTTTGTCTGGACACATAAAGCGCCTGAATTGGCACAACAAAAGGCAACAGCCCTGAATCATTAAGACTTTCTAACCACAAGCAACACTATTCCCAGGAAAGAGTTTATCTCTATTAGGAATCAAAGAGAACTTCCCTTTCCGTTTAAACAGATAACTCAAAATTATAAATGGCCAGCTTCAGTAGGCTGGCTCTGCATGCAGTTAAGTGGGTCACAAGTGCCTTGAAATCCGAGAAGTCTCACTGAATGGGATATTGAAGTTGGGTTAGGGCTCCCAAGTGAATCTTAGCAGGAGTTTTGTCTGGAAATCTCGATTTTAGATATGAGCAGACTTATTGTTTTAAGGAATTCAATTTAACTCAAATATAGAAATGTATATGGTAAATGCTTTGAATATCAGTGAAGCTGGTGAACTCCAAAATATGTGGTTCCCTTATACCTGCACCTCAGTGTAGGTAATCACATTTTTTGTTGATTTGGGTTTTATTGGACCACAAGTGCAGAGAGTTGGGTCAATCATATCTCGTGGTCATTGGCACAACACATCATTGGAAGTGTGAAGCCCATCTTTGGCTTGGCTTACTTGGTTATTTTATTTGTATCCTTTCTATCTGTTTATTTGTTTACTTATTTATATCCATTCTCCAGTAACCTTTGTCCTATCCCTGCCCTCAGGCAATTGCCCTAATGTGTTTAATGGGTATCCTTTTATTTTAATGTGCTTTCATGAAATATTGTGACATTGTATGCATATATTTTAATAAATAGAACTAATATATGCTATAGATGTTTTGTCTTTATGATTTTTAACTCAGCATTATGTTTTAAAGATCTATTCCTGTTGCTGCATGAATATCTAGTATGCTGCCTATAAATCTTGCATAGTATTTTTATAGTTTTTTTTTATAGCCTGCACCCTTTACTAATTTATCTGCCAGTGATAGGCACTTAGATTGCCTCTAACTCTTTGGTAGCACAAATAATACCATGAAGAACATTCCTATATGTGTTCCATCATAGCTTGCATGAACTTTTCTCCAGAATATGTTTTGTGGTGGGTTGTGGGGCTATCTAAGTATGTGAATTTAATTGGATTAAAACTGCCTCGCAGATTGCTTTTCAGGATCACTGCACCATTCCACACTCTGCAGGAGGTGTCCTATTTCCTGGATACTCCTTCCAACACTTGGCATTATCCAGCTTCCTAAATTTTGCTAATCTCATGGGTGTAAAGTGATATGTTATTGTTGTTTTAATTAGCATGCCTCCAATTCCTAATGGGTTTCAGGATATTTCATGTCTGTTAGCCACTTGGGTTTCCTACACTTCAAATTGCTTTTTTATAACTTTGCCCATATTTTTCTTGTAGTTCCTGCCCTTTTTTTCTTTTTCAACTTGGAGAAATTATTTTCTATTGTAGATATAAATCCCTTGTGGCTTTTTGACTTTCTAAGTGTGTCTATGTGCAGTCTTTCATCTGTCTCTTAACTTTCCCCTTGGGCTCCTTCCTTGAACAGAATCTTTAGGCTACAGTAATTCGTTTCAAACAACATACAGAATCATTAGCTAAAAGAATATAGGGACTTATGTTGGTAGATGACTCTTCTCTGGGACATACCTTCGGGACTATACATATATTATTTAAAGAGGTAAAATAAAGTATGACAGGTTGACAATTAGCCTAAAAATGGCTGAGATAATTTTGTCTTTTTAGGTAATAAAAAACCAAGTTAGTGCTAAATTATGCTGCTACTCACTGGATAGAACATTTAACTGAAATATAACAGCTTAATCAAATACAAATATATCTTTACATTATTCATTTAAAATTAGAGAATAATAAATATGTTTTTATAAATTAAATATGTTTGGTAATTAATGAAAAAACAAATACTTTCAGAAATATTTTCAGTATGAATTCCCTCCTTACATATTCAAAATGAAGTAAAATGGTAAACACACACATACACATGCCATCAGTATGAGTCAATAAGAGATGTTATTTTGAAATTTTACATTTAGAGAATTTATGAAAATTAATTTTACTCCACAAAAATTCCGCATGACATTATTTTTATGCCAGCCTCTTTTATCTGTTCAAAAAGCATTTACAGAACAAAACTTCATAGAAATAAATTCTGATGAGAATGTCACGTAATATTTTCATGAGGAAATACGTAATTCTGTTTTAACAATCATTAAGCTCTGATATAACCTAAAAGTCAAGATTTTCTTAGCACTGACCACAGATTCAGCAGGTGAATATGCTATTAATTTGTTGCCTGAAAGAGGGTGGGCCTTTTGACTACTTAATGAAAGAACTTTATTTTTAATTAAATTTATTGAGGTAACATTGGTTAATAACATTATATAATTTTCAGGTGCACAAGATTATTAATTGACATCTGTGTACTCTATTGTGGGTTCCCCACCTGAAGTCTAGTTTCCTTCTGTTACCATATATTTGACCCCCTTTTCCTCATGAAAGAACATTCAATTTATATTCGTCTCTTCAAGTGATATGATTATGGATGAATCTAGATCCTAGAAAGTAGGCACGTCCTTCACTAGTGATGGTTTTCACAGGCCATTACCATCTTGTTAGGAGCCAGCACTGTGTGAAGCATTCCTAAACACAGCCCTGAAAACGCTGCCTTCAATTGATGTTCTCTTTTACTCTTTCTCAAAGTCCTATCTGCTTCTTAATTTATGCACCATTGTGACAATATTCTTTCAGTCTCTTAAAGTTCAGTCTCCTCTGTTTTATGTGTCCCAAATCCAGCACAATATAAAAAGGCTTTCCCCCCTTAATATATTCCAGATTGTTGTATCTCCATCGCCATAGACTCTGTAGTCTCTGTTGGACTCTACTGGTGAGAACCAGACATCTTGGAAAGAAAAGAACCAATGTCTTTATTATTTGTTCTGAGTCAGACTTTTACCTCATTCTTATATTTTAAAAAAGTATCTTGGCTGCTATTATTTCTTCCTGCCTTTGTGTTGTTACTCCACCCACCAAAGATGCACCTTTGGTCAATCATTCACTTGCTCTGGCCCCTACATTCTGTGTATTGTGGGTAAAGCTATGAACCTGCCCTGGCCCTGCCCTGACCAGACAACATGAAAATTTAGGCTAAATAGTTCTATTATCCTAACCAGTTAGATCAGATGTCCAACTAGTCTTCTTCTGATTTTACATTCACCCTATAGCCTTCAGGTTATCAATTGTCATTTTAGAAATGTCACATGGAAAAACGATATAGAAGACTCAATTGTGTCATCCTCTCAGTATCTCCTGGCAGTTAGTTTTTGTTAAAAATTAAAACATCATTTAAAATTGTTTTCCTTAGTTAGTTTCTTAAAATCACATTTGGGTCCAATGAAAAAGTTGGACTCAGTCTTGAACTTTGAAGACATCAATTTACTAACACCTGTATGCTTGCACCAGTAGCTAATTGGCTCCACCTGGGACAGCTATTTTGTTAAGATATAAATTACAGAGATGACTGATTATGCTGAGTTTAGAGGTGAGCAAAAATCAAAACACATTAAACATGCTTATTTTATCCAGGTTTTTTCACAGTAACTGGCAGGAAGTTTTCTAATTCACATCTATTTGCCAAAGTTTTTTATGCTTCTCCATGTGTGTGCTAATGGTGCACAGGGGAACACTTGACCAGCTCTCCCTGGGAGAATCAGGAAAGGCTTCACAGAAGTATCTTATTTTCACCTGTCCTTTGAAAGATCAGAGAAGTTGGCCAGAAAAAAACCACACAAAAAACAAAAAACAAAACAAAACACACACAAAAAACACCTCAGGGAGAATGGAAATTTTAAAGGACATGGAGAGTTTGGGAAACTGTGGAAAGTTTAGAGAAAAGGGGGACAATATAGTTCTGGATTGCAGGTTCTGGTCAGATTACTGAATTTGTATATCAAGCTTCGGCATCTGAACTTAATCCAATATTCAACAGGAAGAAACAGAAGGCAGAATAGATTATCCTTAAATTTGTTATTATTGCACCATATTATATAACCACGGTGAGGATGAGTTGGAGAAGAGCTGGAGGCAACACCATCAAACAAGAAGATGCTGCAAAGATTAGCATCACCGATAGTGGCCTAGATTACAGTTTGGCCGTAGGCCTGGGGGAAAAAAAGGTTAGAATTCAAAGCTATTTTCTTGGTCGGAGCAATTGTTAATAACTTATAATCACAGAGTCGACAAATTTTCAAGTTGAAAAGCAAGTTAAAGATCATCAGGCCCCAAGTGATTTGGTTAGGTAATTGTGAAGGTAAGACTCCAAGCCCAGCAAATTTCACTTATAAACTGTAAGAATTTGGCTTGGATAATTAACTTTTCCACGAGTCCATTTCATCACGAATAAACCTTGAGATAATAATACCTGCTTTTGTCAATGCATGGGGAATGCCTAAATTGGGCCTGAATAAATGGGGCTAAATAAATATCATTGCTAAGTGATTCCCTCTTTAGTCAATACTTGAGGTAGACCATACTCCTTTTCTTCTAGACACAGCTCTAAATTTGCTTGATCAACTACTAATTTTGCATTCTCTGGGCATGTATTTGGCAGGAGACTGCCTGTTTGAGAGTAGACATCATGTGCTATACCCAAAAGAAATCAGCAATCCCCTGGGCATAGCATTGATTCAGAGTTGAATACAATACACATTTTAGACCAAGTGAAATCTACAAGACTCAATTCTGGGGCATTGTTTGGTGACACCAGGGAGTGGGTGTTAGAATAATGTGTAGCTGCCATCTTCCCATCATGAAATGAGAGCTTCTTTGAGAAAGTAGAAAGGAGGAAATTGTGTCCTTGTGTCCTTGTGACAAGTAAGAATCCAATGTAGACCCCAATCTGAAGCCAGGCATAAGGATGATTTCCCAAGTATGAGAACTATTAAGTTACATTTTAAATTATGCTTATGTAGATTGTATTTTATGTTATTTGCAAAGGAAAGAGGTATAAATAAAACAGTATCAAAAGGAAAAAGAAATTTTAACTTTCACTAAGACATAGTTAAAATAACTTCGATTCTCTAAGGGAAAAAAATGACAATGAAGATACATTACCAGGATCTCTGCAGGAAAAACAGTCCTTCCAGGAGGGTTGAATAAATAAATTAGTTTTGAGGGAATAATTTAATTTAACTGTGTTATAAAGCTATTTTAGAGATAATTCCATTAGCTCAATATTAAAGAATACTTGATTTATAAAATATGTTACAATCTGGAGCCAAAAGAAATCAAGCAGTTATATTTCTCAAAATGACACTCCTACATGAGTTCGGTTTACAAAAACATGAAGGTTTCAAGCACATTTACGTAAACTGCATTTGCATGGTCTATTCAACTACATTGAATCAAAATCACTTTTAACTTTACACTATTGCATTACATTTAAATCTCATTTAAAGCAGCTGAACCATGAGAAAAAAATTTAAATTTGTTACAAGTATAGAATTCTGAGACAAAAAGCTAATTTAATTAAAATAACTGTCTTTTGTATATCACATGAAAAGAAAAATCCCATTTTCCAAAATCATTAGTAAAAGACCTTTAAGAGTCTCATAAAACAGTGCTTATTATTTGTCAAACTCTTTTGAAGGAGGCCAATCATGGTTAACTGATCTATAAATTCTTCCAAGATAATCTGTCCAGAAAGACAAGCCTTATGCCCTTAATTATCTTAATGTCACCAAACCTTGTCTACTTTTTGGTCATAATTGATTGAACTGGAGCACAGTGCATTGCTGAAATTGGATGGTTCATATTCTCCCTTCCAAAAAATTTGGAATTATGGTAATGAGAGGCCAAGTCTATCAGATGATCCTGGGCACTTGAATTTTAGATTGAATAGAACACAGTTTGGTGTTAGGCACATGGAAAGCCAATACCACCTCCTTACTTTTTGGATAAACCATATTTACATGAATTAGCTGAATTGTTTTATACTTCTCACAACAAGAAAACACCTAACGCTTCCAAAAGAATCCACAAAATTTGTTTTATATGAAAATTTATATAAATTGAATTGGTAACCTTTAAAACTGAAAAAAAAAAAAGACTTCAGTTCATATGTATTTTTAATATATAAATCATTAGAAATCAGATATAATTTGATGTATTTATGGCATTTTGGGGCTTGAACATACTTTGATATCAACTAATTAAATTAGATAGATCATCGATTATTCCTTTAACTACTCAAGAGGAATAGTTTTTAAGACCTATAAGTAAAATAAGTTATCCAAGAAAAATTAATTGGTAAAAAATTAACCTACCTTAATGTCAGACAGTAACTGATGATAACTAATCTAAGTTCTCCATGCACAAATCATGTAATATTTTTACAATAGGAACATTGTTATCCATGATATTTGGAAGCATTTTTCAAGCCTCTGAAAAGCTGCCCTGCCATCTCTCAGTCTTCTTTTCTCCAGTATGTAGAACTTGGAATTGTAGGCATAGTTTAAGACTAGGCTACCTCTCTTCTCCACTCCTAAGTCCTATTGTGATTTCTTGTCTCACTTATTAATCAGATTTGATTTGCCCTCTCCTTTGCTCCCCTGAATTTCTTTCTTTCCTGCAAAAGGTGTTTATTTAATGCTTACTGTGCCCTAAGGTATATGTGAACACACTGGTGAACGAGTACTGCCGGTAAAAGCTTTTTTTGGCAGAGTCAGATAATCAAAGAGGCATATTCAATAAGGTTGGGTAAGTTCGAAAATAAGAAAATTTGGGGCTCATTGGGAGGACATTGAATTCAGGAGGGAATATGAGAAGGCTTCCTGTAGAAGGAAGTGAGCGCTCAGCTAGACTTAAAAGAGGAAGCGAGAGAGGGCTAGTGGAGAGAGGCCTCTCTACAAGGGCCCAGAGCAAAAGAGAACACATGAAGCAAGTGTGTGTGTGTGTGTGTGTGTGTGTGTGTGTGTGTGTGTGTGTGTTGTAGGAGGGGCTTAGTGTTGGTTATGGAGAGGGGAGAGAAAAGGTTTGAGAGCTAAGCCAGAGGCAGCTCAGAAATGACTTTGCATGCCTTCCTAAGGAACATCTGCCGGGCTTAGAAGGCAAGGGGATGCCACTACAAGGTATTCGGCAAGGGAGTCCCAACAAAGCCAGTCACTGGTTATATGGGGAGAGAAGAGGTTTAGATTGCCCAGATTTTTATACATTGTTCTGTTAAGTTACCGCATATCTATAAGTCTTTAAGTCTTCCTTGGTAATGTGATTAAGAAGCACAACTTTCACAGGCAATCTCACTGTAGAGACAGGGAAGACTCACCGGTAAGATGACATGCCCAGATAACTCACCAAGTTAGCAGGAGGGACAGGGGAGAAAGCACACAGCCTTTTAATCCTAAATGAGAACTAATAAGCTTAGGTGATTTTTTTTAAGACTTGGTATCTAAAAACTAAAAATTACCTGTTATCAAGTTTCTCAAATTGCCATATTAGATAATTTATGCAATATAATTAGAAAGGAATTCTATTTGTGTAGGTAACCATTGGTTTGCAAACATAACATATAAGAAGACATAGCAGGTCTAAGTCAAACATTTTGATTTTATTTCTGGTCAGTGTGATTTGATGTAAAAGGTTTTAAACCTGCTATCTTTGGAATTAAGTTGTACTTCTTTTTCTATAAAATAAGTATATAACCTCAATGCAGAAAATAATATATCAAGCTCTATTTAACTGAGGAATGAAAATTTGAATATTATAATTAATAATAGAGAATATAGGAAAAAGTTATTCTATTAAGGGAAGTTGCTTTTAATACTAAAAATTAATAACTAAAGAATATTATTTGTTGTTGCTTTACTTTGTGGTAGAGAAACTTGTTCTTGTTTTTATTTCTGAAAATTAAGAGAAAATCAAACAAGATCAGTCAGGAAGTACTGGAAAGTCCTATTATTTTGTGTGGCTGTTATTTTTCAAGGTAGGTTCTAGAATCAGAGTTGAATATATTAATAATCTATGTGGTCTACTGGTTAGAACATAATTATACTCTTTTTAATATAACAAAAATTAGTTTTGTATTGAAAAGAAATATAATTTAAAACATATGTTCTCTATAGGGAAGCACCAGTCGAAACTCAGTGTTGGAAGAGATGAGCCCTTACAGCACTTGGAAAGGAGACTCTAAGCTACAGCAGAGTGGGTAACTTGAGACATTTTCTCTGGGATTTTATTAGGAAGGGAAACATTGGTTCCTTTGTAGACACAATCTGGGCATCAGCAGCTTTCTAAAGGAGGAATGCTTGTGGGGTGGAGGTGCCAGGTGAGGAAATGAGATGGGAAGACACTGTTAAAAATAACTTCCTCAAAGGCATTTTGACTTGCTTCAGAGGCTCCCAGCCATTCTCTTTGGTTCTGGATCAGTATCAGCTGCTTCCCTTTCTGGCTTGGCTGATCAAAAGCACAAAATACTTAGCCCCAGCTATATCACATTCATGTTTTTCCACTTGAAAAAGTATGGTTTTATGTAGGTATGTAAGTAGATAGCGGGCAATAGAGGTCAGCGTTAAGGAGCAATTTGGAAAATACTTTTCTGCAAATCTGAAATCAAGCTAATTTTTTAATGAATCATTATGAAACATTTAAAACGTTGAATATGAACAATCTTAAAATTGGGTAGAGAGAAAGATGGTGATTGCAGGTACAGGAGGTTTTCAGTAATAACCTGTGTATATCAGAATATGCAGAAATACAAACAGCTGGCAATCTTAAGTACTGTACTAGCAAATTGACAAAAGCTGAATGTCATGGGGTTTATTAAATATTACACACGGGATTAAAATGGTTCCTAATACATTATACACAAAAATAATACTTAAAACATAGTACATCTTTAAAAAATGTTATTGAAGAAGACATTGTCCATAGGGTTCCAAGTCTTTTAAGGAGGAATCACGGCGATGTGTTAATTTCTCATAGAGCTTAGGGAGAAGTTTGCCTTCACCAGGGAAGGATGTTCATGAAACTCAGTGTTAACTTGCATAATGGGACTGCTCCGAGCTTAACTTCACTCTCACTATCCGCAATTACCCTAGCCCACATTTTGGTCTTCATAGCTGGGTTTCGCCACACCCCCTTTTCTTTAAGTACCTTAACTCAGTTTCAGAGCTCCTGGTTTATGGTGGTGATGGTGGTGGTGGCGTGTATGTGTGTGTGTGTATGTTTAATGTTCCTGTTATATTCGAGTCCTTTTATTCTGAATCTTTTCAAATTCACTTGGGAAGTAAGTGAGATATAAACAACAACAACATTCTAAACAAATAGAAGTTTTCCAATACATTTCACAGCATTTCAAAGGCCAGCCTCAAGTGTGACTCAGCACTTCTATAAGTTTTAAAATAGTGCCTCCATGTGTTATAAAACTCAGTGTTGAAAAAGAAGGCGGGGAAAGAATTACCACCAACGTGTTTTATTGATGTAAAACTAAACTGAATAGGCCAGGTTTAAACATGTTTATTAAATTCAACTTTGCCTAATAAATCTAAACCTATCTTGAAATTCACAACCAGCCCATAAATTGTGTGCCAAGTTAAGACATAACAACATTGAACTAACTTTTATTTTACAAAATAAAGCTTTAAACTTGCAACACATAAAAACACAAATATAAAGTTTGGCTGGTTTCTTATCTGCCCCCTTGTATAACTGAACCAGAGCTGATTAACTCACCTTATACCTGCCTCCCAGGATATGATTTTTACTTTATTTTATTTTATATGTATGTTGAAAAAAAGTTTGTATTTATATTATATATTATGTTATATTATATCCTCATCAAGTCAACAACTTTCTGTGGTCTTTTAGAGACTTATTTTTCCTCAACTTTCCCAACTAACCATAAGAAGAGCTGCTACTTATTCAGGGCTTATTAGGGGTTAGAAACTGTATTAAACATTTTACAACGTTTTCACATGTCACACTTTCAACAACACTAAGAATATAAGGTTGATACTCTTATTAAATTCACTTTATGGATGAATAACCTGAAGTTTGGAATGGTTTTATAACTTCCCTAAGATCATACATCTACTATGTGTGAGAACAGGGTTCCAAATCCAGGCCCATTCTGGGTCCAGTTCTGGGTACAGACTCTGGCACTTTTCTTACTTGAGGTCTAGCTACCAATATCATGTCTGCAGTCTTGTTAAATCCTCTAAAAAATGATTCTTTAAAGACATTTGTTAAAGCTAAGTCAACATCAAACCAAATTATATGATGACAGATCTGTGAACAAATTTATCGTTTTATTTGAACTTATAATTGCATCTGAGTTGTAAAATATAACTATTTAGCACATGTATTTTTAGGCCAAATGTTCAAGAGCTTTAGTGTCAAATTTGTGAGTCAATTGTCAAAATTAATAATTTCCTCTTCTATTCTTTTATTGCAAATGACCCTTTTGCTGGATAAATTTAAGTTTGTGTGTTGTCTTCAACCACTTTGAAAGTAGAAATAATATGTCATAAATAAGTCAAATGATATTAAATTAGGTCAATCAGTTGGCTGCAAAGATTTGACATGGCATCAAAGAAAGCTTTATATTTTTCTGATGCCTCCAGAAATCGAGGAATTAATTTCTTCCTGAGGAATTAGTCTCTCTCCTCCCCGCCTTTTCCCTCCCCATCTCCTTGTTCCTGTCCTCTCTCCACCTTTCTAGACAACAGTTTCTGTAGCAATCACCATCTTAACATTCTCCATCCCAATTTCTCTCCCTGAGTGAGAACCATTTATAAGCTATTTTGTTCAATAAAAGCTTAGTGAGAGGAAACAAAATAGTAACCCTCCATTCATCACATGGTGCAGGGTGCAATTTGAGTCACTGGTTGTGTTTCAAGTAAGACCATGGCAAACAGTCACAGCCGTGGTAGGGGATAATTTGGTTAAATATTTTCAATTTACTCACACTTGTGCAATAACAGCAATAGAGGACATTGATAAAGAAAAGGCAAGTGTAGGCGAAGAAATCCCCAGTTTGGGAAGGTCCTCCTGTTTTTCACTCCTCAATAGTCAAATGTTAGGCCGCATAGCATGGTGGGTAAAATGTATAATTTGGGCCTGGCTCCCTCCTTCACTGTATGGCTTTGATCAAGGTACTTAACCTCTTAATGCTAACCTGGACAATGGGAAAAATGAAATTACTGACCCTGGAAAACTGTCAGAAGAGGAATTAAAAGTGCTAAAGCATATAATATATTTAGTATAATGCCTGATACAAGAAATATTCCACAAATGTAAACTTAGGGAAAAGAAAACAGGTTGGTGGTGATTCACATATGCCAGGAGGCACTGAGGTCCAATTCTAGTGCTTTTATTTTTGGCTACGGTTTCATTTAGTAATTGCCATGTAATTATTTTTGCAAGTTAGTAGTATAGCATTTACTTTGAGATTAATAGTCTCTTTCCTCACCTGACTGACCTGAACCCCTGTGTCCATGATAAAAGCTACTTGGTTTGTGAATACTGTATGTTTCCTGTTACTCCAACATAGCAACCTTTGAAAGGCTATGTCTAAAATCCCATCTTAGAAAATGATGATAGTATCTGAGAAAAGCTTTGTCAAATACACAGTCCCTCTCCTAAAATGCATGTGCATCTTCTGGCTTGTAGGTCTGGGCAGGTGGTAATTGGCCCGTGGATCACTGGATGTTAACGAATGCGGGCACAACCACAGTGTCCATGAGCGATCTGTGAGTGCTGCTGGGCACAAGGCTATGTTAGCTCTGCAGGTCACAGGGCACTTCTCCAAACAGCCACGTCTCATATGAAATCAATTCTCTTTCACTGTGTGGAGAAATAAACCACATGCAGTCAGCTTCCTTTCCGCTGACACTCACTTCCCACACGTGGGAGAATATGGACCCTCATGGGCAGCAGCCTTTCCCTCTATGTTACCCATTTGCTGAAGACACGCCCCACGTGAAAGTGGACTTGATAAAATAATTGGGGGAGGTATTTTGCCATCCCCCATCCTAACAAACAATTTATATGTAAATATGTGGCACTAAGGCAGACAGTAACTTGCCTAAATTAAATGACAGTCGGTCCCTGAGGATCAGCAAACATTTTCCAGGACAGTAAGGATTATGGCCTTTTTTTCTTAACCACCTGACAGGACAAAGGACTGTTTGCATAATAGACCTACAGTGTCAGTCCACACACTTACATGCATAGAAATTAAAGTTTGATTGGAGAGCATGTGCGCCTGATCTCTGTATGTACAGAAGGCTTTCATTCTTTCTTCCTATTTGGGCAACACTTATTAAAATATGCCTCCTTGGACAGCTCCATTGGCTTTTACTTCATAACTTACTGTCATCAATAGCAGACATTATTGATTTTTATACCTTTATTTATGTCGTATATCTACATATAAGGACATTACATTGAAGAAATAAAATCCTCATACTTTTGAAGAAGAAAAGCACTATTTTGATGTTAGGAAAAAAATAAAACACAAAGTCTCACTAGAAATTCAGGAAAAAAATATTTTATGGCAGCACACATTCTTGGAAAGTAAATAATAATTTTAATTTTTGATGATTTTCTCTTTTCCACCACTTTATCAGGCAGAGAACATCATATATCCTCTCTTAAGAGTTTGTTAATATTATGATTTTAAAATTAATTTTGTGTTTAAAACTTAGACAACTTACTTTAGAAAGCTAATTAACAAGCTAATTACTAGAATCAGAAATGATTCATATCTGTCTGGGGGCAATTTAAGTCACAGATACGTTTCAAGGCCAGGAAGAGGGATACCATATTTCAAATTTTTAAAAAATTTTGATTCTATGCTTAATATTCTCTTACAGTAATATAAATTATGCAGACATGATTTATTCTTAGATTTCCATTCAAATTTTAGGTGTTTTGTTTAAAGAAGTGATGTTGAAAATCTAAAATGAAATTAAGCACATGATCTTACTGCACAACTGTTGATTCTAATGGTGGGCAATGTTTCATAAGATTGTTCAAATTTATTTATCTGAAGAACCTTGCCCCCGCCTGTGGTGTATCTCCAAAGACTAATGTTTTATAGACTCTGTTAATAATCCACATTATAAATTGGAATTTTGTGTCCATTCTACTAAGTGATAACACTGCTACTTTTCTAAAGTTTCATGGAAACTCTCTTCTCAATGAGTACCTGCATTCAAAGTAATTACCCACCACTTTAATATTAAGAGTTAGTAAAAAGAAACTAAGAATTTAAAAGAATGAGGTGAAAAATATGGGAGCATTTTAAGCAATCACATCTCCCTTTTGAAAGAGGACCACTGATAGGAACCCACCTTGGATTGAAAAAGCGACTGGAAAAATAATTTCAAAGGGAGCTATATCTACTAGCTTCACCCTGTGTTTTTTGAGAAATCATTACAATACGTCAATGCTAACGACATTAGCCAGTAATAATCACAAATTTTAGCTAATAAATTATTAATGTAGTGTAGACCGTTAGCCTGCAGAGAACACTTTATCCAATCTTCTCATTCTCTTCATTACCACCCTGGATAGTCTGATTAACTGCCAGCTACATACATAATTCTTGTTACTGTTTGTTTATTGCTTTTCAGCAACCCAGTAATCCCAGTGGATGAAAATATTTTTCATTTGTCACAGTGACACGTGCTATAAAGTGAAAATATGAACAGCTGTAAGATCTCTTAGGCTGATATAAGACAGCGTATATAGTTTTCAAGATTCCACCTGATTTTTAAAACTTCCCATTTAACTAAAATTAACTACAGGATTAGACTTTGGTTTCAGATATGCTTTTATTTAAAGGACTACAATTTTGGGGGGTGGGGGAATCAGCAAATTTGACATTTTTATAAGTTCCTCCTAAGAACTTATCCTCTAGCACATTCTTAGATCAGCCTTTTCTAACTCCTGGCTCTCAAAGAGTTCTTAATAATTCCCTGTTTAGTCCAATACAAGCACTATTTTCATCAACTGCCTCTGGACTGGCATCTTGGGTAGTAGATTACATTGCTTTACCCTAAGAATGTTTCTGAATTTTGATGTTCTTGCTTGAGCCATGGATCATCACTACAAAAGTAGCCATGTGGATGAAACATGAGCATATAACGTCCATTTTTTAAAAAGGGCTTTTTTTTTTTTTTTTTAGGGTGGCAGGGGATCTAATTTTCATCTGAGCTGAGAAATTTAGAGTTTAAATTTTTCTGTTAACTTAGGTTCTTTGTAGTTATGTACTTACAGAAAAATTATCTCACCTAAATATATTTTTAAATAATCAAATTTGATGGGATTCCAAATAAAACCAACTTTAAATAATGGCAAATGATCTATGGTTTTGTTGGTAGCAAGTTATGCTTTGGCAGTAATAAAAAAAACCATCTAAAATTTGATCTAGAAAATTTCTTATCATACATGAGATAGTTCCAAAAACTGGACATGAGAAATTGTAAGAAATCTCCTTATTTGTAAAAATTACACAAATAAAAGAAAATGGTAAAAGCAGAAAAAATGCTCATTACATACTGCAATTTTCTTATATAGACAATTTAATTTCATTCCTTGAAACTGTCCCAGGTGCATGTAAACGGGCATTCTGCATCACGCATATGGTCCCCAAATAAGCTTATTTGTTCTGCATGATGAGTGATACAGTCCAGTATTTACCAATTGACATATTTCTAATATAAATCTTATTTACTACTGTCCTTTGAGAGATCTGAAGTTCTGTCAACAATGGGCTGGAATCCCCATATGGAAAGAATTGGCCGTGGGAAGCGTGTGCTCCCTCAACCGCCTTACCTCTTCCTATCTTCTTATGTCCAGGTCATGTCATGCGTGTATGGCACCTGCCTGGACCCTCAGGCACCCATGTCTGAAACTCTTACCGATTACAATAAATACATTCTTTTGTATAAAATCCAAAATGCATCACTTTTATACTGAATTCTATTTTATTGCAAAGAGGGAGATGATAAATTTATAGTACATGATTAAATATCCATCTTCTAACATGATTCCAAATAAATTATTCACAAGAATGTTTCAGAATATCAGGATAAAATGAACTACACTGTGTTAGATTTTAAGTGTTATAGTTAAAGGGTTTTCATAATAATAATAAATCTTTTATTTTTATTTATTTAATTTATTATTATTATTTTTAATCCCATCCAAGGACATGCTGAGAAAGAGAGAGAGAGAAAGAGAGAGAGAGAGAGAGAGAGAGAGAGACATCGATTGGCTGTGTCCCTTAAGTGCCCCAACCAGGAATCGAACCTGTGACCTTTTGGGGTACTGGATGACACTCCAACCAACTGAGTCACCCAACCGGGGCTAAATTTTTTATTTTTAGAATGTAACAGACAAGGAGTCTGCCTTCACTTCAAGTTGATAGTGTCCTGATTTGGCTTAAAGAAATTTGTTATTTATCTTTCAGATTTACACAGATATTCTTGTATATTTCTCTAATTGAAAAGGCCCAAATCCATTTCATTTGATGCTATAGATATCAAGAACAAGGAATGTTATTCATTTATAGGCCAAGAAGTGTCTAACTATATAGGACATTTTAGATAGAATAATGTCTAAGTTTCCCAAGTGAAGATTAGCCCAACCTCAATCCATGAACTCTAATTATTCAGCAGTTTTTCTGAGAATATTTTTAATAGAAGCAGGGCAGGTTGCTTCTTCGAGGCCATTACGTTTTCTTGAGTCCAATCATCAGGTAGCCCTTCTTCGTTTTTTCAATTGGTTTGATTTCTGAGCAGTTGAACGGGAAGGTTGGGACACAGATCAGAAATGGTTATTAAGTAACTTGTATCAGAGCCTAATTGTGGCTTAATAAAAACACCTTTGAAGTCAAATGATCTGAGGGTCATTCCCACTGAATAGCTGTGTAACAATGAGCAAGTTGCTTAACCTCTCTGGACCTCTGCTTCCTAAGTTGAAAACAAAGATTGCTCTATCAGCTTCTTTCCTCTAACTTTCTGATCAGTTACTCAGTTTTAAAATTGAATTTAGTTAAGGTTTAGAATTTTATTTTATTTTATTTTTTTAAAAAAATATATCTTTATTGATTTCAGAGAGAGGAAAGGAGAGGGAGAGAGAGATATAGAAACATCACTGATGAGAGAGTCATTGATCGGCTGCAGCCCGCAACCCGGGCATGTGCCCTGACCAGGAATCGAACCCCGATCGCCTGGATCCTAGGTCGATGCTCAACCGCTGAGCCACGCCCGGACGGGCAAGGTTTAGAATTTTAAACATTATTTAGAAAACAAAACAGGAAAGCTTGGATTTTTGTTTACTGTTTCTTTAAAAGCAACAAAGAAGATACTATATATTATATTATCAACTAAAATATTCAGTTAAATTACTAAATAGCTTGTAGCTTATCTAGGCATTAAATTCCCTTTAGAATATTTCAATGTTGACTTAATGTACTGTATTTAAAGATGCCTGGGAATTTCATCATCTAGGGACAAATCAGTATCTGCTCTTATTTTACAGTTGCTAGTTTTTTGGGGGAGGTGGGTAGTGGGGAGGTGTTAAGTTTTATCTGTGTGATGAGTATACAAATTTACATAAAGATCAAATAAAGTTGATGCCATCATAGCCATTCATAGAAACATATGCTAAATGAAATCTAATGTAATTATTATATTATAGCTACATAAAAAAGTAAATGAAAGCATGCAAGGGCTCTTTAATGGGCATGTTAACTTGTGCTTTGTAACTGTGGGTCTTTAGCTATCTCTGATCCCATTGTGTATGCTAACAGGATTAGCTAGTATTAGTCCCCCATCCACAAGAAGTGTGATATGTAGTGTGACCTGCAAATTTCTCCTGGGATTCAAACGGCCTAAGTTGAGCCATGCCTGATTTCAAAGCAATTCTCAGTACAATTATCTGCTTGACCTGCAAGATGAACAAGCATATCATTTAATTAATTGCCAAGCTCTTGTGAACAGCGCTGTTCATTTTTCTAGTAATCGAATGATGATATGCCCTTGCTGATTCTTCTGGGAATCCCCAGAATTGCACATTAACTGGTCTGATGGCCACCTTCCACATTGCCATCAAACACTACTTTCAATCTTGACATGAATGATTCTTTTATAGGCGTCCCATAAAAGCATCCAAAAGACAGGATTAACAGCAGCTATTTCCTTACAGCAGTGATAAATATTTTTTGATCACCTAAAGTCAGAATACAAAAACATTTCATTCCCCATTTATTTATGAGGTACAAATGTAAGCCATATCTTTAAAATGGTAAATGCTTTTACCATTTTAAAGGCTAGTCATATCTAAGGTGTGAAGATGACTAATCCAGAAAGAACAGAATTGATAAAACAAATATATTCATTTATTCTGTTAAAATATGGAGCAGGATTTCAATTTCATGTGGGTGCCCAGTGAGAGGAGGGACAGGGATGTATGTCTTTCTGTTATCAGAAAAAATAGAATATAAATCTTGCAATGAAATTATTCCAATGTAAAAAGTCCAATCAATTACTGTACATATTTATTCTATGTGTTCAATTAGAAATTTATTTTGTGGACAAACAAATGAAGAAAAAATAGCCAGGCAGAGCAAGAATAAAAAAAACTATCCCCAAAATATTTAGCTACAGAATTTGTTTACTGGGTACTCTTCTTTCATCTCTGGCCTGTTTCTTCTTGCCCCCCCCCCCCCCCCCGCAATTGTCTTAGCGTTTGTGTGCCTGTTTTCTAGCTTTAGTGTCTGTTGCATATTCAACAACGAGATCCGATTCGAAAGTATAATAAATAACCAAAAAGCCAATGAGTTAAACAGTTTAAATATCCGTTTCTATTCCTACTTCACTGTGATTCAATTCCTCAACACCCGGACTTCCTGATACAGCATAAATAGGTGGAGTCAGTCACCGTGTGCAAGCAGCCTTTACACCAACGCCAAGGAGATGGATTTCTGACTGCCGTGCTGCGTGTGTCAGTGTGTGACAGTGTATGTGCATTGTCCCTGAGGAGCTGGTTGCCCAGCTCTGTGTCACGGAGAACCATTAGGCTCTGATATGTCTTTAATGGAAAACAGGAATGAAACCTTATTAAATAAATAATGACAAAAAGTAGATTTTCCTTTCCTCCTTGGGTGAAATGTTTTTCAGGTTAAACTAGGTAATTGAAAAACATTTTCAAATGGTTGCCTCAGATTTTCTTCACTGCAGTCAGGATTTCCTAAAGCAACATCGACATTTGTGTTGGATAATTCTCTGTTGTGGGGGCATGATCTGTGAATGTAGAGTGTTTAGCATCATTCCCGACCTCTACCCACCAGATGCCAGTAGCAAATCCTTCCCCCCCCACCGACCCCAGTCATGACAACCCCAAAATGCCTCCAGACATTACCAAATGCCCCCTGGGGAAGTGGGTGTAAAATCAATGTCCGTTGAGAATCATGGCTTCACATTAATACCCTGAAATGAGAAACTTTGGCCAGCTCCCCCCATTCCCAACACGCACCAAAGACACTATTATGAGAGGGAAGGCGTGCTCCCTCCTCCAGGGACAGCAAACGGTAATGTCCTCCAGACAAGAGGGAGGTAATCAAGGGGAAAAACGAATGCAGAGCTCCAAGTATATTATATACATCATCATTTTAAATCATTCCCAGAATGTGGGTACCCCTGGGATGGGGAAAAAGGGGGAACCTGGCTCCGTAATTGAAGAAAATACACTTTTATAGAAAATTATATGATATTTTTGACACTGATGAGAAGCAGACCCAAGTTTTAACTCAGAATGAGCCCATCCAAAGGGAGCACACTGTCACATTTAATGCATCTGTTTAACATACTCACATAGCTTGCTTAACTAGTCTAAATTAGTCAATTATTTTTCTTAAATTACCATAGTTTTATGGGTCCTAGTTCAAAGCTTAGTGTCTGGGTGAATTTACCTAATTTTTAAAAGGTATAATTAAACTCAAACATGGCTTTTTCATTTCCAAAAATATAGCAAATAATTTGCCACCATACTTTTTCCATCTAATGAAATAGAAAAGTTCGAATTAAGGGAAGGAAAAATACATTTTTGCTACATTATAATGTTTAGAGGCAACATTTTTTAAGCTGAAGTGAAAAATTATAAGGGCTCATTAAAAATTCAAGTAAACATGAGTAGATCTTACAATTATCCTAAACATTAATAGATCTTAAATTTGTTCTAATTATTTCAATTCTTACAATCATTCTAAAACACTAATTAAATGTTAACTTAATGATATATTTTTATGGAACCTCCCTGAGATTAGGACACTGGGTAGTTATTATTACTGTTCAGGTATCTAGAATTTTATCCACTGACTCCTGCTCTGCATTGTTTGAAATATCTTGTTTCTAAAATGGAAGCTGCCAATAAATGGGGGGCACTCAACAGTGTGGGAAATAGTTCTTAAAGGGAGAGATGGGGTTTACACTGGGTGTACGGCACTTTGCTTCGTTCACAATCCTTTTTTTCTATATTATATTCATCTCTTTTCTGTGATACCTACTTTTCTTCTCTCCCATCATAATCATCATGTTCTTTTCGAGTTGTTATTGCTTTTCGCTGTTTCCCAGGGAAATCCAAAACAGGCTGCGTGTGTGATATAGATAAAATGTACGCAGTTTCTCTCATTGAGTATGTCTACTTGGCCAATTAACTTCTTGAAGTCTCAGTTTTCCATGTGTAACGTGAAGTTACCTCATATAATGAGTACATTTTTAATCTTAAACAAAGTAGACTCCCCATGAAAAGTAAATACTCATCTCCATTCACTAGGCTGAGCAAAGGTACCCTGGGAAGAAGGGTATTACAGCACACATAAAATAAATTGTTGAGGAAATCTAGAATAACAAAAAATAGCTTTCATTATAAATTTAGGGCCAAGAATAATTTACTCTGGGTCTTAATTCTATTCTTTCTATCACTTTTGTCTATTAAAATCATTGCATCTTTGAATTGAAGACCAGTTAACAAAGACCTTAAGGGCTTACTCCCACTTGTTCATTACCAACATAATCCCTAGATTTTCTAAAAATTTTTTGGACACTAATATGTATGTTTTTAAACACCGTATGATTATATTCCATATTTGAATGGGATTGCTAAAATATGTATAACATTACAAAATAATGTATATATCTGATGAATGTTATAAAATATTCAATTGAAATTATTTTGTGTAAAATGAGAAGTGGTTTTTGATCAGGATTTCCTAAGCCTTGGGAGCTGTTCCTGTTAGCTCGATTGTCCTTCTGAAACTCATATTGTCACAGCTATTATCTATCAACAAACAATTATAAGAATTAGTGACCGAACCATTCAGAGACATTTCATACAAATGGTGTAAACTGAGCCTAAGTTCTCCTGCGGGTACTGAAAGGAAAACGGACAAAGAATCTGAAAGCGAAATGATCTGTTTCATACTTGCCTTCTGACCTTCCTGCTCAATGTTGCTCAAAAGCCAAGTTTTTGAAACTTTAAATTCAATTCCCTTGGATAGCTCACACTTAGAAGCCAGTAAGCAAGGGACACAAAAGAACAGCAAATGCCGGAGGATCAGAGAACATTTACCAGAACCACGGAAAAATATATTTCTAAAACATCTGAATTGTATCTAAAAAATTCTAAGTTGCCTTCCTCTTTTTGAAAAAAACACACAAAACTTTTCCTTTAACCCTGCAGTCGTTGCTGGTGAACAGCAATATCTGTCTTAGTCCAGAAAAAGCCGGAAGGAAATCGTCCAGCTGCACTCTCAGCCTCTCCATATGCAAATACACAGCATCGGGCCTATTTCCTGGCAATTGAGACCCAGAGGCAGCAATAGGATCGTTCTGGGACCAATTCCCTCTCCTGAATGGCTTCAGCCAGTGCAAATATGCATGAACATCAGCAGGCCGAGTGACTGATGACAGGGGACTCATCCATATTTATCTTCCAGGATTGGACAGACATCCTATTGATTCGTACAGGTCATCACACAACGTGTTAACAATCCAGTACCATCCAGTTCACAAGGAAATGTGAAATTAGCGATGGATCTTCCTGCAGGTCTATGGTCAGGGCACAAGACGGGTAGTCAAAATTACTCTGTGTTGACATCACTGCACTCTCCCCTTATCTAATGTCAGTTCGTCTTACACAGAAGATTCCAAAAGATGGGAAATGCAGAGCTTGTCTAGTTAAAGGAACATTTTAACTACTGTAAATCTGTTCATACAGACAGTATAGTCTTGATAGAAAATCATTTCTGGAAAAACTCTCTCTCTCTCTCTCTCTCTCTCTCTCTCTCTCTATGCCTTTGCACACACATGTATGTGCACACACATGCACAGAAACCTATAATCCGAAATAATGTTGAGATATTTACTACTTAGAAGAGAGGTGTTTATTAAAATGTTCCAAGACAGACCTTGTTTTAGTTTAAGGCAAATGTTTGTATAGGTGTATCTTACATGTATGTGACTATAAGTATAAAAGGACAGTTTTACTAAGGTCATTTTCAAAAGAAAACAAGCAAAACAAAAGAAAGATAAAAACAAAATCCAGACAAAAAATTAATTTTAAACTTCAGATTAGTCACTGATCGGTAGTTTTGAAATTTTCACTCAGTACGCATAGAAAAAAAATCTTGACTATTTTTTTACGCGCCCCCCCCGGAAAAAAGTTTTTTAAATGCTATGATATGTCTTACATTCAGTCAAGTAAATCTTCAATGCTTTCCAAGAGAAATTCTGAGAAATGTATCACAAGGAACAGAGCCCTGCTTATTCAACCATTCTCATGCTTTCGAAGTTTGTGCAGCTCGGTTTTTGCAGTTGCAGAAACTGGCAGTTCATCTAAGCCCAGGCCTGACATGCCCGGAGGCGCTCAGCTGCAAAGTCCGCCTCACGCGGGGGGGAATAGCACTTCGCTTTATTTAGTTTTGAAAATTAAGCCAAAAGGAGACTATTCAGTGGGCTATTTGATAGGGAATTGAGTTCTCAAATGACATTAAAATCATCCTGCAATCCGGAGGTGACTGAAATAAAGAGCCCTCTTTAAAAGGCTCATAGTACAATTTATTCATCCATAAGTGTGCTGTACCCTATAACCCTGGCGGGCCCCGGATTTATCCCAACAATGTACGCATTGATCCAAATATTTGTGTAACTTCTTTATTGAAGCCCCCATTGCATTTCTATGTCTCTTCATTCATGTATGTACGAACTCGTTCACTCAGCGATTATTTTCTGAACTCTACCATGTTCCAGGTATGCCACCAGCTGCTGGTCACAGCTGTGAACGAAAGAATGGACTAACAGTGGCTCTCCAGGACTTTGCATCTCAGTGGGAGAAGAGAAAGGCAAACCTAAATAAGAAAACCACAGGGCACGCCAGAGGTCAGAGAGTGCTAAAGAAAATAAAGCTGGGAAGGAAGGTATGAAGGGTTGGGGTGGGAGGAAGAGCTTTCTGTGGAAAGCTCCATAGCAAGGGTGTCATTTGAGCAAAGACATAAAGGTGGTGAGGGAGTTAGCCATGTAGATAGCTTAGAAAAGAGCATTCCAGAAGAAGGAACAGCATGTACAAAACTGTCTTTTATGGCATTATTTGACATAAATTTGAATGTGGAAATATACATGAAATTTAGTAATTCTTTTTGGGGTAATAAAAAATATTTCCCTGTTGTATACCTTAAACTTATATAGTGTTGTATGTCAACTGCATCTGAATAAAACTGGGGGGAAAAATTCCCCAAACATATCCATATAGTCATACACATGTGCACATATATACATGTATAACTTATAACAGGGTTTTATTATACAGAGGTTGCCAATTGCTGGGCTCCAGTTTTTCGTCAGTGCCTAGAGCTCTCCCCTACACCAATCCTATGATTCTCCCCACTTTCAGGCCCTTGTTCTGCATGTCTACTAACAGTACTTCTAAATTAGCAAATTCTACTTTACTGTCACCTCCTTGCCTTAGCTGAATCTTGGCTCACCCTTGGAGACACCAGCACACGGCAGCACTCTCAAGCACTTTCTATTTATCTAGTACTAGAAGGTATGTCATAGGTTGGTTATGGGCTGGGCCTCCATACTCCCCATTTACAAACCATTACTTCCTTGCTGTCTTGTTAAAAACAAAGCAAAACAAAACAAATAAAAATCCCTCTTCCTGCTTCTAACAACTGTGCTCCTACTTTATTTCCTGCCATCTCCAGACTCTCTCTTGTTGCCGTTTATTAAATTCTCATCAGAAAATAAAGTAGGAGACTCCCAGACTTCCAAGAACCACCAATTAATTGAGGGTGCTTTCAACATCTATGTATCCCAATCTCTCAGGTCTTGATCACCTATTGCTGGAGAATTTCTCCTGTTCCACCTCTTGGACACACTCTCTCACTGTCCCCTGCAGGTCCTTACCATCACCTGAGATGGCTCCACATCTAAATCACAAATCCAAATCCAAAGCCTTCTTTTGTCTTGTGAGACAACTGATATTTTAACCTCATCAAAGCCTCCACTGCTTCCCCTCATTCAAACCAACATTGCTACCCTTCATTCACTTCTCTTAGTATTTAGCATAGATTTTTTACCTTTCATTTCAATAATTCCATTAGAAGGTCCAAACTCCTTTGTATTTTTATTAAACCTGCCTTGCAAAAGCCTAATTTTACATAAATTACCTACTTTCTCCAGGATGCTCATGAACAGCCACATACATAATGCTGAGAAAAGTCCCACAACAGGATAGACACTTTCAGAATAAATTATAATCTCCAACCTCAAGAGACTTAAACACTGTTCATTGGGCAGAGAAATCCTTCCCCACTTTTCTGAGCAACACTCCAGTCTTTGCGTTCCTGAAAGCATCTGCTTCCATTTGGGTCCTCACTCTTTATAAATGACCCATTAATAGCTCGTGATGAAAACTGAATTTTTTCAAAGGAACTCTTTTGACTTTTGGCTTCTAAATCTACAACTCCCAGTACATTTGTGCCTCTCCTTGTCTTCTCTCTTGATCTCCACCTAAGGCCAAGCCCAGATCTTTGACCTTGAATCATAACCCTTTCCCATCACCTCAAAGAACTTACACTTTCTATTATGTTTTCACACTTCTATACATTCAACATACCTTCTCAACTCAATCCTTTCCAATTAAAGGTAAACTAGTTCCAATAGCTTAAAAAAAAAAAAAAGACAAGAACAGAAATGAAAAGGAAGCAGGATTCAAGGCTCTCTCAACTTTACAAACCTCTACTGGTACCACCTATTCTGTTTCTTCAAAGTCACTATTTAAAACACTTCTCTTGGATTATTTTTCCTCACTGTCATTCCCCTATAACCTCTCAGTCCATTCTGGCTTCTACACTCATCACTCTATAGTGAGAGTTCTGGATGCTTCCAAAGTCAAGGGCATTTTTCAACAATTCTTTCCCCTCTTGGTAACCTTTGACAGTGGTGACTATTTCCTAATTCCCTCAAACACTCTTTGCTAGTATTTTATGACATACCCTCTCTGATTTTGCTCCTACCTCTCTAATTCCTGTTTTACTCCAAGCTCCTTGGCAATCTAACCATCCTTCACCAAGTCCTTTAATCTCGGCATTATTCATGGTGTGTCATGGACTCTCTTTTCTTCACTCTCTTTAGAGTCATCTTGGGCAACTTCTTCTACATTCAATATTTCTACTATCACCTACATGCACGTGATGCCCAGAATTATTTTGTGTGTTTTTTTATCTCAACCCTTCTCACTGAGTTTCAGGTTTGTATAGATATTACACTATCTCTATCCAAATATCTAAGAAGAAACTACATCTCAACTGAACTTTTGACCTTCTTTCTCCTAACCTGGTCATCTATCTTCTTTGGTTAGTTCAGTGAATGACGTCAATGAGTCAGATATGCAAACTTGGAGTTTAGGACTCTGCCCTGAGGCTCACCTCCCAGTTCAATTCGTCACAGAATCTTGTCAATTTAATGTCTCAAATTACACTCAAATTCATCTACTTCTCTCTAGTCTAAGCTACCATTAGCTTAATTAACTATTTGATCTTGCAGGGTAAATTCTATATGTTCAATCTTGCTAATAACAAAAAAACAACAAGCAAATCAATATAAACTTACAGGTGGATAATTTTAATTAATAATTAGTCAATTCACTTTATATAGTGTCATTTTTATCAGAGTAGCTTGAAAGATATAGGAGCTTTCCTCTGAGGAGTTTGACACTTACATCTACTGGGAAATTGGAAATGTGTACAATAATTACTCTATTTTCTTAAACTGTGTCTAAGTTTCCTTGAAAGATCAGAAGAAATATAACTTCAACTATTTTGATTACCTCCTTAGGATATCTAGTAAAATTTTCATAGTCCTTCCCTTCATGTTAAAGTTTTCCTTCAGATCTGTTCCTTTCACAACCAGCCTCTTAATTAATCACTTATTTAATGAGAAAGACCTCAGTTTCACTCTATTCTTTAAAAAGTGTCAGTTATAAATGAGCCTAAAGATACACGAACTAAATTTAATGCCTGATCCTAGACTGGATTCTGTACTGTTGTTAAAAATGCTATATAGGACATTAATGGGTCAGTTGAAAAACCTGAAATGTGGATTAAAGAAGAGTTGCTGTATCCATGCTGAGAACTCTCCTGTGATTACATAAGAAAATGTTCCTAATCTTAGGAAATACAAACTGAAGTGTAAGGAAACAAGTAGGGTAAAATGTTAATAGAGGAGTAAGGTTATGGCGGCTCTTTGTGATAGACTTTATACTATTCTTATACTAGTCTTACTTTTAAGAAGTTTAAAAATTCCTCAGTCCCATAGGTGATTATATTCAGGGGAAAAAATCAAAACCAAAACAAAACAAAAACTGGGCTCTCTCACCTTCTAGCTGTGTGACTTTATTGTGCTTCAATTTCCTCACCTAGAAAATGAACCCCCTTCGTGGAGTTGTTCTGCAGATTAAATGCATTAAGGATGCAGTGTGCTTAGAATAGATCTTGATACATAATAAACACACTCATATGATGGTATTTGTCAGTAATGTTATTATTATTAATTACTGTACTTTCAAAACTTAAAGGAAATTACAATGATAATGAATATCAAAATTCTGTCTTGATATTACTCCATCTGTATGGGATTCTTTTAATGTGACATTGCAGATAAATTTCAAAGAAAGTTTACTACTGATGATATTTTAATGAAGGTTTAGAATTGTTTTGTAGACAAAAATCATATTTGATGGTGCAAGACTCATTTACTGAACCTAAAAAATTTGAAGTAAGTTGTTGTAGGCTTTTGTATTAAACTTCAATTCTACAGAAATAATAGGGAGAAAATGCGGGGCTATTAACTTAAAAAAACTCTTTGTACATCTCTGTGTACTTATATGTGCAAAATGAGCATGTATGCAAAGGTGGGGGGAGGAAAATGAGGAGGAGGAGAGAAAAGTAAAGGAAGGGAAGAAAGAGAGGTAGAAGCCTAAGAAGGAAAATAAGAGGAGAGATCGGGAGAGTGTAGAAAAGAGAGAAACAGCTCAACGCAGCTGCAAAAAACCAGACTTTTGCATATAGTTACAGCGATTTCTGTTTTGTCAAGGTTCACTCAAGGTTCTCCAAATGCAGGAAAGATTAAGGGCCATTCCAAACCATGAGAAACATCAATACCTTCTGACAGTCGTGTCAGAAAACTGGACATGTGTCGATGTGAAGCATCCTGCATCTTGTATAAGGGAAATAAACAAGATGAGAAGCCATTGGAGGGCGTATTTGGAAGAATCAAACTATGAGATCTGACTTTGATTTACTTAAATTTAGTGCAAGATGTCAGTATTATTTCCAGTTATCAGGGTGTTATTTATTTATTATTAGTTTTTGCCTGCTTGTGTGGAAGGCTCGATGCTTCCATGGCACGAACTGCTGCAAATATTTCTCCAAATTAGGAGAGGGCTAAGGTTCGTGTCTACAGACGGACTGTATTCTATAGTCATGTAATTTACATAGTTTTCTAACACATAAACATGGAGAAATTCTTTAACCTCAGATTTCTTAGACTACAAATCTTTTCAAAGGTGAGTTTTGTCAAATAGCAAATGATAAAACTTGCAAGGCACTGAGCACGCTATTGATAATCAGCTATTGTAGCAGCTATTGATAATCAGCAGAGATTAGACTAATTATCAATGATACTAGCTAATTTATTTTCAGGATAGAAACTATTTAATAAAAATATCTGTTTAATGGTTCATCCCAGTGAACCCTAAAGCCAATGCAATCCTTTACTCTCTTAAATTATTTTAAAATGAGTAGGGATAGTAGATATGCATGTATATTCCAATAATATTATTTAAAATGAAGATACTCAAGTAGCCATAAATGTGTTTATGATTCATTAAATAAGATATATATTTCCTGTGTATAAATTGAAACTTACATTTTACCTTCTTCCTAAACACAGGTCTTGTTTTATTGCATTACAGGGAATTAAGTCTGTAATTTAAATGCAAATGCATTATTTTATTTTAATATTTGGCAGACAATACTAAGCACTTTCCTCTTCAGTGAACAATAATTATTTGGCTAACAATCCTAAATAAATTAGACCAACTGACTGCCATGAAGGAGAAGAATTAGTCATATGACCACCATCAAGAAAGCCTAAAACTGTGGCAATTTCAGAGACAGTTACATGGGTTTCACAAGTGCCTTCAAAGATCAAGATGCTGCTTTATGTTTATAATAAACTAAATTGGGTAGTTCTCATCTTTAAAAGATATCTTCCAATATGCTAAAATATGATAAAGTAAAATTTAGTCTCTTTTACTACTGTCTGCATTTTAGATTATATATTTATTAAAAATATCTGATGTCTTTAAATCTCAAGTCATAATTTTCCTTATGAAAGATCTTTCTGAAAAGTAATTGAGAGATTTTTAATTTTAAAAATGTACATTTTTGCCAGCAAGGGCTCCTTATTTCATTTTACCTAATATTAAAATATCAGTAGCAATAGAATATTCCAATCAGCCATTCTAGGCCTTCTGGAAACTAACCTTAATTTGAATATCCACCATGACTTCTTGTCTTTTACAGAGAAAATCCTCAAATTCAGTGAAATATCATGTCCATTTCCCCACTCTCCTTTGATCCCTCACACCTTCAATCTGCCCATGAGTCTGCATGTCACTTTTAGCCTATCCAAATTCATCCATAATCTTTAATAGCTTGGTAAAGCCCAACCCCAACAAGGTAACAAAAGGAGAGAGAGGCTTCTGCCTTCCCAGGCATCTACGACCTAGCAGTCAAGGGCATCAGAAACTAGCTCGCCTCGGCTGACCCAAAGACACAATGAAGATACTTGAGTGACCTCAAGAGAGGTCAACTGAACCTCACCCAGATCATTTGCAGCACTCAGCCCAAGTTTCCATCCTGCAGAACCACGAGCCAAATAAAAGCCTGCTGTTTCAAGTCACTAACTTTTAAGCTGTTTTACAGCAATAGATAACTGATAGATAGTCTCAAGTAAATATTAAACTCCAATGGGGCAGAAATTATGTATTTTTTCACTCTTTTCAATGTTAGAAGGACAACCTGAGAGCAAAAGACTCTCAGTCATTAGTTATGTGGTATGTCCTTCCTCCCACTGATTAAAAAGTGGATAAAAAAAGGAAGTTAAGGCAACCTTCTAGATGTTAAAACACACACACACACACACACACACAAATGTTCAGGCAATTTCCTAGTACACAGCATAAAAATACAAGGTTGAAGCTTGAGAGACAATAGGATATAGTGAGTCAATCCAAGAGATCTAATATATGACTAATATTTGACTATATATGTATTTTACATAGAAGAGAGAAAATGTAGGGGGCAAAATCAACAAATCTTCTAGAGGTAGCACTAGTCTTCTAATAGATAGAAAAGGCCAATCAACTGCCTCACAAGATGAAAGAAGAAAGACCAAACTGTAAACCTATTCCAGAGAACCATAAAAGATCCTAAAAACATCCACAGAGGGTGAAAAAGTTCATTTACAAATAAACTTTGCATCAGCAAACTTAATGACAGAAAATAATGAAGCAATATCTTCAACTTTATGAGGGAAATAATTTTGAGCCTAGAATTCAAAATATAGTCAATGCAGCAATCAAATGTGACAGAAATTGTAAGATAAATGGGAACTCACAAAGTTTACTTTCCACACAGCCTTTTGTAAATAGTCACTTGAGGTACAATATGGTAAAATAAGGGAATAAATAGAGAAACAGGAAGCCATGAGTGGAACATAAGAGGGGTACATCTGTAATTATAAATTCTGAAGATGGCTTCGATGGCATAGGGGATGATAAGGTATATTTAGCAAGAAGAGGAAAGGCCTCAGATGGTATGTCTCTATGACATAGTGAGTTTCATTAAAATATACTATAAAGAAAAAAGACCAAAGAGGAAGCAATAGAATGAAAGAGTGGTGATATCTTAAGAATTTTTTCTGAATAACTGTAATTCTTTTTACGATTTAAAAAAAGGAATAATTAAAGCAGAATGGAGAGGAAGAAGAAATGAAAGAACAAGAAAAGGAAAGGCAGAAATCTGAAATTAAAATGTACATGAAATGCATGGCTGAAATCATAAAGCATATAAAATCCCCCAAAGGGAGACTTGATTTCTATCTGTTGTTGAAATGTAAAAATGGCATAATGTGAACTATAGACAAGGAAATGTATTTACAGCACAATAGGCTTTGCTGTAAACAAAATTTATGAATAATAATAATGTAAACTCTACTTAGTAGTTTTTAAGTTTTAAATACAACCTATGGATAAGCATAGAGAATAACTATGGCAAAAGTAAAAATACAGCTGGCCCAGAAGTTGAGAGATGGACCTGAATAAGGGTGGAAAGGTAACAGGTAGTTTCAAATGCAGAGAACCCAAGTTCTTGGCTCTGTCTCCCTGGAGAAAAGCTCCCTTCTTTCAGGAACACTACGTCCACTGAACCTAATTCAGGTGTAGCACTCCCAGAAATGAGAAAGGCCACAGGATAGTGCATCCACCTACCTGTACCCTTATCATATTCTTAATCTTTACTCTATTTACTACTTTAAAAATAAACCCAAATAAAGCAAATATGAACAAGATGAAAATCCTCATTTTCACCCATCTTTGAACCCTGATTAGAATTCAGGTCAGATCTACCTCAAAGAAGTACAAATAGGGCTGCAATTATACTGAGAGTAAAGGAAAAGTTAAATGAGAAATTAGAATGTGAGAAAAAACATTTTGTCTTTTTGAATAATATTTCAACTTGATAAGAGTTACCTCTGCACATTATTTCAAATTGATTGAAATTAATCATCTTGAAAGATTAAAAGACAAAATGGGAAATAGCAGTGGTTGCACTTGGGTAATGATATTGGGGGTGGACAGAAGTAAGGCAGAGTATTTTCATAGAAAATTCTTTTGTAATTATAGAGGGTGCTTCAGAATATATACTCCAGCTACTGGGAGAGTTGGCAGGAAGAGCTGTCGGCTGAGTTCCACTGCAACATGGGACCTTGATAGAAAAGAGACACTATATCCAAGGTCACCCCCTTCTCTGGGGTTGGCCCACATCAAATGAATGGTCAATTCAGGCTCCTTCATCCAGATTTGGGAATAAGCCCAAAGGCTCTCCACACTTACAGTTCCCTGTAGAATCAATCATCTGTGGCTTCTGTTTGGCATCTCTGCATCTGACCTGAGATGCAGAGGAAAAGCTGCATCCCAGTTCAGCTTCTCCTGTCTCATACTGTTTCCTTTTCGCACTAATCCCTCCACTTTGTCATTTTTGATCTGAGGGCACTACCCAATTTCTCTCTTGTACAGAAATCTCCAACCCAGAATCTGCTTTCCAGAAACCAATATTTAAATTTTAAAATGAATTTTTTATATTAGTGTGCTAGAAATACAAAAAAGTGTGTTAAGGTTAGCTCTTAAAATTATGATAAGGGCCAAATTAAATTATAACTATATATGCTATATAAAAGAAAGGTTTAGTATTAATAAATATAGTGATTATAATGTGGCATATCCCATGATATACTATTGTGGACATTCATTTATGAACTACAAATACCTCAAATAGGTTTGTTCTACTGAGTGAGGTATTGTATTAAATATAAAATAAAATGTAAGCTCCTATAACAAATGTGAATTAAGAATAAAATAATTTAAACTGGCAGATATAGTACTATTTTAATAATTTAATAATTTCCCAGTTAGTTTTCCTCATTTAAGGAAGAATGCTAGTTAGTTCAGAACAGTACTGTAACATACGTGGCAGTGCTAACATATACTTGCACATTTCCTTCACTTCTTGACTAGTTCCTAGAGTATTACATCTTCCTAATTTCCAACGTTTAGAGAAATCAGCTCTTCTGATCTATTCTTGCTGCCGCTATCCTAGTCCAAACCCTTATGCATTCAAGCCTGGACTCCTATTGATAGTTTTTTAGCTTTTCTCTCCAATATTTCTTACAGGTACATGAGGTGAGGGGTGGGAAAAACTACTAGCTTTATAAAATTTAATTCATTTAAATTAAAAAAGTAGATAATTATGTCTTTAGTTTATTGACTATGATAACCAGGTCAGCTCTTCTGCATTGTATTCATAATGGCTATTTCCCATGTTGCCGATTCTCCCCTCACCTCTAATATATCACTGCTAGGACTTTTTCTGGTTTATCTTACAGCTGAGGATGGAGCCTCCAATTCACAAAACAGATGGTCTCCTGTCAATTCCTGACTCCACACCTACCAGGCATGCTCTGACACCCTCCAACCCATCCTTTTACCCTCCTGCCCCCTGTGAGAGAAAAATTGCCCCCCTCCGCCCTCCTTCCCCAAGGCTGGGCTCTGGACGTCTGCTTTTAGCGCCATTAGCTTCTTTGCTCATTTAATTATCCACTCTCTTTGATATGTTCCACCTCTCTCTCAATGCTGAGCCCTTTCTGGCAGCATATGAACACAATCTAGACATTTCCATCCTTGAAAAAGAAACATAGAATAAACCACATAGATTATCTCCACTTGCCCCTCTACTTAACCCCCTTACATCCTTATGTCTCTTTACAAGTTATGGCAATCCAGCCTTAGTCCCAACATTTTCATGACACAAAAATGCAAGTCACCAATGGCTTCCTGATGCTAAATTCCAAATGGACAGGAATCCTCTTTAATTTACATTTTCCTTCTGGATATTCCTTGAACTCTCAATGGCTTCAACCCACATATGAAAATTAAGATCTTCCAAGAACAACATTGTGTGTGTTTGCTTTTTTGACTGCCAACAAGTTAAAATCCATTTGGACAAGGAATATCTGAATGAGTACATAACTTACTATTGGGCTATTAGATATTATTTAATGAAATTATTCTTTCGAGTCATAAGTTAAATATGTATTGTGTCCTCTGATCAATGAATCATGAGATGTATGGTATTTGCAGAGCCTATCTAAAAAAAAAAAAAAAAAAAAGAAAGCATATGGCTCTGTGGCATGCAGAGGCTCAATCTAAAAAATAGTAACAAGGAGAGAATAGAACAATGTGCAGTTTGCTGGCTGACACTGCAAGTTAAATGAAAACAGATGAGAAAAGAATATTGGATCGACATTAAACATTTACTACAGTAGGAGTCACATTCCTTAGCTTAAACTTGCTTATTAAAAATATCACGAGTTTGAGCACACTCAAAGAATGCTAGAAGAGAAAAGAGCTTATAAAGCATCATAGATTACCAAAGCTATAGTTGCTCTCAACAGGAACAAGCAAAGAGGACAAGTGAAATATGGGGATGTTATATAAAATTCAATGTTATTTTTGGTAATAATATTCTTGAGAATGTACTAAAAATTCAGAGACATCCTGGAGAAAACAGAGACATTGAAAAGCAGAAGACCCAGGGGAAAAGAGATTATGCCTGATGAGAATGACTTTTGGTTTTAACTACAGAAATTGCTGAAAATTTCAGAGTCAATTTCTGTAGTCATCATTCTATCTGAATCGCAGACCACTTTCTGCCAAATACAACAGAAAAATCAACTCTTCTTGAGCAGCCTGTTGCTGCATTCAGTACCCAAGAAATAAAAGAATGAAGTTTTATCAACCCAAGTACTTGGATCCAAAGAATTCCAGTAATGGCAGTGCCATGATCAAATTTACTTGATTACGACAAAAGCAGCCCACTCAGGAGCTGATATTGTAAAGACGCTGCCACATGTTGTAAAACAGAGAACATTATCAAGAGTCCACACCAAGAATGCAGCGTGGCCTTCTGCCAAGCATGACCTACATGAATCACGCCATTAGGCCTTGGCACAACGCACTCTCTGATTCCTCGTGCTTTCTACCTTGCTCAGGCTTCCCTGTGGCTTCAGCAAATAAAATTTGGCCTATGTCTGAAAGCATTAACATCAAGTGAAGAAACAAAGTACAAAGCCATGTAAAAATAAATTTAGTTAGTAAATTTTCAATTATCTTTGATGATTATCTACTTTAAAAGTGGAATATAGCCAAAAATTTCTGAACTGAGCAACTTATGTATAATGCACTTAATCATTAGCTAGAACATGAAATTGTAGATGTACAATATAAAGGGTACTGAAAACATGACCTATAGTTCACCTTGCCTCTGAAGTCCTGAATTTTTAAATGAAAATTCCATATACTCAAAATGTCTGGAAATGTAATACCCTTCATACGACTGCCAAAGTAATGTTTCTCAAGTCTTGTTCTCCCAAGGTCTCTTCTAGTCAGGCTCCCCAGTCTCTCCTAAAGCAAGGTGGGCAACTCCTTGATATGGGTTCAAGATTCTCTGACGCTCTGGCTTTATGACCTGGGAAATTACTTACTGTCTTTAAATTTCACTTTTCTAATTTATAAAGAGGGCATAGTGGTAGTTTTTGTTTGAGCTTTAAGTAAAGTAATAAATGTAAAGCCTTCAGTCAACTGCCTGATATAGTTTAAGTACTCAATAGAGTGAGCTACTATAATGTTATAGTGATGACCAAGGCAAAAGCCTAGGGATCACTCTTGACTCCTCCCTTTTTCAAGTCCTGATTAGATATAATTGGTCTCTAAGTCTCACTTATTTTAACTTCTTACTATCTCTCAAAGCTGTTTCCTTTTCCCCTGTCCAGTATCCCTGCTTTGCTTTATATTCTGTTGTCTGGCCCATGAACTATCTCAATTGTCTCCCAGTCTCCAGTTTCAAGGCCTCTACTCCAAATCTAGTTTCCATAGTGTGATTTAGTCCTATAGAATGTTTTAGTCATACAGAAATCAGCTCATATCACTTCCCTTAAAGAAAAACCACAAAATCGCTAACACAGCACAAGAGCCTTTTGAGATCAGGCTCCTGTGTGGCTTCCAACCTCATTTCTTGTCTCTCTCTTTTTAGCACCATACAAACAAACAGTAGAGATTTATGCTTAAATCTCAATTAAGAAAGGTTGTGTTAAACATTTAAACCTGTTTGGCCTTTCAGTTTATTCATGCTAAGTTTTTTGGGGTTTTTTCTTGATTTTTTTGTAGTTTTTGTTCTGTTTTGCCTTTTTTTGTTTTTTGGATAGCTGGGAAGAGAGCTATGGAGCCAAGCTTTTTATGTAAACATTCATGGCAAAGAAAGTCTTTCCCTCTGAAAATATTTGTATTGCTACCACTCGTATGAACATAACTTTTCTTATTTAAAAAATATAGAAACTTAATTTTTACTTTTAACCCAATATTAGAATTCCACAAAATAATCAATTTATCTGCCAAATGAGAGAAGCATTCTCATTAATTTATAAGGACACTTCATTTTTTACTTAAATTGGTTTCTCCTAAGCTTAATCTTCTAACAGATTTTTCCTCAATGACTTCATTGTTTTAAAACGCAAAATGAAATCAAAATCATTTTCTAAGGACCATATCTCTCATCATCCTACATGTTCAAAAGACTATGTGACAAACTTTGTAGACAGCTCTATAAGTGTAGTGTTAAGAATGTTTTGATCAGTAGAAATGCAACTAGAGAAGATGGTTCCCTCCAAGGGTACACAATCATTCGAATATATATTTTCCTGTATGTGGGTTTTGGCCTTCCATTCATCCACTTAATCATTCATACATTCAACACTTCATTATTCAAGAAAATGGAATTATTAATTATTTTTAGCACTTATATTCAAAAGGGAAACCTTTTTACTTAATTTTTGTTATCTATGAAGCTGGAAAAATAATAATAACCCTCCTCAGAGTGATGTGGTAAAATTAAGTCAATACATTAACATGCATATGACTATCCCTGGTACATAATCAATTCTCAACTCTTAGTTGTTATTGTCTATTATTTCATAATCAGCAATAGGATTTCAATCTATGCTTAGTCAGCAATATGGAACTGTTGAACTCAACTTAGATAGTAATAACCAAAATTTATATAGGATATGATTCATATGTATTTTCCCAGAAGACTTAGCATTATGGCACTTAATGTTAAGAGTAATGATGCAAATCCCATGTAAAATTTCCCTTGACATAAAACCTTGTTTTCAGGATTGCTAGTTGTCCCCTAATTTCCTATTTCTCTTTCACTCTTTTTGTTCTCAGTCTTATGAGTTCTAGCTTTTTTCTTTCTTTCTTGAAAAATACACTTCTTTATACTCAAAGCTGATTATGAAATGAAAACACATTTGGGGACTGGGATGTGAAATGAAACTGTGTGAAAACTCTGTATGGTAGCCTTAAAGGGAGGATACCCTTCTCCTTTCTTTTTACCTTTTATGTGATTGGAATGTGAACATGATGGCAGGAGTTGGAGCAGACATTTTGGAACAAGGTATGAAAGTTCTGTGTTGAGAATGGCAGAGGAAAAAGATAAAAGGAGCCCATGTCTCTTAACCTTATGAAACCACAGATCTATATTGTTTATACTCAGATTGTTACATGAACAAAAATAAATATATCACTTATTTAAGACATTACTATATGTATTAGGTCTTTGCTATAGTAGTTACGTATTTTCCACTTAAAATTCCAATATTTAAAAAGCTACTTTGAAAGAATATATGCACCCCTATGCTCATTACAGCATAATTTATAATAGCCAAGATATGGGAGCAACCCAAATGCTCATTAGTAGATGAGTGGTTAAAAAATTTGTGACACATTTATGCAATGGAATACTACTCAGCAGTGAAAAAGCGTGGGTGGACCTAGAGGGTATTATGCTAAGTAAAAGAAGTCAGACAGAGAAAGACAAATACCATATGATTTCACTTATACATAGAATCTAAAGTACAATATAAACAAACAAACAAAATAGGAACAAACTCATAGATACAGAGAATAGACTGATGGTTGCCAGATGGGAGGGGAATGGGTGAAAAAGGTGAAAGGATTAAGTACAAATTGGTAGTTATAACATAGTCACAGGGATATAAAGTACAGCATAGGGAATACAATCAATAATATTGTAACAGATATGTATGGTGCCAGGTGGATACTGGAAATATCAGGGGATCACTTTGTGTATGATTGTCTAACTACTATGCTCTACACTTGAAACTAATGCAAAATAATACTGAATGTAAAATGTAATTGAAAAAATAAAGTGAAAAACAGAAAAAAGTATAAGAAAAAAAGGTCTGTGTCATCCAATTATAAATTTTTCATCCTGTTCACATAAACATGGCAGAATAGTGTTTGTTTTAAATTTAGTGTTTTAAAATGGTATCCATTAACGTCTATCCAATGACTTTTTCACTTTATTTGAATACATAGTTTCAAGAGTAATTTTCCTTCTTGAGTATAATATTAATTTAGCCGACATGAGAAAAACTATGACTATCAATCTCAAATTTTAAAATGTAAACTAATGACAGATATAATTAAAAAAAGATTAAAATACATATTTTCAAAAATAATTTAAAACCAGACATCTAGGAATGCAGATATTTTAAAAGTTAAGAGTACTTTTACTGCTACCTTCTTGAAGTGTGAAGCACTGGGTGTGCCCAAAGGACAATTCCAAAAGGACCTGACATTTCATGAGAGGCAGAGTGTGGGTGAGTAAGAAACTCATAACATTTATTTGAGAATTCAACAAATGCTGATGTTATTAGGCACCTGTTATGAGACAAATAGAACACAAGATGAATGGGTTGTATGCATTCTTCTTTATGGAGAAACAGGAGCTCAAGAAAGCTACTACCACATGCGGAAACTTCCCGAAACTACGGGGAGGCAGATGCTAACACACAACGTGCTGTGGTGGCACCATCAAGAGAGCGATGAATTACTCTTTCAACCTCAACAAAATCACACACAGCCTTGCTTATCACATTTGCTAAAGATCATTTTTCCTCTGATCTACTCTTTGAGTTTTACTGATAATCTAAAGCTGGTTGACAAGTAAGAAATCTTTCCTATCAAAAGGGGAAAAAATCACTCAGCCCAGCGCTCTCATAATACTGCCAGTTTCTGCACCGAGTATCTACAATGTCCCAGGCACTTAACGCTCTTTCTTTTGGTTCTGCCAATAACGCCATGAGTCAGGTGTTACTATTACTGACTTTTTATGGATAAGAAGTATCCGAGAAAAGATTTTAAACCCATAAGTTTATCAGACTCCATTGTCCATGTTCTTTCCATTATGTAATCTTTCACTTTGGGTTGTTTCCTTATGACGCCAGTATAATATGAACTCATGTAGGTTAACGGTTCCCCCTCTCCCTCTGACTGTTAGCTCCTCAGTGCAAGGAGCCATAAATTACTCACATAGGCACTCAATAAATTTTATGTAATGAAAGAATAAATGAAAGACATGTGACAAAGAAAATTTCACTCAGTCCTTGAAAAGAAAGGATGCCTTTGCAAATATAATCCATCTTTAAGCCAGGTACTTAAACATAAATACCCTCAGGATGATCTTTCAAATGTTGTCTTTAGAAAACACTTTCAGTGTACAGAAGGTTTCCTGAGAAATTCTGCACTTCTCTTTAAATTTATCGTGCTTTGCTTTTGTGAAAAAGAGTTGTCAAATATATATTTTTTCATTTTCATTTTAATTTATTGGGGTAACATTGGCCAGTGACATTATATAAGTTTCAGGTGTAAAACTTTATAATACATCATCTATATACTCTGTGTGTGCTCACCATCCAAAGTCTAGTCTCCTTCTGTCACCATATTTGACCCCCTTGCCCAATATATTTTTGATAAAACATTTTCTGTGATGGCGTCATGTAGCTATACCCACGAGCTCTACAGCTGTGGTCAAAACAGATATGAGACAGGCAAGTTTAGATCAAACAATGGAAAGAATTTAGCATCTATGATCTGATTCTATATATGAAGCTAAGCATTTCAAGCCTGGCCTTAAAGTGATTATCTTACTTTATTTCTGTATTTGAAGAAAACACTATGTATACATATACATCTCTCTATATATATTGTAAAAATTGTTCAATATCATAGGCTGTTTTCAGTTTTTATTTGATTACAAACTGTTTCTTTTCCCCCTTTATTCTTCTTTTAAGACATGAGGGCATTCTGAAAATAATGTTAACAGCTGCAACAGTCTGGTTACAAGAGTCACAAGTGGATGAAAAAATATCAAGAGATTTGCCTATCGAGTGAATTTCAAATTAACTACCATACACGATTAAAATGTCTGATTTTTGATTCACTGCTTAAAAGTTTAAAATACAAGAAAATACATAGAGCTATAACATACATATTTTTTAAACCATGGGATCTATTTAAAATTGCTTCCCAAAGATCATATATTCTGTTACTCTTCAGTAAGAAAATTTGGTTTTAAATTCATTCGTCTGGACAGAATAAAATTTCTCTTTTTATTAACTCCAGATACTCTTTAGTACTGAATTTCAGGCAAAATATTTTCACATGGAAAACTACTGGGAGACATCTACATATTCTTTTGAATTCATACTTCATATAGGATTTGTAATGGATCCTTTAAAATTCACTGGGTTTCTGTGGATGTGGCTGGAAACTGCATGGTCAGACAGCTGTGCCCTTCCTGGGGTGAAGGCACATGTTCGCCCCCCTGAGCCCTGGAACCTCGCAGCTAACCTGGCATCTGACTTGATTGGGCAACCGGCTGGCTGGCTACGGGACTTGGGGGAGTAAGGGCCCTGAGAAAGACATTACACAGAAAGATGAAGTAAAGAAAAAAATTAGGTCACGACTAGAGCAAAGAAAAAAATGAAAAGGGAAAAAGGCAAAGGAACAATGTGGAAGGTAAAATGAAACAAAGGAAGAGTAATTAGGAAAACTGCCAGCTCGTTTCACTGGAGACCTTGGGGGAAATGCTTCATCATGGCTAATGACAAGTAAGCTACACAGAGTCAAAGAACTGAATGTCAAAGGTTTATCCTAAATTGACTGAAACAATAATGAAAGACTCTTACATTTTATCACTGAGCAATATGTTCCCTTAGGAACACAGACCGAACTTTAATTCCATTAGGGATCACATCTCAAATATGTTTTTCCCTTGAGTGCGGGGTTTGGCTGTGGCTCTGTCTCATTCAGTCCCCTTTATGTGCAGCGCAGTGATGGGTTAGAAATAAAATGCTTAATTAAACTGTCTCTCTGATAGCAGATATTTAAAGTATTTACACTATATTCTTTAAAAAAAAAGATTTTTAAATTGATTTTTAGAGGGAGAAGAAGGGAGGGGAGAGAGAGGGAAATACTGATGTGAGAGCGAGACATCGGTCGGCTGCCTCCTCCCGCCCCTACCAGGGTTCGAGCCGCAAGCAGGCATGTGCCCTGGCCCGGAATAGAGCCAGGACCTTTCAGGGCACAGGATGATGCCCAACCAACTGAGCCACACGGCCAGGGCTGAACACTGTGCTCTTTTCACATTCATGATTAAAGTTGCTGCCACTAATTTGACGGTACAAATGATGTATTTCATTTTGGATGCCCTTCCATTTTAAGTTTGTAAGGAAAATATTTGCAAGTAATAATATACCTAAAACATAACTTACTATGTGCCATGCCATCTTCTATGATACCATCTATACTGTCATTCAATTTTCACAACAACCTGTATTAGGTAAGCACTAATATTACCCTCAATTTAAAGATGAGAAAGTGGAGGCCAAGTGACATCCTATGGTTCATTACTTGTGTAACTGGTAACTGAGCGCAAGCAGTCTGGCTTTTGTGTCCAAATAATAATATGCATAAGTTCTGCGATTGTAAACACTTGTTTTTATGGTGAGGAATTTTGAAGAGAGTCTTACTGCTCCTGATGCATCACTTGACGGGAAAGCCTGCTCTGACTTATTTCTGCTAATGACTTCCCCACTGTCTTAACCACACGGCAGCTTAGTGCCCAAGTCCTTTCTTTCTTTGTTTTTTTTTTTTTTTTAAAATATATATTTTTATTGATTTCAGAGAGAGGAAGGGAGAGGGGGAGAGAAAGAGAAACATCCATCATGAGAGAGTCATTGATCGGCTGCATCCCGAAACCAGGGCATGTACCCTGACCAGGAATCGAACCCTGATCGCCTGGATCCTAGGTCGACACTCAACCGCTGAGCCACGCCCGGCTGGGCCCAAGTCCTTTCTTCACGAGGTTCTGCGCTGCACAGCTCTGGAGCCCCCCTGCCTATGTTCAAACCCTGGGCTAGCTCCTTCTTCTTTGAGTGACTTTAGCTGGTGCTTATGTTCTTTCAGCCTCATTTCTTCATGTGTAAAATAGAGACAATAACCACATCCCATGTATAACTAGATCCAGGACAGTCTAGTACAAATTAAACCAGTTAGTTCCCTTAAAGCACTTGGAACAGTCACGAAGTAAACACCGCGTAACTGCCAGTCACTGCAATGATCATTGTTGAGTCATCTCAGACTCATTTCCTCCAGTGCTCTGCACGCCTTGCATTCCCTATTACTGTATAAAATTTTAAAGAAAACCAATAAGGCTCATTTCATTTTTAGAAGAACCAGGATAGATACAATGGGGGAAAATATAAACAAGATAGAACTTTTCAAATACTGTAATATAAGTGTGACTTCTTTTCCTCTATCTAAACAAACAGTTAAATTGTTCCAAGGTGCACATACCACAGATATTCGACTTAAAAAAACACAGCTTTATATTGTCCTGACAGCCAAACCCCATACCAGAACCATCAATAGCAGCTTATTAACTTCATCTCTTTCAGATGACATGAAAGGTTTAAACAACAGAAGAAAGGGAAAAGCAGTTTACTTGGAACAGTGAACTGTAGGGCTTGGCGGACATTGCTCTTATGAAGGTATCTGGGGAGGTACATTTACTAAAAAAACTCTGTTTAAAAACACAAAATAAACTATTTTTAAAGGCAGTGAGAGAAGAAAAAGCAATAACAGAATCTCCCCAACTTTCTTTGCTATTTTGAGCTTTGCTGACAACAGAAGCTTTTCAGCTGCTGATCATAAATAGCTGAAAATCTTATTTTAAGCTGCAGTCCGCAACAAGAAAAATTGTTCAATATTCTCTGCAACAAAGCTCACAGGCACCTTGGAACGTCTGTGCGCTGCAAGACATACTCCTCAAATAATATACGATGGCACAGAATCAATGAGAAAATAATTTGTACGCTAAATGCAAGTGGACACAGTAATGAGGCAGAAGGACTTATTTAAACTGGGAAGCCCCAGACACAGAATAAATAAGCATCTTGGCAGTGGAGACTGGGACAGACATGAGTGCATGTGGATTTGAGAATGTGCTTCCCTGCCGGAAATCATTCAATTATCAAAATTCTTTCCCCCTGAGACTTACAAACAGAAATCTTGGCCTGTGTTCAAATATTAAACATTAATGATGTTCTCCTGATGTTTAAAGAAGAGAGGAAAAGCTGTGGTCTACATTGGTTGTTAAAGAAGCAGTTGTGAGGAAACTTTGGATAGATTTTGGAAAAAAAAATAAATGATATTGCCATCAGCTTCCAACTTTATTTTTTCAGTAAGAAGCATTTCTAGGCACTCTTATTTCTACTTTAAGATAAATGGTTCCCTGTTTACTTTTATGATAGCTTAGTAGATTCGTTCAATCATTTAACAAGTGTTTAGTGGATGTCCAGTGTGTGTCAGACATTGTGAAACATTTTCGGTTGTAAGGAAAAATCCTTGGGTGACAAGAGTATATGCCTAAGAGAGACAAGATTTTAGAGCAGAAAACAGAAAGATAATCACAATTTTCAGTAAGAAACATGGAAAAATCAAACAAAAGGTTGATAGAAAGGCTAACAATAATGCTTTATGTAGTGTAGACATGTGGTGGGGAGTTTGGATTTTATTATATGCCTGATAGGAAATCACTGAAAGGTTTTATAAAGAGGGATCTTGTGGTCCAGTATACTTTGGCTACTGATTGAAGATGTGTAGTGGAGGCAAAGGCAGGAAGACCCATTAAGCATTTGTTGCAATGATCTAGGCAAAAACATGAGGTGGATTGTTTAAGGAGATGGCAAAATAGAGTGAGATAAAACGTGACCTTCAAGCAATAGTTCGGAAACTCAATAGGACTTGCTGCTGAGGGGTTGTGTGTCCAGACTGATGGGAAGGCAAGGATCTTAGGTGGCTCCTAGAGTTCCAGCTCACATAACTGAATTTATAGCATTTTGCTTTGTGTTGTGTTTACACTAGAACCTTAAACCTTATTCATCTTATAACTGAGAGATCTGTAGTATTTTGTTCTGTTTTCTGAAAGGTTGTAAGATTTTAAAGTGGATTAAGTGTGGGAGAAAGAAGAAGAAACATGTTTTCATTTTAAATATTTTATCTTAGACTTATGAATAGTGGAGAGAGCCAATATGTTTATATAAATATATATATCAAATACTATTAGGAATCCACCCATTCCTCATCCGTTTCTTTCTAACAGAACTTGTTTTGTTGTATTCAACAAATAAAACAAACTACTGTTACTGCTCTTAAAGTGTATTTATTTGTTTGTGTATTTATGTATTTGTTTTCTTAAAAATAAAAGTTCAGGACCATGGCCATTGAATTATGTATGTCAAGAAGTTGGGTAATAACAGTTGTGTAAAAACTACACATGACCCCCAAATCCAAAATTTCTTGAGACAATCTCAAGGTGGTCATCAAGAAACAAGAACATTTTGTGAAACGGCAACTATATTGTATATTGTCTCTCATAATGTATAATTGGATGGACAATGAATATTAGGATTTTGTAGCTTATTGGGTAACAAGTATTTCATTAATGTATGGTCACATCTTTGAAATCATTAAATATGAAATAATTATACAACTTTGTATGTGTACTGGGTTAAACAGTATTCCCCAAAGTTCATGTCTACACGGACCTGGACCTGTGAACCTGGTTTTATTTGGATATAGATTCTTGCATATGGAATCAAGGTAAGATTAGGTCAGATTGAATCAGGGTAGATATCCTTATGACTGGTATTCTTATAAGAAGACACACAAACAAAACACATAGAGGAGAAGTTCATGTGAAGATGAAGGCAAAGATTAGATTTAGGCTAACCAAGGATTGCCTGCAACCCCCAGAAGCTAGAAAGGTAAGGAAGGATTCTTTCCAGGAGCCTGGAGAAACATGACCCTGCTCACACCTTGACTTTGAACTTTTTGCCTCCAGAGGTGTTAGAGAAAAGAATTTCTGTTGTTTTTAATCCACATAGTTCATGGTAGTTTGTTATGGCAGCTTAGGAAAATAATACAGCTTGTGGCAATAATATAAATAAGCAACCAACATTTATTCCATAATCATTATGTGTATCAGGTATTGTGTTAAATGAAAGTTTATAAGAAAGCTTTCTTATCAAGATTAAGATCCTTTTCATATAATAAATACAGATGAAAAATGGCTATTTTAATTAAAATTTTTATAACCAGTTTATAATCACAAAATATACCCTGCAAAATACATGCTCACACACACACAAGCATCCTGTCAGTCTACTACTTTTCAAATTTTCTCCCCGGGCATACAGATTACACGAAATTATATTCCTGGTCTATCAAACCTACTGGACCATGAAACTGGCCGACAGCACTTGGCCGACTTTAGAAGTGGGGCCTACCTTATGTCAGACACTGGGCATTAAGCATATACTGCATGCTTCCTAAACTAAAAACTACAGTCACAGTTGTCTATACACCGCAGAAATATGCATAACATTTGTTTCCATCTACGAAGCACCAACATAGCCATTAAATGCAATACAAATAGATGATTAGTATGTAGACCAAAAAGAAATTGGTTAAGTAAATTCTCTAAATATTTTAATAATCCACATTAGTGTCAGAGTCCACAGCCAGAAAGAGTCAGAGAGATGTTTGTATGGTGACACGGTCCTTAACAGGCTCCAGATGTGTCATTAGAAAACCCCGAGGAAAGCTCCCGATAGTTTGGGCATTAAGAGGGACCCTATGCTAAGGTAAACATCCTCTGGAATGAATAAAAGGCTATTCTTTGCACTCACAAGAACATATTTCAGTTCTTACAATACTAAGAATGTGTTCCAATTCATCACCTAACATTTTAGAAATAATGGCATTGAAGAAAGGGGAGGGAGCTCTTGGGCCCAGGTCACTTGTTGAACTTCTGGCTACTTTTAGTTTGATGACAGAATAATGGATGCTTCTTATGTTCCTTCAGTTTACCGTGGCCTCCAGTGCTTGCAGGAACTCTTCCACACCAGTTAGAACAAAGATAAACAAAACCAACATTAACAGTTATAGGCACAAGACAAACAAAAGGCTAAATTGAGCTGGCCCTGGGGCTAGGTCTTCATAAGACATGAAACCCCTGCAAGTGGTAAATCTTAACAAAGAAGGGAAGGAGAGAGAGGGTAACATAGACTCTAAGACTCAGAGCTTCCCCCACCCTTCCATAATTATGAGCATTCTCACTATAACTGAGTAACTCTCATGTGTAAGCCATATGGATGTTTTTCAAGAGATTAAAGCCGAGTGTGAGTGTATAATAATTCCAGATCTGCCACTTGTCTCATTATTTGGTTTGGGCTGCAATGCGGTTTAATCTCCCTGCAATTCAGTTTTAGTGTGCCTTGTAAGGAATACTTTTCCACCTGGCAAGAAATCTCTGAGTGACTACTTCTTATTTTATTTATTAATTTTCTGAAATGCTTTTCTTGACTCTAAAATGGCATCTAGCCCTGGTAAATCATTCCAATATATGCTCAGGTCAGCTATATCTGAAATTAATGTGGAATGGATTATTGTTGAGACATCTGACTATTTAATCATACCTTTATTCACAGGGTATGAGATCGATATGTCTGCTATGAGCAATATTATTATTTTTTCATTTTATACACTTACTCTCAGCCCGAGTGAGCCCTCACTACTACTCAGCATAATAGGAACTTCTGTGTCTGACTCACTGGATTCCTTCACTTGAATTAGTTATTTAGGTTTTTCAGTGTGTTTGGTACACCTAAATCTATTTTTAGTTCCTCAGATCCTTGACTAACAGCTTTTTCCCCCAACAAAAAGGAAACACACACACACACACACACACACACACACACACACACACACACACACAGTCAGACTATTATCATTGTTGCTCTAGATCAAATGAATGACTGAAACAAGACAAGAGCTAACAAAGGTGATATTTGGTCCAGCAAACATGGGGAATCAGGAGAGACATGCATTATTTTGACATAAAATATAGTACCATCTTATGAAAACAGTACAGTAATAAAATGGGAGAAAGAAGGCTTTATCTGAGACAGTAGGCCTCCTTAACTATGTAACTCGGGAATGTCTCCTTCACTGTCGGAACTCCTCTCACCAGAGGTAAGCACTTCCCATTAACTAGTTTGGTCCATATAAGCCAAAATTATAGAACTTTCTTCTCATGGTGTTCCCCAGTGCTCAGAGCCACACCTAGGATCATTTAGTAACTTCATAAATGTTTGTAGAATCAAAAAGTGAGTGAATAAACTTCAATTTCTTCATCTGCAAATGAACATTATAATGCTTATACACAGGGGCTGTTACAAAGATAAAATTACATATGCAGGAATATTCAAAACAAAACTGGCCCATAGTAAATAAATAGAATTTCAATATATTATTTTAAATAAAAATGTAAAAAAAACCTCACCGCTCTGTATTTGTTGGGCAGTGTTATCGTCTATCTTATATACCAAGCTAAGGAAATCAAACTAATTGAACTTGTGTGTCCATCACTCACACAAAACCAGAACAGAAAAACAAGTTTCTCCTCTCTCACCACTCTCCTTTCATTATCCCCAAATGCAGTTTCCCCTTCACACAGAATGGTATTGGCCTTATAGTTAAATTTATGGCTGAGCTAAGTAATTTTCTGAATCGAGATGCAATGGCAGCATTAGGCAATCTATTTGGATTGTCAATACGTTAATATTTATATAAGCAAAAATTCAACATTTTAATCATTAGTGTCACTGTGTTGTCCCACTTTAGTAAAAACAAATGACTTTTGAAAGTACAGGCGCACACAGACACACACACACACAATCTTTTGTAGTGGTAGTATAAGAAAGAAGACTACAGTAGTCAGAATTTAGATTCATACACTGCATAATGTCAAATATTAATCATTCATCAACCCCCCCACTACACCCCCAACTGACAGCAGGAAGAAGTACATTAAGAGAATTACTTCCCCATAAGTGAGGTAACATCTGCCTCAAAGCTGGGCTAGGTTGGAGTCTGGACCATCTCCCCAGTTAAGATCTGTTCATGTGGAATAGAGCAGAGCATGCAGCTTAGCCTGGGGGCTCTTTCAGGACTTGCAGTGCCCAATTTGGAAAGAATTGTAATAAATTCAAGCACACCAGTCATTTGCATTGAGAAAAGACTTCTGAGGACAAAATACTTACACACAATTTCCATTCCAATGTGTTTTTTTCTCCCCTTTTTCCCTTTTAACTCTAAGAATCATGATGATAACAAACATTTAAGCACAGGGGTTCTTCCATCCACACCTTTAAGTCATAGCTTTCTGGATTTCCTTTTGGTACTTTGTGTAAATGCAGAACAATACTTTCTAATTAAGAATAAGGCCCCTTTCCACACAGCCTGCAGACACATGGTGCACACGCTCATTACCAACCTGACATTTTTAAGCATTTTCAGTAGACAAGGCTTGAAGATATAATGAAAGAAAACAGCCTACCCATCTTAATCCAGTTAATTAAAATCAAGGCAAACTAGTTGCAGGTTAGAATTAATAAACTTTGTATGTTATGTGATTAAAAAGAGTGAATCCTCAATAAAATAGGAATGGGGAGAAATAAAAATGTCAATAACATTTGATTGACATATGAGATAGAACTTTTATTAATAAGGCGGATAAATTAGTAACAACTAAGTCAATAATAATAAGACCTTGCACTCACACTGAATTTGTGAACACATCTAAATTTCTGTCAAGATATTTGATGAACACATAAGACTTTCATTTGTAAAGTCTTAAATTGTAAAACATCTTACAATTTAAAAAGTACTTTACATCTACTCATTCCTGTGACTTTTATTCTTATGACAAGATTGTTAGGAGAGTCACATAGATGTCAGTATCTTCATGTTCATTTAAAAAATATATCTTTATTGATTTCAGAAAGAGGAAGGGAGAGGGAGAGAGAGAAACATCAATGATGAGAGCCATTGATTAGCTGCCTCTTGCACAAGCCCTACTGGGGGGTCGGGCCCACAACCCGGGCATGTGCCCTGACCGGGAATAGAACCCCAATCTTTGGGATCATAAGGCAATGCTCAACTGCTGAGCAACACCAGCCAGGCTTCATGTCCATTTTTAATAAGCATTACAGCTCATTCTGATGCAGGAGCTCAAGATGGATCTTTTTCTGTGGGGTGACCATCTAAATGTAATTAGAATATGTCTTAGTCACTTCTCAGTTTCTAGATTTTATCTTGAAGCTCAGTACTGGATATTTATCAGTTTTACTTAAATCACTAATGAACCTAGGCAAAGTGTTACTTGTAGGCAAAATTGGTCTTTTTTGTAAGTAGATTATGTCCTAATGACACATTCTAAAGCCTATCACATATCCAGTCACTTTCCAGAAAATGCCTTTGTGATGTTTCTTAAACACTGTGGAAGTGTAATTCATTAACAAATAAATGCTAAAAGTGAGGCGAAGTAAATTGAGTAAACTTAAGTATATTTTTAGACTGTGAGTCTGAGAATTTTGGCAACTGGTGAAGTAGGGTGTAAACTTGATTTTTGGACTCATGATTGATTTTTATTAAATCCAGTATGTGATAGAAAAAGAAGGAATTCATCGTACTTTCAGGGGGAAAAATCCTTAAAGGCCTTCCCACTTGCTAAAAATATCAAGTGGAAGATAAAAGTACAAATCGAAGTTGACTCTCTGGGGCAGAAATGGAGCAAATTAGTAGATCTTGAAGTAATCATATAAACCAGAACTGCCACCCTTTTAGCCTGAGAATTGGACTGCAAGGAATCCCTAGTCTGTGCCCCTCCATCACAGATGTCCCTCCACCCTCTGGTCCAACTTCGGGGAGCCTGGCAGAGAATCCCTGTCATTTGCTGCCCCTCGCAATTTACGCAGCTCGCTCACATCCCATTTGCTCGTTTGACCCTGTAGTCATAGGAAGTACACTGGAAAAGGAACATTGCCTTCATTTCACATGTAACAGAAAGAGGCCCTGGAAGACCAAGTTGACTTCCTCAAGGTCACCTGACAGGCAGCAGTGGAGCTGATATCTGAACAGTGGTTTTCTTTCATCTTCCTGCACCCCGACAGGCTAGGTTCCTTTCACCCAGAGCTGATAACCAGCACCATTGCCCTAGACCACAAATGCTCACAAGAATAAGAAATCAGGGCAGGGAAGCAGCCCCTTTGATCAGGGTTGTGCCTTACTTGAGTTAAAACTTCTGATGCAATGAAAATTTTGGTTAACAACAGAGACGTAACTGAAACCCCAGAGAGACAATAGATGATTTTCAGTCTGTGCACCGTCTCACTCCAACTAAGTGGTGTCTTTTTCTCCCTTGAGACATGTTATCTGTCTTCAAACATTTAGTTACAACAACTTCAACCAGATGCTTATTTAAATGGAAAAAGATTGGAATTTGTTATTCCCCTGCACCTGCCATTGCATGTCACTTCACAGCCTTGCTATACTTACACCTACAATTTGACTTCCTTTTATATATTTTTTTGCTATTGTTGTTTCAGTCACTTAATGTATTACTTACATGCCATCGATTAAATATTTTCTCCTCAGAAATATTATATGTGAAATATGTTTTAATTCATAAACACACAGAAAATATATATTTACATTTAAAAATTAGGACAAAATGTGGAATATCATAGTGATATATATGGGTTTACTTCGTAGTTTCTCCATTTAGAAGGTTGGAAGTACAATATATTTCTGATTCTTTTTCTCCTTCATCCCATCTTAACCTGCTTTAGGCAGGTTGGAAAATCTGTTTGTTTCTGAACACCAAAGATCACCCTAACCTTTTTCTTTATTGTTGTTTATCCCAATATTAATATTTTCTGTACTGAGTTCCAGCAGCACCGAGGGAGAAGCAAAGCTGCAGAGTGAATTCTTAACAAAATTCATCACTACTTAGAACTCAGCTATTCAACCCCTTAGGCTATGATTTAATCTCTTAAATACTGCAGTTCTACTGGGAGACACCAAACACAGATGACCAAAATGCTTGTCTTTTTAAATTGTCAAAGACCCCAAACTCAAACCCTTCTTCAACGACTGTATGTGTTAAAAATGGCACTATTCCATTGGGCAACCCACTGTAGGTGGAGGTTGCTGAGCACATTAGACTAACTCCTAAAATTCCCATTAAAAATGGTCCTCATCATGGACAAATTTGCTAGAACATTCGTGGCAGTATGTGCCACTTTAAAGATCTGATGTCATATAGAGATATTTTTCTTGAATGGTAGAGAAAACGTACAGCTAAAAATGTGTGAACTTTGGATCTCAGCCCTAAACTTGAATATCTAAATAACAATTTGTTTTAAAGTTTCCCAGACATTCTGTGTGTTTTATACATGTTAATAAAGCATGATACTCTGCTATACCTGAGTCTCTGGTGAAGATAATCAAAGAAAAGGAAAGTATTCAAGAAGATTTTTTCAATTGTAAAATGCATTTATAAAGTTACTTCATCAGCAGGTATTTCATTTTAGGCCTCTGAGGCCAGATACAAATCTAACTGCTCTCTTCCTTCAACAGTTTATGAAGCTTGACAGGGATCTTAAAAATACATAATAAGAAAGGCTGAAAGAAAACTTAACATACAGTAATGTACTGTACTTAAGCTTTAGGTATCTGTATCATCTATATCTATATCATCTATATCTATATCTATATCTATATCATCTATATCTATACTTATATCTATATCTATATCTATATATCTATATCTATATCTATCTATCTATATCTATCTATATCATCTATATATCTATATATCTATATCTATATCATCTATATCTAATCTCCCCAGTTTCTTGCAATTTTATTGGAAAAGTCAGCTGGTTTAGTTGAAATCTAATTTAAAGCTATCTTAGTAATATAACCAAATAATCTCTGGGAATTATGTATAAAATTACTCTGGTTTATCTATCATAAATACACCATTTCAAATGTGTTTGAAAACACTCCATTTGATATTCTGCTGTAGATCTCACAATCATTTTATTAGATATGTAAGAACCTAGTTATTTTAAATATATTAAATATAAATATATGCACTACATGTCATTCATGTATGTAGACATGTATGCATGTTTATTTTCTGGGATCTCAAAAATTTATGTAAAATGAATTTTCTAATAGCTTTCAGTAATGAACCTTAGAATTCAAATGTTATTTATAGAAATACATAATCTACTATTTATAAAGAATCTTCTTTTAAGTTTTAACTGAGTTTGGTGTAAACCTTATATAAGGAAATTTAGTTAGTATAGTGTTATTTTTCCTCTTGTCTTTACAAGAATTACTACAGAAAGTCTTACAATACTGAATCAGAGAACAGAGATATTTCAATGGGATAAGTTTGTTATCTGAGTAAGATTGAGGTCAACTGCTGCCTTCTGTTCTATTGTGAACAGTATTAGGGAAAAACTACAGAGAACTTGAAATTAAACTAAATATAGACTTGATTAGGGTTCATTTATAATTTACTAGAATGTATATAAAAATATGAGTATATTTTAGTTAAATAGTTTTATTTAAAATTTTGATTTTTACACATATTTTGAGTAAACAAAGAAAAGGTATTTTTCTTCTATCATGAATTTTATGGTCATTTTCTTGGGGGCTGGTATTAAATCTACTCTTTTGCAGTAGTTACCATCTCCTTCTCCTTCCCCCCAATGTATTGTCTGCTGTCTAACCTAATTTGCTTGTATGATTGGTCAGGCTTCCTTGGTATTGAAAAATTTTAATTTACTTACAAAATATATTTATAAACCTCTTTTGTATAGGCACAAAGGATATTGTATCTGATCTGAAAGGGAATTCAATATGAATCAATTGAGGCACTACATAATTCCATCATCATGTAGCTGAAGGAAGAAGAAATGCTCTTTTACCTACTCTGAAAATAGGAATCAGCTGCTATTTTCTAGAGTTGTTCCACATTTTAATCTACCTAATGAGATTAGTGTTATGGTTTTCTCAAGATTATAAAAGAGCTTTCTGGACAAATGTGGAGGTTATTTTTTATCTGAGGCACAAATGATTAAGGATCCTCTTTGATTATGTGAGTCTGTGCAGCTCTAAACAGTGTTTTCTTGGTTCTGGTAAAAATGGTGGCATAGGTAAATGCAGTAATCAGGAACTCCCACAACCACATCAAAATTATAACAAAATTACAGAACAACCTTCATTCATAACTGCCTGAAATCTAGCTGAACAGAAGTCCTATAACAAAAAAGGAGCCACATCAACACTGATAGGAGGGGTATAGACTTGGAAGAAGCTGGTCCCTACGTGTGGCAGATAAAGATCAGGAGAGATATCTCAACTGTGGAGATCCCCCCTAAGGAGAGAGGGGGGTTCCCAGCCCCACATGAGAACCTGTGGCCCAGGGTTCCATTACAAGGAAGAGGAATCTCTATAGTCTGGCTATAAAAACCATCAGGGATTGTGGCTGAGGGAGACAGAGGTCTCTGGAGTCCCAGGCTTTCTCTTAAAAGGCCCAAACATGGACTTACTCAGACTTTCCCTCCAAGCTCCAACATTGGGGCTGCAGCTCCGAAAAGCACCAGGGACATACGGGGAGGAACTGAATTGTCTGGCATCAAGGTGAGAGCTGGAGGGGCAACTTTCTTCCAAACAGAAGTGTTGGCAGAGGGCATTGTTCCTTTGCTGAGCCCTTCCCCACTTAGCCAGTAGGCAGGGGCCATATCGGAGTCTCCATCAACCTGACTAAAACTGTTAGCCCCACCCTGGTGATTCCCTGAGACTCCATGCCACCCAACTTGCAGGCCCACCTAAGCAGTTTCCAGTGGCTTTTCCAAACAAATGGCCACGTGTGCCTCAGGTGCCTTAGACTTTCCTAAAATCTCTCAGACAAGCAGCACCTGGCTTCTGTGTACCCAGTATGACTGACTAGTGCCCCAGGCCTGTACTAGTTGGCAGCTTGGCCTCTTCTTGGCAATTCCAAGATGAGCACAAGTAGCAGATGTCTGCTGATTGTTCTGTAGCTTATGCTGGGTGGCCCCAGGCAAGGAACAGGTGCTGGCTGACCTTGTACCTCCTGGGAAGCCCATGCTGGATTACCACCCTACCACTTCCACAAGCTATATACTCAAGCAGAAGGCTCTGAGGGCACCAAAGCCCCACTGAAGCAAGCCCTGCTTTGCAAGTTTGGCCCCTGCACAACAACTCCTCTGTAGTTTTAGCTGGTCTTTACAGACAACTGGGCTGAGTGTCAGTCCCGCCAATTAACATACCAAATAACAACAAGGCTCAATCACAAGAGGACAGAGAACATAGCATATACAGGGGCACACCTGGAGTGCCCAGCCCTGGTGATTTGGGAGGCTTGCCTTGTAGGACACTGGGCCCTGTAGCATACCTATTAAAAAGGCCACTCTACCAAGTCCTGGAGACATAGCAGCTCTACCTAATACATAGAAACAAACACAGGGAAGCAGCCAAAGTGAGACAAAGAGATAGGCCCCAAAAGAAAGAACAGGAAAAATCTCCAGAAAAAGAACTAAATGAAATGAAGTCAGGCAAACTACCAGATAGAGTTCAAAACAATGTTTATAAGGATAATCAAGGTACTTAGTGAGGACACCAACAGCATTAAAAAGATATGGAAACGATAAAAAAGAACCAGTCAGAAATGAAGGATAGACTAACTGAAATGAAGAATAGAGTACAGGGAATCAATAGTAGAGTAGATGAAGCCAATAATCAAATTAGCAATTTGCAATTTAAGGGAATAAAAAATACCTACTTAGAACAACAACAACAATAAAATAATCCCCCCAAAATGAGGCTAATTTAAGGAGCCTCTGGGACAACTTAAAGCATACCAACATTTACATGATAGGGGTGCTGGATGGATAAGAAAGAGACCAAGAAATTGAAAATCTATCTGAAAAAAATCACAGAAAACTTAAGCTAGTGAAGGAAATAAACATACAATCCAGCCAGCACACAGAGTCCCAAACAAGAGGAACCCAAAAAGGCCAACACCAAGACACATCATAATTAAAATGCAAAAGGCAAAGACAAAGAGAAAATCTTAAAAGCCGCAAGAGGAAAGCAGTTAGTCACCTACAATGGAGCTCCCATAAGACTGTCAGAGATTTCTCAAAAGAAACTTTGCAGGCCAGGAGTAATTGGCACAAAATAGTCAAAGTGATGAAAAGCAAGAACCTACAACAAAGATTACTCCACCCAGCAAAGCTATGATTTAGAATTGAAGGTCAGATAAAGAGCTTCACAGATAAGAAAAAGCTAAAGGAGTTCATCAACACAAAACCAGTATGACACAAAATAGTTAGATGGTCTTCCTTAAGAAGAAGAAGAAAAAAAGATCAAAATATACATCATAAATGGCCATATTAAAGAATAAAATCTTTATATCTGAAATATAAAGAAAAATATAAACAAAGAAAAAAAGCAGAAACAGACACAGAGAACAGACTGATGGTTTGCAGAGGCGAGAGGTGCTGAGGGACCCCGAGTGAAAAAGGTGAAGGGTTTGAGAAGTACAAATTGGTAGTTACAAAATAATTATGGGGATGTAAAGTAGAGCATATTGTCAATAATATTGTAATAACTATGTATGGTGCCATTTGGGTACTGGAAATAGCAGGAGAAACACTTTGTAAAGTATATGATTGTCTAACTGCTCTGATGTACGCCTGAAACTAATACAAAATAATATTGAATATAAAAAAAACCTTAAGTGTGTAAATATGTATCAATCAAATGAAACAAAAAATTAACAGAGGTTATAGACCAACACAAAAAGCATTAAATTGGCCCGGCCGGGCGTGGCTCAGCGGTTGAGCATAGACCTGGGATCCAGGTGATTGGGGTTCGATTCCAGGTCAGGGCACATGCCCAGGTTGTGGGCTCGATCAATGACTCTCTCATCATTGATGTTTCTATCTCTCTCTCTCCCTCTCCTTTCCTCTCTCTGAAATCAATAAAGATATATTTAAAAAAAAAAAAAAGCATTAAATTGGATCTAGATGGTCATTTCACAATCATAAGTTTTAGAGTGATAAAAGCTAAATATACAGTCAGAGAGATTTATAGACATAAAAAAAATAGAAGAATGTTTTCTTGGTTGAAAGACCAGGTCATCTCTGATCTAGGAGAAAACAAAACAAGTAAAGCAAAACAAAAACACATAAATTCCCTGATGGATAGAACTCCCAAGGTAATCCACTTAACCTTTATCTAGCACTATGACCTTTGAAGGATTTTCTTTAAGGGCTATCTCTTAATCAGGCAAGTGCTTTTGCTCTAGAAAATGATAAAAATGTTGAAGACTCTTGCACATTCTCATTGACTCTCTCCAAGCCAACCTAAGAAAAACTTGGGGGAAAAAACTTTAAAAAAGGTGTTTTGATATATAATTTTAATATTCCTAACATTGGTGCTAGAATCTCTGTCAACTTGTATCCCTGAGTAATTGAAATGCACAGAGTAATTTTTCTGATATGTAGTGCAATTCAATTAAAATGTTAATTTAAAAGACAAAGACAAAAAAATTTTAGAGCATCCTACATCAAAATCTTTTCCTCCTTATTATATATACTTTACATGTAAGTGATAAAATAAAGAAGAATTGGCAGACTAGAATATAAATTGCAAAGTTATTTTCTAAACTGGGAATCCCATGGTGTGTTCTCGCAAATTTCATTTATTTCATTTTAAAAAGGCCAGGGACTTCCTGAGAGGTTTGAGGTGTGAGAATCCCTAATATTGGATGAAATTAACTACCCTCGAGGTCCAAACTGAACCAGAAATATTTAATAGTGATCAAGAAGATTATAAGATTATGCAGCTCTAGACTATTAAGTAAATCTGGAGATTTTAAACAGGCACTCAACATTGCCAAGCAATCTTATTTTATTTTCCAAAATGACTGCTTTCACACACTTTAATACCATTTATTTTATATCTTCTTTTCAATTTTTTAAATTATTTTCAATTTTTGGTTTAGAACATAGTTTTCAACTTTTTAAGAAAATAGAAGCCATCAATTTGAGAATAACTTAATTTTCTTGCAAGCAAATCTGCTAACTTATGTTCTGCATTTTTTTTTTTTTTCATCTCTTCTTCCTGTTACAACAAAACAAAGTCTCCTCATAACGAAGACTAACCCCTTCATACATTCAGTAGATTCCATTCTCCTTGCTTTCTCAAGGACTTTGCTCTTCTGGTATTTTACTCTGTCTCCTCCATCATCAGTCTTCCTATTTCGCATCACCTTCCTTGATTATTTTGTTATGTCTCTTTTTTCCCCCATTTTCTTACCTTCTCTTCCTCCCTCCCACCTAAAAGACTACAAATAATGTACTAATGAATCTCAGAGGGAAGGTGGGGGTGGGTGGGTGCATGGGAAGAGATTTACCAAAGAACTTAAACGCATAACCCATGGACACAGAAAATAGTGTGGTGAAGGCCTGGTTCAGGGGGCGGGGGCGGGGTAGAAGGGGTCAAGGGGGAAAAACAGGGACATCTGTCATATCTTCAACAATAAAGATAAAATTTAAAACATATTCTCTAGTAGCTAATGGCAAATGATATATAATTGTATCACTCTCCTGTCCCTCACTAAAGCCAAAAAACCTGTGGGTGATCTTTAATTACTCCACTTCTCTGACTCCTTATATCTTATTTTTCAACAAGTTATTGCTTTTCTATCTCCAGCATCTATCTCAAACCCAAGCACTTCCCCCCATTCACACACCATCTTTTGCCCAGACAACAACTATAAACACTTAACTTGTCTCTAAGCCTCCACACGTTCCTTCTTAGCAATCATGATTTTTAAATTCAGCAATGACAAACACAGAAGAAAATGTTACTCTGGGCTTTGACCTTATTTGCATATGCAGAACCTATTTGCCTCGCTTTTCAGCCCATTAGGCTCTGGCCATCCTACACTAATGGAGACAGGTTAAGATGCCAGACATTTCCCACCACAGTTTCTTTACACATATGGTTCATTCTAAGTGAAACAGTATTCCCTGCTCCCTCAAGCTCTCAAATGGCTTGCCTTTCTCACTTTAAATGTAAGATTGTCCTAGAACCTTCCCCCTCCTCAGTTTATGTCATCTATTCATTATCATATAATATTTTTTATTTCTTAAAATTGATCTATCCCCTATCTCTCTTTCTCTCTCTCTTCATCCATTTATCCTTTCAACTATCTCTATATTAATTTTTTATTATCTTTCTCCTCACTACACTTTGAAGTTCCTAAAAGACCTTGTAATTAAGTGTTCTAACCCACACCAGCTGGCACATAGGCACTTACTAAAGGGTGTTAAAACAACTGCCCCTAAAAATATGTCCTTCAGAGCAGGAGCAGGATACCGGACTTATATCAGACAGCCTCATTATAGACCTCCCTGTTGTTGACAATGGGACTCGTAATATTTAAATAGGTCATGTTAAAGTTTCCTAAGAACATTTTGAGGTTTCAGATTGAAGGTATTGAATAACATTACTACTTGCTCATAGGTAGGGCTGAAACAACTAGGGACTAACATTTGTTATTGCACCAAAACTCAATCTTTACAGATGTCCAGCTGCTGGCAGTAACCTCAGTTGTATTAAAAGATAACATGATCAGAATTTATTTTATTTCTCTTCCAGGAACTTTTATTTTTTTACATCAGGCTGACTGAGTTTATTTGAAACAGTAAGTTTCTGGGTTATTGTGGCAGCAGAGTGTGGAAGAAAGCATCTTATAGTCAAAATATAGGAATTGAATGCTGGTGCTTCTACTTTTTAACTATGGGGTTGGGAAAGTTTTTCTCATTAGAAGTAACATCCTAAATTATGTGAATCCAAAATTACTTCATAGAGATGTTGAGATTATCAAATCAAATTCTATATTATGTTTGAAGCCATGCAAAGCAAATCTAGTATATAATTGTTTATATTATCCTTTTGATCAGGGTAGAGATGAGTATCTATTTTCTGGTGGGAGGATGATTAGGTTTAACTCCCAAATTGGAAAAGTAGATTTTTATTGAGGTATCTAAGTCAGTGCTTAACAAACTGTAGTCCTTATTTACTTATAAATTCCATACTCATTCATGCATTGAACAAATTGTTTTGGGGAAGCTATTAGATATCAAGTACTAAGTGAAGCACAATTATACAATGTGAACAAGGTAGGCAAATGCCTGCTCTGATGGAGCTTAACATCTAGAGGGAAGAGAGAAATGCATAAGATCATATAAAACAATTATTTATAAATGCTTTAAGTTGCATAAAGAAAAATAATAAGGTATTATAAGTAATAAATAGGGAAAAATTTTACACAAGTTAAGGGAAGAGCTTTTAGTTGTTATTTTGTGATATTAACAAAGGTATAATAAAACAATATTACTCAGTCAAATGTTCTACTGAAATGGGTAAATCAATATATAATAGTTTTTATAATGCAGGTATTACTATATAGAACAACTCTTACCTTTTAAAATAATTATGTTATATATGTATTTTTTATTTTGTAATTTTATTTAAAATAATTTGAGGTCATCTTTTCTTTATAATTTTAATGTATTTTAAAAAGTTTTATGACACAATTGTATGAAATATTAATATTGTGAAATGAACTTTTATGACTAAAAAAACAAGTTTGCAACAATACTAATTCATGATGTAAGAGCAAAGCATAAAAATATCATATTAAAAATTGAGTAACAAATATTAGTAATGAGAACATAACATTTTACTCTTTTCTTTTCAAAGTTAGTATAGATTTGTGAAAGTTAATGCCACTATAAATCAATACACTCATCAATAAGATATTATATGCACATGTATATAAATAAATCTTTTGTTTCTTTTCTTGGAAGCTTACCACACACATCTGTTTCAACAGATATTTTTTAGGTTGATACATCATTTAAGTTTTATGTCAATCAGAATAAAACCCAGTGAGAGCTCACATGCATGTAATTTTTATCTGTAATAATTTTGGTTAAGATGTTTTAGTTAAAGGCTATGTAATTGTGCAAACCTTGAAACAACAGCAAAATGGCAATGAAGGCCTGATCAAAATCTATTTGATAATGTAAAAATTATGAATACTTAAAGTTTTAAGCCACCAAGATGTGAGCCCCAACCTGCAGGAGATGGAAAATATCCTACTTAGCTACCAAACGCTGTGGGTGTTGACTTCTGTAGCTGCTTCAAGAATCCCAAGAATTTCATAGTGTGTGAGGATACGGATGATGCATTTAAGCATATCCTTCATATTCTATCCAAAGGATCATTTTTCCATTATTGATATCGGGTACTAACAGAAATCTTAAAACACATTGTTATCTGATATAAAATAAATTGATCTTCAAACACTGACCAGGCTGGTTTGGTTGGTATCCAATGACAATGGATGGTTACAGCTGCATGAAGTCATAACTAACCAGTTTCATAGCCTTCTGTTTGAAAAGGTGCCCAATCCATTTCATACTAATCAAAGTGAATATAAACTTTGCACTTATTTGGCTCAGCATTTCAACATTTAAAGATCCTTTCCAAACACTGACATGATGAATTTACAAGTTTGCTCTCCCATACTGTGTAGAGAGAAAAAAGTGACTTTTAATGTATTTTGAAGTTTCTCCCATCACTCTCCCTTTCACTTATGCTTTTGTTCTTTATTTAGTTCTTCTTGGTGTTGGAAGGGAAAGATGTGAATTCTATGTAATCAAACAGCACTATCTGATATGGCAGCCAATATCCATATGTGGCTATTTAAATCTGAAATTATGAAAATAAAATAAAATTTAAAAATCAGTTTCTCAGTTTCAAGCCATATTTCAAGTGCTTGAAAGCTACAATAAAACATTTCCATAATCGTAAATGTTTTACAAGACTTTACTGTTCTACAAGGCTAAATATAAAACAAAAATATATAATAAAAATGTATTCTTTAGTGTTTATGGTCCTAGGTCCAGCTTGAGTGACTCTCCATTTTATATAGTGTCTGATCTAATCTTGCCCCTCCATTCTCAGAATCTAGCCCATTCTAGAATAGAATTCCAGAAGTGGTTCTAAAGTAAAGTGATCTCCTGAGTAGATACTTCTCCAAGGAAGACATACAGATGGCCAATAGACACATGCAAAGTTGTTCACTGTCACTAATTATCAGAGATGCAAATCTAAACCACAATGAGATATCACCTTATAGCTGTCAGAATGGCTGCCATCAATAAATCAACAAATAACAAGTGCTGGAGAGGGTGTGTAGAAAAGGGCACCCAGTGCACTGCTGGTGGGAATGCAGACTGGGACAGCCACTGTGGAAAGCAGTATGGAGTTTCCTTCAAAAAATTAATAATGGAACTGCCTTATGACCCAGTGATTCCACTTCTGGGAATATATCTGAAGAAACATGAGACTAATTCAAAAGAATATATGCACCCCTATGTTTACTACAGAGTTATTTACAATAGCTAAGATCTGGAAACAGCCCAAGTGTCCATCAGTAGATGAGTAGATAAAAAAGCTGTGGGAAATTTACCCCATGGAATAATACTCAGCCATAAAAAAGAAAGAAATCTTACCTTTTGCAACAGCATGGATGGACTAGAGGTATTATGCTAAGTGAAATAAGTCAGACAGAAAGACAAATACCATATGATTTCATTTATATGTGGAGTCTAATGAACAAGATAAACAAAATAGAAATAGATGCATAGATACAGAGAACAGACTGACAGCTGTCAGAAGAGAGGAGGATTGGAGGGCTGGGTGAAAAAGTTGAAGACATTAAGCAGTACAAATTGGTAGTTACAAAACAGAGCCACAGAGAGGTAGAATAAAGCATAGGGAATGTAGCCAATATTTTCGAGATAAATATGTAGGGGGCCAGGTGGGATCCGCTCTGTAAAGGACGTGATTTTCTAACCGTTTTGCTGTACATGTAAAAATAATACAGAATAATATTGAATGTAAACTGTAATTGAAAAATTAAAATTAAAATAAAAAACAAAGTGATCTGGATCCAGCCAAGCTGATTGTCTTGGTGTTCAAAGGTTTTATAATTGTTTGAAGTCTCATCACACTTTACGGCCTTAGTGGCTAACATGCTACAAAGGCTGTGAAATAGTAAGAGGTGACTAAGGTGGTTGGGGCTAATGGGGGGGTTAGAGGGTGATGGCGGGAGTCTTAGGCTTTAAATCAACCTTTGTTTTCCACCGCTCCACTGCTGAATTGCTAAAAACTTTCCTCAAAAGACCCATCTCGCTTATGAACATTGCAGGGAAATCAATCTATTTGAATTTTTTATTTCTTACTTTTCTTAGTCATAGTGCAAAATATCAAGCTGCCTACATGTAGCATGACTTTAGAAGGTTTTTTCCCTCACTTTTCTGCTTTGCAGATGCCTTCAGTATTGTCCCCAACACATAGCAACTCCTCCTGTAACATCATTACCTTTCCACAACTGCTTATTATTTTGCTTATTATATAATTTTCAATTTGATCTAACTTTGTTTCTTATTTGGCATGATATAAGAACACTAAAATTAGTGAAACAAAGTCAGATAAAAGTCAACCAGTCATTTAGGGATTTAAGCAAATTATAAGAGTCATTCATCAGGCTTGGGAAAGTCAGGTTTCAGCTTAAATGAGGAGAATGACATATTTCTAATCACTCACTGTCCATGAACTCGAAAGAAAAACAACCAGAAAAGTCTGTTGCAACTGATTGTGTGCAAAGACTAACAAGCACAGCTACAGTATGGCAAAGCTCCTTTCTAGTGGTTTTGAAACTGAAAGAAATGTCACCCTTCACTTAACGGAAAATAAGCCATAAAACAAATCTCATTGTGCTAACGTGCTCATGTTCTTTGGATGCTTCAGCAGACATACACACCAAAACATCTGAGTTTAAACAAAACAAAAACCCTGCCACAACACCAGAGTTTTATTCCATAAGTGCGAAGTTGCATTAAAAGGATATTCAAGATCCCCAACTATTTTTAACCTCAAAACTAAAAACATTTGCATTTAAATATTTGGAAGTGTTCTGCCCTGTCTGTGCTCCTTGAGGAGGCTATTAAGAGGATGGTTTGGTCACATCAGCCTTGGTTATAGTTTTGAGTAGCATAACTTCACTTTTCCTATTAAACACCATCTTGGTTTCAAATCTACCTTTTGGTCTCAAGCGTGTGTGTCTTTTTATTTTGATTCACTGCAGTGTTTGCACTGGCCACTTGAATTCACCTCCTTTCGGTAGCTTTCGATAATCACATAGCCAAACTATTCCCCAACCCCTCGGTCCCCAACCCCTCAGTCCCCAACCTGGCATCACTCTGCTTGGGCCACACTCTCCTGCACCAGTCTTATCCCAACCAGCCTTGCACGGGAAATTTACTGATTGACAAGGGTTTGAGAATAGGAAAAACTGATGCTATTCTGATTCCAAAATCCCAGAATTAACTGTCTGCTCACACAAATGTCTGCTATATTATTGTTTGGACACTATATGTATTTCAAATATTTCATAATAAAAAAGGGGTACAACATTAAACCTTATCTTTATAGACATGAATCATGATATATTTTCTAGTCTTTTTTTTTTTCTTTGAACACTGAATACCTTCAGGAGAATTGCATTTATTCAATGATACCCAAGACAGTCAGTGGGACATGAATGTTTCTTCCAACTAGAGAAAGCAAATTATTAAAGGAAATAATATAAGAAGATACACTACATTTTATTTTTCCTAGATTATAATATCAATGTCTTTTTCATCTTAACATTTCAAGCATTCAGCATAGCGCCTATCTCAGAGTAAGCGTATATCTTAATGAATGAATGAAAGAGATTTACTTTTCTTCTAACATTCCACTACTTTGCCCCTTTCCTTTTAATTTCCTTTGCGTAATATGGTCACACAAAAGAATTAAGGTTGTTTTTACTGTTTGGAGACATAGGGAAGAAATGTGTGTAGAGCTAGCAGCCCAATTTAGTTAGAATGACCTCGCTGGTGAGGATTTGTGTCAGTAAGAACATGGCTTCTCCAAACATTTATTAGAGTCCAGTGTTTGTGCTCCTCCAGTTTATTAAAGGGGAGCTTCAAGATCTTTTTGAAAATTAAAACGTGTCTGTGAAATCTCAAAGGAACACATGGAAGCTAAAAATGTAATTAGCACTGTATTTTAACAAAATCTGAGACTGTTCTTCCCTGAGATACTGTGGAATATGAGCTGCAGATGTGTTTACTCTGGCAAAAGACTCAAGGTCGAAACAACTCCCATAAACAGAGGGGGAAAGAGCCATTTCCACCCTAAAACCCTGTATTCCATCTCTCACGTTACTTTACAAATGAGTATTTCAGGGCACTACTGGGGTGTTTACAGAGTTGTCTTAAGTGATACAGATAAAAATTTACCCAAATTGTTTCCTAAAAGACTAATTATCCAAAATGGCTTGCTGTAGAGATAGCCTGTTAAGAAGCACCGGGGTACAGAGTGTCACAAACATAACGATCGGGTAGTGAAGTTTTTATTTTGACCCCCACACGTTAACAACCATCAACAGGACATGAGTAGCACACAAGAGCCATTGGTATACCTCGGGGGAATTCAGATAGATTAAAAATACAACATTTTCTCATACACACACACACACACACACACACACAATTTCATGGAATTTAAAAGTTGTGAAAAGTGGTTTTCTCTTTTATTTTCTAGGAGGATTTTAGCATATTAAGATATGCTATAATCAGATGGTTTTAATACTAGGGACAATGGGATCTTTAATTGGTACGTCTGGGGAAAGATGACTTTATCTTTAAGAAAAGTGTTAAAAATTCAAAATAAATAGATAAATAAGATAAATTAGTGTTGTGGCCCAGCAAGGACTAGGCAAAACTGAGACTGCCACTACTGACAGGGAGGCAGGCAGGTTTTTGTGCTGAGCTTCACCTGAGTTGTTGCCACGAAGGAAGGAGGGCCTGTGCTATCAGATCTTTCCATGTGGCAGAGAATCCAGAAATCAATATTTTCACTTGAAATCTTCTAAATGTAAAATCCCTGACCTTTTCCTGTCCATAAATGTTGCAGGCAAAACAGGGTACCTCTGCCAGCCATACTCAGCCACAGAGCTGCCAGTTTCGGGCCTCTGTGGAAGCCAGTCGGTGTGAGCCATTTGCGCTGCAGGCGCTCGGATCTTGTCTATAACCTCCCTGGGCCATGATGCCCCAAGAGAATGCATTTTGGCTGGACAAATACTGAAAGGATAATATACTTATTTCAGGGAATTATTCTTTAATTTAACATGAGAGAAATAATAATATTTAATAGCAAACAGCTACTATCTTTCACCTAAAAGTATTTATCACTTCTACTGTAATATGACTTTACATTAACATTTAAAATGGCTATGGAAAAGGAGTTTTAGATCCAGAAGAAATACTATTATCATGCTATAGCCAATTAACTGGCTGATTCTGTAGAAAGTGAAAAGTAAGCTGAAATATATGTGTTCTCCAAACAAACTACTCAGCTGTCCTGGTTCCTGGATTCCTTACCTTACCTTTACCTTATCTCTGTTTGAAAAAAATCAACATGGGTAAACAAATAATTGCCACAACTTATTATTAGGAAGCAAATTGCGACCAAATCCATCCAGCCTAGTCTTATTCGTAAGGGCCCCGCAGTGTCCATTCTGTCACACTCAGTGGTTCTCCCCCAGGTGACCCAACACTGGGAAGAGCCGCTTTTGTGTGTTGCTGACACTGCAGCTGAACAAACTAGTCCAACGGTGGCTGAAGCTCTTTGCATTTATAAAGTGGCTTGCATACATTTTTCCTATGGCAAATATTAGGACTTTCGAAAGAAAACTGCAGGTCATGTGACATTTACTTCTTAAAGGTGTATTGCTCAATTTACTCTGCCTACAATGGCTTATCCCTCTTTCCTGCCAGGCAAACTCTTGCTGATATTTCAAGTTACTGATTGCATGTGATGCAAAGCCTTTCTTAACTTCTAGAGAGAACTAGTCCTATCCCCCTCAGCGAGAACCTGATGCTGAGTATTTTTGTGTGCATGTGTGCATGTATTTACATGTATTCTATTACTAGCCTTCCACAAGTTTCACCCGGGCCTAGAAAGGTTTGTGTATTATAAGATTCTCAGAGTTTAAAATGACATCTGGTGCATTGGCGTTACTAAATTAACATTTGTGAAATGAATGAGTAATTGAATAAATAACAACTAAAACTTAAGCCCTTAATTATCAAGCTTTTAAAATGAATAATTCATTGTTCAGTACGTTTTAAAATATGGATTCTGAAATAAATTTCAAACAAAAATTATGACATAGGAACCTAACTAATGTATAATACAGAAACATAAGTATAAATGAGTGTGGGGAGCTCTATACCCTTATAACTGAAGTTAAGATGTTAAGCAATGTAAGAACAAACATAGGGCTGTATGGTTTTTTTTAAAGGGCAAATTTTACCGGATTCAAAAAATATTCACTGAGCACCTCTAATGTGCCAGGCACTTTAAAATGTGCTGAGGAAAGGAGGAGAAAAGTTCTGAAAACATAAAAATGAATGAATACAATATATGGCAATAAAGACAGATCCTTGGAATATATAGAATCTTTGCATCCAATAGTCACTAACTAATGAGAAAGACATTGAGAATCATGAGTGTAATTCTGTGATTTCTTAGAGATTATGCAGAATCTACATCCACATGTTAAAATCTCTCAGTCACTTAAGGCAGCACTTGAGTCAGTAGAAAAGTCCTCGCTGTCTTCTCTCAAGACCCTTAGCATAAATACAGAAAGCAGATGAAATACAACGAACTACAGCTGCTTGGGGGAAGGGCACATGGTTTAAACTAGGATTAATGCAAAAATGGAAAGTTGAGATTTTCTTATACCTAACATTATATTCACTGTCTTTTCATTTTAATCTGAGTTTTGAATTTTTGTCTAGGGTAATGTTCCAACTAATAAAAAATGATATACCGAAGAATAGATTGTAAGCACTAAATCTCTAATATCAGGTGCTCTTTCCTTACAATAAATTTTAAGGCAATAGGTGGATACTGAATTTCTGTGTTTAAAAGCTTAAATGACTGCTACTGAATATGTTATTTTGAAGTAGAAAAACTTTGATTAAAGTAAAGTATAAAACCTTTCTTTTGGGGCTAATAGAAAAGTTATAATAAAATTCATTAAAGGCAATATATGCATTTGAAAATAAAGATGTATCTCTTTATTTTGTGGACATATTTTTTTTCCAAGTCACATGTTTTATATCAGGTACTGAGAATACATTTTAATCTTTTCAAATAGGATACGTTTTTAAAAATGCAGTAAGTGGAGTGACTGAAAAATAACATAAGCCAGGAAAGAAAGAAACATTCTATGGAATGTAGGCAAGTTTGCCTTGCGATGTACTATGCTCAGTATATTATGGTTAATGTAACCTAAGAGTAATTAGACTGAATTTTCATTTCTTTATTCAGTAACATCAGTAATGTTGCTAATGAACATCTTACACTGCTTTGTTCTCTATTAAGTTGATGGCAACTGGATTTGTTCCCTTTTTACAGTTGAGAGGAAAGTTGTTGCCCTCGTTCACTTAGGTGCCTAACTTTGTGCAATCGTGAGATCCGGTACGAGTGCTGGAAATACAAAGTGAACAAGAGTGCTTTCAAAGAGTTAATGGAGGAAGAGACAGGTTCATGAAGTGAAAAAGAAATCAGTGAAACGTGGTACATGCTAAGATAAAATAATCACTGTGCTATGGGTAATAGACACTTAATCCAACATAGTTATTTAGGGGGGACTTTCTGTGAGTGATGAAATCGTAACTAAGTTTTGAAGGCAGCCTAAAGGTGAAGAAAAAAGAAGATGAAGGCATTCAAGATAAAACATACAGAAGGGTCAAGTTGTGTCTGAGCACCAAAAATAGAGCCCTCCCATCCAGTTGTTCCATCAGCCACAAGTTTCTGTACCAGTGACTGATCTAAGTGCATGAGGCAGATAAGATGCTGCTCTCACAGGACTTTCATGGTGGGAAGTTGTAAGAACAACGTCCAGGAATGATGTGATGAGAGCCTGGGCAGGAGAAGTGACAGTAGAAGTAGCAGATATGAAATGAATTTGAAAAATATTTAGGAGGCAACATTCAGAGACCTCTTGACTGGTTGGGTCTGTGGGACAAGGGAGAAAGAAAACAGTCTAAGAGTCACAGGCTTCTGGCCTGGAGAATTAGGTGGATGTTTTACTATTAAGTGAGATTCGGCGTAAGAAAGATGAACTCAATTTTAGGCATGTTGGTTTTCTGTTGTCCCTCAAGAGGATATGGACAGCAGGATAAGGGATATATAATTTAGCTAGCAGGAGAAAAAACCATGGCTAAATTGCAAACTTTCTGCACTATAGTCTTTCCATAAATTAAAGCTACAGAGAGTATCCCTGAGCAAATGGGGATATCATTGAAGAATGGAGAATAGTCAGCTAATAAGTAAATTTCAAAAAAAAAAAATGTAGTTGATGTAGTTATACACATGTTATACAATCTAGATTGACAGAATATTTGGGTAATATTTCTAAAGGGAAATTAACACACAACTCTACAAGAAAGGAATAGAAATGATTGATTGAACATTGGAAATCTGGAACATGTTCTTCTTTGTACCTACACAAATTTGGTGCTTTGCTTGACTATATGTCAGGGTAATTCAAAACAATCCTTTATACCCAATTAACAGGTACATTCCTCAATTATCACATCCATAATTCTCTTTTAGACTTTAAAAATCATATTTTCTTTAATGTATCTCAAGAATCTGTACTGTATGTTTCACCTATTGCTGTCTCAGGACCCTGATGATGTTGACTAAATAAAACAATATAGTTCAGTATATTAAATGTTTTCAGGTTCGATCCAATTACCTTGGGATATGAAGAAGGTTTAGGTTTTACAGTTTAAAAAAAATTCAGGATTGCCTTTTAAAAAAAATTATCTTCTATATTTCCTTTCAGTCTGCTAATTCTGAATAGGCATTCTTCTCACTTTCAAGAATGGGTATCCAGAAGGATGCACAGTCATCCCTGAGTTATTTAAGAGAAATTCTGGCCCTGTCGTTGTGGCTCAGTTGGTTGTGCATAGTCCCATGCAGAGAGAGGTCACTAGTTCAGGTCAATTTCCCATCAGGGCCTGGGTTGCAGGCTGGATCCCCAGTAGGAAGCCTGCAGGAGGCAGTTGATCAAAGTTTCTCTTTCTCTTTCCCTCTCTCTTCCTCCCTCTTTCTCTCTCAAATCAATAAAAACATTTTTTTTTTTTTTAAAGAGGCATTTTGATCTGAAGTTCCACATTGGTGGTAGGGTTTTTCATGTGCTACATCCATGCACACACACCACACACATATACATGCTTGGGGTCAAATTTGGAATAAATATTTCTCTTAAATTTACCCAATTTACAGCTCTCAATCTGTGAAGGTTCTTTATTTTCTGGTTTGTGGTGAACTGAGGACCTAACATTAGTGGAAGAGGAAGAGTCTAAATAAATATTTAACATATGTGTCCATTTCTCCTTGGTATAAATAATTATTGCTTAAAGGTTATATGATAACATGAAGTGTTTTCAAGTTTATCCTTTAAAAAACAATAGGTTAATTACAGAGAAATTCCTCTTTTTTATTGAAAGACTCAACATAGTTAAAATGGCAATGTTACCCAAAGCATTATACAGATTTAATGCAATCTCCATCAAAATCCCAATGACATTTTTTTAAAGAAATAGAACAAAAAAAAATCATCAGATTTATATGGAACCACAAAAGTCTCTGAATAGCCAAAGCAATCCTGAGTAAAAAGAATGAAGCCAGGGGTACTACACTACCTCACTTTAAATTATGCTACAGACCTATGATAATCTAAACAGCATGGTATTGGCAGAGAAAACAAACATACAGACCAATGGAAAAAAAACTGAGAGCCCAGGTATAAAACCGCATGTATACGGGCAAATACTTTTTGACAAAGAAGCCAAAAACAGAAAGTGGAGAGAAGAAAAAAAAGCCTTTTTAATAGGTGGTGCTGGGAAAGTTGGAAAGCCATATGCAAAAGAATGAAAGTTTGTCCCCATGTACAAAAATTAATTCAAAATGGATCAAAGACCTAAATATAAGATCTGAAACAATAAATTACATAGGAGGAAACATAAGTACTAAACTTATGGACCTTGGCCATAGAGAATATTTTATGAATTTGACCCCAAGGGCAAGGGAAGTAAAGGAAAAAAATGAATGAATGGGACTATATCAAACTAAAAAGTGTCTGCACAGAAAAAGAAACTGACAGCAAAACAAAAAGGCAACCAGCTGAATGGTAGGTGATATTTGCAAACAACACCTCCAACAAGGGTTGATATTCAAAGTATATAAAGAACCCATACAGCTCAACAACAAACAAACAAACAAACAATCCAATAAAAAAACGGGCAGAGGACCTGAACAGACACCTCTCCCAAGAAGACATACAAAAGACCAACAGATATATGAAAAGATGCTCAACTTCATGAGGTGTTAGGGAAATGCCAATCAAAGCTGCCATGAGATGCCACCTCACACCTGTTAGAGTGCCTATTATCAACAGGATAGGTAATAACAAGAGTTGGAGAGGTTGCGGGTGAAAATGGACCCTCATTCACTGCTGGTGGGAATGTAAACGGGTACAGCCTCTACGGAAAACAGTATGGCAATTCCTCAAAACATTAAGAATAGAGTTACAATATGACCTAACAATCCCTCTTCTGGGTATCTACATGAACCCCTTTCCCCCCCAAAAAACACATTTATTGACAAGGGTATATGCATCCCTATGATCATTGCTGCATTATTTACAGTGGCCAAGACATGGAGACAACCAAAGTGTCCTTTGATAAAGGACTGGATAAAGAAGATGTGGTGCATATATACATGGAACACTACTCAGCCATGAGAAAAAATGACATACTGCCATTTGTGACAACATAGATGGACCTTGAGAATATTATGCTAAGCAAAATAAGTCAGCCAGAAAAAGTGAAGAACCATATGATTTCACTCATATGTGGGATATAAGGCTGAAGCTCATGGACACAGAGAACAGTGTGGTGGTTGGCAGAAGGAAGGTGGTAGGAGGGTAGTAAAGGGTGGAGGGGACCAAAAAAAATGAAAATAAAAATATATCATCATAGTAAAAATACTTTGTAGTATACAACATTAACCTGTATCTCAATTTTGGCAATTCCTATAAAATAGTTACTCTTTGAGGTGCATTGAGAAAATAAGAGTGATCAAGTTTTGAAAGTGCAATTTTGAGTTAGAATTGATATGAAAATTAATAGCAAGCTAAGTGTAGAGTTAACAAAGGCTAGGAAACAGTTTAGCTATATATAGCTAGAATAAGGCCTATATTTGACTGAAGGGAGATTGTGTCTAATGTAAATATAATACTACTATTATTGATTAATCATCTCAGTCAATGAATCATTACTTATAATAGAAACAAGTGATAAAAAGTTCATTTAGAACAAGTGAGAAAATAGGGCTAAAAAAAAAATATTCACATATTTTACAATGCAAGTTCTTTCATGTTATTCTCAGCTTTTTACATTTTTCATGCTTACCTATGTTTATAAACCTAGTTTCACCGCTTCATTTGATTTTTAGATAATTATATTAGATAATGTTGAACAACTGAACATATTGAAAATTGTATTTTAACATGCCCAGTGACTCATAAGTCAACATGTTATTCAAAAGCATTTATTTAAAAGTCTATGCACAGCTAATTGAATAAAGCTTTTCAAAGGTAATATTTTAACTATAAAAAACAGCAAGGGGAAGAAGAGTTATTAAATCTCACACTCACTTGACTTAAAATCTATAGCCCCCGTGGAAGAATGTAAGATCAGGGAAAGCAAACTAACCTCTGCAGTGTTTTCCTTAACATATTGCCTGCACCTGTATGTAATTCTAATTCCCCAAAGCACTACCAAAGAGGTCAGAGGCTGCAGAGTTACTTCACATAGAATAGCCCTTTACACTCAGAACCCTAGTGTCTCATTTTAACCGCACAGTCAATCAATGCCTGGAATTAGCAATGCAAGGAATGTTATCTGGCCCATCATGGTCATGTCTTGTCTGCTACCCAGAGGCAGGAAAGGGTCTTGATCACGGTTCCATTCAGGGAAGCTGTGCAATAAAACAGGAAGCAGCGCCAAGGAGACATATCAAAGCCTGAGATTTTTCCTTAGCTCTGCAAACTATTGTGAAATGTGTCCTAAGGGACAGGATACAGGAAATTGGGTAATATTTTGCAAAGACCATTACAGCCTCTTTGTCTCTCAATAACACATATGAGGGCTAGATATTTGAGAAGTCAGAGAATATAAACTTAATATACGATATCTTTGAGAGAAATAGGTGAATATGCTTAAACTTCATTATTCATAATGCTTTACATTTAAGATATTAACTTTTAAAAACATAACTTTATAAAATAAAAAATGATGAAAGACAGATAAGGTGAAGGAAAAGAGACAAAATGAAAAAAAAAGATGACGATGGGAGGAAAAATATGCTAATTTTATTTTCTTTATTTGGGAATGATTTTGGCAAGTGAATCCTATAAATTTGTAAGTCATCAATACTTTAGCATAAAGCCAAGTGCCCCCCAAATATAATCAAGATAATCAAATATGAAAGAGGTGAATGAAAAGCATGTCCCTTACTTTCCAGTGACACCTTCTTCTGAATGTCCAGTCACTTTCCCTACTTTATTCACATTTTGAGGAATAGTTCATAGGGGAAAAGGTATATTCAATTCCACTAAAAGATGCTATTTTCTCCCCCATTTTAAATGCCACACAGAAGCAGAGGAGTGTCAAGTTCAACAACAAAAGACTAGGAACTTGCAGTTAAACCCCTTTGAGTCCTATGCAGGCCAACCTCCATTATCATCTGCATTTAAACTCCTAAGTGTTTGTTCTGGGGCCGTGGGACAATGAGATGGGGGTTTGAGAAATAGTTGGATTTTAAACTCTTGAGGGGCATTTCCAAAAGAAAATGTTATAATATATAATTAAAATATATATTATGAATATATATGTATATAGTTGACCCTTGAACAGAACTAGGGTTAGAGGTGCTGACCCTTTAGTGAGCAAAAGCCCACATATAGCTTTTGACTCCCCCATAACTTAACTACTAATAGGCTAAAATTGACCAAATCTTTACCGATAACATAAACAATGGATTAACACATATTTTGTATGTTATATGTATTATATACTGTATTCATACAATAAAGAATATGTTATTAAAACATAAGAAAGAGAAAATACATTATAGCACTGTCTGTATTTATTGAAACACTCCATACATAAGTGGACCCATACAGTTCACATCCATGTTGTTCAAGGTTCAACTGTATGTATATAAATATAATGTTTACAGTTCATATGCATATGCATATGTATAGATAGATATTCTGTTTACAGTGTAATCAGAGTAATAATATCACAACCCATACCTGAACAGAAAATAATCTAAGTTGATCTTGATTTGATAAATTCCAGACAAACACAGGATTTCATTATATGGTGTATTATTTTTCAAATGCACATAACTTTTAAAGATGGGTATAAACAACCTTATACTCTGATATATAAAGTTCATCACAATGAACACAAGACATTAGTTACTTTTCTAAACATGTCTCCATCATCTTTTGCACTCAGGTAGTGACATCACTGTCCATGTATGTCCTTTCACATGCCAATTTTGGAAAGATTTCCAGAGCACAATGAGTCACCCGATCCTATAAAAATTTAGGATTATGACATCATGAAATGGTAACAGTAAATTCTTCAGTTTATTGAAAAGGATACATAATAGGCTAGTTCAACATCTGAATTAAATTATATATATAAAAATTTCTAGGTTTGGAAGTATTATGAACTCATGCAGTTTTGCTCTTCATCGCAGATGTATCCTCTGTCCTGTGTCTAAGATGCTGACATTCAATCTGATAGCATAACCAATTCATCTCTCTGTTTTGGCTATTGCCTGGGTAGCAAGAATAGTGTGAGTCACAGATGGCACGTGAGGCGAAGTCCCTAGTCGTTCCCAGACATATGGAAACTCTGTAATTCTCCTCGACTTCTATCACTGTACAGTCCCATTTGGATGAAGGAATTGAAAAATGCCCTCACAAACTTATTGAAAGAACACACTAACCGTTTGCATTTCCATTCACAAGTGTGTTTTACAGAGTCTAGAGAAATGAGAAACACACTGACTAACGAGTCACGGCCATCTTCCAGGGCCCCTCTTCTTTAAATATTATGAGAGGGACACCACCACATTTCACGTTCACGCGTCTTATTCCAATGTTTAAGACCCACAATCCTGCTCACTTCCCTTCATTACCTATCTCAGTCTTCCCCACACTAGTTTTTATTCCTGCCCTTCTCACTTTATGGTATGTGCTGAGTTTCAAAAGAAAGGGAAGTTAAGTTTAACATAGTCATATTTGATTTTGATATAAATGTTTCTGTTTGGTTAACTTGGGGTGTAACTTCCAGGGTAGTGACTTTAATGTCTCTTTGCAGTCATTTTTGTCTTTTTTGTATGTAGTAATGTTTTATATATATTGGTGATTTAAATTGAATTCAGATGGGCATAAATGAGAACATCTTAGTCATTTGATATGAAACGAAAGAACATTCAACTGTCTATATTTTTTGTGTGTACATGTAAGAGGATATAACTGAAATAGTAACTTTTTAAAATATTCGGTTAACTCTATATGGCACATTGAAATAATTTGTTTTTAAGATTTCTAAGTATTTTTCCATTGAAAGTAAAAAGTTCTATCTTCCTCAGTTTTCAAACTTTGCACCTGATAATAATAGGGAAAAAATACCATTTCCTTTTTCCCAGTGAAAGGTTTAAGCCTCCTAAAAGTCCGTTCCCCTGATACTTGTAATTTACTATTATTACTCCACTTCTGAAACTAAGGAAATCCTTCTGAACGACCTCAGTTTTGACTCTTTTTGAATGACCTGCTTTGACAGGTGCTATAATTCCTAAAGGCAGGCTTAAGGACAATACTTACAACTTTGAAGCCCAAGTCACGGTTTCAGTGACTAAGGAAAACAACAACAACATCGCTACTCAGCATTCAGCATTCAGGGTGTCTCCGCCTGGTGCCTTCTTCTGATGCCTGTGTGTTGCTGTGTGTTTGTGTTTTCCTAATTGCAGACCTGAGTGCAGAGTTTGCCCAGGTGGAGTTTTGGATAGCAATCTGGAAATGTTTGAAATCAAGGAGGCCAGATGCAGAAATGCTGCGGAACAATCAATCTTTCCTTACTTTCAAAACCTCTGTTACTGGACTGGCTTCTTCTTGTGTTCTACAGCTGCCCAGGAAAACGACCTTCACCCTCTGTTCCAATATATATTTGTTATTAACACTGAGTATTTTATTTCTCCTCACCTGTTATTGTCTTTTCACATCTCCGCATTTTTTCCGGTTCCTGCTCCTTTTGGGTAGCACTTAAAGTGTGCAGAACCCAAGTAGAAAGAATCTGTGTCACTCTCATTTGTATAGTAGAAGCATTTACTACACCAAAAGGAAATGCTTCATTACTCTTTTTGCTTTAGGAAATGATAATAAATCTTGATAAGGACATTTGGTGCTATCGTAATCGAATAACAACCTGTGGCCTTCTATGAAATGCAAATTAGGGCTCCCTGACTCTCAGTGTGTTTTGCTCCATGTATAAGAGATGACAGAGATTTCAGTAAAAAAAATGTAGTTAAATAAAATCTACAATGTCTGATCTAAGTGCACATGAAATTATTTTTCTAGATAATGAAAGACTCCCCGGCAATGCGAGTGGCTTCTATGGTAGAAGTGCAAAGATATATCGAAAGCGATCTTCCTTAAAATAATAATAAAAAATAAAAAGACCACACCCTTTTGAAATAGCATCGCTTGCCTCAATTTCAAGACTACATGCTCAAGCAGATAACTTCATTTTTCATGTTTTGGTTTGAAATTTAATGAAGGCCGTAGTGATTAGCATTAAACTAACAAAAGTGTACTGCTAGCCAGAATATGGCGTGTGTGTGCCTGTCTGTGTATGTGAGAGAGAGAAATGTGAAATCAGGTTTGTTTTGAGGGTTCATTCAGTGGAAAGCAACTTCAAACCAATGACTGATTACTGTTAATTTTCCTGTAGGTGAACATTTCTACCACACTGACTGTCTCACTTGACATTCAGGCTCAGTCGGAGCTCCTCCCACCCAGGGAGATGGAAGCTTGGATTTGATCTGAATATTATGCCCGGACTATCGATAAAGCTCAGCAGCTAAACTGTCTGATTTATCTTTTATCTTTCAGTTCTCCTGGTTAAAATAATATAAATATCATAGAGGGCAGGACTAACATGCAAAGAATAACTTGTGACCGCAAAGAGAACATTTCCAGAACCATAGCTTATGATACATTTGCAATCACATCGGCTTGGGATTTTATGATGTGTTAACCAAGTAACATAGTTTGGTGGGGTGAAAATGCATCCTATTACCAACAAGCATTGTAATAATCAGTCTGTCATTTTCTCATAGGCTGAGATTGCATTTTCCAGCGATGCTCATCCATGGGGACAGATGCTGTTTGAACAGGTAAATGACCTCTCTCATAGCACACAGTAACAACAGGGCCAAAATCACTTGTCCCCAACCTTCTCATGGAATGGCCAGCCATACTCTTTTCTCCTGAGCTCCCCTGTTCCACTTACAACTGCTGCATTTGCCTCTGCTAGACTGCGGTAATGCAAGGAAGGACACAGTTGTTACTTTCAACCTGATCCCTAATACTCTAAGCCCCTGTCTTCTATTTCCTCAACATTAGATCTTTTCACCTCAATAGTATTATTTTACTGTATGACCCAGTCTTTTCCCCCTCACCCATTTATTTCAGGGCTAGACATACTTATTCAGCCTTGAGGTCCTTCATGTTGTCTTCCAGACGTCCCTCTCTTCTATGAACCCCCATATCTTCAGGTTTTCCCTAGAATGTTACCTTAATCTTATCATTAACTAAAACCTACTTCTATTCAAAGAACTCCCAATCCTATAACCTTCTTAAAGAAAGGGTGCTTCACTTTCTACATCCCTTGGTTCTTGGGCCTGGGAGGTAGGGTTTCTATTCCTTTTGTTCTAGCTTCTACTTCTAGAACAGTAACTTCCTACCTTTATGCAAAGGCATTTTTCTTTTCTGAGGTGCATCTTGTCCAATTAAACCACTTTCCCCCATGCTGCTATCTGATTCTCATCTGGTGACTCCCATGTTAACCAAAGATATTGAGTTTTCCATTTATTCACTGTCATTATCATGGGGGATTTCAATACCCATGTGGAAAATCCATCTATGACCCTGGCCTCAGGATTGCAAAACTATAAGCCTAAGCTGAATTTGAACTTTGTCACCAGACATAATTCCATCTTATCTAAATTCTGTAACCTCAATATGTTGGTTTATTATTTTATATTGACTAATACTTTTTTCTACAATGGAAATTGTGGAAATTGAGCTGCTAATGGCTCAAAATTCCCCCGATTCCTCAGTTTCAAAATTTTAACTGAGCTACAACACTCCTGAGCAATCCTTTGGCTTTTTCTCTTTCGCTTCCTTTTGAGTTTCCCATGATGGAAACCTTTATCATGTTGCACCTTATAAGCACCTACTCACAGTCCACGGGACTTCACAACATCAACCAAATTTTACCTCCCTCTCTATGTTTCTCAGTGATATTTTCCAGCTCCCATATAATTTCCTAAATATGCCAGACACTCTTCCCTCTCTTTGCCTGGTAACCCCAAACCCATCTTCCAAGCTCCCCCTTAGCCATCCCTTTATGTCTTCTACAGCTCTCCCAAGGATTTGGTGCCTCTTCTACAAAGTGTTACAACATTCTCAGATGTGGTAATTTCTCCAATTACATATTCTCCCACCCCCACCCTCAGGACACCCAGTGGCGTGTGAGCCCTCAGTGACAGGACTGTTTTCATCACATTTGTATCTGTTGTTTAGCATAGTGCCAGGCCTATTGTAGGTTGTAAATACATTATTGCTACATAGAAATGTTGTGAATTCTGGTGACTTTTGGACAGATTACTACAAACTTTCAGAAAAATTGCTATAGGTTAAAATGAACTAGACTCTTTGAATTATACATATTCCTGTGATAGTTCACTGCAGATGACGGTAAGATTTCCAGGGGAAGCGAGAAATCTAATCACTTATGCTCTTCTCGGAGGAAGAGCTAGATATTCATCCTCTGTGCAAAGCTCATTTTGGACAATTAAGAACAGCTGATCTGAGTTCTTATTTTCTTGGATTCAGAAATGTATAAACAATAAGCTGTAACTTTTTCAACTGAATTTCAAAATTGCGATATAAGAAGATGGTTGAGATGATTTGAGATCAGATAATTCAGATGTTTGCAAACTTATTTATACTCATAGTGCAAAACCCCTTGGATTCCTATGCACATTTGTTGTGGAGTTGTGGGAAAACAGGACAGAGGCCTGAGAAAATAATGGATTTTAAACTCTTGGGCATTTCCAAAAAACTGCAAACATTGACTCACTGGGATCACCTTAGACCCATCAATTGCTAAAGCAAGGCTCCATGTTTTGATTTTGTTTGCCCAATACTGGCAGGGCCTATGGGATGCTTAGGAAGCAGAAGTTGTAGACATTTCCTGCTGAGATAGATCTAGCTTATTTTAAAGGAATTTAAGGAGGCTAGTTTATTTCCAGGCCATATTTCTACTTGCAGTTTAAGTTATACCAAAAGAAATCATGGGTTATGGGAGTCAGATCAGTCTCTTTTGAGAGAGGCTGTGATTTCTAAAGGGAGCTCAGAAGCTACTGATGAGGCTGTGGAATTACTGACTTCGAATCAGAACCACAGCAGCTGTAGTCTTTTTGCTTGTCCTAATTCACCCCTTGTTCTAGCTACTCTAAAAGATTGTTCAAACTGTAAAACACTACATACTGATTTTGGTACATTTAATCTTATGAAAACCAGCTTTTAAAGCCATGTGTTTACAAAAGAAGAACTGAAAATGTTATGCTATTATTGTCTTTTAAGGCAAAATAATTCTTAGGACTCACAAAATCCCCAAGTCTAATTCTCAATTCTACTTTGGTTTTAAAAACTTTGCTGTTGTTTCTTTATTTTAAATAAAAGATGTGGTTGGCATTCAACTGAAACTCTTGCATTTACTTCTTTCTTCTGGAAAACTAAGCAGATAGCCTAATTATACATTTTTTAGGAACTGCATAAACATTCAGAATAAACTGTTGGAAATATTCACTTGAACTCAATTTCCTTTTAAGCAGTCTAGTTTAGCCCAGTGCTCTTCAATGGGTCATTTGTTATGTCAACCCACTATAGAGTACATCAAAGGAACTTGTCACTAATTGATTACATTTCTCTACCACCATGATTCACAGTGCTATAGGGACAATTACATAACTGTTTGACTTTTGCAAAACTGTGAGTTTAAGTAAACACAATTCTTTGTTATTATGATCTCTAATGTGCATATGCACAGTAAGTATCGTAGTATGTAACTGGATCTTGCTACACTGTCTCTCTGACTTGTGACTCAAAAAAAATCCCTCTTTTGTGGCAACTGGAGTTCTGGGGAACAGCTGCTGATCTCAACACTGAAATTAAAAACATTTGAGTTGTTTTGATTTATGTTAGCTCCCATGGGAAGAGAGAGATGAAAAATGGGTGCTTCATGTAAACAAAATACCATTTCTCCAAGCTGTGTAAAGAAATTATTCTAAATATTCTGACATTTTTCTTTTGCCGAAATATGGTGAGGACCCCATTACTATGTTGCTAGAGGGGGGAGGATGACTAACAATATTCTAATAAACCAACTGCTAGGGTTTCCTTTTAATCAACAGTGTCCTGGAGGTGAAACTTCCTCGGCCCGTTTCTGATATCCATGCCATGCGATGTTGAGAGATGTGCAATGGGAGGCAACCCGCAGTGAATGTCACTGGAGTGATGTACTCTCAGGAAAGCCTAAGAAAATCAGTCACTCACAGGCACTCTCAAGAGAAAGTCCAGCATCTCAGCCTTTAGTGGTTCACTGTACGTGAAATCATTTGTACAAGGATTAGTGAAATAGAGAAATATTGTTCTCATACTAATAATTGTTTAACTTCACTGAAGTAGACTTCCTTGATGTGGATATATATTTTTTTAATGTCAGTTTACTTTATATAGCTCTTGGTGAAAAGAGCAGGTCCTTTTATGATTCAAATTCTCTTAGGATCTTGTGAAAACAGATCAAGAGCCACCTATAACCACACCAGCTGGCGTGATTGATTGGCAACACACGAACAGAAAGCCTTTGGGTCTCAAGGTACATTTCCCTCCTCCCCCGGCTACCTCATTCTATGGTCCTTATTTGATGGTTTTTGTCCCCCCCCCTTTAAAAAAAAAAAATGGTCCCTGACCTTGGTGCGATTGTGAAGGATCAGGCACATTATAAATGATAATATGCCTCCCCTCAGGAAGCAGGGTCTAAGAGTCAGAATTTCTCAGTAGTCCATGTTGTCTGTCTCTTTATTTTATGGTCCCTTTGAAAAGACTGAACCATTCTTTTTAGCAAATAGTAATGAAATATTACTTTACATGTGAGTAGAATTTCTTTGTTTTATTTTGAGATGTTCCGAAACAGAATGCGAACTTATCCTTGAACTTCCTCTAAAATAAAGTACAGTTGACTTTAAAATCGCTAGTCAAAATGTTGTGTGTGTTTTTTCTCTTAATGGGTTAAAAGTGTGTAAACCAAGTTTTAAATAATTAAAAATGAATAGATATTACAAGTGCAAGTTCTTTATTAAAGCATATATTCAAAAATAAATTTAGCAAGCAGGAAGAAATTTGGATTTTAATTATACTACTGAAAGAATTCTACTGATTGAGGAACCTATAAAGGATTTTATTGAAAATTTCCATTTTCAACTCTTGAAAACAGAAATGACAGGTTAAGAGCCTGTTGCTGCCTAAATATGTGAATGCCGTAAGATTTCCATCGTAATCAGTTTAATGGGAACCTAATGGTCATGTAGGATGTATATAGTTTGGTTGCCCTCATTGTATTGAGAATGCTTCCACGTGTGTATCAGATTTACTAAACATACACAAAGACACTGGATCCCTTCTACTGGCAACATTGAATCTGCCATTCCTGGGCATTGTGACTACATAGCATGTCTTCGGGGCAACAGAGCTGTAGTTTTTTCGTCACCAAATTTGTACCATCAGGTATCCTGAAGCTCAGACCACATTCACCAAGATCAGTCTTCATGCTCTTGATTCCTTTAGATAAAACGGATTTAGAGGAAAGAGCATGAGCTTGAAATTACAGAGACAGAGTTTGAATTCTCACTGCAGCCTTGACTATAGCGTTATGTTCTGTAAATTACTTAATTCTCTGGGTCCCAAATTCCTCACCAGGAAAGGAGGTTAATCTGTGGCTCACTGGGAGTTGTGAGGATAGGTAGAGCACTTGACTGAGTTCCCGGCACATGGGGAAGGTGCGCGGTTATCACTTCTCATAGAAATAAATCCTACAGAGTACAATATAGGCTTTCCCAAAGGCACAAATACATTTCTAAAATTAATACTGTTACCATCGCTTGCTTGATATGATTTGAACATAAAATAATTAAAACTATAAAGTGCCAATGAATGGACTCATTTTTGGAAGAAATATTATACTTAAGGTAAAATAATAAATTTTTAATTGGAAGAAATTAAAATGAGAAAATACAGGTGTGTTTTTTGTTTGTTTTTAACACATGTACATGGATTCTTGTCAATTCAATGGAATCCATCCAAGTTTAAGGAGAGTTTAGAATTGTAAATAAAAATAGCAAAGTGCATTTGAGCAAAGACTAAAAACGAAAGATAATTTTAAACATCAAGTACTATAGAAAAATATTAAAAAACACTAAAAATCCAAAATTGGATCTAACAAGTCTATTAAATTCTCATAAAATATTCTAAATCTTAGCATATTAATTATATAAGAAAGGAAATAGAACCAAAGTAATATTTGTAAGAATTAAATGAGAATTTAAAATAGATCCATGATAGTCAACGATTAAATAGTATTGTGAAATGTGATTGAGTGTACAGATCTTCTACCTATAAACTCTCCTTGGTATATAGAGACACCTTCCACTAGAAATCTTATGCTATTCTTTACTTCAAGTAAGTCCTTTATGCTAAGGAACATCCCGTATTTGTAATCATTTAAAATTCTACGCCTAGAGGTAAATACCTATGCGGTTTTTCTACTGCAGTACTTTTGTACCATGAATTGGTATTTGCTCTTGGCATGTTTCATTAGTTCTCTTAAAACAATCATATGCATTCCAAAGGGTGGAAACATGCAATAAATTTTCCAAAAGAGCAATAAAAAAATCAAAGCATTATTCCCAGGAGTGGAAATATTTAATAAATGTTTCAAAACCACAAGGAAAAAAGAATTTTTTGCCCCTTTCCCTTCAAAAGCTGAGAACTGTTCTTTAATCATATTAATTAAATAAAGGCATACCTAAAGTAAATGAGAAATGGGTTATATTGGGGTATGGAGCTGACCCTGGAAACAAACGTTTGGGGGAAAAACAGAGTTCTACTTCATAAAACAAATATAATAGAATCCTCGTGTATATAAGCATGATGTTACAGAATGAAGACATAAATGTTATCTCTTCTGACTGCATGAGTTCTCCCGGCTCCCCCACCAGCTACAATGCTGTCTTTGTATAAGCTACATTCCACAATACTTTAATCAGGAGATAAGTAAAATGGTTAATGAGAACAGATACACCACACAGGGTTTATTTTTGGGCAAAGTAAAATGAAGGGGCCAGACAAAATTCCAGGAACTGAATGTTGGTACAGGAACTATATATGCCATACACATGTCCGAGTAATCTAATCAACCTGTGCTCTCCGCATACACAGCCCTGCTTCCTTCTGAGCCTTTCCACTTCCACACTGCTTGCCACCTGATATGGCTCATTAAGTCAAAATAAAGTGATGAGAGTTGAGAATGATATTCTTTCCAATGTATACTCTGCTTTTGAGCACAACCCTGAAAGAAGTCCAGATGCTTTAAAATGTTGAACTGTGATATTTATTTCTATTTGGTGCATGCTGCTTTATAGAGCTAGACATATAGTAAATGGAGTCTAAGAAATTATTTTTCTAAATGAAATAGCTTCCTACCTCGCTCATTTGGTGCTCTGTTAGTATTGTACACTGTCTGTTGACTAAATTGTGATCAGTTGCCCAAAAGAGCTAACTTGGCTCTCCTTCCCCTTTAAATTCATTTTGTCTCAATTGATGCAATAAACAAATATCATTTGTTTAGACTTTAAAAAGAAAACACTGTTTTAAAACTAGTAATATTGGAAATAGAGGAACTAAAGGGTTTCCCAATGTACCTTTAAGTTATTTTTCATCTATAACACTGCAATCTTGTGTAATAGAAGCTAAAATAATTTATCACAAAGACAACATCTCATTCATATCACCTATGGCCGCCTAAACTGGCATCACCTGAAGAAATAACAATGTAACTTGGAAAATGAATATGGGTGATTAAATGTAGTGTTGAATTTGATTTGCAATTCTCCTTTTATATGAACTACAGAGAAAAATGAAACCCAATCATGGACATCCTTTCCTTCACCCCTAATTACAAAGAATGAAATCCCTTTTGCCAAGTGTGAAAAAAAAACTACCCAGGAAAGGACATAGTACAATTGAACTGAAAGTTAGGAGTAGGGCAGGTAAGGGAAAATAAAGCTTCCCTCACATGTTCTGAAGACAACTACACATGCTTCTAAAATATGCTGCAAAGATATTTTCTTTTCTTTAATTTTTTAAAAATTTTTATTGATTTCAGAGAGTGGAAGGGAGAGGGAGAGAGAGAGAAACATCAATGATGAGAATCTCTGATTGTCTGCCTCCTGCACCCCCCCTACTGGGATTGAGCCCCAAACCCAGGCATGTGCCCTGACTGGGAGTCGAACCGAACCCTGACCTGCTGATTCATAGGTCGTAGGTCCCTGCTCAACCACTGCGCCAAGCCGGCAGGGCTATAATTTGATAAATTTTGACATATGTATACAACCTTACCATCAAGATAATTAATATATCCATCACCCCCAAACGATTTTCTGTGTGCCCTTTCTCTTTTTCCCCCATCTCTGTCGCTTCCCCAACCCAAGCAACTACCAATCTACTCTTTCACTATACATTAGTTTGCATTTCCTAGAATGTTATGTAAATTAAATTACATGACATATAATTATTACTTTTCTAGCTTCTTTTACTCAGCACAATAATTTTTTAGGAGTCATCTATAATTAGTTGTGCATCAAGAGGCCCCTCCTTTAAATTTCTGAGTAGTGTTCCATTGAATGAATCAGCCACATTTAATCCATCTTTATGTCCATGTATATCTGAGTCGTTTCCATATTTGGATTATTATAGTTAACGCTGCAGTGAACATTCATGTACACATCTGTATGTGGGTGGACATATGCTTTAATTTCTTTTGGATAAATACTTAGGAGTAGAATGTCTGAGTCATACATTAGCAAATATTTCACTTTTTATAAAATCACCAAATATTTTAACTGTTTCCCACAAAATTACAATCCTCCCTCCCCCCTCCTGCCCCCCACCCAGAAGTGTAAAAAAGTTCTATTTCTTCCACATCTTAACCAATACCTTCTGTGATCAGTGTTTTTAGGTTTAGCCATTTTATTATGTGAGTACCTACCTTAATTTTTCTTCAAGATTTCGAAGTCTCAGTGACAGTATTCACTCACTAACAAATCCTAACTCATACTTTGAGGCAGGTTGAAATTTAATGCTTCCTTTATGTTTAAGAATTGGAAAAGAGAAAGTCATGCATTTGAAAAAAAAAATGCACATGGTAGAAACTCTTTTCAGAAGTGTAATTCAAATAAAAGTAATTTGTATTACTGTTTTAAAATTCAGAGCCTTGCAACACACTTCATCCCCTTGATATACACATTTCTGGGAGATGAAGGCTATTTTTATTGGGAGATAATAAGAAGATATGGCTGAGAAAGATTAAACTTGCCCCAAGTATTAGTAGTAATGACGGAGGAGTATAAACCAAATTGCCCTATTAATGTTGACATGAGAACAACAACATGAGACAAAGGTAATTATGCACTATTGGCTTACAAAAAATAGAAATATTTTCTTTATATGTTAAAATTTTAAATGTATGTCAATGAAGGTTTAGAAATTGGAAAAACCCTAAGATAGCAGCTGGAAGGGAGTGTTAAAATGATAAGCCAATTTGCAGAGTATTTAATCTCCAAAACGCTACTGAAATAAATATGCAGATGCTTGAAATCAGTAACAGGGTATAAATCTGAGACAGTTTTTCAGAGAGAAATGAGCGAGCCGATACTTATTGCATAAGCCATTTTAAGAGCGAAATGCATAAAAAGAATGCAGGATGTATTTGTAATGCCTTCTTGGAATTTCTTTTATTAATCCAGCCTTTTAAATCCTATAATTTTTAAATGAGTATTTTATGACAGTTGTGAAAATTCTAATACAATCTTGACCCAATGTGGTGTTGGGGGAAGCAGCAGCAAGGTGGTACATAAACAACACATATAAAACTGACCTTAACCTTCAGAAGCTCAGATTTCTGTCTGGCAAGCATCACTTTCTGAGCTCTTTCCTTATCAAGATATCAATATACAGTATTCTTTCATTCCCAGGACTAGCACAGCATTCAAAAACATATTTCATCTCTGTGACAAAGTAGTTGGGAATTCTTGAAAGAGGTTCCCAAAAGGAATGGAAAATTAGTTAAATAGTAAAGCAATTTGCATTTACTAGATCCAATTAAAGGGTAAAATGGACACTTGATTGCAAACATCATTTTCAATTACTTATAACACCCCATTAAAATGTACAAAGAATCTGCCCAGGTTTGCCTGCAGTGCTGGGACAGACAGCTCAGTATTTACTCTGAAAGACTATTCACGGTCAATGAGTCAAATGGTTCAGCCAACTGTTTTTTCCTCCAACATAGAAAATAAAAAACTATGAAGAAATTTTCAGAGCCAAAGAAAGGGAATCTTCATTCCCTCAGTTCTCAGTTCTTCAGGAAAAGGAGAGGGTGAGGTCAGGGAAACTCAGAACTTGAAGAAGGGCTTGCAAAAGTCATTCCCCAGCCTCCCCGAGACATTTCCTGCTGGAGAGATGGGAGCATCGATCAGCTAGTGTTATCTGAGCCAATCTGTTTACCTCAGATTGTAAATCACCTCAGTGTATCCGAGCCCTGGACCCCTCTGAGATGGCCAGTGCAACCTATAGACATTATCCATTTACAGGCTTAAAAAAAAAGTGAAATAAAAACCCTATGCATTTCAGGAAAAAAAAAGGTATTTACACAACCAAATGATTTCACATCTGGTGAAATTCAAGCTGCCATTCTGTAAAAACAACTCTAAGTGTACTGCTCAGAAAACAGTGCAAGGTCTTTTAAAATATCACTGGAGTATAAACAAATGAATTGTACATTTCAGGATTTCAATGTGTGGCTTAGTTCCTTAACACTTCTTAAATTCATTTCTCTGATAAACCCAAACTTGTTAAAATAATTTTTATTAGAGGAAATTACTATTATAAAATAATCTGTTACGTGTTGTGGTTCTTATTAGAATTTTTGATAATTGTTTCAATGTTGTATTCACAAAAGACAGGAACCTCTTGGTAATATGTCAAGTAGATAGCAGGAAAGCCAACAAATAGTAGAAATAAAATAGATTTTCTGTTAATTTGGGTTAATTGTATTAGGAAAACTTCTTAGTGAATCGGTTTACTTTGGAAGTAATGTTTATGCTGATATGAACAGCGTCACAGTAAGAAAACAAAACAACCCAAAGCATAAAAATTATGTTAACAATATATGTTCACCTACACTGGCAAAATCTTATATTTGAAAGCAATAACGTTGATTTAAATTAACTTTCTTTTATCCTCTTAATAACAATGAGTATCCTGTTTATAGGTAAAATGCTTCTAGAATCTGTGGCTAATTTCACACCTATAAATTCCCACGAGCTGACTGCTACATGGAGGAAACCATCTCTATATTAGGTTACAAGAGCAACAAATGCCTCCCTAAACACATTACATTTTTCATTATAAGTACTTGTAGCATTTTTTCCCAAATGGATGCACTAATTAGTTGGTCAAGTAGAAACTGCATAATTTTTGTTTGTTATGTAAAAGTGTGGTTTTAGGGAAAATAAAAATTCAAAGGATAAATAAATGCCAATGAATGCAGTCACTCCACATTTAAAGAACTTAGGAACTACATCTGGGATAAAAATGAAATCATTCAGGCATTAGAAACTTGCTCATTTATTTGTGTGAAGTATGTAATATTTAGTCTTTAAAGTTCAAATTTAATTTTCAGGATGTACCACCAAAGACAAACATCGACTTTATAGTCCTTTCATGCACTCCTTCATTCATTTGTTCACTTATGCAACAAATTCAACTGAATACCTACTATGTGCCCAGTACTGTGTGAGTTGCTCATGGAGAGAAACAGCCATTAGGATGATAAATTATTAAAACATATGTCATATAGTGAAAAGTTCTATTAAAAGAATGAAAGCAGAGTCAGGCAAAGCCCTGGTTTGAGAGGTCCTCTCTGAAACATGAAGGAGACCTGAGAGCAGTGAGGAAGCAGGCTTTGTATTTGTCCCTGAATCTGTATTTGGCATTTTGGATTAAACTGCAAACTAATAAGATGGCAAATAACAAAATGACAGTTCATAGAGAGTGGGTGTTACCTTGAAATTTTCACTAGGATTGCCATATAACAGATCTATTTCTAACCTTAGCAGATAGGAAGGACTGAAAAACATCAAGGTTAGCTCTTAGGGCTTCATTTAGGAAAGAACGACTTTTAAGTCTGAAGAGATATCTCTAGGAGATACTAATGGATGTGCAGCCAACTCTTGTCCACAGGAACATGGCCCCAACTCTAAGCTGGTGGGTAAATGGTAAAACAACAAAGACAAAGCAAAAAATCCATAATGATGTTAAGTAGTAACCAGAGTGACTTTAAGAATCACCAAAAGGTTTGTGAAGGGGAAAATTCAGACCCACTTAGGCTAATGTTTGTCTGTATGTGTGGCAGGGAGGGTAAGGGGGTACTTCAGGTCTAAAGAGCTGTAATAAACTTAAAATCTGAGTCATATTATGAAAATATTAAATAATTTTAAAATATAAGCAACTTGAATAAGGAAAAGTCCTAATGGTGAAATTTGTGGCAATCTGTACTGGACAAAGATAATTTTAAAATGTTCTATGAGACTGTGAACATGAATACATTTTACATATTTCTTAGAGGATAATTTGGACAAGCACACCTCTTCTATACTCTAAAACTCAGGAGCATGTAATGAAACATACTGTGCCGAGGAAATTGCCCAAACATTTTTTTTGTTTCTGTATAATAACAGCCACAACATAATAGCAGCTATAAAATAAAGACAATCTCTAAATCTAAAATTTAGAAACAACTCTGAATCATATCCAAACAGATGTGAATTTAAATTGTGCTCCTTTGAACCATATTTAACTGTTGTGCTACTTGCTTAATTTTTTTTACATAACTGTTTAATTGAGCATTCACAGTCTAATAAAGTGCACCCCAGGACCCAAACAGACCTCTTCTTAGGCCCTTAAGGGTAAAGGTTTTGTATCACTTCCAGATTTTCAATTAGACCCTAATTATAACATGCCTCATTTAAAGCTAAAGGAATCCCGACCCTGTCAACACTACTGGACCATAACATGTCTGTCTTCATTAGATCTGATTAGTTCTGGGCCCAGCTCACATCATGTACTCTGACTCAGTTAAAAGCTGCTCATCTGCTGGCAGCTGCTGGTATGGAAGAACCGTATCCATCATGCTGCAAGACAGCATGTTCCCTCACCTTCCTCTCCCGGGATGCTGTGTCCTTTGATATCCCATCGTTCCATAGGATGAGCCAAATAATGCACCTCGCTTATCACTGAAGTATGCTGAAGCTGGAAGCAAAGCCTCAGCCGCCCAGGGGCTACTCCTGGAAGCACTGGGAGCTTGTCCTGCTCTCCCAGTCAATGCAATTCTGTGGCTATTTTAAGTTGTCAGTTTTCCAGAGGTGGATCTACTCACCCAGGCATTCTTTTTATGTCTTTTAACTGAAGACCACATGAAATAATGATTATCATGTATTTTCCGAAAGCTGTTTTCAAATATAAACAGTAAGTATTATCAATTTTATTGAAATGAAAAAAACATTAAAACTTGACCAAAGTGTATGGTGATGTCCGCTGGGGTTTTCCTTTTGGCATTTTCGATTTGTTTCCAGAAGCCACCAGATGAAAATGTCTATATTGCTTCTTTTTTTCTTTATTTGATACACCATGACTAGTGGCTCACAAGCCATCAGTACCTCCTCATTTTCTCTACTTTGTATAAGGGCAGCATTTTGATAATGGTTGAATTAATACTTGGCATCCACATCTTTATTTATAGGTAATGGGACTTCTAATTTAGTTGTAAGCAATAGCTGATGTATATCCGATGTACTGGCCTTAGTAATAATAACAATAACATATTGTGGAATTGATCTATGTTAGATTCAGGTCCGCAATATATGGTTTTTATATACATTCACTAAATCCACATAGCAATTCTATAGTACAGTACCTAACAGTACAGAGTACATTACATGATTCCAATTTTAAAATGAGCAGATGCATAGAATGTGGGATAAATAAGGTGCCCAAACACCCAGTTATGGAATCACAAGATAGGATTCGAATCTCTTTCTGTCATAAACGGCCTTATATAAGATTTGGTAACCTTGGAACTTAGATTTCTAGGGATAGAAAAATGAGTTTTTCTCATTTATATTAGGATTAACTCATTAAATAGGAAGTGTAATGACATCTTTGGTTTCATTTTATACCCACCACCTTCTTGCTCATTAAGCTACAGCTTTCTTTTGATTTCTCACACATATCAAGTTCAGGTCAACCTGAGAGTTGTTGCCCTAGCTAGTCCAACTGGGTGGAGTGCTGTTACCCTGAATATTTACAGGGCACCCATCTCTGTCACATCTTATCACTAACCTCAGTTTACACTGGACTTCTTCAGACCAGCTTTCTCTCACCTCCTTGCCCAAAATAGCATCTCTCTGGTCATTAATTTCTCACTTCATTCTCTACATTTTTTTCTTCATTACAGCTAATGCTATCTCCAATTATTATTCACTCCTCCTATGGGCTCTGATAAGGTCGATGAAAGCAGAATGTTATTGGTCTTGCTCACGGTTATGGTTATATCCCCTGAATTTGGAAAGGTATTTGGCACAGGTAGACTCAATAAATACTTGGTATATGTGGAGTCAGGTGAACCATTAAAAGCTTACAATATGACCCAAGAGGAAATCAAGAATGATAGCCAATTAGTCATTTATCCTCAGGAAAAGTAGCCAGACTTCATAGTCAATAAATTTGGGTTAATTCATTGAGTTCCAGCATCTTCACAATGAGAATTAGAGACCAAATCTCTAACTGTTCTCTTATTTTTGAGATCTAGAATTTGCAACCAAAATTCAATATGTGGTTCCCAGTCCCATTTCTCTGAGTCTACCTTCTTTCCATTCCCTATAACTTCTATCCATTCCTCAACTCCCCAGGTCTCCCCCACCATTACCAACTCCCTTTGCAGGGGTTTAAACACCACTACTGAGCATCAACACCAGATTAGTGTAGAAATTTCGTGCTATTATTTGGATGATGACTACTAGTCAGATTGTCTGAATTTCATACTCCTCGCTCATCTTCCCTTACCTGATATTTACATATTGTTATACTCCAGGACTTCAGAGTTGACCCACTTTCTTTCTTTATATATATTATCTCAGTAGATACTCTCTTCCAATCATGCAAATTTTAAAACCATTCATGAATGTCTCTAAATCCCTATATCCATTCCAGACCCACCCCCTTAGCTTCAGATCCATTTATGCAACCCTTCACTCATTTTCACATAGAGAAATCAAATTTCAAACATAATTTTATCTCCCTGGTCCTTTAACTACACTCTTCCCCACAACTCTGAACCCCCTTCAAGCTTGATTTAGAAAATTTTAGCATGTTCTGTATACTCTGTTTTCAAACTATATTTCAACTTCAGCCACTTCCATTCACACAGTTATAATTACCCAGTTGTACTAAAGCACTATCCTTGCCAACATTATGCTTTCACATCAAGGGTGACCTCCAGAAGGAGGTCTCCCCTGACCTCCATATTTAGATGTAGATCCCATATCATGAACCATTTCCAATTTTACTTCCATGTTTTATTTATTTTACTAAAAGATTTCCACCAGGGATTATATGTTTTATTTACTAATACACTTGTTTATTGCCTATCTTCTCAATGGGATATGAGTTCATTGAAATCAATTCCAGTGCTTAGAGCAGCTACTAATAGATAATAATTGCTCAGATATTACTTACTGAGTAAATATACAACTGAGAGATGTTATATTCAAAATTGTAATTCTTCAAAGCTAAGGTACTATCCTCAGACTAAGGTCCTTCATGTAAATAGACCTATCCCAATGAAATTTGGTCCAAACTGTCAATCAATCCTTTAGTAATCTTCAGGCCTCTCTGAACTTGGAATAGGAGTAATTTACACTATGTTGAGACAGGGACAGCTCAAACTGCTCCTTACTTCACAACACACATATTTGTAAAAGTATATTCATTCATTCTTTCATTCATTAATCAGCATGATTTTGTAACTCTGCTAACTGGAATTTAAAAAAGAGGAATCACATAGAGTATCCACCATTAAGTGTTAAAATCCTTTATGTGTGATAATCTCTACGTAACTTTAGCAGATTAGCTATGAAAACACATGCATATACATACATACATAATAGAGATGAAAGAAGTCATTCAAGAAGACCAATTTTGTCATTTATATCCTAAAAAAATACTGCTTAAGTTTCCAAAATTATGATACATCATACAAAATATTCTAGGTGTGGATGTTGAAAAAGTTATAAAATTAAAGGGTTAATAATATTACATATTTAAAAAATATTAGCAAGAAATAAACTTTAATACTGTTTATGTCTCCTCACTTGGTAATTTGACAGGAGCCCAGATTCAGAAGCACCATCCTGTTACACCAACTTTTATCCCAGCTTTAGTGCACCACCTCCCATGCGATTAAGACCAATGGATTGTCTGCAATAAAGGGATTTATTGTATGAAGCCAAGAAAACTGTATTCTCACTTTTAGTACTTTTGGGAGCTTTTCTCTAAAACTTTGTAAATCCCTTTCTTTGTAGTTCAAATAGAAAAGGCTGCCAGATTCTAGTATTTCCTAGTGTCTGATCTCCCCATAAACAGAATAATTACATATTGCTAATCTTCCAGAGATTATGATTTATGTGCAGAGAGATAGATTCCCATGGTCATTATGTAGGTGAGACAATCCTCTCTTTTAGTCCCATTTGGCTAAATTCTGACTACCCCGTTTATACACAGGTAGGAAATAGGCCCCTGAGAAAACTCATTTCACTTGTTGCTAAGTTACCAAACAGTTAAAGAAAACTAGATGAATAAGAAAGATTTTTAAAAAAAATGCTTTTATGGTATATGATCTGCAACATGCATTTATGTGTCATATAGAAGCTTATTTCAGAAATCCACATACTTGAGGATGAGAAATGAAGATAAATGAAAAAATACCTGAGGCTACAGAGTGGTGGTAATCTCAGCAGCTTAAATTCACAAGCATATTTATAAAGGTTATCTCACCTAAAATTAGAATAAGAGGCAGCCCAAACTTCAGGTGTTAGACAGATGCATTAGAAAGTTAGAAGCTTTGTTGTTTCATATAAATTTTAAGAATGTGGATTGTCCTTCTATAGGTTCCTGATTCTGTCCCAGTCTCATACTCTCCCAAAAAAGCTTAAAATTGGAGCCATATTACCTATACTTGAATTTCTCCCCTCAGATATACACTTCCTATTTTATTTTTAATATGGCTGATGAATTTCCAATTTGATCACTTCATACAATTCTGCCCCTTTATTCTTTGATAAAGATGCATTGGGCAACATGAGTTGTCATACACTCTTCTGTGTCCCACATCCTTCTAGGTGCTGCTCGCAGAGCCCAGAAGAACACAAAGAAAATCCCTCACAGAGATTACGTTTTGTGGAAGCAACAGTCACATGCAAGATAAAGACAAAAATGTATATTATGTTAGATAGTGATAAATGTTAAGGTGAAAAATAAAATTAAACAGGGCAGAAGAATAGGAAATACAGTTTTAGAGAGAATGGCTAAGGATGCCCTCACTGAGAAGATGCCTGATGAAGGTGAGAACAGAGAGGTAACAGGTGACAGATCATAGAGGCCCTTACAGGCTATTGTTAAGGTCTTGGGGAATATCTGTTACTCTGGGAATGACAGAACACTGTGGTGGTTTTGAACAGAATAATGAGGAGAAGTCACACACATTTAAACAAGCTATTCCAGACTGCTGTGCTGAGAGTATATTGAGCCCGGCAGGGGTGGCTCAGTGGTTGAGCATCGCCCCCTGAACCAAGCAAGAGAATATGTTGAAAAGGTAAGAATGGAAGCAGGAGATCATTTTGTAGGCTGATGAAATAAACCAGGCAAGAGACTATGGTGATGCCAGTTCGGATGATAGCAGTGCAGTAGTAAAATGTTCCAAATCTGGCTCTCTTTAAAGGTGGAGGGGATAAGATTTTCGACAGATAAAACATGTAATATGAGGGACAGGGCACCCCACCGCATGTTTCCTTGGTCAGATGTCCTCATTTGAAATGCCTAATTCTTCCCTTGAGCATCATTTCCCAAGCTCTTAAGTACTATATTAGAGAAATAGAATCAACAGGATATCTACCTATTATCTATCTATCATCTATCTATCATCTATCTATCTATCATCTATCTATCTATCTATCTATCTATCTATCTATCTATCTATCTATCTATCTATCATCTATCTATCTATCTATTTATCATCTATCTATCTATCTATCTATCTATCTATCTATCTATCTATCATCTATCTATCATCTATCTATCATCTATCATCATCTATCTATCTATCATCTATCATCATCTATCTATCTATATCTATCTATCTCTATCTGTCTATCTATCATCATCTATCATCATCTATCATCTATCTATCATCTATCTATCATCTATCTATCTATATCTATCTATCTATCTATCTATCTATCTATCTATCTATCTATCATCTATCATCTATCTATCTATCATCATCTATCTATCTATATCATCTATCATCATCTATCTATCATCATCTATCTATTTTTCTATCTAATCTATCATCTATCATATCTATCTATATCTATCATTATTTATCATCATCTATCATCTATCTATCATCATCTATCTATCATCTAATCTATCTATTCATCATCATTATATAATCTATCTATATCTATCTATCATCTATCTATCTATCTATCTATCTATCTATCTATCTATCTATCTATCTATCTATCTATCATCTATCTATCTATCTATCTATCTATCATCTATCTATCTAATCTATTATCTATCTATTATCTATCTATTATCTATCTATCTATCCATCCATCCATCATCTATCTATTATCTATCATCTATCTATCTATCTATCTATCTATCTATCTATCTATCTATCTATCATCTATCATCTATCTATCATCTATCTATCATCTATCTATCTATCTATCATCTATCTATCTATCATCTATCTATCATCTATCTATCTATCATCTATCTATCCATCATCTATCTATCATCTATCTATATCTATCTATCTATCATCTATCTATCACCTATCTATCTATCATCTATCATCTATCTATCTATCATCTATCTATCTATCATCTATCTATATCTATCTATCTATCTATCTATCATCTATCTATCTATCATCTATCTATATCTATATCTATCTACCATCTATATCTATCTATATCTATATCTATCTATATCTATCATCTATAATCTATCATCTATCTATCAGCTATCTACCTACCTATCTAGACATAGATTATGTGCATATCTATATGCATATATACAAGGGTGGGCAAAAGTAGGTTTACAGTTGCATTGTGACATTCTTTTGAGTTAACAAAGGCTATTGTGACATCAAACCTGCATGTCTTTTTCCATAAGAAAAACTGTAAACCCACTTTTGCCCACCCTTGTATGTATAGCTGATTGGCCAGTCTGAGTCTGTAGGCTGGCTGGCTGCTAGAAAACCAAAACAGCAGATGTCCCAGATGGAAGGCTATCGGCAGGAAAATTTTTTATTACTCACAAAAGGGTCAGCCCTCTTGTTCTGTTCAGGCCTTCAACTGATTAGATGAGGTCCACCCACATTAGGAAGTAAAATCTACGTTACTCATTGTACCAATTCAAATGTTAATTGCATCCAGAAAACACCTGAAAGATACACCCAGAATAATGTTTGACCAAATATCCACATAAAATTGACACATAAAATCTACAGTCACACCAGTGATTAAATACCTCCCTTCCTTTCTTTCTCTTTCCCTCCCCCCTCTCTCCCTCTCTCAGGTCCTTTCTCTTTTCTCCTTTCATTCCTTCAGTTAGGGTAAATCAATTTTTTTTGGTATTCTTTCGTTTATAGAACAAGTACCTTCTGAAGTTCCTGAAAAGGGAAAACAATGAGATGACAATGCAGTTAAGTTTCCCTAGACAACTCACAATGTTGCAGGAAGATGGTACTTAGCTCGGAAGTTTTGACAGTTTTATGGGCTCTTGTGTCCGAAGGAAGGTTTTAGTACCGTATTCATAAGTGAGCTAAATAGTAATAAGAAGACCAACTGTATGAGAAAATCCAGTCTAAGAAAAATATAACATAGAAATAAACTGAATTAAGTGAAAGGAAGTAATGGGTTTCATATACTGAGATCACTTAAAAAATCCCCGTCTGTATACAATCTACTGTGCGATATTCTGTAGTTAGACGAAATAAAACTTTGTGTTAGAAGCGTACCTGCTTTTTCTTTTATAGGCAGTGTGAGAAAAAGACAGTATGCATGAAACTTACAATTTGTGCATGAAACTAATTGCCTAGAGAAATTTATACAGTCTCATGAAGTATAATATATAAAATATAATATAAATTATAAAATTATGTTATATATTATATTATAAAATTATTATAAAATTAAAAAAATTTAAGTTCCTCTTCACAGGTACATTCAAATTTGGAAATAAAGTTGCCCTTCTACTGTATATGTATGCATATATACACATATATATACACTCTCTTGATATATTTACATGTGATATATGTATACACACATCAACATGTGCACACCAATGTATAAATATGAAGGCATGTGATTGACACTGATCATACTCTTTTTTCCTAAACACTATGATTAGTTAAATCGATAGCTGCAGCCTGCCAAAAAAATTTCCCAAGTCAAGAAAGTGGAATACTAGTTCTCTTTTAGTATAGGTCACCAGATGCAAAGTTGTAGTTCTGTAATGGCTATGAGATATAGAAAAAAAATGAGGAAAACCTTAAAAATGTAGGCTCAGGAGTGATCAAAAGATAGGCCATGGTTTCAGGCTTTCATACACATGGAGGGAGGGAAGAAGAGAGAAGGGGCAGAGGGGGAGGGAGAAGAGTGTGCAGGTCTTACGGGAAGGTTCTGCTTCCTTGATGAAACTGTATGTAAAATCTGCCCTGATCTTTCCAGTTAGTGCAAAGGGTTAAGTGAGGGCTGGATACACAATTTCAATCCCTATTTCGTGAAGTTTGAATGGGGTCTCTGCCATTAATACCTTAAGCTATTCTAATACCTCTCTCAGTTAATTCTTTAATGAGCTGATATATCTGAACAAGTTACACATCCCAAAATAAGCACTCAGTTTCTGACACAACAATGGATTTTAAAATAGAACTCTCATTCATAATATGCATACATATATATTTTTCTACCATTCTAGTAATGTGTTTGCTTTATCTAGTCATTATACATGTACACACATATAGGCATATACAAACACATATAGCTATAAAGCCTTTTCCAAGCCAAGGAAACACAAGTGTGAACCACATATATGTATTCAAATTTTCTAGTAGTCATATGTACAAGAGTAAAAAGAAACAGGCAAAATTAATTGTAATGGTATACAAATATGCAAAATAACATTCCAACATAAAATCAATGCAAAATTATTAATGAAATATTTTATGTCTTTGAAAACTAGTATGTAGTTTACATCCATAGCACTTCTGAATGGGCTTAATGTTAAGACTCCTGTAGCTGAGGGCTACCACATTGGACAGCACAGGTCTGAATATGTGGTTTAATTCTGTTCAATATATTTTCTTAACAGAAATAAAAAACAAAGTTGGGCTAAAAGGAGCTTTGGAATACATCTGAAAATCTTAATTGTTCCGCTGGAAATGTGGGCGAATCAGAATGGCTGGGCTTCACAGCAGGTTCTACATTTATTAAGTCAGTTCAACTAATACGCTTCTTATAATGCTGCTGAGAAATACTTGGACTTAATGAATTAAAATTAGGTGACTTGAGGGCAAAATAAATATTTCCCTAATGTTTATTGTTATTTAAAAGTAAAGTGAGCCTGGCTGGCGTGGTTCAGCGCTTGAGCATGACCTAGGATCCAGGAGGTCTTGGTTCGATTCCTTGTCAGGGCACATGCCCAGGGTTTCGGGCTTGATCCCCACTAGGGGGCTTGCGGGAGACAGCCGATCAATGACACTCTCATCATTGATGTTTCTATCTCTCTCTCCCCCTTTCCCTTCTTCTTTCTGAAATCAATAAAGACATATTAAAAGAAAAAAAAGTAAAGTGAAAGTGTGCCTAAGGGTGGCTCTGGAAATAGTAGCAGAAATGGAACTACTCTTCATATGAAAATATTAAAAACAACTTAAATATAGCAAAAAGGCTAAAACTCTAATACTATGCTCTAAGATTTCCTGTTTCTGTTATGTTAATTATGGCAAACATGAAACTCAGAGTATAGTAAAAAGAAAAACAAATGCCTACCATAAAATTTGACCTGTAATTACTTGAATGAAGGTTAATAAGAGTTACCACACATTGAGATTTGCTAAGTTTTCTCTATACAGTATTTTTAATCCTTCCAACAAATGTATAAGATAGGCATTATTATTGTCCCTTTTCTATATGACAGATTGAGTCTTAGGGATATCAAGTGACTTGTTCAAGGTTGAGAGCTGGTAAGACATATAACCAGAATAGGCCTTCAGTATATTTTTATCTTTGGAACAGTTAATACATTTCATGCAGAGACATCTGTAATGTTTTAAGTAAAATATTATGTTCATATATCTTTACTATAATTTATATTAATGTATACTTTATTTATTAATAACACATTAAAGCAAAGGTTCTACTTTGGGCAATGCTTTATTAGAAAATGAAGCCATTGTCTAACCTCGTGTGGATATAATGAAATTTCAAAGGAATCTGAGATAAGAAAACATTTAATGTTAGCTACTTTCACACTTGTTCTATTTAATATTTAAAATAACAGAGCAAGACTGGTATTAGTGATATTAGCATTCCTGTTTTATGGATGAGGTTACAGAGGCTTAGAAAGGTTGCTGTTTATGGTAGAAACTGAGATTTTATCATGTCTGTCTGGCTTTACATCCATGTTCATTTCATGACACCATCATCCTAAGTTGAAGAAAGTTTTAAATATCATACAAATAAGGAAATATATAATGATGCAAAAGGAGAGGCAGTGTACTGTTCTTTTTGTTATTAAAAAAGTTATTTTTAATCTTTTTAAAGATCATAATACCATGCTTCCAAGTAAAGAATATAAAATTAGATATATAGCATAAGTTTCTATTTAAGATGTTTTAGACAATACCTTAAACTATAAAATATTAATGTTCATCATCATTAAAAACTTAAAACCTTTAAATATTTATTTTCTGTCATAATAGAGGCTCACCTAAATTTTTTCATTGATTCAATTAATTATTCATCAGATATTTTTGAAGTATATTATGCATTAGGCATTCTTCTAAGGACTGAAGATACGATGGTTATCACACAATAAAGTGGTGTCCCAGATAAAACTGGTGTTCTAACACAAATATACAATAGAATTTTGATGACCGTCAACTTTATGCAAAATTGCTCACATGATTATCCTGGTAAAATTTAAACAACATCATTAAAGTTCCTTAAATTTGCTATGTCATAGGTATTTGGGATTTTGAAGCTGGGAACTGAAGTACTCCATGTAGAAATCATTAAAGGAATAAAAGTAGATAAAGTAGTTGATTAAGCTAAACTTAAGTATTGCTCTCCAATAAAATGTGTGACTACTTGTTAAATTCTAGCCTCCAAAGCAAGACCATATAGAATCTTTTCTTTTGCCAATTGCAAATGCAAAATAAATAATGCCCACCTTCATCTTTCTGTTACTGGCCAATTTGTAAGGTCAATTAAAGTAAGCACCGAATAAAGGCAACTTTAGCATTTTTTTTCAATTAGAGTTTATATTCAACACCATTTTGTATCTTTGAGTCAAAAACTGACTAAAATTATAAAATATTGCTAATGTATTTTACTAGATGGTGTATTTAAATTTTGAAAGTATTTTCCCATAACATTCCTATGAGTTTAGATTCTCTCTTAAATAGCTAAATGATCTGTAATAATAGTAGCAAATATATTGAACACTGACTCTATACCAGACAGTGTTTCAAATATTTTACACATACTATCTTCTGTGCTCCTATTGATTTTCTTTTATTTGTGATATATTAATCTTTTTTGGGAATTACTGTGTTTCTATGTGACATCGGATTCTGTGATATGCTTAAAATTATATCCTGTGTTATATGTGCACTTAATGCACATCAGTTCCTTTCTTCTCACTCATTTATTCAAAGTCGCAGACTGCAGTTCAGCAAGAACTGCAGGAAGATGAGCTCCGAGGTTCCCTCCTTTGGAAGCAGTATGCCATTATTACGGCCTAGGATGCTATGAGCCCCATAGCAAGCATGTTTGGAGACAAGGAACTTTCTTTCAGCTTAAAGTGCATTTTTGTTCCCTCAGGTCCTACTCTTCCTGTTTCCTAAGTGGATCAAAGCAGAGAAAGAAGGGCTGGATGTTTGGGATGCTCTCCTTATGAGCTCTGGATCCATATTTATAAATAAACACAAACCAAACCCACAGTTTGGGTATAATACGGCGTATTGCCTACATTCACTATTACGCATACCTTAGGTCAGTGGTTTCAAACTTTAGTAGACCTCAGAGTCACCAGGTTTCTGAATCCAACCTCCTGAGTTTCTGATGCAGTCTGATGCGTTTAGGATCAAAGTATTTGCATTTTTAAAAACTTCCAAGGTGCTACCAATGCTGCTGGTCCAGGAATGACAATCTGAAAACCACTGATTTAGATAATGTGCATAAAATGTGGATTCATAGCTGCCGGGGCTGTGTTTCCCTTGAACAAAATATGCTATCAATCTGACCTCCCCAAGGAAGTCAGGCCCTCTCTGTACAGGCACACGAAGTGCTATGCCAAGTACTGTACTAGGACTGTGGAAAAGCAATGACATGTAGATGGAGACTAAGCATGAACCCAAACTGAAATCAGACAGCCATAAATCGGTGTGTTAAATTCCATGAATATACAGGGAATTGTGGAAGCCTAAATGAGAGCCAGCCAGCCCACTCTGGGAGGTCAAGGAAGGTGTCAAGAATGACAGGCTACTTGAAATGAGTCTTGGAGATTGTAGGATAAGTAGGTATTGATTGCACAGACTAGAAAAAAGGCCATATACCTAAATAATGGTCTTGAGGAATACCTGCATTAGCTAGCAAAGAAAAGTAGGTTGGAGGCTGTAAATGGGATCATCAGAAAAGCCATTTTCATCAGGAGAAAATACAGCTCACATCGCATTCCTTATTTATTGCCAGCAGGCTCCCAATAGTGACCAGTTAGCCCCATGTTGGCCCGTTTGCCTGTCAGATTTCTCTGAACATTCTGCATTTTTTTATTCACATACCTTTATATGGAGGTTTGATATATAAGTATTCAAGAAGCCTTTCGTGAATGTGGAATTGAAAAAATATATAAAAATTTATATCATTTAATATAATTCTTGTGTTATAAGAATTCCCACAGCAAAAACAAATCGAGCAAAAATAATTATATGTGCATTTCAAATGTGCATCAATTTCTTTTCCCTTTACATGTACTCAGACTGCAGTAAATAAGATGTGTAGGAAAAATGTGGTCACTCTGCTGTAGGATGTCCTGCCGTTATAATTTGAGAGGTATAATGTGTTTGCCAGATCTCTAATGTTCTACTTATATGCCTACATGCTTTACATTCTAGTGATCAGAAAGGTAGCATAGCTTGTCATTTTTGAGGTGGTATATCTGAACTAATTTCCAATTAAAATGATGAATTAAACATATCATTAGTATATGAAGCATTCGTTTCCACAGATAACTATCCATGCATGCACCTGTCCATGCATACATTTACTAATTATATCATCAATTCTAAAGTCAAAGTACAAATGAGGCTGTTAAGTATCATTTGGAAAGAGTGGGACAGTACCATACAGAAGATTGAGAGCATGCTACTGACAATCTATATAGCACTATCGTTTGAGTTTATAAACTGCCATATCTTTTGAGATGGTATAAAACAGAAATACCTTCTTAAGTCCAGATATAACTGCAACAGTCAGTTGGATTACATAGTAGGGGTAGTTCAAGTTCAAAATTATGCATTTTTCTTAACCAAGTAGTATAGATGTATGCCTCTCAGTAGTGTTAATCTGTCTATTGCTTTGGTAAATCCTCAACAATTTGTTCAACTATCACAATTGAGAGAAAACAAGTTCTTAAAACAACTGCATATGTGTAATAAGTGCAGCACTAGAAATTATTTTATTTTTATTTATTTTTTATTCTATTTATTGATTTTTAGAAAGAGAGAGAAGGGGGGGAGAAAGAAACATAGATTTGTTGTTCCACTTACTCATGCATCATTGGTTGCTTCTTGTACGTGCCCTGATCAGGGATCAAACCCACAACCTTTTTTTAATTGGGACAACCCTCTAACTAACTAAGCTATCTAGCCAAGGCCAAGAAATTATTTTTTTAACTGTAAAATTCTAACAGATGCTCCCCAAACAATCGAACCAGCAAAGAGCACAAATGATACTTGAATGGAAAAAATTGACTAAAAGTCAGGACACTCTTGCCTTCTTCTCAATTCGGCCTCACACTGGCCTCAAGCATTAGGCGAAGAAAAATTTTGACATTTCCTCAATATGATAATGCTTGTCCTGCCACCTCAGAGAGATTAATGTGGAGACTTTTGAAATGAAAAAGATTTAATAGTTTAATTTAATGAATATTTGTTTAGCATCTACTACCTGCTGGACACTGGAAAGTCAACAACAAATCAAAGAGAGAAAGTCTCTAGTCTCATAGAGACAGAGAGAAAATTCCGATAGAGTGAATAGACTAAAAAATCCTCAATATATAAAGAAAGTGCCTGCAGAAAGTGATTAAGCCTATATGATCTATAATCACAGGGCATGTGAGTAGGAAAGGAGAGGGCTGCCTACTTTAGATGCTAGGAGGGCAAAGCAACCTCTCTGAGACCTGAATGATGAGAGTTCTGTGGGAAGATTTCCAATCTCAGGGAGAAATACAGAAGACTAGAGGTAGGTTCTGAGTGTGGGAAAGCAAGAGAGAGATGGCCAGATAGCCAGGATGCAGTGCACACAAGAGAGAACAGTACGAGGTAAGGGTAGAGTGGAAGTCAGCATCATGTCCATGCAGCACCTTGTAGCCCAAGGGAAGGCATGTGAATTTCAACCTTTGTTTAATGGCAAATTCCTGGTGGTTTGAAGTAAGAAGTTTCATGTGTTAATTTATGCTTTTGAAAAGATTAAGCTTAGCTGCCATGCAGAAGATGGTTCTCTGGGAGACGGCACAGACAGGGAGGTCAGAGAGGCTAGTAACACAGACTTCAGGGTGAGAAAGGAAGGTGGCCTGGGTAAGTGTGGCAGCAGTGGAAAGAGTAAAAAGTGGAAAGATTGAGAACATGTTTATGAGACACAACTGATGAGGCCACTACTCCAGATTACTCCTCAGAGCCCTATGTGAATCAAATGAGAATGTCTGTAAATTCTAGAAACTTTACACACCCTATTATTATTATTACCTTGATATATATAAAGCCAATTTATACTTGAATGTACAAAATTGGGCATCACAATATTTAAAGCTTTTCTAGGCCCACAGGCCTCTGTATTCAAATTCTTAGAATGCAGCATAAATAACCTAGGTTGTACATTCAACAGGATTCCTCCAATGACCTCATGCAGTAATCCCACACATTACTTTAATTCATGATCCATTCATTTAAAAAAAGCCTCAGATAGTACCCTTTGGAGAAGATAAAATGAACTATACAATGAATTATTACAATATATAAAAAATTTTCTAAAAAGATAAAACATTATACTCTCACTATCAAAGATTATCTTCTGGATTTCAACCTTTGTTCAATGGGAAATTGTGGTAGGCACTTAGATAGACATGAGCAGATACAAGATGACGGGCCAGGTACAGAAGGCCACCAGGGCAGAAAACCCCAGGTGCCTAGCAACAGGCAAAATGGTAAAAACAAGGACTTCACCCCGAGGATAACCTTTCCTCCCCTAGCATATCACTGGTCATGCAGTTTTGATCTCCTTACCTTTCATGCCACTGGTCATGTGGATTGGACCTTCCCCTGACCTTTCCTCCCCTGGCATGTTGCTAGTCATGCAGGTTAGATCCCCTTAGATAGGGAATGAACAGTGGGGCCAGAGAATAGCCCTTCAGCATTAAGCCCCCAGGGCAATAAGGTTTGACCTGCATCAAATACATCTAGGCCTCAGTTGTGTTTCAGCTCCAGGCCCAGAAAAGCAGCAAAACCAGACAAATGACACCATGGCTAATCTTAGAACCAGATAAATTGAGTGAGGATCTTCTGCTCTGGTGCTGACCAACCAGTGGAGACCACAACTCTGAAAGGACAAACCTGGAAAACTGATGAATATTCTACTGGGAACCTCCCTTGAGACTTCGAGATAAATACCCTCAAAACAGGGGACCCAATGCTGCTCTTTATGGAGCATGCCAGCACCTTACCCCACTCCTTTACCCCAGGCCCTTTTTCCTTGTTTCTCTCTTCTAAGTTCCAAGGGCTCTTCTTTTACCTCTGTAACTTGTTTCCTGAGCCTATTTCTTCTACAGATTACTTATTTTATCTCTGTGACTTTCTATATAAACTTTTTCTTATAGTATGAGTCTTGGCTCTGAATTCTTTCCTAGCCAGCACTCAAGTACTTTGGATGATGAACCAAGGTCTGGTTTGATCTCACTGGTGCTGTTTTGCCACCAACAGATTAAAACAGTTATATAAATATTGACATAATGAAAGGGAATTTGAAGGGCTTTCACATGTTTGTAAATTTAAGCATAAAGGAAAATTAAGAATTAATTGTGAGAGAACCTAAAGAGGAAAATACATCTAATTGTCAGGTCCCTTGAGGTTTCTCTATAGAGGATAGTGGGAAATTTTTCTGCTTTAGGGAGAACAAATATTATTTAGTTGAAGTTCTTTAAAATAAAAGTAAATTTTATTTGTCTTTTTTGAATTATTGTATGATTTTATGATGCCAAGAATCTCAATATTATCCTGCCTCTCAAGGACAAATTCAACAAAATGATTCTGATATGTGGGTCGTATCACTTAGGTGTGAAGTGTTGACTACGGGGCCCCACTTTTTGGGTTTAAACCCAAACTCTGCCATTTACTACCTTGTGTGACTACCAGCAAGTCACTAACCTCTCTCAGCCCCCCATTCTTCCTCAGTGAAAAGAGATATTGTGATGCTAAAACGAGTTTATATATATATATATATATATATATATATATATATATATATATGTGCACACACATATATATGTATATACACACACACACACAATATTTAACATACAATTTGCATCACAAAACTAGAAACATATTTACATTACACATAAATGAAGAAATGTAATAGGTAGACATTCTAAGAAAGAAATTATAGTCACCATGAGAAGTATGGAGGGTGACTTTGTAGAAATACTAACATTTCAGGGCTTTGTTTTCTCTGAAAAATTATCACATATTTCATTCTAGGAGAAATACTATAAATAGGCTCAAATAAAATAGAAGTCCCTGACATGGTTATCATGACATATAAAATGTATATAAATATATAATAAATTTTAGAAATATAAAAATGTTTTGACAATTGATTATTTACTCAGGAAAATACACACTAAAATATAAATTTCTCTTTGTTCAAAAATGGCTTTAAGTAAGGCATACATATTGGAGAAGACATACCAAGTATTCATTACAAAATGGCGAATGAACTGGGCTTTATCATCATGCCAAATCATACAAACACATGTCATGGCCATTAATCAGGATTTTATAACTGAAGATGGATTTTTCAAAATAAGTTTTAAAAATAAGGATAGAGAACAGGAAAATATATATAACGTCCTCTATCTTGTGGAACCAAATCACCATTTGCTACTTTTTTCATGTGTCCAGCAATACCTTTCATAGTCAAAAGTAAAAGAAGTAGAATTCACTTTTTTCATTTTTTAGGCTTTACCAATCCTTAAGGGCTCCTTCATTGGGAATGAGTCATATGACAACCAAAAACCAACAGACAAAATCTGCTTCTTTTCATTTCCTTCCAACAACACAACAATGAAAACAGCACAACTCAGCATGAAACAGCATCATGCATCTGATTGCATTTTCATTGGCTTTGGCGGGCTAGAACAATTTAAATTCTCTAAAGTAGACATATGTTCTGTTAGATCTTTGCAAAATTGAGAACCTTTAAATGCATTTAATAAAAAAATTGTAAAACGTGTAAAACAGAATTTATTGGTTAAATGTGTTGCCTTGTTTTGCCTCAAAACTGGATTATCACAATCTCTCTTTTATAAAGTGAAAGCTATATTATAAATTATTTTAGATCAAAGGACTTAGCACATGTTTTACTTGAAGTACAAAATGTCTCACAAAAGCAGCATCACCTATATTTATATAGGAGGCTCCTTCTATAATATGCTCTAATTTATATTGTCATCTTTTAAAAAATGATATTTATAAAGGACAGTTGGCAGCTCTAGTAAGAAAATTTATTAAAAAATCAATCCTATTTTTCATACTTGTCAATCTCAAATACAGGAACAATTTATATGTTTAAAACAAAAGATATTTTAAATCTCTTTTTCATAATGTGTCAAGAATATTGGCAGGGTATTTTAACCAAAGTAATATTGAGGAGTTGTATTGAGGCAGAATTTTAGAACAAAACTTTTGAATTCATAAAATTCTATATAAATAAAATCAACCTATAAATAATAAAGTTTTATAATCCATGATCCTAAAATATGTCAAGATTATGATTTTTAGGGATAGAAGGGGACATAAAACTAATCCAATACAGCTTTACTTCTTTTATGAGACTCGCCTCCGTAACAGGTGGTTTACAGGTTCTTGAAGAACTAATTTCTTAAGGATAAAAAATTCCATTGTTATATTGCATCATTATTCTGACTCTTCCTTTGCATTTTGTCAAAAGCTGTTTGCTGTTTCTTCCAGTTCTGTCTTCCAGACAATAAAATAATCTGTCTACTCTCTTTCCCACATGGCAAATCTTGAAAAAATGTAGCTATCCTTTCCACACTAAAGCTTTTTCTAGGTCAAACACCTCCAGTTCCCTTAACCATTTCTTAAGTTACTAGGTAACAGAAAACTTACTTTCTCCTATCTGTACTCACCAAGGTTGTAGATATTCCTCCCATTATGTGTGGCCCAGAACAAATTAAATGTTTAACTGTGGTTTATCATTTCCCTTAACAAGTGAAAGTCAGAAGAGCTGGATCTTGGAGTGACGCCATAACTTTCAGTTGGGAATCAGTTTCTTCTTGCAAAATAGAAATACTAATTTCTTGTTCCTCAAAACATATCAGCTCTACCTAGTACACAAAATTGTAGTATGTGCTGTGAATATTGTAAACTATTATAAAAGTGTGGGTAAATATTTATTATTTTCCACATTTCCTTAAATATTAACTTAGTCTTTTTCTTTATTATATCTGGCTGAATATCCACTTTTACTCATGAACTTTTGTCACATGAGATATAATAATACTAATTATTATTTAATGTATAGTAAATCCTAAGAACCATACTGGCACTTGACCTATAATATTTTATGTTATTGATATGACCCTGTGGAGGTAGTTCAATCAACTCTAATTTATGTATTAGGGGATTCCCATCCTGTACATATGCAAGATTATGTACATGTTCTTTTTAAATTTCCCTTATTGATTTCAGATCACTCTTATCTGGACCAATGTACTTCAAAGTTTGTTGAATCCACCTCACTATTTGTTCAAAATAACTGAGCAAACTTTTAGTAAATGTATATATTTTTGCTTATAAATTATATTTACATGTACTAATGTGTGTGTGTATACATACATATATATGTGTGTATGTATATATATACACACATATGTGTGTGTGTGTATATATATATATATATATACACATATAAGTTATATATACTTAGTAGAATTAAAAAGTAAAAGGATGATCTAAATTTAAACAGAAATTCTAAAATTTTCTCAATGGGATATCCTGTATGTCTGCAAATTATAGGCAACATGCTTTAAAATATTCCTACTTACTGCTATTTACATGCGATAAAAATAATATCCCTATTTATTGCTCTGTCAGGGGTTGGCAAACTAAGGCCCAAAGGCCAAATCTGGCTCACAGCATATTTTTGTACAGCCCATGAACTTGTAATGATTTTTATATTGCTAAATGGTTGAAAGAAATAAAAAAAGAATACTAATTTTTTAACACATAAAATGCTATGAAATTCAAATTTCATTATTTATAAAGTTTTATTGGAAAGCAGCTTCACTCATTTTGTGCTTATGTGTGTTTGTGGCTTGTCTATGACTACTTTCATGCTACAATTACAGAAGTGACTCCTTATACCAAAAATTGTATGGTCCACCAAGCTTAAAATATTTACTATATGGCATTTAAAAGAAAAAGCTTGTGACTCCTGATACAGACCAATGAAATCTTATTTGTATCAGAAGTATAGGAGGCACTCTATGGAAAAACAATCTTCTGTAGCTGGGACACTGGATCAGAGTGTGAGACTCAGGTTTCATTCCCAGTTCTGTCTCTCACTAGTTACATGCCCTTTGGAAATGATCTTCAATTTCTGGTCCTTCAGTTCTACATTTGTAAAATGATGACACTGCACTGAATTAGCCCACTAGGCTCCAAAGCCTTTCAGTTTTATACTTCTGAAATGTGCCAGGCATACACAAATGCATCTTATATGTATGCACCACAATAAGAACCAGACATATATCATTCAAAGAGCCTTTCTAGACTTGCTGAGATAACTAACTATAGTAATAATAAAAATAAATCTTGGCATTGATAAAACAGTAGGAATCATTTAGTGTAAGGCCAAGAAATGTATTTTCAAATTGTTATGCTTGAAAGAACAGAACTGCAACTTAGAGAAATGAATGCTTCAGCATAAATAAATTATGACCTCTCAAACCATAAAAATGTAAATCGACATTTAATGAGGAATTAAATAACCTAGAATTTACCATTAAATCAACATTTTAATCTTGATACTATAAAGTTTATTCCACCTTTTAGAACGTCTCATAATAAAAATTTTTCCAAAACTCTCTAGGTTGTATCTAGCTTTGTTTTACAAGCTCAGTTTTGTTTTACTCTGAAAAATAGTTAAGACTAAAATAGTTACATAAACAAATACAGTATAAAACATAATATTAAAGGCAAACCATTTGTTTTTCAATAAATAGAAACAAATTCCTTGTCTTTTTAATAAGTAGGTGTGCTAATTTCAACTTTCTGAATTCTTTCTTTGGATTAATTTATTAACAGTAGTGACAAATATTGTAGACCTTCTGGTAGAAAGCATGTAATGGTGATTAAGAAATGTTTCACCCGAAGCAGTTACAGCTTGTAAAAGTATTACAGGAAAAGAATGCCAAATAACAGAGGTAGATTTTCCAGATGCCTAGGAAATCCCCTTTCTGTGTGAAAAACATTTGGAATCTAAATAAATTCTTTGAGGACAATAGGTTAGTAGTTTCTCTCTTGCCTTATAGCTGTTGTCTGGCTAAAGTTTGTTTGGTGAAAATGAGAGAGCATAGCATTCTCAGACATTGAGATGTGACTCTATTTGTGTAGTGACCTAATTTCAGAAGAAAAAATTTACATGCAGGTTCCAACAAGCACAAACATACTTAAAAACATGAGGAGGCAGAGGTTTAATGCCAGGCTCGTCTCAGAAAATCTGAAGTGTGCAATTGCAACATGTATATGTAGTATAAAAACTTAATCTTAAAAATGAGTATACCCCCCGGCTGGCGTGGCTCAGCGGTTGAGCGTGGGCCTATGACCCAGGAGATCGAGGTTCAATTCCCCGCCAGGGCACATGCCTGCTTTGCGGGTTCCTTCCCCAGTAGGGGACGCGCAGGAGGCAGCTGGTCAATGGCTCTCTCTCATCATTGAAGTTTGTATCTCTCTCTCTCCCTCTCCCTTCCTCTCTCTGAAATCCATAAAAATATATTAAAAAAAATAAGTATACCAATGCACTGAGTTTATATCATAAACACAAATATTCTGATCTTGCTGTTGAACAATTCATTGCTTCCCATCAAACAACAGAACAGAGGAGGAGGAGATGAGAGGGTTGACACAAGCCCGACTTCTACAGTGACAGCTCTTCCACTAGAGCACTTAGCACATGACCTGATGGTGGATCTTTTCTACTTCTCTGTCCCCAGCCTCTAGTAGTAGGACTCGCTGTTGAATAAACAAGAGGTGCCTCTACATTAGACTCAGATAGCCTGGAACTCTACACTATGTCAGTGTTTGAAAAATGCCCATATTTGCCGTATCTCCTTAAGAGATCTTTCCTGGTAACAAAGTTAAGTCCTGATTGGGTTAATTAACTCCTAAAAATGTTCTGGATATCATTCCCAAGTATCAATCATTCTAGGCACTGGAGAGAAAACAATGAATTTTACTGGGGGAGATTAGGACATAAAGAAGAAAATATCATTCTAATGTAAATGGTGGACTTTGGGTAATAACCTTTGCCAATTAGGTTCATCAGTTCTAACCGATGGACTACTGTACTGCAGCATGTTAATAAGGGGGGAGACTAGACATGCATTGGGGCAGAGAGCACATGAAAACTCTCTGTACTTTACACTCTGCTGTGAACTTAAAACTACTTTAAGCTCTATTAAAAATGTATTGTTAGGTCATATGGTATAATAGAGAATAGGAAATATTAGGGGATATTTAAAAGGTACATGATAATCACAAAAATGAGCCTGAAAATTTTTATATACAGATGCTTCTTGACTTAATGATGGGGTTACATCCCAATAAATCCATGCTAAATTAAAAATATTGTAAGTTGAAAATGCATATAATACCCCTAACTTACTGAACATCATAACTTAGCCTAGCCTACTTTAAATGTGCTCAGAAAACTTACATTAGTCTACAGTTGGGCAATTATCTTGAGTTTCATCTCAAGAGTAATTAAAAACTAATAAAAATTTCATTGTATGCTGCACATATAAAGGTCAAAATCAATTGTAATGATTAATTTGGATTGTTTTCAATATTTTAAAATTTAAAATTCATTGAATTTCTCATTTTATCTAACTTTAAGATGCTAGTAATTGCTTGATGTTTATTTGTTGATTTTGAATTTTGATTAAGTAATCTTAAACCACATAGCACTAAATTTACTTAGGAAGTTCAAGATGCGTTATACAGAGGACTACCTTTAGATATGGCATTAATTTGCTTTTACCTCTGTGAAACAGAACCAGTCATATTTTCAAAATGGAGTTTACTCTCAAGAATAATTCTTGGAAAATTGCCAGCTTCTTTCTTAAAACTGCCTATTTGCCTACTACTACATCGCTTTGCCATACAGAGTATGATCACTTTGCATAATATATTTGCCCGTTTCTAACTTTTCTGCCAGGAAACTTTGTCACCTAATTACCAGATTTAGAGTCAACTGCATAATTCCAAGCTGTGCTTTAGTTTTTAGGCTAATGTAACTCAATAAACATTTTGAGGATCTTCGGTTAGTGAAGTATTAAGACTAGCATTATGTAAATACAAAATTTAAAAAACACACAAAACAGTCGGTCTTTGTTCAAGGAAGCCTACTATCCTACTCTGTTGGGTTAGTTACATATATGTTAGCTTTACACAGAATGCTATTGTAGCAGGATAGTAAGGAGCTAGGAAAATCCCTGGGCAAGTGAAATGGGGAAACTGAGACAAGAAAACTAAATAAGGCCAAGCAGTTTGGGCAGCTTGCAGCCAGCTTGTGAACTGCAAGGCCTTATCTTCCCCAACCAAGGACGCCTGAGAGCAAATGGTTCCTACCCTCCTCCCCAACAGAGACTACATGGCTTAAATCACCCTGGCCTGGGAAAGTAAGAACAGAGGCCCAATTAATGCCATTTGTGTCAGGTAAACCCAAGGACAGATGAAGTCTGGGGGACAAATAACAAAAACCCCACTATAGCCAGACAGACCTAAGATAAAAGTAAAACAGTAAAACAGACCAAGGATTATCCCAAACTCCCCTATACACTCATTATAATGCATCAGCATGTTTTAAAATGCACCTGGAAAGCTGATGAATATTCTACTGAAACCCTTCCCTGAGATTCTCGCCTGCAGAGAAAAGCATGGATAAAAAGCCCTCAGGACAAAGACTCAATGCGGCTCTCTCTCGAGCATGCCCATGCCCCTTCCTGGGCACAAACTTCTTATTTCTTCCTAATTTCTAAGGTCCCCATGAGACTTGCAGCCAGGGGAGTGGTGGGCAGCAGCGGCTCAACCCGGGCTCACCCCCTGATCCTGTCTCCAAGGTCCCCTTTTCCTCTGATTCCCAGTGAACTACAGCAGCCCTGCCCAGGCTCGCTTCTGTCACGGTGACCTTCACGACCCAGTGAGCTAAGGGCAGCCCCGCCTTGGCTCACTTCTTTCCTATAGCATTTCCAGGGAGCCAAAGCAGAGCACCTCCTAGGTTTCTCCTGTTGTCTCTTCTGCCCTAATTTCTTCCTTTGCTCCATTGTCCCCAGCATTAATAAACATGCTCTCAAACCCATCTGGACTCCTGATGCGATCTTTCCCTACGCGAAGTCAAGGACCCACACACTACAGGCTGGCCTGAGGCAGAACTGCTCCAGGCTGGGCCCCGTCAGGTAACACTATTACTCAGAATACTCGAAATCAGTTTTCCCTTGAAAGTAATGATGATATTATCTATGTTGACCTACAAATGACAAAATTAATGTAAAACTCTTGGCTCTATAAATAGCAGTCATTTTTAATTGTCTTATGGAGAAATTAAAATACACTAGACAAGATTAAACATTTCAGAAGTCTATAAAATCATGAGACAAAATTTAAATAAATATTCTATTTTAAGTCAGTTATCTCAGGAAGCGGTAAATAATTTAATAATGTCATCATTATTCACATAATTTAAACAGCTACTCTTTTGGCGTTCAAAAATAAAATCAGTATTATCTCTACAGGCACACCTTATTTTTGCCTATTGGTGTTATACTGCTTGCTTATTAATTTTATTTATAATTCATATTACTGACATCTCTTGCATTTGGCAAAAATTACATTCTCTATCAGAAAGAAAAAATTAAAAAAAAATACAAAGGTAACAAGTAATTTCCACATTACTAAATTTGCTGTTTAATTTTCAGTTCTCATATCCTTCCTTTCCCTTGACATGTTTCCTTTCCTTGAATCCTAGGACTTTTGTTCCCCTGGTTTTCTTTCTACATCTCTGTCGGCTCTTTTTCAGCCACATTTCCTGGGAGGTTTTCAACTTCTAAACATCTCCTGGGGACCTCTTCTCTCTTCCTTCTCTATCTGTACTAGCTTCATGCCTTCCTCCAATTTCATGAATTTAAGTACCAAGTAAATGTTTTCAAATGGTTCTCAAATTTTTATTAGATTTCTCACTTGAAGGCTGCATTCTGGCAAGCACCTATCAAGCTGTCATATTATGTGCACATCTAATAGCCATCTCAGGCTGAGCCTAGTCAAAAACTGGCCTCGGATTTTGTACCCCTGCAGCATTTCTTTTCTCAGTAACAGGAAATTCCATTCTTCATCTTGTTCAGGCCCCAAATTTTGAAATAAACTTTGACTCAATTTTCCTCTCACCCTGCTTACAATCCTCCAATTCAACAGCAAATATTACAGATTATATCTTCAAAATGTGTCCCAACTCAACACTGCCCACTCTTTCTACTGATACCACCCTGACCTTAGCCATCACCTCATGGCTGGTTTATTGCGATAGCCTCTGACTGCCCTCTCTGCTTCCATCCTTGCTCCAGTTCCAACTCTTTTCAATACAGCAGAAAAAGGGATCACATTTAAACACGAGCTGGCTTACAGTGCTCTCCTGCTCCAAGCGTGTTTCCCTGTAAGTAAAAACCAAAATCCTGGCAGTGGACTACAAGGCTTTGCTTGGCCTCCCCAGCCCTCTTACAGATCTGATTTCGTGTGCCCCATTCTGCCTCTTGCTCATTCGTTTCCAGCCACCCTGGCCTCACTGCTTTCCCACAAACACGTCATGAACACACCTGTGTGCCACAGAATCCTTGCACTTGCTGCTGAACACGTGGCTCACCCCCTCACCCTCTGCACACATTCACTCATTTGTAGTCTTCCTTAGTCTCCTGAGTGGAATTACACCCAATCCCCTACCCTCCCTGATGACACTCCCTGTGTATCTTCCTTGCTTTATTTTTCTCCTTAACACTTACCAACCTGGGACATACTGTATCTGTTCATTCTTTACTTTTGTATTGTCTATATTTCCCCACTTAAAGGTTTAGCTTCATGAGTTCAAGATTTTCATCTGTTTGTTCATTGACATATCCTCGATGAACTCCAGTGCCCAGCCCCTAGAAAGCACTCACAAATGTTAGAGGAGCGAATAAATAAATACAAGTTTGCAACTCGTGTAGTTATTTAAAGAACATATGTTGATTCCTGTTTTGTGTCTTTACCACTCCAGTTTCTGTAGGTCTGGAGTATTTCTTGTTTTTGGCTGACTTTAAATTCTACTCCAGTGACTTTGATCTTATAATTCAATGACAGGCCTATCTAATTCCAACTCTACACATTCTTGTTTCTAGATTCCCTGCATCTTGGTCCTACCCACTTGGCAGGTGAGACAGCCTATTTCTCTGTTGACCTTGCCTGAAGTCACTTGCCATCTCACCACCCACTGTCACTTGAGTTTCTCTACACTAACGTATGCCAATTGGCCGGACTTCTCCCAATCACCTTAATGGATCTGTCTCTCTTGCATTTGGATACATCCAAAACGACAGTATCTGCCTCACCCCCAAAGACATGTCTGAGTCCCTTTCTCCTGCCTGTTCCAGACTGCTTTGTGCTGTACTGTTGCAATTGTCCCCAGTCATGTTGCAAGATCCAGGTAAGCAGAGTGCCCCACTCCTGCTTTTGTGATTTTTCACTTTCTCAGGTACAAGCCATTTCAGGTGAACTTGGGTCCTGGCCTGAATGAGGGGCGAGAGAATGTTGGGAGCTCAAAGTTCATGTTAACAGGAGAAGGGGAACGTGAGACCTCTGGGTTCAGGATGGATGTGACTGAGAGTTGTAGACCATTCTAATTAGCTGACATACCCTTTGAGTGGGCACCTAATGACAACGTAGCTTGACTCTCCTTTGCTAAGAATACAATATTATTTGTTTGTTTTTTAAAAACCAGGTCTTGTGAGAGAAATGTAGATATAAACTATTTTTATAAAATCTGTAAAGTGTTGTAATTGAAGTATATAGGAAGTTGTGAGCTAGCAATAACCTGGTATTTCTGGGGGAATTCTAGAATTTCACATGGCTGATAGAGAGTGAATATGGGGAAGTGATTGAGGTAATACAAAAGAGTCTGGCAGATGTGATTAGGCAGTACATAGATAGAGAAACCAGAATAGGTCCCAAATATTTTATAGGATGCGTAAATCTCTTAGTAATATAAATTCAATTAAAAACTACAATGTGATATCGTATTGCACCCATTTGGAGATGGGTAAGTCCAAGTGTTGGTGAGGGCATGGAAAACCACAAGCTCTCAGGAATTCCTAATGTATAGAGCCATCTGGAAATATATCTGGTGGTACTGAATGAATTAAGTATGCATGTAGCATGTCATTGGAATGGAATCTCTGATAGAAGTGTTTTTGCTACAAAGGCTCAGAGAATGATTTCTTTGAAGTGGCCTACAGTTCATTGGATGTAGGAGCTAGGGCTATAAAATAATAAAATAATAAAACAAATATTCATGTACCACCAAAATTGCTTCTTGGAAGAATTCAGTTTTTTTAAATAGGGAACTGAGCTTTGCTTTCTTGTCTTGTTTGCATCTGACATTGTACTTTGCCACACATTCATTTCTCACCTATCTTATTTTCTCCATTCACTTATTTCTTACTGGTTCTCTATGTCTATTGTCTCACCGTAGTGTTTACTCTAAAACTACAAGACTTATAGTAAACATTTAACCTACATATTTTTAATACTTTACCATTAAAATTCAGATTGTTTTTGTTGCAGTAATTCTTTGTTTTCATAAGTCAATTGTAAAAATAGCATATCCCTACTTTATAATAATAGAGGCTTCTTCTGTTATTTCTGTCCAGTGCATGAATTTTTATTCCATCCATACAAAAATTAGGTAGAAAATTTTAATCAGGAAAATGTTCCTGAAGTAGGTGAGTTGGGAATAAATGTTTATTATGTGTTGGGAGAAATGAAAAAGAAGTTTCTCATCATTCCAACTAATGAGAAACTCAAAGGCATGCAAATAAGTCGCATGGAAGAATGGAAAGTTGGCTGGATTTAGCTGGAGGGGAGAGTCAGTCTGTACTGGGAAAAGATAAAATTAGAGAGGTACAAAAGTGCCAGTTGACAGAGGACCTTGAATTATAGGCCAAGAGTTTAGACTTGATATAGTAGGAGTAGCTGATTCTTGAGCAGGAAGGTGATGTGATAAAAATGGCATTTGCAGAAGATTATTTTGGCAGTTTACAAAGGAATAATTGTAGCAAAAGGAGACTGGAATTAGGATCACCAGCAAAGAAGCTATTGTAACCCTTGAGTGCGTAGAATAGGCTGAAGTCATAGAAAAGGGGAGAAAATGATGACTATATCAGACACTATGAAGCAAGAGGTTTCAAAGCGTGGCCCCTAGGTCATCTATTTCAGAATTACCTGGGATATTTGTTAAATATGAATATTCCTCTACTACATGCAAAACTCTTTAATGTCATTCTTTCAGGGTGAGGACTGAGAATGAGCATTTTAACACGTTCTCCATGTGATTATTTTTTCACACGAAGTTGAGGAGTTCTCTGGGGGAAGAATCAAGAGAACATTCTGACTATATTTGAGGCTGAGGAAGAAAAATAAAAAGAGGACAATGATTACACGGCAGCCAGTCTAGGGCTCAGGAAAAGTGATAGAGCATTTAAAGGAAACACATTTAATAGACTTTATATTTTAGAGGAATTTCAGGTTCACAGCAAAATCGAGCAGAGGGTACAGAGGTTCCCACATGCCCCTGGCCTGCCCACCACATGCACAGCCTCCCTTACTATCAAGGTCCCTCACTGGAGTGGCGCACTTGGTACAACTGATGAGCCTACACGGACATGCCTTTATCACCCAGAGTCCACAGTTTATACTAGGGTTCACTCTTAGTGTGTACATTCTGTGGGTTAAAATTTTATAATGACATGGATCCACCATTCTAGTATAACACAGAGAAGGTTCACTGCCCTAAAAACCCTCTGTGCCCGGCCTGCTCATCTGTTCCTCCCCCTGACCTCCTAGCAACCACTGATTCTTTCCCTGTCTGCAGAGTTTTGCCCTTTCCAGAATGTCACGTAGTTGCCATCAAGCAGTAGGGAGCCTTTTCAGGCTGGCTTCTTCCACTTAGTGGTACACATTTACGGACCCTCCATGTCTTTCCATGGCTTGGTAGCTCATTTCTTTTAGGTGGTGAGTAATGGTGCATTGTCTGAATGGACCACAATTTATTTATTCTTTCACCTACTGAAGGACATCTTGGCTGCTTCCGTATTTTGGCAATGACGAATAAAGCTGCTACAAACATCTGCACCAGGTTCTTGTTTAGACATAAGTTTTTAGCTCCTTTGGGTAAATACAAAGAGCATGATTGATGGATCATACTGTAAGAGTATGTTCAGTTGTTTAAGAAACTGACAAGCTGTCCTCCAAAGTGGCTGTCCTATTTTGCATCCCCACCAGCAATGAATGAAAATAGAAATTTGAAATAAAGCAAGCAACTATGATAAATAGATGCCAAAGTATGTTGCAACATGTTAGAATGAAAATGAAGATAAAATCTTCACAGACGTGAACTTGATGCAATGAGAAAATTAGTGGGATTTCTGTAGTAAACATAGTCATTTGGAAAATATCGCACTCGAAATTTAAACCATTAATTGCTGGATGCTGCTTTATACAAAAAATAGAGGGTCCAAGGCATTGATGTCCCCAAGTTTAAGTGGAGGAAAGAAGAAAATTCAGCACACTAGGAAGACTGGCAAACAAAGATGTAGAAAAGAACCTCTGACTAATGTATGAGAAAACCTGGGAAGGAGAAGTATTTAAAATAATTAAAATGGAGAGGAGGGATTTGTCAGGCACACCCTTTCTAAGATCCTTGGATTTCATGTCACAAGACATAGTTGTTTATTTTGCAAACTTGACTTGGGACAGACATAACTTCTAAAAAACTCAGACTTCCAGGTCACAATCCAGAACAGAGTCAGAATATCTAAGATAAAAGTGCAGGAACTGGTATTTGGCAAGTTTCTCAGGTGATTTTTATGATTGCTCAGAGGCTGGTCATTTCCTTTGGGGACTCATAATTCTCAAACCGTCCACAGAGGTTTGGTGGTGGAGGTTGAGATAATACAGATATAAAATACAGACTTGTTTCAGGCATAGCTAACTGACATTACATAAGGTGTAGACAGAGGTATTTTCTAGATTAAAATAGAGCACTGATTTTCAGTCTAAGGTGATTTTGTCCCCTAGGGGACATTTGGTAACATCTGGAGACAATTTTGAATGTTACAAACTAGGGTAGGGGGCAGTTCTACTTGGTCTGTTGGGTGTAGACCAGTGATCCTGCTAAACATCCTACAATGCAAAGGACAGCTCTCATCTTCCCACAGCAAATAATTATTGGTCCAACATGTTAATAGGTCTAAGACTCATAAACCATAAAATAAAGAGCAATAACAGTTAAATACAATATATGCATCTACTCTGAATTACAATTTAAAATTAAAAACAACAGTGGGAGCAGCTATAAGACATTCTGAGGAGAGCTATGGGAACTTTGTGCATGGGTAGCTAGTGTATAATATAGAATTATTTTTATTTTTATTTTTCTAAGGTGAGATGTTATGGTTAAAAAAATGAATGTTTTTATTTGGATATGCATGCTGCAGTCTGAACCTAGTTTCAAATGATAAAGCAAAGGAAACAATCTACACACATGTGCATATATGTTTCTGGAAAGCCATAACATAAATGTGATAAAATATTAATGGCTTTTTAAATCCTCACACAAGAATTTGTTTTTATTAATTTTAGAGAAAGAGGAAGGAAACGGGAGGGAGAGAGAGAGAGAAACACTGATGTGAGAGAGAAACAACAATGGGTTGCCTCCCATATTCACCTCGACTGGGATCGAACCTGCCACCTGGGTATGTGCCCTGACTTGGAATTGAACACACCACCTTTCTGTGCACGTGGATGACATTCCAACTAACTGAGCCATGTCTGCCAGGGCTTGATGATTTTGAATATAAGAATGGGTATAGAAATATTTTTTATTAGTCTTTCAATTTTTTAGTATGTTTGGAGTTTGTTTATTAAAAGTTGTGGAAGTGCCATTATAAGTATTTGAACAGTATAGTCTTTGGATTTGGACAGGCTGGCTCCTGAGACTTGGTTAGATGCGGGAACTGTCTTCGAGTGCCATCTTTACACTGCATTAGGCCATTTCCACCACTTCTCTATCTAGTTCTTAAAAGTTTTTCAGATGTGTTTGCTGGCAGGAGCAACTGATTAGGCATTTGATATGTTATCCAATGAAGAATCCGACATGCTCTGGCCAGTCTTTTATTTCACTTTTCTTGGTTCTTTGCTTTACATAAATATAAATGGCTTTTGCTGTGGGTGGCATGCGATTCCAGACTGCCTCGGTGAAAAGGAAGTCTGTCCCTTCCACTCCTGGGTCTATTCACCTGTGTGGTGTCTGCAAATGGAAAACTGCCCATAGATTTCAAAACCTCTCCCTCAAGCATAAAAAACAGGGGAAGCGCTAATGACCCACACTGTTTTGCTTTACTCCAGCTATCTAAACCCTACCACAGCCACTTTCTAATCATGATATGATAACTCGAGTGACCGAATTCCTACCGTGGAGAAGCTGTAATCTCTCCTGCTCTCTCACTTACCCTGCCATGCATTCCAGGGCAATCAACAATTTTGCTGAAGTAGGTCTTTCAGCTTTGGACAGTTTATAAGCTGTTGCAACTTTTATTAAGGACACTCTTGCTAAACATCTAAAAATATTGTTTCGGTGTTTTATTGTACCTTGCACACCAGAGTGCTCTTAGTTTCCCTGCGGATTTAATAGAGCACAAGTTTGAAATACTGTATTTTCTAAAACTGGTCAGCATATTTAAATATTACTGATGGAGGGAATTCATATGATATTAGGTCAAGAAAAGATTCTGTAAACAGTCTAATTAAAGTAAGTTTCATGTAAATCAAATCTTGGGTAAACAGATACAGGGTTATAAATTCACTAAAATTACTTTCTTGCCTTTGATTTAAATGACTATATATTAGTTACTGTTTATAGTCATAGAGACATATTTTCAACTGATTTTTTAGTTAAAATGAGAGTAAAATACATTTTTATAAAATAGGGTTTAACAAAAGTGGCTTCTGATGATGACAAGAAGATGGATGTGTTATATTTTTCAGACGAGAACTTGGGACTCTAGATGCTGTTTTCTCACACTCAGTTTTTTAGAGGTCTGAAACCCAGGTGGGATGATTTCTGTGTTGGGATTGATTTCTAATTCTGCAATTATGATGATGTAAAACCATCATCTGTCTTATACAGACAGGCTAATTAGTGGTTTTAATCTATATGATTCTTCTCTCTATATATATTTAATGTCTGAACACATATGCTTAGCACAGTAGTCTAACTGAATACATATCATCTAAATGAATATTTCCAGGCTTTAATTTTATTTTTGTAGTTACACAACTTCTCAGAAGTTTTACAATGTGATATTAGCATCAACTTTCCAAATTAAGCTTAACTCTTCCAGTCAAATTTCCTAAATTGAAAAGGTTCCAATATGAGGCCCTATTTAATTAAGAGAGTTCCACAAATATGTTTACCAACTTCGATCATTGAGGTGTATAACTTTTAAGTTGATCCTTTTGCAAAATTATACATATTCTAAAATCTACTGCACATATATTACACTAATGATTATTTTAAATAATTATTCAGAAAAAAACCTGAGTTATACTTTTTGTAGTTAAAGTATTTTTCTAATCAATACTTTATTTGATGTTACAATAATCATGGCAATTTAAATTGTAGGTAGACAAAATATTCACTTTAATTTTACATTTTCTTGGAATTTATAATATGATAATGAGATAAAAAGGTTATACAAAGTAGTATGTAATTTTTATAGCAAAAGTGTGTGTGTATGAATACATAGACAGATAGACAAACAGAAGCTGAAAAAACACATACTTAAAGTTTTAACAGTATTTATACCCAGAGATTTACAATACCAACAAAATGGGGACAGGCTGTAATTTTTCAATAACGTACATTAAATAATAATGTATGTATATATGCTTTTAAAAGCCACTGAACACTTGAACTGCTTGATATTAGGATTCTATAAAGAACTTAAACTCCTCTAAAATGTCAGTATATTTATTGGATGAAAAATATTTCTGATAACAGTCAAGGCCAAGCAAGTATAGCTTACATACAGCACAACCTAAGTCATCCTCTAAGGCACTGCACCAAGTAATGATTACATGATAGGTAAATACATGAACTCAGTCACTAAATTAATTAAAGGATTTAACTTGCAACCTGGTTCTGGGCCAGCTTGCAACAAAAGTGACATTAGACATGTCAAGCAAATTTTGATATATTCAACTACAGTGATATTGGCAAAAATATGTTGAAAATCTTGTAGAGGAGACAGGACCAGAGGATACCTGGCAAACAGGTGAGTTGGTTGCAAGCCACCACAAGCAGGAGCCTAAGAACTGTTTTAAAGTCTTGGTAAAGTGTAACAGCAATTTAGCATATTACTTTCAACTGTAAAAGAAAAAATGTGCCTTGCCCATTTGCCTGAACTCACTAACCAAAAATAAAGAGGTTCATTTAAACAACAGTACTGAATGAACCATGGGCCTTAAAAGCCAAAGGCAGTCGTGATGCTGTTAATAACGTGGTCCTTATTAACAGGAAAGGAGTAAAGGGAAGACTAGGTAATGTAGGCATGCATTTATGCACCTTTGCCAGAAAGCTGCAATTAACATTCTCCAAGTCTAATCTGCATGCAGATCGATGGGGGAAGGGACTGGACAAACGCAGTTTAGATGCCTGCCTAGTAAGGTTTGAGTGACAAAGAAAGGTGCTTACCTGTCAGTCACACCTGGGAACAACTCAGTGGCCAGGATAGGTGTGGCCACTGCAAGAGTGGGAAGATATTATATTTAAACTCCTAAACAGAGTTCACTCTCTTGTGCTCTTGCACTCTTGGCCCTCTTGGGACTCCTATTGCAAGGGGTGCACTCCCTTGCATTCACCCATGTGGATCATGGCCATGTGGGACTCACACAATGGACTGATGCACTAAATCTAGCCTAATGCTTCATTGGGCTCAGCTCCACCATGGAACGGAAACCCTGCACACTGGCCCTGCTTTTTGCTTTACTAAACTCCAGCTGCATATTTTCCAGGACTGGTTTAAGGGACATGGGACTTTACAAACTGAGGGATATAATTCTACACAAATAAAAAACATTATTCTCCCATGCGAGTCTTAGACATTCCTTTTCTGAAGCTATCACAAGAGCCACCCCACTCCCACTAGTGACGGTGGAATCCCGCCAATCCATTTCTCCGGCAACAGTTGTATACTGTGAATAGAAGTTAAAATGTTATATGTGGGAGAGTACACATAAGGGCTCAGTGGGACAGAGTGAAGACAATTATTATTGTTATATTGAAATACACATAGGTAATAACACAAATATTAGAAACACCTTTGATCATGGCCAAAGAGTCAATAAATTGTGTTAATATTAAAATACATACATTTATTTGCACCTCTTACATGTATGTGAGGCATTATTCTATGGTTACAAGTAGAAATGAGGTAAAGTGTCCCTTCCAAACATTCAGTCTTTGCAAGGATGTGGAGGGCAGACTGGAAACACAACAGTGAAAAACATGTCATAACACAGGTGTGTACAAAGAGATTTGGAGGCAGAAGACTCAGAAACTAATTCTCTTTGGGGTACAGGAAGGCATCCCATGTGAGGTCATGTTTGTGCTAGATTCTGAACTACAGTTTTCTCTCTCCAGTGACAAGTGTCTCAGGCAGGCATTTCTCATGCTGCATGGTACAGTTCTCAGCAAAAATTACCAGTGAATCAAATATTTTAAGACTTTGAACGGAAAAGAGACAAACACTTTAGAAACTGTGCACATGTATGACAAAGCTAATGTTTCTATGCTTCTTCCACTTTCCAAAGGGACAAGATACAGGACAATTAGGATCAAAACTCCAAGGTTCTTCTCCAAAACAGGCCTGGTTATGATTCAGTAATAATTCAATTTAAAATGCCAAAGTTTAATTTGAAAAATATTAATTGAGTCTAAATATCAGTATTACACTACTTTAATAGCATTCAAACAACATACAATAGTGGTTATCATTTAGTCAAATCTGTGTTCTGTCCTGATTGCTCAGGATTCCCAATTCTGATTACACTTGAGAGGATAACCTTCAAAAATCTTTCAAAAGAAAGTAAAATGTTTTAGCATAATCTTTGACAAATGATGAATTTATTTCATTTATGACTTAGGTCTAATAAAAGTATATGAAGATCAACTGGCAGTAAATGTGTGCTCACTATCACGAAGACATTGAGACTCAGAGAGCATTTCAACAACTCACTCAACAGATAGCATTAGCTAAATGTTTATTGAGGTTCAGCACTTCAGTAACAGTCAGAAACCTTAATATTCCACTTTTAATAATGGGTAGTCAACTACTAAGAAAATCAACAAGGAAACAGAGACTTGAATAGCCCTTAAAACCAATAGACCTAACACATCTCTAGAACATTCCACTCAAAAACAGGCTCTATAGTCTTCTCAAATGTACACTGAGCAGTCTCTAGGACATGTCATATGCTAGACCATTAAACACACCTTGTTAAATGTAAAGAATGGAAATAATATATGTTCTGCTGTCATAGTGCAATAAAATTAGAAAACAATAGAAAGAAATTTGGGAAACTCACAAATATGAGGAATTATACAATACGTTCCTAAACCAATCAGTCAAATAAGAAATCACTGGCAAAATTAGAAAACACTTTGAGAGGAATAGACATGAAGACACAACATTCAAAAAGTTATGACGCCAGGGAAGATGGCGGCGCTGTGAGACGCAGCAGAGGCCCCCGCTCCCAGCCATGGACTCGATTTCCTCCTAAAATCCTACATAACCAGCTTGAAAAAACCAGAGACACATACCTGAGTGGACGGGGTGCGAGTGGGGAGCGCTGAAGACACATCACGGAGCCCGGTAAGAGAGGGGGGCGTAGGAAGGGGGATCCCCTGAAGCCTGTGCTGGGCTCCGAGCCCCGAGGCCTGGAGGCTGCAAAGCTCCCTCCCCTCGGGAAGCGGGGATCCCACATCCGGAGCAACGAGAGGGGGAGGAGCGCCCCGCAGAGGGCAGAGGGACCCTGGGAAGCAGTGAGTCCCGGAGGGAATGGCACCTTCCTAGGAAACAGAGCCTCTAAGGGTGGACAGTGCCTTCCTAGTGAGGCAAAGCCTCTAATAGCGGCCGCGACTGGCGTCTGGTGCTCGGGGCGCCGACCCTAGGGAAGGCTGTCCCAAGGGCTATGGCACCTGAGTGGTGAGGGACCACAGGACTACGCTGAGCAGCCTCACATGGGGACCCTCTGCCCCCCTGTGGGGCACTGTGCTGAGCCCCAGAAAGTGCTGAATCTGCCTGGCTCGGGGGAGGGGAGGAGACCTCCCGCCCTGAGCTCTAGGTGAGGAGATGCTGGCATGTGGCCAGCCCTGAGGGTGTCCTCCCGCCCTGAGCTCCCGGTGCCAGGAGGCTGGGACCTGTGGCCAGCCCTGAGGGTGTCCTCCCGCCCTGAGCTCCTGGTGCCCAGAGCCTGGGATCTGTCACCAGCCGAGGGGCGACGTGGTGGCGCGTGAAGCTGCCCCACCTTTGCTGAGACAAGTGGTGCGGGAAGCTGCGTGGAGCTGACTTTGGGTCCCCTCTCGCTGGGGGCTTGGAGTGAGGGCAGACTTTCCTGTGTGTTGCTTTGTGCATTTTTGAGTCTGATTGCAGAACTGACCCCCACCTTCCCAGCGTGCACTGGGGGACAGACCAGCGGAGGCTGGGATTGGGGTCTGCGCAGGAGACGGTCTGAGGGACGGGCCTGGTGCGACCAGCCAACCAGAGCTGAGCAGGGAGGGGCGGGGCCCGCCGGCCTCTCCTGCAGCAGGAGCCCCGCCCCAACAGGAAAGGGGCGGGTCCTGCTCACTGAGGCCCCAGACACCCCACAGGGCACAGTCCTTGGGGGGAAGGAGAGCAGCTCATAGGAGGACACTACAAAAATAAGACTCTCAGGGACTGTTGTTTGGGAGCTGGAGGAAATGCTGAAAACCCCTGCTGGGGGCTGGGCAGGCAAAGGGCTCACCAGAATGTTCTTTAATCGAACCTACTGAGCCCAGGCTGCTGAAACGGCCCATACAGAAAAGGCAACAGGCTGAAATCAATCTGAATCTGCAGTAGGCCAGAGCCCAGGGGACTAGAATCAGGGCACAAGGTAGGGACTGAGGAGCTGGCGGTGGAACAGAGACTAACCCCCGCAGAGTGAGCGCCTGACAGCGACACCTCTAAGGGGAGTGATACCCTGAGCTCCACTAGCCACCCTGCACCCTGCACCCTAAAGACTCTACAGAAGGCTCTGGAGCAAGACCAGGCAACTACAAGGTTGCAAAATAGCTGACAAGAGGAGGAGGCCCAAGGAGAGCCTCAGATCAACCATCTACCTAAGGACAGCAGAGCCAAACGCAGACGGCTCCTCACATTGGCTGCTACACAAGTACCTCCCAGGAGAACTGAAATCAGCCCACAAAACAGTGAGCCTCAGACAACACAAGCTGCCCAGAAGAAACTCACCTGATTGACTACCTTTTTTCCTTCTGTTTTTTTGTTTGTTTTCTGTTCGGGGGTTTATTTTTTCTCTTTTCTTCTTAGGAAGAAGAGAAAGGGGAGAAAATTTGTTTTTTCTTCTTTTTAAATTTGATAATTTTTTTTAAACATTTTTTTAACTAAATTTTTTTTCTCTTTTTTATAAAAAAATTCTGTCTTGCTTAGCTTGATTTTAGTTTGGTTTTGGTTATTTGCTTTGTTTTGTTTTATCCTTGCTTCGACTATCAAGACTTTTTTGATATCCCGGCTTAACAACTGGGACTTTATCATTATAACCAAGTTTACTGGTTTCCTCTATAGTTTCCCCCAAATCTCTTACCGAACTCCCTCCGTGCCTGGGCTTTATCTCTCTCTCTTTTATTGATCCATTGGCATAACTTTTTTTTTTTTCTACTTTTCTTTCATTCTTTCTTTATCCTCCCTTCTGACTTCCTGTTTTTTTGTTCAATTGTTAATTTCTATTATTCTCTTTATCATATTTTTGTTTTCTCATTTTCAACTATTATCCTATTCCTATTCTCCCCCTTAATTTTTTGCTGGCCCTTCTTTCAGAATCTTTTCTCTGATTCTGTTATCTCCCAGTAGCTTCTCTCTTTTTACATTTTAGTTTATTATTATTTTCTAAATTTTCACCAGTATTAACAATATACATCTCTCTCTCTAAGTGTTACTTTTCTTTCTCTCTTTCTTTTTTTTAAGCATTTGTGTGTGTGTGTTCACCCCTCACTCTCCCAGTTCTATTTTCATGTGGGTTGTTCTCATTGTGACTGTCAAGGTATTTTGTAAGATACCTCTTGTTTCCTGGAATTTTAGTTGTGCATTGTCCTGCCTTGCCAGCACCCGTACAACAGCTTACATGACAAGGTTGGGGCTGAGACACAGTTAGCCAAACTGAGAGGAGGGTCCTCCCAAGGACTGATCAACGACAATCTAGACCCAACCACAACAGGAGAACATAAAGAAACCACAAAAGGAGCACCCACTAGAGGGACACGCCTAGAGCAAAGAGCTCAGAGGTGTAAGGAAAACACACCTCTGGGCTCCACTGGACCCACAAGACAAAATCCCATCCCACAAGACTGGGGGACAGCAAACATATCTAATATATAGATACAAACACTAAGACCTACAAAAATGAGGAGACAAAGAAACAAGCCCCAAAGTAAAGAAAAGGAAACATTGCCAGAAAAAGACTTTGATGAGATGGAGTTAAGCAAGTTATCAGAAACAGGGTTCAGAGTATGGATGATGAAGATGTTCAAGGAACTTAAGAAAACACTAGATGATAAGATCGAGGACCTTTGTGAAAACATGAAAAAAGAGATACATACCATAAATAAAACTCAGACAGAGATAAAGAATGCTGTATCTGAAATCAAGAATGCACTGGAAGGAATTAAAAGCAGGCTCAATGAAGCAGAGGATAGAAAAAGTGACTTAGAAGACAAGGTAGAAAAAAATCACACAATCAGAGCAGCAAAAAAAAAAAAAAAACACTTAAAAAGCATGAGGACAGACTAAGGGAGCTTTGGGACAACATGAAGCGAAACAGCATTCACATTATAGGAGTGCCAGAGGGTGAGGAAAGAGAGCAAGGGGTAGAGAACTGGGTGGAGAAAATAATGATAGAAAACTTCACCAGGCTGGTGAAGGAGAAAGCCACACAAGTTCAGGAAGCACAGAGGTTTCCAAACAAGAGAGACCCAAAGAGACCCACTCCAAGACACATCGTAATTAAAATGGCAAATGTCAAGGACAAAGGGAAAATATTAAGGGCTGCAAGAGAGAGACAAGCAGTAACCTACAAGGGAACCCCCATAAGGCTGACAGCTGACTTCTCAACAGAGACTCTTCAGGCCAGAAGGGAGTGGCATGAAGTTCTCCAAGTAATGAAAAGCAAGAACATGCAACCAAGATTGCTTTATCCAGGAGGCTATCATTTAAAATTGAAGGTGAAATAAAAAGCTTCCCACACAAAAAAAGGCTAAAGGAGTTCAGTACCACCAAACCTGTATTGCAAGAAATGCAAAAAGGACTGCTTTAAGAAAAAGAAGGAATAGTGAGAGAAAGGTACATCAGCATAAAAGGGAAAAATGGCATTAAATAAGTTTATATTCATAGTGACCTTAAATGCAACCGGAATAAATGGTCCAATCTAAAGACAAAGGGTAGCTGAATGGGTAAGAAAACAGAACCCAAATATATGCTGTCTACAAGAGACCCACCTGAAAGCAAAAGACTCACACAGGCTAAAAGTGAAGGGATGGAGTAAAATATTCCATGCAAATGGAAAGAAAAAGAAAGCTGGAGTAGCAATTCTTATTTCTGACAAAACAGACTTCAAAATAAAGACCATAATAAGAGACAAAGATGGTCACTACATACTACTAACGGGATCAATCCAACAGGAGGAAATAACCCTTATAAACATTTGTGCACCCAATACAGGAGCACCTATATATATATAAAATTTCTTGGGGGACTTTAAAGGGGAGATTGACAGCAATGCAATCATAGTGGGGGACTTTAACACCCCACTGTCAGCACTGGACAGATCATCAAGACAAAAAATCAACAGGGAAACACAGGCCTGAAATGAATCACTAGACCTAATGGATTTAATTGACATTTACAGAACATTTCACCCCAAAGCAGCAGAATACATATTCTTCTCAAGTGCACATGGAACATTCTCAAAAATAGACCACATGTTAGGGCACAAGGCAAGTGTCTACAAATATAAGAAGATTGAAATCATATCAAGCATCTTCTTGGATCACAATGCCATGAAACTAGAAATCAACCACTATACAAAAACTCAAAAATATTCAAACACATGGAGGCTAAATAGCATGTTATCAAACAATGAATGGGTTACCAATGAGATCAAGGAAGAAATCAAACACTTCATGGAGAGTAATGAAAATGAACAAACAACCCAAAACCTAAGAGACACAGTGAAAGTAGTCCTGAGTGGAAAATTCATAGCATTACAGGCCTATCTCAAGAAACCAGAAAAAGATCTAATGAACCATCTAACACAACAACTAAAAGAACTAGAGTGAGAACAGCAAGAAAAGCCCCAAGGAAGTAGAAGGAAGGAAATAATAAAAACCAGAGGAGGAATTAATGACATAGAGACTAAAAAAACAATATCAAAAAATCAATGAAACCAAGAGCTGGTAAATAAGATTGATGCACCTGTAGCCAGACTCACTAAGAAACAAAGAGAGGGGACCCAAATAAATAAAATCAGAAATGAAAGAGGCACTATAACAACTGACCTAACAGAAATACAAAGGATTGAAAGAAAATATTATGAACAACTATATGCCAACAAATTGGACAACATAGGGGAAATGGACAAATTCCATTTCCCCTATGTTGTCCAATTTAGAAGCATACAACCTTCCAAAGCTGAATCAAGAAGAGGCAGAAAACCTGAATAGGTCTATAGCAACTAATGAAATTGAAGCAGTAATCAAAAAACTCACAGCAAACAAAAGTCCTGGACCAGATGGATTTACAGGCGAGTTTTACCAAACATTCAAAGAAGAATTAACACCTATTCTATTCAAACTATTCCAGGAAATTCAAGAGGAGGAAAAACTCCCAAACTCTTTTTATGAGGCCAGCATCATCCTAATCCCAAAACCAGATAAAGATACTACAAAGAAAGAAAATTACAGGCCAATATCCCTGATGAACATAAATGCAAAAATTCTCACTAAAATACTAGCAAACCAGATCCAACAATACATTGAAAAGATCATACATCATGACCAAGTGGGATTTATTCTGGGGATGCTGACTTGTACAACATCTGCAAATCAATAAATGTGATACAACACATAAACAAAATGAAGGACAAAAGTCATATGATCATATCAATAGACGCAGAAAAAGCATTCGACAAAATCCAGCACCCATTTCTGATCAAAACTTTCAGCAAAGTGGGAATAGAGGGATCATACCTCAACATAATAAAGGCCATATATGACAGACCTACAGCCACCATCATACTCAATGGGCAAAAACGAAAACCATTTCCATTGAAAACTGGAACAAGACAAGGATGTCCACTTTCACTACTCTTATTCAACATAGTACTGGAAGTCCTCGCCATAGCCATCAGACAGGAGGAAAACATAAAATTTTCCAAATTGGAAAGGAGGAAGAAAACTGTCATTATTTGCAGATGACATGATATTGTACATAGAAAACCCTAAGACTCCATCAAAGTTCTACTAGATTTGATAAACGAATTTGGCAAGGTAGCTGGATACAAAATCAACATCCGGAAATCAATGGCATTCTTATACACCAACAATGAACTTTCAGAGAGAGAAACTAAAAAAGCAATACCATTTACCATTGCAACTAAAAAAATAAGATACCTAGGAATAAACTTAACCAAGGATGTAAAAGACCTGTAGTCAGAAAACTATGTGACACTGAAAAAAGAAATAGAGGAAGATTTAAACAAGTGGAAGAATATACCATGCTCATGGACTGGAAGAATTAATATCATTAAAATGTCCATACTACATAAAGCAATTTATAAATTCAATGCAATTCCTATGAAAATACCAAGAGCATATTTCACAGACCTAGAACAAACATTTCAAAAATTTATATGGAACCAAAAAAGACCCTGAATAGCTGCAGCCATCTTGAGAAAAAAGAACAGAGTGGGAGGGATCACATTACCAGACTTCAAACTGTATTACAAAGCCACTGTAATCAAAACAGCCTGGTATTGGTACAACAACAGGCATATAGATCAATGGACCAGAACAGATACCCAAGAAATAGACCCACACCGTTATGGTCAGTTAATATTTCACAAAGGCGACAAGAGCATCCAATGGAGTAAGGACAGTCTCTTCAATAAGTGGTGCTGGGAAAATTGGACAGATACATGCAAAAAATTGAAACTAGACCACCAACTCTCACCATACACAAAAATAAACTCAAAATGGATAAAAGACTTAACTGTAAGTCACTAAACCATAAAAATCCTGGAAGAAAATATAGACAGTAAAGTCACAGACATCCCAAGTAGTGGACTTTTCACTGATACATCTCTTAGGGCAAGAGAAACAAAAGAAAAAATAAACATATGGTACTACATCAAACTAAAAAACTTCTCCACAGCAAAAGAAAACAGCCTCAAAATACAAAGGAGCCCCACGGTCTGGGAAAACATATTTGCCAAGGATGTATCTGATAAGGGGCTAATTTCCAAAGTGTACAAAGAACTCATAGCACTCAGCAAGAGGAAGACAAACAACCCAATTAAGAAATGGGCAAAGGACTTGAATAGACACTTCTCCAAAGAGGACTTAAGGATGGCCAAGAGACACATGAGAAAATGCTCAACGTCACTAATCATCAGAGAGAAGCAAATTAAAACCACAATGAGGTATCACTTCACACCTGTCAGAATGGCTCCAGCAACAAATCAACAAACCACACATGCTGGCGAGGGTGTGGAGAAAGGGGAACCCTGGTACACTGCTGGTGGGAATGCAGACTGGTGCAACCACTATGGAAAACAGTATGGAGGTTCCTCAAAAAATTAGAAATGGAGCTGCCTTTTGACCCAGTGATTCCACTCCTAGGAATGTATCCTAAGAATCCTGAAACATTAATCAGAAAGAATATATGTACCCCAATGTTCATAGCAGCACAGTTTACAATAGCCAAGATCTGGAAACAGCCCAAGTGCCCATCAGTAGATGAGTGGATAAAAAAGCTGTGGGACATTTACACCATGGAATACTATGCAGCTGTAAAGAAGAATAATCTCGTACCCTTTGGGACTGTATGGATGGACCTGGAGAATATTATGCTAAGTGAAATAAGCCAGGCAGCAAAAGAAAAACATCACATAATGTCGCTTATACGTGGAATCTAAAGAACTTAATAAACTGATGAACAGAATAGATTCAATGACATGGAAGCATAGATGAGACTGACGAATGTCAGAGGGATGGAGGAGGACATGTGGGTGGAGGGCGAGAGAGTAACCAAAGAATTTATATGCATATATGCACAACCCAAGGACAGGGACAATGGTGGGGAGAGGGACTGGGGAGGGGGAAGGGACGGGGTGGAACAGGTCATTGGGGAGAAAAAAAGGGACATCTGTAATATTTTAAACAAAAATAAAATTACAAAACAGAACAAAACAAAACAAAAAAATAATGAGATGCAGCTAAAGCAATGCTCAGAGGAAAATTTATAACTATAAATACCTATACTAAAAAAATAACATTAATGACCTGACATTCTAGATAAGACACTGGAAAAAGAAGAGCAGAGCAAAATAAGCAAGAAGAAGGAAGGCGATGACAGAGAGAAAGAGAAAATAAATAGAACCAAAAGATGATTATTTTAAGAGATCAACACAACTGACAGGCCTTTGGTAGATTGGTGAAAAGGGGAGGTATGGGGAAGAGAGAGAGAGAGAGAGAGAGGGAGAGATTCAGTTCCTAGAATCAGAGATATAAGAGGGGACAGTGCCACAAACATTACTGAAATAAAGAGCATTGTAAAAGGAATACTATGAACAATTGTATAGTAAATGACTTAGATGAAATGGGAAAATTTTTAAAAAGGCACATTATTAAAACAGACTCAAGAAGAAACAGATTTATGACACAGTGATTAAATTAATAATAACAAAATACCCAAAGAAAAGGCCAAGCCCAGATGGCTTCACTAGTAAGTTCTGCCATACATTTAATAAAACATTAATAAAAATTCTTTAAAAAGTCTTTTAAGAAACAGAAGAAGAGGGAATCTTCCTAATTTATTCTATGAGGTCACTATAACCCTAATACCCCAAACCAGACTAAGACATCACAAGAAAAGTAAACAAACCACAAATGAATGTTTCCTGTGAAAGTAGATGCAAAAATCTTCCACAAAATATAGCAAACAGAATTCAACATATATACAAAAATTAATCCAGGAATGTAAAGTTGGTTTAGCATCCAAAAAATACTAATGCACCATATCGATAGAATAGAAACAAAAACCATACCATGCTCACCCATATGGACACAGAAAAAAAAGATTTTAAAAATTCAACACTTATAATAAAAACGAAAGTAAAAAAAAATAGACTGGTGCTTCCTCAAACTGATGGCCATCTACAAAACCCCCACAGCATGTACCATGATGAATGATGGAAGGCTGATGAGTTCCTCCTAAAGTCAGGGACAAGTAAAGGTCCTCTGCTCTCTCCACTTCTATTCAACATTGTGCTGGGTGATCTTTCCAGAACATTTAGGCAAGAAAAAAAAAGATATATCCAATTGAAAAGAAAGAAATACAACAATAGTATTCATAACAGATATGGTCTTGTATAAGGACTATCCTAAGAAATCCACTAAAAATATCATTAGAACTAAGCAAGTTCAGTAAGACTGCAGAATAAAAGAACAATACACAAAAAAATCAATTATATTTCTGTACAATTACAGTGAACAACCCAAAAAATGAAATTAAAAGTAATTCAATTTACATCAGAAAGAATAAAATATATAGAAATACATTTAACAAAAGGAATGTAAAACTTATACTCCAAAAACTACAAAACATTGCTAAAAGAAATGAAAGAAAGGCTACACAAATTAAAAAGGCTCTTGTTCATGGATCTGAAGATCTAACATTATTAAGATGGCAATATTCCCCAAATTGATCTACATATTCAATACAATCCCCATTAGAATCCCAGCTGACTTCTCTGTAGAAACTGACACACTAATTTAAAAATTCATGTGGATTACATGGAACTAAAATTGTCAAAATAATATTGCAAAGAACAAAGTTGGAAGCTTCATATATCTCAGTTTTAAAACTTACTCTGAAGTGACAGTAATCAAGGAAGTGTAAGTACTGACATAAATTAGATCAATGAATAGAATTAAGAGTTCAAAAATAAACCTGTGTGTCTATGGTAACTGACTGACAGCAATGGTACCAAGATCATTAAATGAAAAAAAGAGTATTTTTCAACACATGGTCCTGGGACAATTGTATGTTCTTGCCAAATAATTAAATCGGATCCTTATCTCACAGTATTTATACAAAAATTAACTCAAAATAAATCAAATACCTAAACATAAGAGCTGAAACTATACAAATCTTAGAAGAAACATGAGTGAATCTACATCACTTCAGAATTTACTATGTATTCTTAGATATGACACCAAAAGTATTAGAAACAATAGGAAAAAAAAATAGGACTTCATAAAAATTTAAAACGTTTGTGCTTCAAAGAACACTATAAAGAAAGTAAAAATACAGACCTAAGAAAGGGAGAAAATATTTGCAAATCATTTATCTTACCAAAGACTGGTATTTAAAATATGTAAATAACACTTAGAACTCAATAATAGAGACAAATAGCCCAAGTTATAAGTGGGAAAAGAATCTGAATGGACATTACTCCTAAGAGAATACACCGCATGGTGGTCACCAAGGAGCTGCAAATTAAAACCGCAGTGTGATACCCATTCCCACATACTAGGGGGGCTACAATAAAAAGTACAGATAATGATAAGTGCTGAGGAGGATTTGAAAAAATTGGGTCCCCTCTACGTTGCTACTGGGAATGTAAAATGGTACAATCACTTTGGAAAACATGGAGGCAATTACTCAAAATGTTAAACATACCGTATTATTTGACACAACAATTCCAAAACCAAGAGCAATTAAAACATGTTTCCACAGAAAAATTGGATGCAAATGTTCACTGTTGCTTTATTCTCAATAGACCAAAGCCAGAAACAACCTAAATGTTAACCAACTGATGAATGAATAAACCAAATGTTGTACAACCATACAATAAAATGCAATTTGGCCATAAAAAGGAACAAAGTACCGATCCACACTACAACATGGATGAACCTTGAAAACATGCTAAGTGAAAAGAGCTAGTCACAAAAACCCATGTGTTATATTATTACATTTATATTGTACACCTGAACCTATATAATTTTATTAGCCAATGTCAACCCAATAAATCTAATAAACATTTTTCTAAAAATCAAAAATGGGCAGTGCTATGGTGCCAGAAGTAGATTAATGATTGTTTAGGGCTGGTAGGATTGAAGGAAAGATGGGCAATAGCTAAAAAATACAGAATTTTTCTGAACTGATGAAAATGTTCTAAAATTGACTGTTGTGAAAGTTGTACATGAGTATTTTAAAAACTATTACATTGTACACTTCAAATGGGTGAATTACAAGGTATGTAAATTATACCTCAAAAATATCTTTAAAAAACAAGATTTGAGGCCTCCGCCAGACAAATAAAAATTGTGGTTAAATAAAATAATTTTGCTTTAGAGTTTTATATTGCTTCATGATTTGCAAATACATTATCTCATTTGATCTCAGAGACAACCATGAGAAAAAACATTAAACTGCACAGCAGTTTAGGGAGCCACAATAATCACTTAACTTTAATGCAGGGGTTAACCTGAAAAAATTAATGATATGCACCCTGACCTAACCTACTGTGCAAATAGAGACGGAAGACTTGACTTTGGGTGTGAGCACACAATGCAGGACAGAGATGATGTATCACAGAATTGTACACTTGAAACCTATATTATCTTATTAATCAATGTCACCCCAATAAATTTAACTAAAAAATCAATGATGTAAATTGATATTCTTTTAAATATTAAAATCTCACATGGACAATTTTAAATGGTCTCTATAGTTGATAGCCATTAAGGTTTTTGGCTATGTTCCTCAGTTTAACAGTATTTATTTATTTATTTATTTATTTATTTATTTATTTATTTATTCTTTAATTTGTTTGATTTTGAGAAATGGTAACTAGAAGGCCAAAACGAGATTTTACTTTTGCAAAATAAAGTTTTGGTTCCTTTAAGGTCCTAATTATTTTAGGATAACACTTCCCATAGTTCTTTCTCTAGAAGATTTTTAGCCAGTATTTATTCCATACCTTTTCATTTCAATGATGCAATAAGATGTTTCTTTTTATTAGATCTTGTTTTATTTGTCAATCAAAGACAAAGCTGTATAAAAGCTAAGTGGTTCTCCAAATATTATTTCTAATGAAAGGGATCTGCTTTAAGAAAAACTTGTGAAAGATTAAGAGGAAGATATGTTGTGTCCTGTGCCCACATGTCTGTACTGGATCTTACTGCTGGGAATACCATTTAAAGTGGAGTACGTATAACCTGTTTTTCCCGTAATTACAAACCGAGGGATTTGTCTTTGCAACAGGAAGACATTTGCAACAGAAATGCCAGTCTTTGCTACCTGCTATTTTAAGCATTTTCCTGGCCCTGCTGAGTTAATTCCCTTTCACCAAAATCCCAACAAAGGCCATTTCGAACAGAGCATCCTGCTGCTATACCTTCCTTTTGCTGAGTTTCTTCCTTTTGAACTGCGGGGCTAAACATGGAAGAAGCTCTTCACACTGTCAGGCTTACTTCCTTTAGGGCACAGGCCCCAGGGGCACTCTAATCATGCCAGAAAAAAAAGATTTCTGCACAATGTTTAGGGAAATAATATTTCACTTTCCTGTTCTCTTTCTTTACTATTTAATTTATCAACTAAAAATGATTCATGAAGGCTTATTTCTTATAAATTTGACCGGTTAATTTCATGTCAATGCACAAGTTTTAAATTCACTCACACAGAATATAACTATGACACATAGTGAAGGGAACCAAAGCTAGTTTTAAATTAGTCAGCCTCTTGATATTTTACTGTATAGAAAGAGTTAAGAATCAATCTTAAGTTTTAAAATTGTACACCTGATAACCTTAACACTTTAGTAATACAGGCAGTTTGTTTATGGACAAACTATTTTCCTAAAAGTGTCTATTCATAATAAAAGTGTGAGACCAGAGCAAAAGTACATGGAGTCGATGTAGCTAATGTAATTGAATGTATTCTTTTCGATGTTCAGACTTTAGCATTCACTATTCTCCAAATGTCTTGTTAGTCAATAGCAGATGTGAAGTATTCTTCTGAGCCCTTGTTCGTGGGAGGAACAGACAAACTGCTATGTGGGAAATGCTCCAATCGATACCTGACTTCAGTAGAAGTAAAGGGGAAGGAAATGAAATTCCAGCTGGTTAAACCTGAAAGAATTAATTTCGCCAAGAAGAATATACACAAACACACAAAAGTAATTTCCAAGTCTGAGCAACCGAAGCTGGAGCAGCCGTGCAGCTGCTTACTGTATTATGCGTGGATGGGAACTTCCACATGGTTGTTCCCGAGGACCTATCCCGCTTCAGCCCTCAATTCCAGCGCGTGGCTTTAGCAGTGCTGGGGCCACACTCAGAGGGTTTTTCTATAGCCAGCTAAATAATTTCAGCTCGCCCAGTCACTAAGAAGTCAATAGGACGCTAATAGCTAATAAAAATGTTAAGCAGAGGGCCATGGTGGCAGTGTGGGGGGTTTACTAGAAGTTAGGTCCCAAGGGAATGGCAAATAAGTTATTTAATAGTCTAGGAAAGTCGCTGCACTGCTGCTGTTGGTGCTGCTACTTCCATTACTACTAGTATTACTGCTGCTACTACCACAACTGCTATTGGGTAAAATTTGAGTACTTACCATAGGCTGAGGACTCCTCTAAACTTTTAACATGTACATTTAGACGTAATCCTCACCACAGAATGATAAGGGGCAGTTGGAACTTCTAATTGCCTCCAATCTTTCCTGCATTCTGTACCTGCCACATGATTTCATCCAGATATCCAGCCTCTTGCCTCCCTCATCTTATCTCAGTCCATTTCCTCCTCACTTTTTCTTTCCCCCGCCTTCCGCAGGCCTGATTTAGCATCCTCACAGCTCTCACGCCGGTATCTTCGATTATTGTGTATCCCTACAATTCCTCTGGAGCTGCCCATCGAATGCCAACCTGAGGTCCACGCCGTAGCCCCGTCTCGGCTCTGCAGTTATGCAGCTGAGTGCTCTGGACAGCGTCACTCAAATATGCTGACTGGCACAGGACCCACTCCAGGTTTCCCATCACAGCAGGGCTTTCAGCACCAGGCTGACCTTCACAGACCTGTCATCAGCTCGGCCTTTTACTTCCTTGCTTGTCAATTTTGCCACATTTGCCACAGTCCACGAGTCATCTACTCAGACAGGTAACAGCCATCACTGTAACAGGGTGAAATTGCTAAACCTAATCATGCCGCTCTTCTACTTAAAGCATTTTAGGAGGAGTAGTGATGATGATGATGATAGGTCAAGTCATTAGGACATAGATCTCAGTGGAAACCATGTGAGTGAGTGGAATCACCACTTTCATAAATGTGTTTGTAGTCATTAATATTAGCCATAAATAGCAATTTCACCAATGGTACCCATCATGGTAGTATTTCATAGGTTCATTTCTATGCTTTAAATTTAAGGACTCAGAAGTTCAGTTTCCCATGCATACACCAGTTGCAGTATTTAACTTTTTATTTAACGAAGACCAGACATTATCTATCATTTCAGAAGAAATGCTCACAAAATGGATTTCTGACCTCAAATTTACACGTTAGACAAAATTCATAATAGACTGTTTCAACATGAAAACCAACGCCCTTTCAAAATACATAAGATGCTTCGATGGAAGTATAAACATCCCCCTCTTACTACTCACCTTATGTTTATTACAGGGCTTTTCAACAGTAAATGCATTCTCCACGGGATTTAATCCTTCCAGGAAAATAAGATTCGTAAGTTAACAGATAGCTCACATTGTTTATCTGTAAGGACGCTTATGACTCAGTGTCACTCAACTTTTAACCTCACAGGTCACCGTTTTTGCTTCTACATTTATGTCCTTGTATATACCAACACCTGAATTTGTCTCTGCTTCTCTAATTAGGAAATTTTAGAGTAAATGTGCTAGTCTGTGTTTTGCCTTCCCATTTGTAAAGGAAATCAGTGACCAGAAGAGAATCTCAGCGCATTCAGGACAGGTTCCTTAGACCGACCAGAAATCTAGAATTTCCTTGAGTTAAAATAATTTTTCAAGACTCCTCTATAGTTGAACTCTGGCTTGAAGCCCCTTATTTATTTATTTATTTATTTATTTATTTAGAATTAATGAAAAGGCTCTTTGTTCCTGAGCACTTCCAATTTAGGCTAAAAGGAAGTAATTTATTTTGTTATATATTCATATGAGCTGGGTTTCAGGAAGCCTTGATATGGTAGGTCAGTGAAACATCTAGATTCATTCATTTTTCTCTTTACGTCTGCTTCTGGAGGAGTCTGTTTTAATCGTCACCAGCATAAGGCCAGAATGCAACAGAGAAAGAATGAGAAGTTTTACCCTAGATGTTCAAGAAAAGTATTTAAAAAAATTCAAAAAATATAAAACACGCTCTGTTTTTGTCTTCTTTGCACATCTGTAACCGGGAGTGAGAGCACACACTTGAATGATGTTTCTTTGGATTTTTGCAGGAGTGACAACACCTTTCAGAACCTACCCTGTTTGTTAATCGAGGGGCTCCTATATCTACTTACGGGGCAAAACTGTCTACGCCTCAGGAGCAAATGCATCGTGTGTTTCATGTCTGAGAGTTAATGGAAATGCCTCGGGTATTAAGCTAAAAAGTGAATCATTATGTCAATTAAAAACATTAATTGAGGTAATTGCAAGGAGATCATAGTTTATATAGACTTTAGTTATAATTTATACAATTATCTTCAGTTATAAAGAAAAAAAATAGTGAAGCTGTTTATCTAAAGTATTTGCCTAACCGAAAATTGCAACTACGGAGAGGCTGCGTACACACACTCAAAATACCAATTTGAACTGGATTTGCCGCAAGTCTAGTTGTAAGCTAATGAAATACCCTGAGGACAGGGTGGTTTGGATAGAAAACAAGGCTTCTAAAAACACGGCATATCGCCAAATCAGATTCCTTAATTTTGACTTCGTCTGAATGTGTCTCATTTAAGTATAATTGCTAACCTCTAACACTACACTCTCCGGTAGGGGAGCCGGAAGGTATTTCTGCACATATGAAATATGAAATCTAGTTCTGACTTTCTTGAGCTAAATATGTGGAATCAAATTTCATCTATAAATCAATGCAAGAAAGGAATAAAACATGAAATAAAAGGGTCATATAACATTCTACATGTACATTTTTCACTTTCTTCTTTGCATTGCCATGAGAAATATAAGCAAGGTTGGTTTGCTGGTGTGTTTTTTGGTGGTTTTGAACATTCATTAGGAACACAATCTCTGCAGCAGACTTCTACCTTCACCACTTACACAGCTGCAGGACCTTGGTTATGTGAGCTATTCTCTTAGCCTCAGTTTTCTTTATCTATAACATGAGAATCTGAAAATAATGCTACCTACCCCACCGATATGTTACAAGGATTAAATGTTCTAATAGCTGTGAAACACAAAGAATAGTGTTTGACATAAAATAAGCATTATATAAATGCTAGCTATTATGATCAGTGCAGAGAAATGTTGTATAATTCATTGTAGGTGTTAGTCATCAGGGGTCCAAAGGAAAAGCAAGGTCAGAGGAAAGAGTCCACTGGAGAGTAATATCCATCCCCTCTTTGTATGTGATGTAGGTAGACCGATGTCCTAAGGGTCATAGCTGGTTATTGCAAGAATAGTTTAATGACAAGAGTGCTCTGTGATTGGGGATGTTCTCTTTCATTTGTTGATTCCCCAGAAAATACTTTTTGGTCTTATAAATCTGTCTTGAGATTTCAACACATGTATTGGAATCCAAGGTGTGTCTGGGTGTGCTTTAGTTATATTTTCCCACGATAGAAGTCTCACTGTGCGTTTAATGCTACTTGCGTATTTGAGAGCTTTTTTCCATTTCATAAAGGGATACAAACTCCAGAAATGTAGGAATTTAAAGTAAATCTGTCTTTTCTCAAACTTGATCTATAATTTTCAGAGTAGAATAGCAGTCTCCTTTCTGCATGTGGAAAGACACAATGATTATATAAAATTATATCCATTCGCACATTTTGCCATTACAGATCAGTAAAATACTGCACTATTTCACATGCACTTTATTGTCTTCAATCTTATTTTGCTATGTAATTTCAAAATATTTCAAATTTAGACAACACATCACAGATTAACATCGAGTGAGAAGCCTTTTCCTTCTACAAATATGTACCTATAAATCAATGACTTGCTATTAAAATGTGTTTTTTCAGAGATCAGTCATATCATGTTCTCTGTGTTATTATAAGATTACTTCTTTATTTATCTGTGCTGCTAAGTTAATTATAAAAGTGCTTGCAGTGAGTGAACATTCTGCTTGCCTAGTCAGCATCTTAAACTAGATTAATCTTCTAGCAACACTTAATGGAAACTAAATCACACATCAACATGCTATAACAATATAATGATGAAACAGCAAGTGAATCCCTCAACTCTTTGACAAGTAATCAAAACCATATTTTGCTCCTATAATTTATAAAGTCAAAATAAGCCTTTATACTTTCTGTCTGCTTTTAAATATAGCAAAATTTTGGAAAATAAACATCATGAAATGCATTTTGCATACACAGTAAACAAACCAAAAAAAGCTGCTTAATTCAGTTATTGGATGAGATTCCAAACAAAGTGGTACTATATTTGATATCATATAACATCATCTCACATGTAATGTCTCTATTTACAGATAATCTGCAGAGCTAGAAATACATACACACACAAAAATTAAATTTGGTTTACTTTTGTTTGTATGTGAATTATTTCCAAAGCATTTCTTGCTGTTGCTGGGTTGGCAGATGATGTTGTCCCCATTTCAAGGGTTCTAATGACCAGGTTTCTATGATCCCGATGGGTCAAATGTTCTCTTTAATTCTAAATGCCAGGTTGGCTCACTTTTTACCCAACCTACTAAACAAACGATGAAAACAATTATCCAAGCCTTGGTCATTTGGCATATAATCTAGAATTTCCCATTTATATTATTAATAACATATGCAGGCTTTTAAGAAAATCTTAAACAAAAAAATTATCAGCAACATAATAAATTTCTGATTAAAGGCTCCATGATGCTAGGACTATGCCAGTTATGGCTTTTTGTTCTCTATAAGCTTACAATCCAACTGGGGACTTAACAGCAATATATGAAGAACTTAAATAGCTCTGCAAAGTAGCCTGAAGGCCCAAGAGGTCTAAAAAGAGCAGGAATGATGGACTTCAGAATAAGTGGCTTGGAGGATAACCTATAGTCAGGATTTCTGGCGTTGCTGATACTTGAGCTAAATTTGAAAGGAGAGGGTAACTTTAATAAACAGATGATAAGAGAAAGATAACTTTAGGTGCAGGATATTGTGGAATATTCTGAACTCTACGGCAGCACCACCCAAGACAATAGTATGACAGGTTATAATGCATGTGCTCTGAAAACATCTTGGAGTTCAAACATTCCCAACTTCAAGTTTCAGTGAGGGTTAATTACTAAGTGTCTCTTTGAAAAATAGTCTAGTTATAGTCTTTATTAAATGAAATTGGCCCCATGTCTTGATGATCACATCAGAATATTAATCTCTTATACATAAAATGCATGTAATATTTTAACTTTTAAAAATGGGAATTCTGAATAAATCTTAGATGACAATAAACAAAAGAACATGACATGAAATCGATTCTTGACAATCCATAAATTTTCTATGTGACCAATTTCTTATTGACTCCGGAAGGTTGTAAAATGATTTATGAAGAATCTGTGTTGTTTTCAAAATTGTTACCACACTTTCCCTACCTTTCTCTTTATAAACCTTATTTCATGTGATTCTCACCCAGTGTTGAACAAAAGTAAAAACAAATATAGCAAAATTAAGCTAAATAAACAAAAATTATATATTGCAAAAGTAATATAAATTTATGGGCTATCAATACACAAAACAGCTATATTTTTGCCACAGTAAAATAATAACAAAGGTAATAATAAATAATAGGTCTCACCTATTGAGGGCCAAGTCTCAGCCACTTTACATGGGTTAGCACATTTATTCCTTAGGACAACATTAGGTGTAAGGTGGATATACTTTTATTGTCACCATTATATAGTTAAGAAGCCTGAGGCATAGCAACATAAGTTATTTGATTAAGGTCACAGAATTAATAAGTGTTAAGTGCTGGGAATAAGCTGGCTCCAGCTTCCTGAGTGTTGGGCCACAGTGCAGGATGTTTAAATAAGATGCTGCTCTTGGATCAAACCTCCTCTTGGAAGACCAGTAGCTCTGCTACCTGGCTGCACACGAGAACAGTCCCTGAAGCCTGAACCAGAGGCCTTGAACCAGATGGCCATGCTCACACCAACAGTTTCTGATACAATGGATAGATCTGTGGTAGAGTCTGTGCTTCTGTAATTCTAAAAATCTCCACAGGCAATTCTGAGGCACACTTCTGGAGTTGTGAACCTTGCTGGAGATTCTTTGTTAGCCTGCAGCAATGTGGCATCTAATGGACATGTCATATCCTAGACTAATTGACTGTATTGTATTTGCCACCCTTCATTAATCCACATAAGGGCAAATTAAAGTTGAATGAACCGAGACAAATATTTCCAACATTTTTTTCAATATACTTTACAATATATATTAATTTTGAGGGGATAAAATGTCTCTTTTTTAAATAATAAGATTTTCTTATTCTGTATCTTTGTGTTAGATAAAAATGAACTTCTCGTCTAAAAAGTAATCCAGGTGGCATCAGAGTCAGTTAAACAAGACACAAGCAAATAAGCTCATTTTACTATGAGATTTGCTATAAGTCGCTAAGAGAAAAAACAAACATACTTTCTCAAAAAAGAAGTTATAGCCAAATTGGCGTAAGCAGGTCTATTAAGTAAATTAAAAACTTAACTCCCAGAACAATAGCCACTTAAAACCAGGGAAAAGGAACCAGTAACTTTAAAGAAGATACTAGTAAGCATTGGTGAAGCTGAACATTTTTAAATTCCACGTTGAACTCTACTTTTCCTGCATATACTCTATAGAGTTGGAGGGGAAAAAATGTTACTATAGTAATGAGCAAATACTCATTTGATGTCTGACCCCTTAACTTTTTATGGTTAAGCAGTATCATATATTTGCAAATATTAAAAACTCACTGCAAACTTAGATGTTTATGGGTTCAGAAAAGTGATACGTGCCTTGATTACATTTTTTTCTCAGCTAAGAGAATGTCAGTGAAGGCAGCAGCTTCCCGAGGCAGATCAGTGCCATCTAGTGGCAAAACTGGTTAACAACGTTCCTGATGAAATAGGTAGAAGGGGCTTATGAGAAGTCTACCTAGGAATGAATTTTAAAATGTGCATTTACTTCTTAAAGAGATTTACTTCAATATGTAATAATAAAACAAATATGCAATAAATCCACTAAAATAAAAGCTTAATATTTAACAATTTAGTAAAGAATGGGAAATTTTATGTATCTAAGAAATAGACAACATATGAAAAATACAAAAAGTAGCTTTAATAGATAAACAAGACCTCACACTGGGAAAATATAATCTAATCATTTAGAAAAATAGTAGACAAAAGCATGTTTTCTGTGTCAAAATTGTGCTCAAGGTTATTATAAATAAGATGACTAACAATTCACAATGAAGAAAGACTTTTTATGTTTTTTTATAGGGTGGGTTAAGCAAAAACTCGATAAAATTCCAGAATATGATATTTAAGATAGAGGAGAGGTCACCGAGCAAAATACTTGATAACCATGAGATTTTATGAAAAGCTATATAATTTCTCTCACTGTAGATCTTAAATAATAAAATTAAAAACATCCCTCTGGAAATGTTTGTGAACTGTCTTACCTTGAGGGGAAAGGAATGGACTGGGTGAAATTAAGTTTCCTTTCAGGCTTTAATTGTATTAAAAGCCAAGCATCCTCTCTCATAATACATCTTTTTGGTTTTGAGATAATATGACTGTTTGACCCAGCTGAAGTTCTGCCTTTTGTTAGATCTTTTCCTGAGACTCCAATTAACTTTACAAAATTTCTATTCAGGGAAAAAAAATCCAGGCAAAGGATTAATTTAGCTAACAATGCTGTAATAGAAAAATCTCTGTAGGAGCTTTTTCTGACCTATTCCAGGGACTTTGCCAACTCAAATGCTGGGATGAAAAAAGGCTCTTCATAGCCCAAGAGATAAGGGAAAAAAGAAAAAACCATCACATCAGATTCAATTGCTCTTAGAGGAATTCAAAAGAATCCAAAATAGTCTTAATGTCTAAAAATGCCACATTTTCTACCTAGAGACTAGGATCCAAAAGGGTGCAGCAGGTTGACTGCTCAGCGATGTAATTTTCTCAGCCTGATGGGGAAAGCTTTTATATGTTCCCAAGGAGCTATCAGAAAAAGCGGAAGGATTCCTTTTCTCAGCCACTCGGAGAAGCCCTGTGGGTCTGTGGCACATGAGGCCTGGGCAAGACCAGGCTTGCAGCTCCTCTTGCTCCCAACCTTAGTCAGATGACTGTTCTGGCCAGCCTCTGAGATACAGAAACAGCTGGAAGTCCCTTCCTTTTCTGTATTTGACTTAAAACACTCTCTCTTCAGTTTGGCACTTTGTTCCTTTCTGGACTTGTATTAACAACACCATGAAATATCAAAAAAGAAAGAAATGTAGGAGACTGTGATGTTACCTTTTTAAATTTAAATTATTTTTAATTTTCTCACTGATGAAACCAACGGTTTTAAAACTTTTAAGAAACCATTTTTGCATGGACTATCCTCAGATGATACCTCATGTATCAGGTATAAATGAGAATTATATGGTTATGATTAGTCAATAAATTTTACCTGGAAGATCACATAGATAAAATATATGTAATTAAATCACGACTACTAACACTTTGCAATGAAAGCTACCAGAGTGTCACCGAGTCCAAGGCCTACACAGACACATACTCACATCTACTAAGGCATGCACACATGCACACACATGTCCACATGTGCACACCCATGCACATATATACACACACATATACATGCACACACAGACATATTTACCCATATATTTTTTTTGTTTTGACTTACATATTTACCCATATATTTCTTTTTTGTCTTGACTTGCAAGTTGAAAGCCACAATCTCAAGTGTGCAATAAAAATAATTATTTCAGTGATCACTTGCCAAAAAGCAATTTTTATCATACATTCTGTGGTCCAAATTCTGAAGGATTAGACTATAGTAAAAGCTAAAGAATACCTTAAATCTAGTGAATTGTTAAATTCTAGAGAACAGAATTTCTAACTTGTTGAAAATTATATATATAGACATATATTTTCATAATTTAATAATGTGTTCTCTGTGTTTCAATGATGGTGTGGCAATAGTTTTGGTTTTGTCATTTGAACTTTGTCATTACTTTTGAGAAATATCTCGTTAGTTAAATAATTACTGTCTCTTCATGACGTCCATATGCATTTATCACACTCTGATTTTTCTCCTTTCCTCTAATTTCAGCTTTATTTACTTAAATTTGACTACTACTTGGTTCTCCAGCTTCTCCCTACCTTCCTGTCTAACTGGCAACGTGAAGCAGCCAATTGTGGGGATTAATCGATTCAGTCGTGGGGTGGTTTTGCTCCTTCACCACACTTTTTTCTCTTTTTATATAAAATATCTTTAGTATCAAAAAAGGGGATATGGGTAATACTTTCAACAATAAAGAGAAATGAAAAAATACTTTTATCTAAAAAGGCATTGCCATCAAGAACTCATACGAAACATTTTTTACAGTTATTCATACTAATCATGTAACAGAAAAAGACGCTTAATAAACCTGTGTGCCTCCAGAATGCACATTTCCTTTTGGAGGAATTGGCTGTGGTACCTGATACAGCTCTGAAAGTCATAAGGGTAAATCTTCATGGAAATAGTACCCTCGGGGGCTCTCTTCTCTCCTAATACCTGAGGGCAACATCCATTCTGGCTGAGTGTTCAAATTACAGGTTCAGCCATTCTTCAGTGTAACTGTGGCCCCTTTCATGTTTCAGTTCCCCCACTCAATTCCCAAATAGGACTAAATAAGAATTGAACCAGAATTTCTAGTCCTTAGAATCTTTTACTTCCATCTTACCTGTCGGCCCCCCTCCTTGCTTCACACTTCCTTTCCTTTCACAAATAAAGAGCGAGGCGCATCCATGTCCAAGGCCGCTCTTCACCAGTGCTCTTGGTATCCCTTCTCACTTGCTTGGCAGAGCCACAACCCTGCACCCCTGGAGCCTTTGGCCTTCACACCTGAACATCCAGGCTAAAATCCTTGTTGACAACCATAACTTTGTCCAACAAGGACAAGAGAATGCAGTTCTGCAGAGGAATAGGCGCTCCTTCCCCTATTCCTCATGGTTAGACGGTGCCCCATTTGCCACTCAGCCTGAAGTCCTGGCTCCCTCCCTTTGCTCTATCACAACGGACCTTCAATTTTATAAACAAACAGAAGCCATAGCATGAAGGTGCCACCAACTGCCTTCACTGATTCCGTCAACTTGCATGATCTTTACTTTCATTTTTATCTCTCCCTTCTATTAAAATGGTATTGATTGTATTTTCTTTTAGGATATTTTAATATTATCCTAAATGATCTTAATCAGTATATTCTCCCTCTACTTCTCCATTGGGTTACATCAACTCCAGACTTCTTAGGACCTGGAAATTTGGATTATACAGGGGTTGGCAAGAGTAGGTTTACAGTGGCACTGTGACATTCTTTTGAGTAAATAAAGCTACTGCGATCATCATAACCTGCAAGTCTGTTTCCACGCCAACAACTGTAAACCTAGGCCCACCCCTGTATGCTCTCACCCTCTTTCTTTGAATTCTCCCCGTAGAAAGGCTGGTCTCGCTCACTCCAGAGGCTTGGCTGCTGTTGAGTAGCCAAGCAACAGGGGTAAGATACTTAACGTCTCTGAAACTCAGGTTCTTTAACTCTACAATGGGAATGTCATGGCAGATCCCTCACCGGAATGGGGTAAAAAACATGAGAACAAAGGTAAAAAGTTGACATGAAACTTTTGATAATGTTTTGCTACCAGTATACTTTCCAACAGGATTCAAATACACCTGCCCCACTGTGGGTGTGGGAGGACAGCAGACTGCCTTCCGCTCCGCACCCCCTTTTTCATTCCCCTTTGATCTCACCCTTCTAACTCCCTATGAACCTCTTAAAAGAAGTGCTCTGTCTGCTTCACCCCGGACTCGCCTGCCAGCCTACTCCCTCTGGCTGGGACAGTCCTCTCTGCACTGCAAGTCCTCATAAAAGTGACCAACATCAGCTCCCTGGTCAAAGACCCTTATTTCTTGTTAAGACTTAAGAAGGTTGGGCGAGCCCTGCTTACTCTTCTCCTCTCTTTTCCTGGCTCCTTTGGACTCTGCTCCCTGCAGAATGCCCGGCACTCTGCTGGCACCTGTGCATGTGGTGGTCACTGATAAATGTGTTGCGTGACTTCGCAACCCACACGAATGCGAGCTCCAGGGTCGGATTCGCCAATGATTTCCACAGCCTTCGGTCTTCTAGGTGATTGCTTCACTTAAGAAACAGCTGAAGTGCTGAATTCCTTCTAAGGCACTTAATTTCATCTGAGATTCCTGGGAAGAGCCTAAACCCACGTTAGTCTCTTAACAATACTCTATATTTAGGAAGTCCTGGAAACAGAGGGAAGCCCTTAAGTTTACATTATGTAGCTCTCAAAGCTGTTGCACTTGGTCAGAAATAGGAAACAAATGGTGAGACACATTTCCACGAAGGCTCAGATTACGCTATTTTGCAAAGTTTAAAATCTGCCCATCATTATCCATAAATTGCAGCTATACATTATAATTACTTAATCTACATTTCTTGTTAAACATCTAAATTATGTCACTTCATCAATTTAAAGGAATTACATGATTAGGTGTAATTATTCTAAATAGCTGAACACAATTAAAAACTCTTACACGCAGGAAGTGTCATATATAGGATGTTAATTTTTTTTTTTTTTTAGGATGTTAATTTTTTGTTCTCTCTCTCAGCTCAGTGTCTTTGGTCTCTATCACAAGGAGATAAAGGCTGGCTCAGTTTAACTGGAATGAGGGAATTTCCAGCTTTCAGGCGACCTCTGGCTCGGGGGCCAGCTACAGCCATTCTCTCCTTACAGTAAGCACATTTCCCCCACAAGTTGTGCAGTTCAAGTCCCTGAAGCTGATAACTGGTAAGATCAACTGCAATGATGCTGACTCTGATATTTTGTACTGCTTGAGGGTCGAGCAAATTTGCGCAAGACTGAGAGTTGGAAGTTTATCTTCAGATTTCGCAGCTTTGGACACTCGCCAGGCTGCTGTGTACTCCCCTTCAGCGGTGAGGAAGGGAGGTGCAGTGGCTAAGCGCACGACAGCCAGGTGTCTGCTTTAAATTCATCGTTTCCTAGAATGTGTGACTTTAGTCAGTCTTTCAACTACTTGATCACTTTGTTTATCTATAAAATATGATGATGAAGAGGAACAATAACTGTGAGTAATAATAGCACTTCCTTTTGGAGATCTGAGCACATAGTAGGTGCATGATACGATTCAAGGCCCCTTCCCCAGAGGCCTTCCATGGTCAACATGGTCCACTCTTCTCACAATTTGCAAATGACTATTGTGCTTTCATTAGTTTAATATAGTTCTCTTTTATGAAAGAAAGCAGGGATCATACTTTTTTGTGCCAGTCCACTGCCAGCACATAGAGAACTCTGAATGAATCAATGAATAAATGATGAATGAATGATATAAGCTTCCTTTCTTTTCTGTACTTTTCTCTTTGACTTCCCTTTATCTTTCCCCACAACTAGATAAACAATGTTTTTTTCATAGTTACCTGATAAACTCATTCACACTAAAGTGCTAGAGACCCTTTGCAGGGTAACAAGAGAGACTTTGTGGAAAATAACTTTTCAAAGATATTTGCAAACTATTGAGAAAGTGATAAATACTATTACTTTCATCTGCACATTAAAAGAGGGTAGATTGCATAGCAATCCATAGAAACAGACATTCAGTAGTCTCAATGACCTGCCCAAGGGTCAGAGACAGAGTTTTCTGGGGGCTCAGAGCTCCCACAAAGCAACCTCCTAACCTTCTGCCAGGTGTGTTTATTATGCCTGAGAAAGGCAGGCCCTAACCACAGGAACTTGTTCTAATGCTGCGAACACCCACTTCTCTCCCCCTCAGGCCCCTCTGCGCGTGTCTTCCTCCCCCACAGCCGGCTCTGACTTCAGCGTGGCTTACACTGCCTGTCCTGACTTTGCCATTTCACCCATTCCGGCTGGTTTTGCTCATGACTCACCCACAAATAAATTACCTACAGGGAGGCCTTGCTTTTAAGCACAAAGATAACCCTAAAGAGACTGAAATATTGCTTGTTTTTTTTTTTTACCTATAAAAGGTTTATTTTTTCAAGAAGATTCATGGTAGTAATTACTTAATACCTCCTCCTGTGTGTTTTTAAATGTTACTTAAATAATGCATGTTTAATTCCCACAAAACTTTAGAAGAACACCTTCAAATCCCTGTGAAGTCATACCATAATATTCACAACATACAAGGCTATCTAAATAGTGTAGGAAATGAGAAAATCTTATTTTATGTATGCATCATCCCAATTAATGTGCCTTAAACCAACTACATAGGTCAATGTAAAGATACAAGAGATCCACGAATCTCAGTTCAGGAAGATACTGTTCTCCCCCCCCCCCCCCCCCAAAGATAGCAAGCTATAGAAAATCTGCAAATCCTTAGTCACATAGAAATCTAAGTTTCCCATGGAGACAGAATATAATATGGGAAAACCCAATAAGTTCCATGTGTGAAATCCCTTTGGCCCACTTACTCAAGCAACTTCCCTCACACATTTGGAGAGAAGTCAGCTCATAGCACTTACTGACCACCAAGCTTCCAGTCTGAGTATAATTCTCAATATATTTCAATAAGAAGATCCCAGGACCGGGACAACCAAAATCCACAGAGAAGAATAACCATAAGTGGCCCCTTCCCTTTCCTGACTCTCTGCTGTGACCTCATGTAATGCTCACAAAGGGAGTTTGACAATCCTTTGCTTTGATTTTCACAAGTCCAATGAGAACAGGCCTATTTTCTATTTTCTACCTTGTTGTGCCATCTGAGGGTCAGTGAGAGAACTTCTCAGAAAAGTTTTTATTAAACTGTTAGATTTTATTTAGCCAGTATGTGATCATTTTCGCAGTCTCTTACTTCTTGCAAATTTTAAAGAGGGTGTTTGTTTGTTTTGGTGGGGTCTTAAATAAATGTTCTGAATGACCAGGAGGTCTGTTTCCAATATTATGCCTTTGTAGAAAGCCCATTATAATGTGAAACAGTATGTCATTTATATTCCTTAAGTTTGTTCGGGTGAAAATAAAATCTTTACCTAAAATAATTCACTAAATTGGTAATTCTAAAAGTTTTGCATGTTGTTGCTAAATTTGAAAGTTAAGTAAAATATAGGCAAAATATAAATTAAAAATATTAGAGGGAATTTTCAACACCTGATAGAATTGGGAGAGGATCCTGTCGTGCTTAATTTTATGAGCACATGAAAGTTCATATTCTACATTTTTCATGCTTATATTTAAGAAGAGGAAAATATTTAAAAAATCCTATTCATAGTTTAATTGCATCTTTGAATGGTAATTAACTTTTATGTGGTATTTTTCACACATTGTTTCATTTTCTCCTTGCAATAGCCCTATACCTGGGTAAGACAATTATTATATAACTTCCATATTTTTTTCTGGTCATGTATCCATAAAATGGCAATGCTGGGATTGATATCCAAGTCTTTCCAATTTTCTATAATAATTACTTCCTACCTTCTCAATTTCCTTAACAGAGTGTTATGATTCATATTCGATGAAAATAAATATTTAATCAGTCTTCAAGATATGTCTTCTGGAAATATATCTCAATATCTATTTCCAAGAAGATAGACTTGAAAGTTTCAAATGAATATAAGTAAATGTATCTTTAGAGAATTGAGAGACATCTAAAAGTAATTAAAGTATCTATTATGTAAATATATTCAATTTATCTAGAAGTTGGAAAATGATGCATGAGAGAAAACGAAGTAGATAAGAAAAGTCAGGTTATTCATAGTAAATATAAATCTGGTTTAGGAAATTTTGAATTTATATAAAGGCACAGAACACCAAAATACAAATCACATGTACAAACAATATATGTAGAAGGACTATGAGGTATAATGGGTAATGCATGAATATTGAGGATTGAGAAAGTATAAGAGAAAAAACTAATGTCCTTTCAGGCTTTTATGAACTTGAATGTTTGTGTCCCCTCCAAATTCTATGTTGAAACATAACCCTCATGCCTGTATTTGGAGATGGAGCCTCTAAGGAAGTAATTAGGGTTAAATGAGGTCAGATGGGTGGGGCCCTGATCCAGTAGGATTAGTGTCCTTATAGGAAGAGATAGCAGAGAGCTTGCTTACTCTCTGCCTCCTGCTTGTATCAAAGAAGAGGTCCTGGAAGCACACAGCAAGAAGGTGAGCTTCCGAAAGTCAGAAAGAGAGCTATCACCAGAAATGAGATTTGCTAGCACCTTGATCTTGCACCTCCCAGCGCTCAGAACTGTGAGAAAACTGTTGATTAAGCCACCCAATCAGTGGTATTTTGTTATAGCAGCCTGACCTAAGGCAGAGGCTGAAGTTATGTTTAATACTAAGGTTTATATATATATTTTTAACAGAGAAGTAAATCCTAACTCCTTCATTTTTATTTTAAAAAACAGACAACTGTTCAATATCTGTTACTAGCAAGAAACAAAGCTAAAGATGCCTGCTTCAATTTGCTTCATGCCTAAAGTATTGCTTTTCATTGTTAAAATAAATGTTTTTGCTCCTATGTGTAAGCTATGTGTATCTTGACTAGGTCCCCAGTCTATAATTTATTCTTTTATTTTGTCTTGCTTCTGACCCAGAATATATGTAGCAGATGAACTATAGATTATGATCTCTTTTACAATACTTGGAAGACTGTGTTATTAATTCTGAACAGCTTAAAGAGGAGGGGGGTAACACATCACAAATATTTCTCTATTGTCATTCTTCATAAGCATGCCTAGTCAGGGGAGCTGTATCATTCTGTAGTTTACAGATACAAAGAATGACTACAATTCTTCAGGGAAAAATAAATATATTTTGAAATATTGAGCCACTGAAATTCTTCCATTTCCCTAAAATTATGGCTTTGTATTTGATCTTCAGTATTTACAATAGAGTAGCTTCCAGGTTAGCTGACAAAAATCTTCTGAAGTGAATACATTGTGTGCAATTTAACCCAGACCCTGACTGAATTAACTTACCTTTGAGTCTTCCTTGGCTATAAAGCCAAGAGGGGGCTTAGCCTTCTAAGGATCTTTTAGTTCAATAAAAGCTCTCAAATGCAAAATTCAGCATTCTGGTTCCCTGTATGCATTTAAATCATCCTTTGGGAAGCTTGAGATCTATAAACCAATCAACTAATTACCCTTATCCATTGATGCTATTTTCTCTTATGCATCACTTCCATCTGGGGGTTTAATTGGCTTTTTATCTCATATTGACTATTTAATAGGACCATCATTCTTATTTTTATTTAGTAATTATATAATAAGTTTTTATTAAAAGCCAAAGCAAGTCTCAGTTAACTATTAAAGAACTACATAGAAAATAGATGGGAAGGAAAAGGCCTTTTAAAAAGCGGAATAGAAGAAAAAGTATCAGTCTGGAGCCTTTTCAGTGTGAAATTTAGGGTTGTTCTTTTACTGCCTAGAGGCTGATGTTTCAGCTGAATTTATCACCCAATTCCAATGACAGTTTCTCATATGTTAGTACCTTGTGAAATACAGAAGTGAGTATCTAGTTAAGATTCTGAAAATGATTTCGCAGACACCTGGATTAAAAAGATAATAAAATAAATATTCTTACAGCTCAGGCATTCTTTCAAATGAATATATTTAAAAATAAAACGACAGGTACATGTTTTAAAATGCAAGACTTTTTCTCTTCTTTATAAAGAGGAAACCTATCCCCAATCTACTTAATGACAATGACCAATGAAAATAAGCAATTAATTTAAAATAACAACAAAACTTTGTACCTGGTTTTCACATTTATTTTTTTTTTGTAGGGGCAGTCATTAAAATATGAATGATTTGGGCCAAATTTGATAATATTTGAACAATAACATGTGTGCATATTTTAAATGGCCATGCATAAAATGATTAGTTGTCATATAAGCTGGCATTTGATACACAAGCATGTACCACCTGTAAAATACTTTAATGGTATCACTGCTTAATTTTAGTATTTAGTCTTATATGAAGATGCAGTGCCTCAAACTCAAGATTTAAGAAATTTTTTGTCATTTAAAAAATTTAATATTTAGGCCCTGTCTGGGTAGCTAAGTTGGTTATTGCATCTTCCTGATACACCAAGGTTGCTGGTTTTTGATCCTCAGTCAGGGCACATACAAGAATCAACCAATGAATATATAAATAAGAGGAGCAACAAATCTATTTCTCTCTTCTCTTCCTTTCTCTCTCTCTCTAAAAATCAATTAAAAAATATCCTCAGTGAGGATTAAAAAATTTAAAACTATAAGAGATATGTATTTAAAGTGTACTTACAGTATACTTTTTGCATTTGTCCATTTTTTAAAATTCATTTATTCAACATTTATTTATTCAATGTTATTTACATTTAAAACATTGTCCTAAACATCACAGGAAAACAAAGTTTAAGTCAACAAATACATTATAAAAGAGAGTGAATTAAGTGGCACAAATTGGATATGATCTAGAGTTCACACATGGGAAAGACATCCCTTAGTTGGAGGGACAGTGGAAGTTTCATTGGGTTCTATGGGTTGTCAAGGTTCATACAATTTGATAGATACAAGAAAGATAGGTTTGGGGAGATGAATAAAGGTAACAGAGTAGTGCTAGAAGGACTGAGTCTACTGTGAAATGGGCTCCAAAGAGCGGTATAATCAGCAGCCCAAAGGGATGGCCTGAAATCATTCCTTCTTCTCATACAATAAGATTGTTACTATTGATTAGACAGAAGACTGCACGTCCATGCCACTCCCAGGACAACAGCAAAAGGCTCAGTAACAAAAATTATTTTTCAGTTCTAGAGCTCAGAGTTGAAACAGTCACCAGTTAGCCCTGAAGATAGACATGGTCGATTCCTTCCAGAGAAACGCTATGCTTCTTAGGGGCCCTCAGGGCTGCGACTCAGCTGGGGCCAGGAAACTAGAGCTAGAAGTTAACTGTTCGATATCACACAACCAGAAATGATAGAACTAGATCTTAATCCCAAGCCTTTTATTTCCCAAATCCTGTTTCATACCAAATAAAGTTGAATATTCCAAACCAACTAATGTGAAATAAATTTGTTGGAATATTAGAAGCATAGATCAAGTTTGAAAAGTACCTACTTATATAAAGCTACCATAAGGAGCTTGAAAGCTGATAGGGCTTTCAACAGAGAGTCACAAACAGGCACGAGTCTTTTAAAGCAGCATTTTCCACCTATGTTCATAATTGTTTATTCAAGATATAAAGCAGCAGTTGACCACTGAAAACTGAAAGACTTAATTAAGTACCCAGAACTGAAAACTTTTCAGTTGAACATTTGAGAATTTGAGATGTTTCTCTTCAGTTCTGCTAGATAATAATATTATAAATTTTATTTAGGAAGTCATTTTTACAAAAATGACTATAGAAAGATGTGAAACTATGAGATCATAGCTGGTTTGCATTTGAGGTTTAAAATAAATAGGAAATCCTTAAGAGCTTTGTCAAAAGTACATTGCAAGTATACATTGCATTATAGACCAGGTGTGGGCCTGAGCACTGTGAATTTTCATAGAAATTAGAGGCCAAGATACATCAAACTGTATGGTGGGTTCTCTTTGCTGTGGTATTCAGGACCTACATTACACATCGTTTCCAATCCATGTACCTTTGCTATTTTAGTTGAAATAACTAAAGGTGTGTTATTTTAGTATATAATTGCACTATTTAAAATATTTTTAAAATATCTTAATTTTCTTTGTTTGAATATAACTAATTTTTTTAATACTCAGCCTATTGGAAATCATATAAAAACTGCACAGTCTTTCTTACTTCCCAAACCTCTGCACTCCATTTAATACTAGCACATCTAGCTAATGAGGAAGGGTTAACAGAGGCCAGCTTTACGACTAGGAACTCATGATGCTTGTCTTCAGAAGATTTTTCCCTCAAGCTCTTCCTCTCATGTGTTTTATGGATGCCTAAAGTTCCGTAATTTAAATGCTTTCATTTGCTCCATGTCAAAATGAAAGTATGTGATGGGTAGTATTTTAAATCTAGTAAGAATTAGTCTAATAGTTCCTTTTCAAACTTATGTTTAATTGAGGAGAGCACTAAAATGGATGAAGAGGTTATTTCCAATGAAATCAAGAACAGGTGACAAAGACCTAAGGTAACCTTTGCCTAACGGCAGAAACACATACAAGCAACAATAGCGCTGTTTGCGGGAAATAAAAATACATAATTAGATCATCAAGCAAAATATATTACAGAGCTCTAAAATGCTAAGATAATTAAGAAGTCAACCTGCTGAGAAAGGCAAGTTTCAACCAACTGAGCAGACCTGATGTCTGCTTATTGTATTTGTGGCCTTTTAAAAATATATTCTTTTCATCTTTATGTAGTGACAGCCATAATTTAATAAGAAGAGAAAAAATACACACCTCTTTCAAATAAATGTCAAACTGTATTTAAAGATGTTATTTAATCTGTTGCCAGGGTATTAAAAAGTTCATTATTCTGACACCTAAAGTGTTCTGGCAGAAATTAAAAATTTAACAGCTTTTTCTCCAGTAATTTCTTGATGGAATATAGTGTTATACAAATAACCCAAGCCTGCCAAATATCTTTGAGGAAACAGCATGGGTATTTAGATAATGTTTCTCCTTAAACAATTATTCTAATACAAAATGATTTTTAGTAGTAGTTGGGGACCTAATTGAGCAATGAGCAGAAAAGCCATTGCAGAACCACTTTCCATTAGTTGGAACTGCACCTCTTTTATTTTAAAATATTACCACCTACTTTATTTCTAATTAATTTATTAGATGTAGTTTCTGCCCAGCACACATGTTTATCTTCTCCATTATACTAGTGCGGTATATTATTTTGGCAGTAGTTTCACTTAGTAATTCATCAGAGTTTGCGCTGATGGAGAAAGGCGGTCGTTAAGAACAGCTTAGCACTGCTCACTCGATAATATGCACTCTGTCTCTATTCAGAGCCTAGCCGCACGTGTTCTGTTGTTCCAGCCACCTTTGCTGTTCTCTCAATTTCATATTGAGTGATGTGTTCTTGCTAGCACATCAGGGAAGATAAATCTGAACATTTAGAATGTTTAAGATTTGATAATCCAAGTAATATAGACAAAGGACTTGACTATTTCAACAAAGCAGATTAGCAGGGTTTGTATAACAAGGTAAAAACACAGCCTAATTGCAAGGATGGCTCTGATGGTCTCTTCTGCAGCTCCCCAGTGCCTCACCAGCCTACCTCTGGCCACGCTTTCACCTCCTATACGCACCTTCACTTTTGATGGCAGAGAAAGTCAATATTTAATGTGCTTTTGAGTTATATATTTGTTTAAAGCACTAACAGAATCAACGTCTCTTTCACACCCAGACACACACACACACACACACACACCCTCTTCTGTCCACTTTAGGCCTTAAGCAGGGCTTGCCATATAGCCATCCAGAATTGAGTAACTAGCCTGGGAAAACTTCCCCCAGCCCTCTGCTCCCTCCAAAGCATAATGTGCGCGCCTTGCCCATGTTCCATGATGAAGCCCCAGCAGGCTTGCTTTCCTAGCGGCGCTTTCCCCTCAGTGCTGATACCACCCCATCCCACCCCAGCAAAGTCGATTGTGCTCTAATCCTCAAAATGTCGCTCTGTGTTCATCTTATATATAAATTCACTTGATGAGGTGAGGAATCCATGACTACTTCTGAGGACATATTTACTTTTCTCTTCATCTTCACAAGAGCGTTCCAAAGTCTATTCTAAAACACTGATTAATAAGGCATTTTACCCAACTAGCCTAATATCTTTCTCTGTAGAAGTCCATTACTTATTGAAGTTATCAGATGCTCTCTTTAGAGAGCTATCCTATTATTTTCCTATTTTTAACTGCATGCATTAAATTTTTATTTTCATGTCTTTATATTTTATATACTCAGAAGAGAAGTAAGCATTCTGTGGAAATGACTGTTTGTAATAAGCTTTTTCATTCTCCACACAATGCAGCCTGACTATTGGTGCATAATATAATGATAAAAGCGTGGGGCAGGGAAACACCTGAACTCTTGCTCCAGCTCTATTTATGTGCAAACTTGAGCAAGCAATTTAAGGCCCAAACTTCAGTGCCCTCATCTATAAAGTGAGTTTAATAAAGCCTCCCTGCCTACTTCCCTAACTAATGGCGAGGACCAAAGAATCCTAAATGTTTCCCATGTGCTTTGAAGACATTACATCAACATAAAAATCATTAACATAGTGGATTCCCCACAAATAATTTAAATTTTAGAAAGGCAATACCTGATGAACTCTCTTCATAGGTTCTCTGTAGATTATTTCGTACAACACCATACACATACAAGTACCTTGTATCTCAGCTACCATCAAAATAGTATCAACTCTTAAAGAACAGAATCAGACAGGACTTTATAGATTATCTAAGCCAACCTTTTATAGATGAGAAAATGATTGTATAAAAGGAGTAAAAATGTCTTTCAAGTCAAGATACTGATTAATGACTGTTATTGCTCTCCATTGCCTCTTCACACCCTCTCTTGATAGAATAGCATATCTAAATTATTGCCACAGCTTCATGGTGGCAGAAGGTACTTTTCCAACCCTTTGAGCTTGGCCACATGGCTTTCTTTAGCCAGTGGGACATTAGTAGACATGATATAAGCAGAGAATTAAAAAGTGAATCTAATTTTTGATATGCTTGTGTGCTGCTGTAATATCTCTGAGCCCAGTATGTTTCAAGGCATTGCCCCTCGAAATCAGACCCAGCATGAAAAGATCTGACTCTATCTACGACCTGCTACCAAACCTAGATTGCATCTCAGTTAATATTTACCTTTAATTGATATTTACCTTGTAATCCAAAAATCTCAATGCTATATTTCTGTAGCTTATTATAATAATCCAGACTTGTATACTCTTAATAATATGGCTGAGAATAACACTATTTTTTATAAGATAATAATGTAAAATGAAGCTATGTTTATACTTATATTTATTAAATATCTAGCACATTCATAGAAATCAAGACCAGTGATCTGTGCATTATATCACAGGTTTTCCAAGTATTTCCACCAGGCCAGCAACATCAAAATGGCCTGAATCTTACTAGAAATATAAAATCTTGATGCCCACTGCAGACCTACTGAGTTCAGAAACCTTAGGGGTGGGTCCATAATATGGTTTTATCAAGCTCTACATGTGATTCTGATGTATGCTAAAGTTTAAGAAACAATGCTTATAAGGTCATTTACTTAATCGCTATTGTAATAAAATGAAAAGATGTGCACATCTGTTCCACTACAAACCATGACCAGCACCAAAATGCTTTCTCAACTCCTTTTATTTCCTCTAGATCCATTTTCAATTTTCTCCATTTTTCAATCTCATCCTGTTACCTCTGTTTATCATCTGATCTCTATTCATCGAGAACAAAGAGAGGTTCCTTTCCTTGCGGGTCTTTCATCCGGTTTATTACTTTCTCTCTACCTACCTTTCATTCCTTTCCTTCAATTACAGGAAAAGATTGTCATATCTCTTTCTAAGGCTGCATTCTTCCCAAGTGTATACAACCTACAAGAGTTGTCCATATGTATTTCTTTCCCTTCTCTTATCCCTTCTTATTTTCAAATGCATAGTATGAAAAACAATATGGTGAAATCTATCTTTCCAACTATGAATTGATTAGCATTCATTGCTTCAATATCTTACCATATACTCAAAATTCCTTGCTATGTAATGTCTATCCCTGTCACACTCCTGGAATTTTGTAATTTCTTGTGAGGTTCTTGGTAAATTTTCTAGCAGTTTCCAGTTTGCATTTTGTTAAGCTTTTAGCCAGTTCCAGTTTGCATTTTGTTAGGCTTTTCTCAAGCAATTTTATCTCCTTGAAATTGTCCTCACATAATCTAGCATAATCTATCATATTGTGTGACATGCAGAGTGAGTCCATCGATGGCCCCAAATAATGGCCTCCCTGTATCCTGTTCTATGCTATGTGACTTTGTAGCTCTTTCTATCAAGAGGTGAAGTCTATTTTCCCACCCTTTAAATCTGTGCTGGCCTTTTGACTCTTGCATTGGCCCATAAAATCCCACAGTATACAAGTTCTGAGTCAAGGCCTTAAGAAGTCTTTAGCACTTCTGCTCTTTCTCTCTTGAAATGCTGCCCCTGCCATGATCAAGAGACTGAGCGAGCCTGCCTGGGAAAGGCACCACGTGGAATGGACTCAGATAATCTGACTGAGCCCTTACTGGACTAGTCAGTCTTCAGCTGGCTTTTTAGTCGATTGTAGATGCATGAGTGAGCCCAGCTAAGTTCTGGCAAATGTGAGCTAGATCAGTAGAGGCACCCAGCTGCCTCCAAACTTTTGTGAAATAATAAGTGTGTTTTGTTGTAAGCCATACATTTTGGGATGATTTGTTATGCAACAATAACTGATACAAAAATAAAAGTTTTTTCAATAGCATAATTCTTGGTTCCGGTTGTTACTATCACTGTTTCTCCCTCCTTATTAACTGTGCCAGTGTATCCTCAAGTGTTCATCTGCCACTTCTATGTTAATATCACTATAGTATAATCCTTAGCTCTAGTATCTTACCTAATCTCTGGCTTTACGTGATGGAATTGCATTTCAATCATAATCAGGGTTAATAACAGGAAAAAAGGCAAAATTGTATAGAGTCAAATCACCCTTGAAGCCTTATTTTGCTTGTAAAAAACTCATAGTTTTACACATAAAATATATATATAATTTGAAATCTATATGTTAATATGTATATATAAATACCTAATTATAGTGATACCCATGTTATTAAGAGTGCCTTTGCCAAATAGAATTTTGTGCATCTCTTCAAATTTAATATGTTAAAATGAAACTCACTATTTCTCCATAGAATCTAGCTCCCTCTATACCCAAAGCTGAATTTTTCTTGTGCTTCACTATCATTTTTTAATCTTTAGTTCATCTGCTGCGTTTACTTTAAATATCTGTAATCTCCATTTTTACTGCCACTAGTTTACTCTAACCCTTATCAGATCATGCATGAATTACTGCATCATTCATCAGGCATGAAGATAGAGCATGATCGTCAAATCAGGTATGAGATTAAATTGAAGAAATAGGCAGACTTTTGAATGACACGGTCAGGATGCTATACCCTATCCCTTTCCCCTAAACATTAGAATGTTGGGAGTAATGGATTGAAACTATCAAAATAAACTTTATCAGGAGTATATTTGAAAAGCAGTGCACTAACTAACAACAACCCCACTGTACAGTTTAGAATTGAAGATATCTGGCAAGAAGAAATAAATAGAGGTAGAAACTGTGATAAAGGTATACCTAAGGAAAAACCAATAGACTCATTAGGCTAAGGCAGATTTGTCTAGGGAAGTATTTGAAACATCAGTGTTGAAATATGTGTTATGATCAGATTTTCAAAGGTCTTGAATGCAGGGCTAAAGATGTTGGACAGAGTCATTACAGGTGCTGCTAATTAAACAATTTTCTTGGGAAGAAATTTAATAATATCGAATACAGCCTTAAGATATAAGGAGGGACCTAATGCTTCCTCTGGCAGATATTATGAAAACTTAATATAAAGGCATGATTTGTAAAAAGGCTGGTACTTTCCCAACATTTTCTATCAGACATGTGCCCATTAAAACAAGTTGCACTGCAGTCTCAATTTACATCCTTAAGTTTCTTAATTAATCACTTGTCTTTCTTGATATACCATGTCTCTTTTCTTAAAACAATAATATCTAATTTCTGTTTTATCTCATTATATAACCTCTATTCTCAATTCCTTGTAAGCAAGTCTTAGTTGATAAGCTGCATAGGTGCTGTGACATATATTTAGATGCTGGCATTTTTCAGCAGCCCTTGGTATTTCAGGGATTTCACTTACACAGAATCAATCTCCTATGAAAGAGAAGGGAGAAACAGCTCTGTGGAGTATTCATGTAACATTAGACACCAAGGACAGTTGAAAGAGCTGATGCTAATAAACTGTGGAATATATAGCTCACATTTAAAAAGAAGAGTCCTCAATAGGCTGCTGGGGAGAAAAGGAATTACCTATTAGCAATTCAAAAAGAGCTTCCTATTGTACAAATCTTTATATGTAGGTTAATTGCCTGCCAAGATTTCCTTTTAAATCAAAGTTAAAGTATGAGAGATCAACGACATACAATGAAATGTCGTTATTTTTGAGTACCGTGGATGCTGCGTAGAGCTTTTGCAATGATTTTATTCCACTGGGAAGCTGTTTGTTTGTTGGTTGGTATATTTATTATTATTTATTTATTTATAGTTTAGCTTTGAAAGATTAATAATAGAGTGAGAAAAGAATATCCATTCATTTTCCCATGTTTAAAAATGTGAGAATAAATTATTTTATCAACATCTATTTTTTTGGGAATTGAAATATAGCAAGTGGCTTTGAATTGTTAAAAACTAAGTAAAACATGGGCTTGGAAGCTCAGTTTTATTGTGATTCTTCACTTGAGGCTGGTGTCTGATAAACATGCCCACAGCAGTCTCATCCTTTTGCTCCTTTCAGTTCTGCTTCTCCTTGGGGGTTGGAATGAAGCCACGTTTTCGTCTCTTTCTTCCTTGGCCAAACATTTCCCAAAAAGAGACATTTTTTTAGTCTATTAATCTATAGCAAATATAGATAAGAAATGTAACCATGACAGCTTCCATGCCCCTTTCAAAATACATGTGCTCAGTTAACCCACGTCTCACTTGGCTTTCATGCTAGAAATTCCCCCATCTTTCATTTGCTAAGTTTCATTAAGTGAATTGCCAGCGCAGGTCAGTGGGCAGGTCACTTAACTATCCCTTTAACTGTGAGTATCACCTGTTCTTTATGGTTTACATGTTAAATGCTTAGTAGTCGGTCTTTTTTAAAACATTAGACAATATACCAAAGTAACAGTTTGTGTCATATTTATTTGGCTAGATTTTTATTTTGAAAATTACTAGTGTAGTTTAGAGACAATTTCACTTTTTTTCCATAACAGATGGATATAGATATATCACATAGGCCCAGCATCAAAACATGCATTTGTAGACAGGTCATCGAGAGCAATCAACTAATGCCAAAAAATATTAGTACATTAGCTTAAAATTTATTAATATTCCAGAGTTATAAAAAATCTTATATTTGTATTAGTTTGATTTTAAAGTTAATAATATTTCTATAACTGATGACCAGTTTGAATGTGTTATTCTTCAGTTTTGGAACATTTTGTCTTCTAAATTAAAAATCCTGTGTTCTTGAATTCAACACACAAGTAGAAGTCACAAACATCAAAATTATTATCTGAACCTTTGTCTTAAAATACATAGAAAAAACAAACATAGCATATATATCAAACCAACCATAAACAGAGACGAAGACAACATATAAATAATCATTTACCTGCTAGGTATTTATGTTATGGAATATAAAAAGCGATTATATAAAAACAGGAAAAACTAAGAAATTAAGAGAAAGATAACATGTAAATTTGAAAAAATTTAATTTGTCACCGAACAGACAAGATTTTTAAAATTGTTGTATCATGAGATAAATGAATTTATCACTAAAAAATAAAGTTGTTTGATTTTATTATTTATTATTTATTTATTTATTTATTTCAATTTTTCAATTACAGTTGGCATACAATATTATATTAGACTCAGATGTACAGCCTAGTGGTTAGATAATCACATGCTTTACAAAGTGATCCCCTGATGGTCTAGCACCCGCCTGGCACCATACCTAGTTATTAACAATATTATTGACCATGCTATCTATGCTGTACTTTACATCCCCATGACTATTTTATAACAGCTAATTTGTACTTTTTAATACTTTGAAAAATTTTCACCCATATCCCCAAACCCCCTCTCCAATCTGGAAATCTTCAAAATGTTCTCTGTACTTATGAGTTTGTTTCTGTTTTGTTTGTTCACTTATTTTGTTTTTTAGATTCCACATATAAATCAAATTATATGGTATTTGTCTTAAGATTGATTTTAAGTGCTTTTTGTAATGCTTCCTTGTTTAATCACTTTTAGCAAGTCAAATATGATATTAAGACATAAATCTTACATTAAGATCTATTTGTTTAGGTCATGGAAAGTTAAACACAATTATTTTAAATTATTCATGGACATAGTCATGATTGCATGAAAGTAAATACCATGAATCTGTTAAATTAAGAATAAAATGGCCTCATAATGTTCTGTTTAAGAAAAGGCATGAGGCTCAGTCATTACTTAGGAAACTGTCCAACACGGGAAAGTTCAGAATCTTCTGTTTCTCAAACAGAGACAGTGAAATGGAAACTGCTGTATGAAATGTCACTGGCAGAATATTTTCATTTTGATGATCCTGAAAGATTTACAATAATGTTTTTCTGAAAACTAAAGTTAGCTACTGTAAAGTGAAGTGTGCCACAAAAAGGCACGCTTGCCTCTAGTCACGTACTCAGAAAGATTTATCCCAGCTATCATTGAGACTAATTTGTACTCTTTAGAACTTCAGCCATTTGTGTTTCTTAAATTTTGGAACTTGATACTGAGTTGGAATTAAAAAGAAAGAACAAAAAACATCCAATGCTTACTTTACCAATATTGAATGGGTCCAGTTATTTTAAAGCTTTCTGTATATACCTAATCCTGAATCCTATGTCCTCTTATGTGCAAGTGTTGTCTCAAATGTTTAGAAATTGCTTTTTTTAGGGCTGCAAATTCAAGAAGTTTATGACCATGGCGCCTGGAGCTAAAGAGCATAGGGACTGGTATGTTGATGAAGATAAACTCTTGTTAAACAGGATTTTTTTTTTTTGGTGTAAATCAGTATCATCTCTGTAATGTTACACTGCTGAACAAAATCTCTCCATGCCTTCATGCGTTATCTTTCCACAGGACCAGCTAATCCGAAAGGAGACATAGAGCTTGCTGGACACAAATGTGGAACCTGAGACTCTAACGCAAGAATCGTTTGTGAAATTGTAACTTCTTGTGAAATGCCCCTGGGCTGGATGCTAGACTTCTGTAAAAGAATCTTCCTTGGTCCTTACAAGTCTGTTGCTACCTGGCACAACATGGAATAAATAAAAAATGACTTAACTGGCAGAATCACTCTCAGAAAAATGAAAAGAAAACAGATATAAAAAGATACTAGTAAAGAAAAGGAAAATATCAATGGACAGAGCATCCAGAAATACAGATCCTCAAGGGTGCAGAAGAGTCAGCGTCCCTGATCCAGGGTTACAGACAACAGCTCAAGTGCTCTTCACAAATTAAACTCTAAATCATCTCTTTGAAAGAACATTGAACAGGGCATGATTTTAAATCCAAGGTGAATTTCTTGCTTCTGACAGTCTTTGGAAAATAATTCAAGGTTGTAGGGTCATCCTTATATTGGTCCTCAATATATTGGAAAATAAATTGCTATATCAAAATCCCTGGATGCTGTAACATTTAAGTACTAGATTTTACTCAAGTTGTTTTCACCTGAGCTACCTGAGGATGTTTTGCTTAGAAACAAATACAGCGCATCAGGATGTGTGATTTACACTAAAAAATACATGAAAAAAACTACTGTGAACATCAGTTTATGTAGAATTCTAGAATCTTTTGTTCACCCACTGATTCATTTATCTAAATAATTTCGATTTTTACATAAACTCACTGAATATGTAATGACTATTTCTTAAATGGCAAAGAGAAAGGAAAATCAATTCTCCTCCTATACTAGTCCTATTGAGGTTGCCCCATTCATGAAATGAAAGAAGGGGTTGCAAATACTACAGTAAAAAGCTCACTAATTTGAAATCATGGATGGCTTGCTATCAACCAATACGCTAGGTCAACAGCGAGTCCTCAGTTAGAGCCATCCCCTTAGTTACGCTAGATGTGAGGCAGTGAGAGGTGACTGAGCGATGCTCGTTGCTCCCGGTTACGGTGACAGCATTCACGTAGAGACATAACATGGGTCAACACACAGACACAGGACAGGGCAGCCGATCAGGAGGTGGGGAGCGGTATTTCCACACAAGTACGGTCCGTACATAGATAGATAGATGAGAGTCATGTCACAGAGAATTTTGAAGCCAGAGAAAGAACCTGGAGCTTAAATCCACAGTGAAGTGTCCTATGCACACATTACACAGGATGAAAGGTAGATGTTTTGGGATGTGAAAATTAATGATAGGCCTATTTTATTCTTTATCGTATATCAAAAAAAAAACAAGAAAAATTAAGCTTTCTTCTTACTGCACAGATTTACACAGACTCCTTCAGCCAGCCATGTGTCAGAATGGTCACTTGTCATACATGGGATGGCACAGCTTTCTGAGAAGAGCAGGGTAGTGATTTTGCAATGTAGATGGGGTGGTGAGTGGCCATTTCTTTATCTATTTGCTTTCAGCAGGCTGGGAACTATTTCATAGCTTAGATGCATCAGGGGAGGAAATGAGAAATGATCCCTTTTAGTTTTAACTAAGTTAGACCTCATGACATTGGCAAGTGCATGAAAAGATTCCTACAAAGAAACCAGAGATTAATGATGGTGCAAATAATGTAAGTGTAAGAAAACCGAAAATGACAGTGGAAACAAGAGCACCAGTAACTGTTACTCCTATTACTATCCGAGGTCTTCATCGGTCATATTACTGAGTCAGAAAATAATGGCTATCTATAAATAAAAAAAGACTGCACTCAGAGTGCTATTTAAAAGATTTTGGAGATCAAACAAACAAAACAAAAAACAAAACAAAAAGAAGGAAGGAAGGAAGGAAGGAAGGAAGGAAGGAAGGAAGGAAGGAAGGAAGGAAGGAAGGAAGGAAGGAAGGGAAGAAATCAGACCTAGAGTTATAAAATTGGGAGTTACAGACACATAAGATGATATTTACAAGCAAGTGACAATGAGAGTTCATTTAGAGAAAGATTATAGACAAGAGAAAACAAGCTCCAAACCCAGGTGTCACTCCAACATGTAGAGCTCAGGAAAAGGAAAGAAGTGTTAAAAGGAGACGGAAAGAGAGCGGCTGACGAGGTCAGAGAACTAGGTGTGTGTGGTGTCCGGGAAGCCCAGACAATTATATATTTTGTGGAGTAAACAACTGTCAAGTGATGCTAGGAAGCAAGGGTAAGAGGAGAGGAAAGCAGTGCTTGTTTGTGACAGTATGCAACTGGCCGGTGCTCTTAGTAAGAGAGTTTCGGGGAGCCCTCAGAGTGGGTGCCCGCCTGGCCGTGAGGAGAGGCTGTGGGGAGGAAGGAGCAGAGGAAGCATAAACGACTCTGAAGAAACTTTGCTGAAAAGGGCAGGATCCAGGGAGACACCATTCGGTGAGGAAATATATATGTGGAGGATCCTAGAGCACGAGAAGAGCGGTATATTTGAAAGAGAGAGATTATTTATGGCAAAAAGAAAAATGACTGCAGAAAACATATTCTCAGTCTACAGCAATACTAGCTTTTAATGAAAACGGTGGTACTTTTATGCTAAAAAGGAAGGCAGAAAATATGGGTAAGTTATAGACAGTGTTTGGTATCTATATGGATATAGGTTGGTACATTTGGCAATGGCAAGATGAACTTAATTACTACTGACAAGTTTTCATTTTTCAGGGAAGTAGGAGAGTGTATATATTGGTGCGTACATGCCTGGGGACATGTTGAAGGGGACACATTGAAGGGAGGTGTTGGAGGCCTCAAGAAGGAGAGGAGAGTATAAATGGGGGAAATCAAACCCAAGAGGAAAATGCAGTAAAATCGGTGGCCAATTTTACAGTATATATTTGCCCTATTCACAGAGAAACACTGGGTTTGGGTATGTTCAGGGAGTCGATGCTAGTGTGACAGCTGGGCAGCTGTGTTGTGAAGACCCAAAACAGGACTTGTTCAGAGAAAGAGAGGGGGGATGAACGCTCTAACAATACCCCTGACACACTGTCTTAACAAGGCAGAAGAGTTCCTAACAAATGATTAAAAATAGCACCAGCAGACCCTGTCATAGGTCCGCTTAGTCTTCTCACAGTGCCAACAACTCTGTGTACATAATTGCTATTTTTGAAAGTTAAAGTTGAATTTCTTTTGCAGGGTAATAAATAGTACAGATCATGACAGATTCAGAAAATGGTAGCTCCTAGTCCAATTATAAAGTGAGGCCTGGCCGGCATAGCTCAGCGGTTGAGCATCAACCTATGTTGAAGGAGATCAGGATTCGATTCCCAGTCAGGGCACATGTCCCAGTTGCGGGCTCCCTCTCCAGCAGGGGGCATGCAGGAGGCAGCGAATCAATGGCTTTCTCATCGTTGATGTTTCTGTCTCTCTCTCCCTCTCCCTCTCTCTGAAATCAATAAAGATTTATATTTTTTAAAAAATTATAAAGTGAGGAACAATATATTTTTTGGCCAAATAGTAACAGAGATATATGTCATTATAGCCATAAGATATAAGTGAGAATAACTAAGAATTATTTTAATTGTTTTTGTATACTTAACTATCTTATTTGCAAATAGGTGCATAAGTTTGGGTTTAAACAAAGTTGTTATGATAAGACAAAAGATAAATCAATATTAAAATAAAGCTGTGCTTTACAATGACAAATTAACAAGTATCATTTTTTCCCTTAATCTGTATCCAAACTTTTAAGCCTCCCCAATTGGTGTGTCCAGATCTGCAGGTGTGCTCCCTCCTATTTTAAGGCTGAATCACTACAAAGCAGTCAAGAACACTGAACCAGAAGCCCACATTTCTTTTGTTCAGGAATCTCTCTGAAATGGGAAAATCAAAGTGGAGCCAAAGAAAGTCGTCCATTTATCACTCAGGGACTTGATCCTGAGAAAGTGCCAGGGAAGCAATCTCAGGATGAACATCCAAACCACCTGACACAGCCCTGACCATACTCAAAGTGGGTAACCTAATCTGCCCCTCACTACTTGGCCATAATCGGTTGAACAAACAGATTTTCTTAGTCAAAGAAAACATTTTGTGTATTAGTATTTTACTGGTAGAATAAGGCTTGAAGAACAAATGATTTTAACAAGAAATAATGACCAGTTTTGGAGAGAAGGCTATAAGCCACATGATTACAAGGTCAGATGAATCCATTGTTTTTGTAAACTTCTCTTGACAGAGCTCCGAGAGAGACATTAAAGAAGGAATGATAGGAATGATATTAGGCTACAGGCATACGATTATTTGAGTATGTTTTAACTTCAGGAAGAACCATATTCTAAAGTGGGTGGTATTGTTTTATGAGACAATGACATTTCTGTTTATTAAACGTAGAAATACACTTCTGCAGCATGACTCAGTAAAAGATTTCATATGAAACCTCAAATCCTAGGACACATTACATATCCCAATTAATATCTTCATGTGCTTTTGCCCTCAGGCAATAAAAGGGCCTTTGTTTTTCACAAACACAGACAGTATATCATCAAAAGAAATAATGAAACGGCTGAAGCAAATACTTAAAATAATTTTTTAAAAAAAGAGTTACAACCGGAAGACACATTAGAGATCAGTTGGCCCAAACTTCTCATTTTACAAACAAGAAAACTGAGACTGAAAAATTAAATGACTTGCTCAAGGTCACAAATCATGGGCAGCTGTCAGCATCAGGCCGGACCTAGTCAAATCAGAAAGTCTCTTCCTTTCCCTTTGAAACATAATCTGCTCCACTCTTCCAAATGGACTGTTTCTCATTCTGCCCGTTTGGTGTCTACCTATGACGAATTGCTCTAACCCTTTCTTCTCTGTCCAGGAATCCTCAGGTTACTACCATGTTGGGCCTGTCTTCCAAACTTGTCCCATATATCACTTTCCAATAACAAGGTAGAATAAATAGGTCTTTCCAATGCCCTGGAGCAGTGCTCATCTAGTTTTATAGATGTCACTCTAGCCTTTCTACTTGGAGCAGTACATGGGTGTTGGGGAAAATGAATTTTCATAATCACCTTCTGAAGAGACTCTCATTCTAATAACTCAAAGGAATGGTGAGAGATTTGAGCCCAGTCTCTTAACAATGATGTGTTGGTTACTCTTTAATGAATGAGAAAATAGCTAACACTCAGTGGTTAGGAAAAGCTCACCATAGGCTGTGTGGTTTGAATCCAGGCTCCACTTAGTACGAGCAGTGATCTTGGGCATGTTGCTCAAGCATTTTGTGCTTCAGCTTCCACCTCTGAGGAACTGAAGATTAATAATAGTATCTCTATCATTGGGTCAGTTTGAGGATTACATAAGAATACCTACGTAAAGTGCTTAGAATAAAAATGAGCATATTGTGAAATCTAAACGTTGGGCTATTAGTATTATTCAACTCCTCGATCTGTTGTCATCCTGTTAAAATCTGGCTTGTTCTGTGTCATTCAAGTGACACTGCTTTCACAACGATCACTACTGACCAACTAAATGACAAATTCAGTGGCCTGTTTTTAGTACTTGTTCTATACCAACCTCCCCATCACTGGACACTTCACCTCTCTGAGCTTCTTCAAATTCTCTCATCCTTTGAAATTCTCTCACCATCTTTTGGTTTCTGTGAACACTCACTTTCCCTAGCACTTTATATATCAGACCATTAGCTTCTTCCCTGTGTTTCTATTTTTAGGGATGTCATTTATGTCAAAGCTCAGTCCACTCCCAGCATACCAGGGACTCTGATGTATATTTCTAGCCTTTACCTAACTATATAAAGACAAACCTAATTTCAAATCACATACTGTACATTTTTATTTTAATGAGTGAGATCAGAAATCAGAACTCATTAATTTTCCTGCAATTAACTTACCCTGAATTGCCTATCTTTAGAAATTTTATCTCCATTGACATCGCTGAAATTCTCAAAGGCTTCTTCCATTCTTCTTTCCAGCAGGCCTTGAATGGCAGTTCGTCCCTGTTTGTTCAAGACAGTTCCAGCTTCTAACTGTCACTTCATCTCCATTACTAATAGAAATCTCTTTCACTCTCAAAATCGTCCTGGTGTGGATGCTATATTATATGATTATCCTAATCATGTTAGGCATCCAATCTACTTCACAATCATCATCAGAATTTTGATATTTCTCCCCATTCTCTGCAGTGTAGGTTTCCTTTTTTTTCTCTTTCTGGATGCTATCAAAACTCTTGTTATTTCCAATATATTTCTGATAATTACATTTCCCATATGGCTACTATAATGATCTTCCTAAAAATAAGCCTAGTCTTGTCCTTCCCCTTCATAGTGATTTTCACTTTCTTTCAGTTCCCTACAACAAAAGGTCCAACAGCCTCATTAACTATTTTCCACTTGTTTATCTCTCTCCCCTGCTACCTTAGATTCGAAGACAGGCTTTGTACTAGAGGTTTGATAATACAAATTAAATAAAGAGTAGACGTGTAGTAAGTCCCTTGTGCAATAATTCCTATGGAATAAATGCTAGCAGACTGATAAAGTACTACCCATCAGTCACTGAAGAGGCATAATATGAATTCCGCTTGCCTACAGGGCTATTGTAAAATTCAGATGCAGCAACGTGAGCACTTTTAAAATCACCATACAAATGCATGACTATTGTTACTGTTACTGTTATTATTCTCTTTCCCACCCAAAGCAAATGCATTTATTATTAATAGATGTTTTTGTCAAGAATAGAAATATTCAAATGAGTTTCACTTCTGTTTAACAGGGAGGACGTGTACTCTTCAAAAAGTAAATTTTGTGAAATTTTCATTATCAAAATTTCTTTTATTTAATATAATATTATATATTTAAGACCTATATTTTCTCCATTTTTAATAGTGATCAAACCCTTAAAGATATAGAATGCAAACTTTAATATAAACTTTTTAATATTTTACATTTTATGAATTTATAGAGTCAAATTACTTCCCAGATTTTTAAAGCTAAATTTGGGTGGGATGATAATGCATCAGAAAGATGTCCAAATTTTATCATAGTTGTCTCCAGGGAACAATATACGGTGGGGTATATTAAGTATGTTACTCTCCCTCTAAAACTGACAATTCAGAACTAGGGATACACACAAGCGAAAATACCAAGATTAATAAAAATACTAAAAATTCAGAAACACTAAAGCTTATGTGTATATAATTATAAATGTGTACATTTACAAATATATGCATATTTTTTTCCCATAATTTACATGCATGCACATGTTCACAAGCTGGCTTTGGGGGGTTACTGACCAACCACTTACAGATGAATTAGCTTGAGCTACTGGAAAGTGTCTTTTTAAAATAAGGTTAGTTGAATATAAACAGTTTCTTATGCTTCAACCTCATTGCAAATGGGTACTGGTTAAGAGCTTTTAAATAATATTATTCATAAGTTAGAACAACTTGTGTATACTCCAAACCAAAAATCTAAGAGAATTTTATTTTATGGATAAAAAAGCTAATATATTTAACTGGATATATATGATAATATAACAGAGTCTTTATTACTTCTTTATAGTATGGTGTTAACTTTGTTGTTCATTTCTTCTATTATATACACATTTATTAATCTTTGGGCAGATTGTTGTATAAGGCCTTTTAAAATAAAAAATTTTGTAATTTGAAATCGTGTCTAAACTTCAGTAAATAATCTGAAACATTCTATTACATGATTATGTTTCATGAAGGAAAGTAGACCCATTTCAAAGACAGTAACTTAATATTTATTTTGACATTCATCGTTAAATTAGTTTCGTGGAATCTTTAGTTGATAAAGTCATAATTATGTGAAAATGTTAGGCTGAAGGAGATCTAGACAGTCAACAAGTAGTCTAAGTCCTTTATTTTGTAGATGAAGAAACTGAGGTCAAATTACTTAAAATAGTAATTTGGTCATTTGGGGTAATTATTAGAAAAAATAGATAATTTAATCTATATAATCAAAGATATATTTGCATAGATTCTGGTCATACTTTTAGAACAGAATCATTGGCTGTACATTGATCCTGTGGGGCATTTCCTACGTCATGAAATGGAGGCTACTGTCACAACTGACACTACCAGGGCTTTGATAAGAGAAATGATAGGACAATGATTTTTTTATATATATATAGTAATAAATTATTAAATTCAATCATAAATTCTGGTGACTGGACTTATTTTTTAATTGACTGTATTAACCTTATGTAATGTCTAGCATAAAGGATCTGATGCTTTATTTATACTTACGTTTAAACATTTTAGGTAACTAATGCAGACGCATGGTTGGCTATCACACTGAGCTGATAATGTTTGCATTTTCAGGAGGTGGCATCATCTCACTGAAACCGCTCATGGTGCTAGGTCCCTGGCAGAAGAGAGTTTGCTCTCATGGTCAGCATCTGCTGTGAATTCTGTATTTTCCTGTCAGGGCCAGGAAGGTACAATGACCTATAAAGGGTGGAGCATTGAGGTTAAGGAGTGAGATCCTAGGATATCTATAATAATGTTCTGATTCACCAGGTATTGTTATTTCAGAGAATAGTTTTAATTTCATTTTTAAATAACCTTTTCTGTGTGATTTTTACTTCTTCGATAATTCCACTTTTGAAATCAAGCTGTGTCTCTCTAAAGTTTCTAAGATATGCAGCTTCTCCAGCTTACTACATGCTGTACCAGTTATCATGCCATGTGCTTACATGTATCTTCATCATTGATTTTTAGAGAAAAAATACATTACAAGATACAGGACAGTTCAAGCTCAATTATCTTCTGTAACCAAATACAGTGTGTGAGTGTAGGCAAGTTATTTAAACTTTAACAGTTCAATTTGCTTCTATAGAAATGGGGAGATAATAATGAGATATCCACATGGTTATTATGTGGACAAATAGATGACCTATGATTACAAATAGATGAGCCATGATCACAACTTTATGAACTGTAATGTGCAAAGTAAACCCTACTGATGCTTTGAGAAAACAGAGTTATATCAACATTAGCATTTTGGCAGGTTAAAGTTATTTTGAAAAATATTTTCATTATACCCACAGCTGTTATTACGTGTGGTTATATATGACTATTAAAAAAAAGGAACAAGAATCTAGTTTCTCTAGATAAAAGTTATAACTCTGCATATGGCAAGTTTGAATAAAAATTAAGCAATTAATCATTATAAAAACAAGAAATTCTGCTTTTCAATTCATTATATCAATATACACAATACCATTCCAGGGTAATGAATTGTTGCACTAACCTTTTATCTAAAGAGAGAAAATTTCATTATATGTCTTAATCTAGAATCATTTTATTTATTACAGAGAAAAGAGCTGCATTAAAACAGTCAACTTTCCTAAAAATTTCTTACAATGTCAAATCTTCAAAAGAACTGAATCGTTCTAGCTTAATAGCTAAAAATCATTTTGTATAACAATTCAGTGGATTTATAATGCAAGTCAAAATTTTGGTTTATGAAGATTTTCTCAATCAGAATGTCTCAAACATTGCAATATGTAAAGCCATTAGAAAATTTATAGTAACTCTAAAATATTACATAAAATGATCCATACAGCACTTATGATTGCACGACAAGCTCAAATGACATTTTACTTATCTTCTCTCTTCCATTGAAAAATAAAAGTAAAAAAAATTAATATTAGCTAGGAATATTATTTGAATTGATTTGAGGTTTTCTAGGGGACATGGTGGTCAAAGGATACAATAAAATCACCCTAAAATCATACTGGGTCATTTTACCTGACTATAGTGAATGTATCTGAGGAGTGGACATGTCAGTGGTGAGAGATGAGAGGAACCAGAAAGGTAGGAGAAGACTGTTGGCAAACTTGGAAAATGCATGAAATCTATGTCTGTCTATGATTAGAAAACAATTAAGAGAACAGAAGTTATTGCAGCTAAGGGAGTGACAGATGATAGGACAACGTTGTCAAGAAGACAAGAATAAAAGCTAGAGGGAAGGTGAGGAGAGTTTGTGGGTTAAAAGAAGGATATTTTAAAATCCACAAACCCAGCAGGACAAAGGAATAACATCTAAACTAGAATAGAATGCAAACTCTATTCAATTAAAATTGGGAAGAAATGAAGGAAAATTACAAAATAAGCACATTTTTGGTTCTAAAATATTAGCTTTATATTAAATAGAGGGCTGACAAAAAGAAATACATATGCAGAAATACCTGAAAAGTAATTTTTAAAAAAATATAACATTCTCTCTACTCAGTGTAGACAGTCTAAAGATGTGAAGGAGGAAACAGAAGAAATTTTACAATTCTAACCACTGTAACTATCTACATATATTTCCTTCCAATATTTCCATCATATATTTTTGTTTATATAGTAGAGATTAAACTAAACAAATTTTCACATCCTATCATTTTTGCATAACATCATGATTTTTTCTGACATTATTAAGGAAAAAGAAACCTTCATAAACATCACTTTATTGCTGTAGGTTTCTATTCCAGAATTATGTTCTAGTTGATTTAACCAACCCTCTATCACTGGACATTATTAGTTCACCTGTCACTTACTCAAAATAGTCACTAATTACCAAAGAAGGGAAAAGTATCTCTGTGACTAAAAACCTACGCAATGAAATAGTAATGTATTTAAATTTATCGCATAAGACTACATATAGTCTATAGAATTTTAAGAGCACTGTGTAAGCCTTAAAGTATATACATGTTGGTTGTGTTTGCTGTAATTATTGGTCAATAGACTCCAAAGGCTACAGCTAAATCTGCAGTTCAGAAGAGAGACACATTCCTCAGCTACCTTGAGCAATGATCAATACTGTTTTCAGATGGTAAACATGTTGCCCTTCATGGTCCTGGCAGACCTTTCTAGAACACTTTACTTCTGGAGAAACATCTGAAAGGACCAGCACACTGGATAAGCAAGATCCACAAAGAAATGACTTTAATAAGTGATCAGACACATCCTAACAGACAAAAGATCTTCACTTATTCAAGAAACAAAAATTAGCAACTCCAACCTTAAATTAAAAACAAGCAGCTGAACAAATAAGCAGGAATCAACGGTCAGACAAATTAAACAGGACCCATGCAACCAGTAAACCTGGGGTACAGTGCCCTTGAATAGTCAATAAAAGCAATATTCAGAGACCACGGGCGCCTCACACCAGCCAAGTGACAATGATGAAACTTCAACCAAGGACTCTCCAGTTAAATCCTGGCTCTTCCGCTTTGTGTCTTTGAACTGTGTTACCTAACCTCCCGGTGCTTTGTATTCTTTACCTCTGAAGTGGGGAAAACCTCCTAGGTTTACCGATAAATTTAAATAAACTAAAATAGACTCAGTATTTTACAACAGGGCCTGAAGGATGAGCCCTTAATGAGTTAAAAAAAATCATACCTAGTTAGCAACTAGCAGTTATTTAGCTGTTAAAAAGGAAGTAAGTTTTACTCCCCCTTGTAATATTAGCTTTTAATTGTAATTAATCACCCATTGCCGAAGTTCTATCTTATGGTGCCCGGATAAGATCTGTGGAAAATGATTTTCAGTCATTTACCTTCTGCGATTTTAAGAATCAAGAGGTGTCCCTGCTGTTTCTCCTCTCAGGCCAGTGCACCCTACCACACCCTTTTTATTATCCTCAAAATAAAGCAAATAAGTGCACAATAAGTATCACATAAATTGAACACAGAAGAAATAAAATAGTCGTGAGTGTGCACCATTATGTAGAATCAGGGCAAATATGAAAGCCACGAATTTAGACTCATAGAGCTGTGTCAGTGCTTCCCCTGAGCAAAATAAGGCGGTCCTCCCCGCTGGCCAGGTAGTTCCCTAACAAGCACTACTGTGGACGGCAGGGCGAGTTTCCACGCTCAGATAATTAACCCAGACTGTCTGCCTGCAGGAATTCAGTGGGGTTTCCGAGTTTTTCATTTGGGAGACGCCCCCCAAGCACTGCAGGCCATGCAGCATCTCTGGTTTCTCCCCGGCCCATGGTGGTGGCAGTGCCTCTTCAGCAACACACCAGACACCCCTGCAGACCCCCAAACCATTCCTCAGGGCCTGATCCTTGTTTTGACATTTTTTATTGCCACCCCCAAGAAGCTTTTCAGACACTTTTATCCCAATGGTGCTCCCTCAATGAAATTTCAATGGCACGGATACACTGTGTTTTATACCTAGAAAAGAATGGTTTTTTCACCTCCTATGATCAAATTTTCTCTCTCGTGGTGGTGAATATTCCCCCTAGAGAGCATCTTTCTAAGAGGACTGGTCCACCGCCAGGGAGACCAAAGCTCATGCTGCAAAAGAGAGCGGGTCATGGTCCCAGAGCGGTGCCCGGCTGCCTGCGGGGTCTTCCGATCAGTGACAAGCTCTCAGGCCCTGGGCTGTGTGCTCGCAGCTCCTCTGACACAGCAGCCAATAGGCAAACGTGGGCTGTTGTGTGTTTGTGCACATACATGACTGGAGTCGTTCCATAAATGTGTCAGATCATGTCATTCTTTACTCAAACCCCTCCAGTGGTTTCACATTCCAAGTGGATTGAAATCTCAAAGGCTCACACTGGCCTGTAAGCCTCACACGATCTGTCCCCCACAACCTGCTTCCGACCTCTGGGCACAGTGACTCCTGAGCACATTCCCCTGACCAAACCAGCTACTTTCTTAATATCCAACGCTTTGCATTTACTGTGCCCTCTTTTCCAAACACCTTCCCTCTGATAGGAGCCGAGCTTACTTGCTTACTTCTTTCAGGCCTGTTAATTTGTTCAACGAGTGAATATGAACTGATTAAACACATATTTTAAAACCAAAGGTGATTATTTACATTCTAGTAGGTACACGTTTACTTACGGGGACTGCCAGAATAATTTAAATTACTTATAAACTGAAAATTACCACACATCTAACACTCTATAAAATTTGACTTAAAAACATCAAGATTGTTTTTAATAGAAAAAAGAAAGCCAGCCTGATGCTTACAGGTTGAGGGAGCATGGGCTCCGTGCATTGAGCATAAATTAAAGGTGTTTCATATTTTTTCACATGCAGATATTTTCATTTTCTATTTATATAACATTACATAAATGTGACTATGAAATATACTGACATTGTTCTTTATTCTTAACATTTGACAGGCTTTTTACAGGTGTTTTCCAAACATGATCCAAAAATGACATTAAAGACCAGGGTTACGCTGATTCACTCACACGGGACCCTTGTCTAGCCAAGCAGAACTCATAATACTTAGGTTTATTGGGTGCACATTTACCCCTGGCTTTATATTTAATTACTTATTCAGAAAAGCTTGCTGTGTGCTGATTAGTTCTCCAAATTATGTCACCAAATGTAAATTCATTTCAAAATACAGTAAATGTGAGTTCTCAGCCAAACTGTGAAATTAGAAAAATATTGCAATCCATTAAAATAAATTCAACAGTTTGCATTATTTCCTACACATAAAAATCAAAGTGTTAAAATATTTTTCCAAGTTTTTCTATCAATTTCCTGAGTCACTGCATCTTTAATAACCCCAACACACACACACACACACATACACACACACCAGGCTGTATATTTAACAAATGATCATATCAGGGGAATATATTGCATTATATTTGACAAAATGTTGTATATTGATCCCAAAAACTACCCTCACACTTCAGGCTCTTTTCTACGTGAAAAGAGTTTGTTTACTTGCTCTCCTCCCAAAACACTAAGCATTTTCACTTCTACTTTGAAAGCTTCACTTTACAAACCTCAAGGCAAATATTCATAAAAAGAATAATTCAGTTTTTCTCTCTCTAAATATTAACAAGTTAGTATTTACAGATGAGAACTTGATTTTAAATTGTTTATATTAGAATACCATATGTGATTTTATATAGGATGGGTTTCGTTCTGAAAAAATGTGCATTCTAAATAATACATATTCTAAATGTTTCTTCAAATAAACATGTTGTATTAGAGACATAAAGACACTGTTAGAATTTTGACTAGTTGGCTAATTGTGTCAGTGGATGGATTTTATTAAGTAAGTCAGTGATTTGGTAAAGGTACTTCTAAGATACCCTCTCAGTTCTCCTTAAGTTTTGTGGGCCTATTCATCTTGTAATAAGTAATTTTAATTTTAATTTTAGAAATACAATTTGACAAAAGGAAGTAAAAAGCACCATCAATATTCACTACTTTCTGAATATTTATTGACTTCTTGCCAGAGCATAGATTAGAAGCTGGAGAGACACATGCACACACATACGTAAATTTGATTCAACATATAACAAAAAAATTCCAAAATTTGGCTTTCTAGTCAAAAGTTAATCACTTGATGCCTGGCCAAGTGACTTGGAGTGACATCCCCTAGACCAAAAGGTTGCGTGTTCAATTCCTAGTCAAGGCACATGCCTAAGGTATACGTTCAATTCCCGATCCCTGGTCAGGGCACACTTGACGCAGACAGTTTCTCTTTCACAATGATGTCTCTCTCTCTTTTCTCTATCTTCCTCTCTCTCTAAAATCAATAGTAATGAAACTATCCCCTAATGAGGATTTAAAAAACCTTCTAAAAAAGTTAATCACTTGAAAATTATTATTATTTTTTACATCTGTGGCTAGTTTCTAAGAATTATTGATTTTTTAAAAATTAGCCTAATTCCCCCAAGCTTACTGTTTGTGGAATGGTTGTCCATTCATTCACTCATGAATTCACTATTTATTTATTTATTAAAGACCAGACTTTATTTATTTATTTATTTATTTATTTATTTATTTATAAAATATATCTTTATTGATTTCAGAGAGAGGAAAGGAGAGGGAGAGAGAGAGAGAAACATCAATGATGAGAGAGTCATTGATTGGCTGCCTCCTGCACGCTCCCCACTGGGGATCAAGCCTGAAACCCGGGCATGTGCCCTGACCAGGAATCGAACTCCGATCGCCTGGATCCTAGGTCTATGCTCAACCTCTGAGCCACACCTGGCCAGGCTAAAGACCAGTCTTTAAAATGTTTTGCTCAATTGGATTCTACTATGAAGATGCTAGTTAAAATTTAAAGGTTAAAGTTGTAATCATTGATATTTAGTTTTCTACATTTTGCTGATTGAAACAGTTTTCTGAGATTAGATGTCATTAAATGTGAATTGAGTTTGTTTTCTTTCTCTTAAAAGTATTTAATAATAGAGGAAGGAAATTAAGTCTTCTGGTAAATGACTAATGTTGTATACTTGGACATTTCAGATGATGACGAGGAAGAAACAGAAACCCTTTAAATTTGAAGCATTTTAATGAAGTTCCTGATAGAATTTAAGTGACCTTTAATACTCACACATTCAATGTGTATTTGTAAACAAAAATATAGGCCCATCATAATTCAATGATCAGTGCAGTCAATATCTTTCTTAATCATGACTGTCAAAAAAAGAAAAGGGAGATAAATGCAGGTACTTTGCAAATAAAACCAGGAGATCTTCAATAATTTCTAGCACATAAAATAAGAATATATAACAATAAATATAAAATACATTATTGACAAAAACAAAGCATTGGAATCTCTCTAATTTTCTTCAAGATTTCTTCTTGGCGTCATTTACAAGAACTTTAAGTGTTCATTCAAGCAACTTTTCAAAGAAAACTAACTATACTTATTCTCAGAGAATGTGTGTGTGTGTGTATGTGTGTGTTGTGTGTGCATGCATGCTCACACATGTAATATTGTTTAACTGGTTATTAATTTATACTTGTTAAAAATATCTTGAGTATTTCTTCCACAATTAGTTGACATAATATGTTCAGTGTGTTTTCTAAGTTTTGAGAGTGTAAATCGCAAAATACAAGGTAATTGACTTTCTCAGTACTTGTCACAGTATCATATGAATTTATGTGAGAATTAGAGATAATAAACATAAATGAGATTAGATTTGTAATTTGATTTGAATTTGATTTTTTCAACCTGGAGAGACTTTCTCATTCTATTAAAAATATATTCCCCAATTTCCTGTCTTTAAAGGTTGCCAACAATTCTTTTGGAATTATAGACCATAATAGATACATGTCACCATTGCTTCAGTGCCATCTTTATGTTAAATTTTCCCAATGCATATGGTGGTCTGGGTTCTGTACCAGCCGAGCAATATACTCTCAGGAAACAGCTACTTTCCAATTAGTAAATAATACAGAAATGTATGTGCAATCAATAAAAAAGCATTTGTGAAGAAAAATTAAATAATAATTATAACCACCAGTGTATGAACTTTTATGTGCCAACAATGTTTGGTCAATGTGGTTAATCTTTACAACTTGTAGGAGAGAACATTTTATCTTGATTTAGATGGAAAAAGGTGGAGGGAAGTCAATGGGAGGAAAAAAGGAGACACCTGTAATACTTTCAACAATAAAGATAAATAAATAAAAAGATCCAGAGAAATTGTCAGTTCTCACAACATGTAGGTGGAAAACTGAATTTTGACCTTGGTATGTCTGTCTCCAGGGTACCTGCTCTTATAGACTCCATAAGGTATAATTATATTGAAACATACTGGAAACTTCTTAACTGTTTTTTCCCCAAATTAAATTTGGGGTTGAACTGACCATAGTTTTACTCTAAATTAAGTATTACCTTTCATGGGGAAATAATTTTGATGATCATTTTCATGATGGCTTCATTTATTGAAGAAGAAATTTCTTTGGCAGTGATTGATAAAATTGCTGGCAGGGCTCAGGGCCTTCTTGCCCATAAAGTTTGTTCAGGTTATTACAGTATTCTATGGCGATTTAACCATTACATGCTTCAGGTTAATAGGCTGCCAAAATGTTTTCAAATTATCGCTCCTTCTCTCTCAATCCACTTCTAAATTATAGTTTCAAGTCATGAAAGAACCCCCATTCCTTCTCTCAGATTCGAAAACCGTTGTAACAAAGCTGGACATTTTCATGCTAATGCTTTTGTGGATTTTTTTCTTCATGATAAATATGGGAGATGAAATGAGACAATCCTACTTCTGAGCCAGTTCATCATTTACTTACATTAATTAAACCACACCACACTGACACACAGTGTGAAAAGCTTAATGGTGAGTGTTTTATAAAGATTCATAGAAAAAATGTGGCTATGTTGGCAGGGATTTTGAACAAGTTACAGCAGTGATATATTCATCACAACATTTCCTTAGGCACCCTAGTCTACTGCACTATACTGTCCAAAACTAACTAAGCTCTAGCACATAATTTTTTTTAACACTTCTGTAACCTAAGAACAATTTCAAATGGAAAATAATAGGTGGTTTCTAAGGAGGACTAGTGAACATAAAACTTTAAACTTGTTTCTTTTTCAAAATAACAAGTTTTCAAAGACATTTTATTCTTAGGTGCAGCTTTACTATACCCTCGGGCTAATTTTTTATGAGTTCAAATCTCTAATTTTAAAATCAGAGTCAATTGGAAAATCGTAGTCAACTCAAAGAAATAAGTGACATGGCCAAGTTTGTTGGTTCACGTCTGTACCATTAGGTGTGATAGACCCTATTTCTTTCCATCTTTTTCAAGTTTATAAGTAAATTGCTTAGAACCAAAATATCATATTTGAAATCCACATAGAGGAGATAGTTAAAATCATCATGTTGGAACAACATAGGGTCATTTCTCTGTTGCAAAAGCTGGGGTGAATGCCGGATTTAGCAAACCTGAGGTTATACACAGCCACCCTCTTCATTCCATTAAATTACTTACCTTTTTATAACACCTGCTGCACACATTAAACATCTATCACTTTTACCAAAGTGGAATCAAAGTTGTTGTTTTGAAATCCTGCTTCTCTAGAATTTTACCCTTTCACTATGGAACGGACTGAGGGGATTACCTGAGAAATTGCTTTTCTATTCGTGTGTGTGACAGCTGAGTTCAGCTGTCTTCCTAAGCATTTAAGGAACAGCTGAATGCTTTCTCTTGGTCCTTAGATTTGAGAGTAAGGGAACTTGAGGCAACAAAGTCACCCTGGAATGTATGTGATCAAGTCATTTACTTTCCTTTCATCTGCTGCAGCTTTAAGTTGTTGACCTTTGTGGCTCAGTTATGGGTAAAATCATCTCCTATAACTTGTCTTCTCTACATATGGGTGTGTATGCTAGCAGAGCTATATCCGTCAGAGTTGTGTGTTAGGTGCTCAGTGTAATACAAAACACAAAATCGGCAGGGTCGGAATGGAAGTTTCTGCTGAACAACTTAACTGTAAAGCCGTCCTCTGTCACCTGGCATGTATATTCCTTTTGAGACAACAGGCACAGCAATCTGGAGAAACGGAATGAAATATAGTGGCTTTCTGCTGCCACTGTCATCCTAGAGTTCCTCCAGAGTAGATAAAATGATTTGGTGTCATCCACTGAAGGTGGCTCATTTTCTGCTGTCAGTTAAACTTGGTTTTCCGAAAGATCAATTATTGATCAATGGGAAGGGACACAGGCAGAACAGGCCTGCCCTGCTGCATTAACGGTTCCATTGTCTATAAAGCATACACTTACCATAACCATTTAGTAAGACTAGAGTACAATAAAATCATTGGTTTTTCTAAAAATACTATTTTAATAAATGTTAAATGGCATCAGATTAAATGAAGTCACAAAATAAACATGTGTGGTCAATTTTATTTAATTTCAGTTCTTTTCTTGCTATAATTATTAAAACTTCTCTCTGGAACTTTCTTGTATTAAGACATAATAGCTCAAATACTCTGTTTTTCATTACCTTCAGTTGCACAGAAAGCGCTTGCTTTGTCCTATTGAAATTATTTTTAATTAATTAATTAATTTCAGCTAAATTTACAGAAAATTAGTGATAGAAAAACACATTTGTTTTTCTGAAAATATCACACCATACATGATCATCGACGTTCAACACTATATGGTTCCCCATGAAAAGAAATTTGGTACATTTTCCAGAGTTTCACTCTGACATAATGTATATCTTTAAAGTATCATGATATAAAAATAATCCCCTTGTGTTCCATGCACTTTGCTAATACAGTACTTGAGATCTCTACTCTCTGACTGCAACTGCTAGCTCAGATTGCTTCAGAAGGAACTTGCTCTGCAAAGAAAACAATGTCCATTGCATGGTAAGGTATCCAGTCCTGCCTTTTTATCTTTAAGGAAGCACACTATGCTCTTTCTCTAATGGGGATCAGTCACCCCTGTGGCTGCTCATAAATTCTATCAGCTTCTCCAGTTTCTCAGTTGTTTGCATCGCACTGTGGACTTCAGGCTGCTTTAGTATATCTTGGATACTAATCTTTGCCTCTAGGTAACTCACAACTTGTACTTCAGTTCACCATAAATCTATTGATTTTTGGTATCCACCTCATTATCTGATGAACATTGCAAGAATATTTTCTCATTGGCTATAAAAAACAACAAGAAATAGTTGTTCAAGAAGAAATAGATTTTTCTTGTGTATCTTTATATTCTAGATTAAAGCTGTACACAATTTTAACTTATTGAACACAGGTTTTTTTTTTTTTTATAAGTAGCATTTCTCAAAAATTCATGATATGTGAACAGCTGGGAAAGATTAGAGGAGATAAAGAGTAAATTGCAAAACACTGCTTTTCAATAAAAAAACTTTAAGTATTCAAATGGCTCTTAGCATTATAAAGCTAAAACTCTGAAAGAAGCGCTAAAAACTGTTTTTGCAGTATTAAGCTGCTGGGGTTGTGTTGTGTAGGATATTGTGGCAAAGATAAAACAAAATTGGAGAAAGAGCAATGGTAGCTACATTTTTGTAAAAAGCTTTTTAAATTTTATTTTAAATAATTTCAGGGCATCTCTAAAAAACATTCCTTGAATAATACTATTATTTCAGAATTGTTCTACAAAAAATACTTGACCTGTGGCCAGTGACAGAAGAAAAGGAGCAGATGATTAAAAATAACTACATGGAACTTCATTTGAAATGTTGAGATGCGAGGTTAAATATAACTTATCAATATAAGAAATGCATTGTGGTGTATTTATGGGGATATTATTTTCCATGGACATAAGTTTTGACAATGTTAAAAGAAGATGCAGAAACTGTGTGTGTGTGTGTGTGTGTGTGTGTGTGTGTGTGTGTGTCTGGCAGTGGTGGGGGGGTGTCCATAAATGAATGGGCCAGTTTAAACCTAAGGTGTTTTAACCACAGCGAGTTATTCCTGGAACTGTGTTTTAAGTTTATGAGTTTAAGGGCAGGAGTACAGTTCACATTTAGAGCATTTCTATAAAGGTCCTGGGAATTTTCTGATTAGAGTTTTAATAATGTGATCCAGCATTTTTCCTTATACATAATTCTTTTTTTCTTTCAGTATAGTTATGTAGAATTTCATCAGCAAATTTGAGAGAGAAATAGAAACATGGAATAATAAACACATTTCTTAAACTCTGAAATTACACAATAGAAAAGGCCATCAGATAGTTACCCCCATCACGTAGCCACTCAGAGGTGACAGTAAATGGATGGTATATAGAAATTCACAATTTGGGGTCTTTATCTTGTTGAAAAGACACTAGAAACCTTATTTTCTTTTTTTAAAATATATTCTGGATACTGATATATATATATATATATTTTTAATATATCTTTATTGATTTCAGAGAGAGGAAAGGAGAGGGAGAGAGAGAGAAACATCAATGATGAGAGAGTCATTGATCGGCTGCCTCCTGCACACTCCCAACTGGGGATCGAGCCTGCAACCCAGGCGTGTGCCCTGACCAGGATTTGAACCAGCGACCTCCTGGATCTTAGGTGGATGCTCAACTGCTGAGCCACACCCGGCCGGGCAGAAACCTTATTTTCTTATAATATATTGAAATTCTGACTATATAAATTTTGGGGAAGAAATCAGTGATACAAACTTATGACATTTCTTGTTTTCAGTTTCACTTGCGTGAATCTGAAGATCAAACATTATTTCCCGAGGAAAATTCTCTCCAAGTCCCTGTCGCATTCTCGATTTCATTCTGACAGCGGTTGTCTTTCTGTGTTCTTTCCTGCTTTGAACCCAGCTCTCCCTAGTAGAGCCCACTATTGGAGTTGGTTTTTTGTTGCGTTTTGTTTTAGTTTCTATACGGTTTGTTTAGAATAGATAAAAGTATCAGTAATTCCTCATTCATAAATATTTTGCAAAATAATAAGGTAAGCAAGTATTTATTATAACATTTGACTTACTGTTAAGATGTTATCATCTACTTTAAAAATTGAGGAAGATAAAGATAAGTATATTTTATAAACCAAAATCAAATAAGCATTAAGGTATGTAGACATCATTAACTATTGATACACAGCATAATTACTGCACATGTACTACACCAATGTTCTGTCTCTTTTATTTTCCTTGTCATACTGTTGTGAGGGTTCTGTACACTAGAGTTATTTTTCATTAAAAACTATTTGCTGAATTAATTTTAGGAATCAATACTACATATATGTTATATCTATAATCCAGTCTTTTCATTGGGTAATATGAAAGCCTTTAACTAAAAAAACCCCTAATATGAATATTCTTTAAAACCAAAATGAGAATAGCTTCAAAAGTGTTAAAAAATATAGAGAGATTATATATATAATCAAAATACCTAATGAAAACTTTTTTTTAAATCCTCACTGGAGGATATGCTTATTGATGTTAGAGAAGAGAAAGGGAGAGAGAAAGAGAGAGAGAGAACCATTGATTGAGAGAGAATATCAATTGGTTGCCAGAAATCCAACCAACCGAACCACCAGGCCAGGGCTGGAGTATTTTCTTTTAATTGAATTTATCTTCATACATTATTGAATCAATCAATATTCATTAAATAAATGTATTTCCTAGGAACTTTGCTAAAACTGAAGAAAGAAACACTAACAAGAGAGCAAGAGAGCAAGAGAATTCTTTCCTTCTTGGAGTTTATATTCTATTAGTGGAGCAATAGACATATAAATAAATATATGATATAAGTTATATAATGATAATTGCTATGAAAAACAACTAGACTATTCAGAGTTTTATGACATGCAGTACTTTGCAATCTAATAAGTCCTTTATGAATTCTTTTTTAGTCATAATATATATGTTTGAAATGATTACATTTCACATGATCTACTCTCTTTACTTTTTATATATTACATTTAAATATTTTTTGCAATGGCTATTATTTTGATGTAAATTTTTGTAGTTTTGTCAAAGAATAAGGCCATATTCAGTAATTTTACGTTTCAAATGATTTACTTAAATGTTATACTAATTTATATTCTCAAACTTGATTGGTATTTTTGAAAAGTCCATTTATTTAAGCAAACACTCAAGTTTCTACAATGTCTTGGGAATTCTACTGAATGCTAAAAATGATAGAGTCTCTTCCTTAAGAAAGAGGCAAAATTATAAACAAATGAAAAAAGTTGGATAGATGCCAAAATGAATTATCTATTTCTAGTTAGTGAAAAAAATGTAAGCAAAGGAGACATTTAAGGCAATAAAGTCTCTCGAAGAATATAAATAGTTTCCACTGTGAAGCAGAAGAATGACTATAACAATCTCTAAAATCTTTTTGTTTTCAGGAGTCCAAGATTAAATGACTAAAAAAGGTTTAATAAGGTCTCTAGTATATCAACACAAAATATAAATTTCCTTAGAAATTCAGATCCACACCAAAAGCTGTGATGTAACAATCTTTGAAAACTTGAAATTCTGATTGATGTGTCTTACCTTGATTTTTATGACAGCCACTTTATTATAAAACCCTCAGTTTGTTAGGAAATTGGCTATTCCTCCAAATATATTTTGCAAATTTCCCCAAAGGATATCTATTAAGTTGAATACAAGATCTCTTTCACAATTTACTCATTGTTGGGAACCTATTGATCTGTATCCCAAAAGGAATTCTCTTAATTGGGAAATATTCGGTGAATTGTCTCTGCTCTTATCACTCAAACTCTTCAGTGCCAGGGTGTGCTTGGGTTACTCAGTTTGGTGTTTCCTCAAGGTTTATATGAAAAGTAAAAGGTTGGAATACAAGAGTTTAAGATTTGTATCACCCCTTCCCTGCTGCTTAGTGGCACTGAAGACCAGCATGGTGATTACAATACAGGAAAGTACAGTTCAGTCACCTCCTGAATAGTCAAATAATTTACAAACATAAAACTTTTCCTCTACATTAAGAACAATTGGATTATGATGATTCCACCCATTTTTCCACCATGTCTCATCCTCAATAATTTTCCAAGCATTCATTCCTTGAAAATATATATTTTTAAACTTTGGAAATTCTCAAACTTACTATGTGTAACTTGCAACTGGTCCTTTAAAGGTGTTTATTTATGTCCAACCAGAAGGAAGACTTTGGGGATGCCTCCATAAAAAAAAATAACATTCTGAGTATCCTCATACTGATTTATTTTGAGGCTATTGCTTTAAAAAACAGACCCAAAGCTGATTCAGGAACTGGTTATGGGTTTCTCAGAGTAAGATTGTTCTCTGAGGGAGCTTTAGGTCATGGGAAGAATATGGAATCACAAGTCTAAAAGCTTTGATTATAGAGCTGTGTCTGTAAAGTAACTGGAGCAAATCGTTTAACTTTTGGGTAAAGCAGTTTCCTCTTCTTTAACTGGAAGGAGTCACATTTATCCTTGTTATGCATGGAATTACTATAGATATATTTTCATATAATGGATGTGAAAATACTATAAACTTATAAGGCTAGACAAGCAAAAAGTATAACAATACCATGGACAGGAATGATTTGATTTAAGTCCAATGTGTAGAATAAAACTGATGAATCTTGGACTTTGGGGAAAATTGAATTCCTACTTCAGTATTCTCCAGTGGGGTTGCCAAATTTATACTTCATGGTTTCACCTTAGAACACTGAGGAGAGCATCAAGGCAACCTATACGTCCAGAGAAATGGTCAACAAGATCAATCAGTTATTATTTCTGGATAGTATAAAAATCAGGCCTATAGGTATGATTTTTCTGAATCACAAGGAGAGAAAAGGAAAGATTAAAGGAAAGAGCAAAAGAAGGAAACAGAGAGGGAAAGATAAAAGCCAGTAACAATTGATTGCTGAGAAATTTGACTGAAAGCTGAGCAAGTTAAATCAATAGCTTTTGCAGCGTGTATGGCTTCCAGTCCCCATTGATCTACCCATCAGAGCATTTCAGCTCCCACTCGGGCCAGTCAAACAGAACCATGAATGGACCAAAGCCATGATTAAAGTGACAGTCATAAGCTTAGCAAGGAGTTTTATGTTTATTTGCTTATTTTGAATCTTTATCTTAAACTGGAGGAAGTTCCAGTAAAATAAGTCTATTGGTTTGCCTCCTCTGAGCCTTCAAAGGCATTGGAAAAGAAGCATCCCCCTTCCCCAGGGTGCTGGGCCCATTTCTATATCTCTTTTTAAAGAGATATAGGGAAGAAAAATGTTTTTACTTCTCAACTTAGAGAGAAGGGCTGTATCTACATTTGAGCTTTATATTCACACACACACACACACACACACACACACACACACACACACAGGCGTGTGCACGTGGGGACCTTCCATCTAAGGGGGCGGATCTGGTCAATTAGCTCAGAGGGAAACAAATGTCAAAACCATTTCCTTCTCCTGACATGATGCCAGAAATGGATTCAGTTCTATAACTAAAATATTAGTTTAAATATTTTATGCCTTAAATACATAAACACATCTAATAATGAAATTCTGGAGATCTTGCATTTCCATTGGGAAAGAATAAAAAATAAAAGACAATCACTCTAAAGAGTAAAGTATTTATCAACCTGCAACTCCCAATTGTTAAGCATCAACTCTTAAGTTATTCAAACCAGGGTTCCTAAAACATTGACTTTTTCTAATTTTTCTTTCTTGTTACCTGAGAACAAAATGCCTGATGTAAGGATCTTTTTAAAACTTAGAAAACAGAGAAAGAATATCATCAAATGTCAGCAAAGTACTTGAACTTTATGTAGAAGAGGTAATGTTAACTTACACGCATGGTCTTTGGATCGACCTGATCAAAGTCTTCAGAATCTCAGGAGCTGTAAGAGTTAACTAGAGAAGCCAAGCAAAAGTCTTGCAATAAAATCCAGAACAATATTGCAGATGTGTGGAGCCTACAGAAGGTGGAGCCCAGTTTTTCTGCAGGCATATTTAATGTGCAAAATTATTTTTAAGTCTTAAAACAACCTCTTAAGATTGCTGTGAGCTGCAAAGCTAGGCAGACCCGTGCATTCCTAAATATAAAGAAGGAAAGAAATGCACCAAGATTAAAAAACCTTGGTTACTCACGATTCTTTTCACCTCTCCACCTTGACCCAGCTTTCATTCTGCCCGAGACACCCGCAGGAGAAGTTATTTCTGCCACCGAGAGCAGCAGCATCACGAACAGCACAGCCATGCCAGGTAAAAATAACCTCTATGAGTCCTGTCACAGACGAACCTGACGGCTTTCACTGGGATGGAAACCTGGAGCCAATCCTGTCATTTTATTCAGCAGAAATGCAAAAATGCTGTTTTTCCCATAAATTTTTAACAAGCAGGTATCTTCTCATCAGGCTTTCCATTTGAATTATGCAGGTAATGTTCAAGAAATGGAAACGGATGTAAAACCTTCCTCTAGACAGAAGCAAAATGCCAGGAGAGATAAGCTGACAATTTTGCCTGGTCTTTCTGCGGCTACCACTTCCTAACCTGCTCCTGCCAACTCTCACTTCTTCCAAATGTTTGTCAACATCTTTCATAGCACGAGAACAGGAAAAAGGTGAGATTTCAGCGTTTTCCCACCTACCCATCCTGCACCACAGATTATAGTGCTTGAAGAACCTGAATATTTAATTTGGGCACTGCAAACACACCTCATTCCAAACAGAGGTGGTTGTTAAGGAGAGGAAAAAACACTTGGTCTCAAAGCTCTAGCTAGCGTCTTAGAGAAGGGATTAGATATATAAATATCTGCTGCTAAGGCATGATAAAAATACCTCTGGAAAAAAGGAGTGGTAAACAATCATGTTTCCTGCTTAACTCGTACTGTGCTGTTTTCACATTTAGGGAATGATGTAAAAAAGATAATCTGCCCCAAATATCCCACACCCATGGAGCAGACAGAGGGCACTGTACGTTGCACATTCAAGGATCATCTGCGTTGCATCTAAACACTTGTTTGCTTTGTAAGGACGCGGTGGTGTATCCCATCTCTCCTGCTTCCTGCAGAATGATTTTTATCACCTCATGAGCTGAGCAGACTTTTTTTTTTTTCTTAGCAAGTTAGACTTCTCTGTTTTACAATTATGTCTATTTCCTGTGGGCAAATCGCAATATTATCTTGATCCTTTTGAAACTATACTGTAAAGACATAAGGAGCTCGCCTTCACTTTAGGTCCAAATTTATTGTTTTTAAATAATAAAAATAATTTTATGCTCCTAAGAACACTACAGAACAATAACATACATACATCTGTTGTAATGAACATACAAAGCTATTTTAGAATACTGCTAAATACATGGTAATCATAATACTGTCCTATAACCTAAACCTAATTCTATGGTTAAATAATTCACACAGCTGCCAAAACATATATCTAAATCACATACCTGAGAATGTGCTGTTTACTCTTAGTCTCCTACACTGCATCAGAAGAGAGAGAAAGGTCTATAGTATCCAAGCAGATAACATAAATTGCTGAGCAGGCTGAGTGGAAGACAAGAGGGGGAGGTGGGGATTGTGGCCGTGTGTAGAAAAAACCCTCTGAAAGGTGGCCGCTGACATACAACTTTAGTTGGAAGTTGCCAGCTGGATTACAAAGTCTGGGTTGCCAGATGTTTCAAATTTTGAAAAAAAGCTAGAAATTCAGATTATTTCGAGGAATCTCCTCATATTTTAAGGAAACGTGCCACAACTCTAAACTTCTTAAGTAGTCACATGAGATAGAGCATTCTGTAGCTGGTTCAAAATTAAATTATCCAGACTCTTTGATCCAAGACATATTCCATGAATGCCTACAATCAGATATATTATTAATGGCAAATATTCATAATATGAGCTTATAGTTTAAAGAGAAATATATATTTAAACAAATGATTTTTCATGTGACATGATAAATGCAATGAAAACCCCTATGGAATTTTTGTTGAATCACAGAGGAGAAAAATGCCTCAGTCTCTGGGGGCATGAAGTAGGGCTTTCTCACAAAATCCAGCCATACTGGGATCTCCCCCATTCCCCATAAGAATGTGAAATTCCAGAGGGTCAGGTCTTTTCACATAGCATTATCTTTCTCCTTGAGATAACTTTTTCCCATTTCTACTTTATATAATGAAATCACTGCTTAATAGTTCAACAGAAGTTTATCTTGTCATACTTTTCCAGGGATAATTACTCATTTTTTCATGACCATTCACGTGAAGCAGAGAATTCAGCACATTATTTTAAAGGTTAAGTGTATGTGTGTGTGTGTGTGTGAGTGTGTGTGTGTGTGTGTGTGTGTGTGTGTTCAACACTAGGTGTATAGGTCACTGTAAGCCTAACTGTGGTATATTTTCTTATATCCGTAAACTCAGTAGTGCTTGCCATATGTAAAAGAAAATCACCAAAAGTTTGTTGACCATATGTTTTTCCTATTTTACGGATATTGATTTGTGTTGGTAAATTTTAAAATTAAAATAGGACTCTTTAAACACGCAGGGTAACTTCTTTCATGGCCTGGATATGTCCTTCTTGGTATGCTGTGCCCTGCTTTCTTTTGCCATTATATGACAAGATGTTCAAGGATAAATAGAAAACCCTAGTTACATCCTAAGACCAGCTTTCAAATCTGCAAAGCTTTAAACATAAAGGCACTGAAGATTATCAGCAGATGGGCCTCATCTGCTCGAAAATTCTGAATTGGTACAAAGCCAGTTGCTTGACAGTAATCTCCCATGTCCATAACTATTTCGACTGAAAACACTTGAAAAGGCAGAGTGCACGTCTGCGCCTCCGTCTCCTCCTGCCCCAAGCACCCCTCCCACGCGCCTGGAGGGTGGAGAGCGGCGTCCCCTCCTTCCTCGGGAACTGAGTGGCACTGCCGTGTCAGCTAGCTTCCTACACTCACCCTGGCTCTCAGAGACAACGGGAGCGAGTGTTTCTGAGCACCCACCGTGTGCCAGGCACTAGCCTGACTCTGAGGAATCCCCATGAATCAGGAGCTGTGGTTGCTGCCCTCACGGAGCTGACATTCTAGTGAGGGGAAATAGACGCCAAGTAATAAAATCCCACCATTAGATACATACTTTTGTTTTTTGAACCCTCACCCAAGGATATTTTTTCCACTGCTTTTTTCAGAGAGAGTGGAAGAGAGAAAGAGAGAGAGAAGAACATCAATGGGAGAGAGACACATGGCGTGGTTGCCTCCTGCATGCATCCCAATCTGGGCCTGGGATCAAGCCTGCAACCAAGGTAGTGCTCTTGGTTGGACTGGAATCTGGGACCCTTCAATGAGGGCCGGTGCTCTAACCACTGAGCAAACCGGCCAGAGCTAGATACATACTTTTAATTTGCATTTGCAATGCAGTGAAAGGGAACATTTGAAAGAATATATTTTAACAAGGGAACTTAATATAAAGGTTCTTTGAGGAAGCAAAGCATAAGCACTTACACGACAAGTGGGAAAAGCAGAAAACAGGTTCAACCAGACAGAAAGCTTATGAGAAGTTTCTCAGGCATAGGAGAGCTTGGCACATGTTAGGATGAAAGAATAGCTAGAGACATGGCAGTGACCTTTTCAGTGTGGGCCCTGGGAGCATGTTAAGGATTCTGAACTTTTTCTAAGGTTTTAAGAAGGAATAGATTTTTGCATTGAAAGGTTAATGTTCCAATAGAGAGAATAAGTTGGAGGGTGTCGAAATGGAAGTAAGAGCATTAGTTAGGAGACCATCTCGTTATTTAAGTGCAAAATGTATACCAGGAGTGACAGAAATAAAGGAAAAGAAATAGAAAGTGAATACATTAGGGACATATTCTGGAAGCAGAATTAACGAGGCTGGCTGATGAGGTGCACTCAGAGAGTGAGCGAGAAGGGGTTCCAAGGTTGCCGCTAGGGGTCTGGGATAGACATCTTGGGGTGGAGCTTATAATCAGCCTGGAGGGTCAGGGATGAAGATCAGCCTGCAATCTTTAGAACTTTATGCTCTTTTCTTAAACAACGTTCTAGAATGTCACCAACCAGTAAAATGAGCAGCAATTTATACATAATCTCAAAAATTATTTAATTGGATGAATAAATTAACAAGCAAATAAAGATCACTGTTTTATGCAAATAACATTAACACCAATTTTTAAATTGGGCACATGGGTATACAGAATAGGCTACTCAGAGGCCTGAAATTCTGTTAGTAACTATATGAGTGATGATAGATTAGAAAGATAGATAGATGATAGATAGATAGATAGATGATAGATAGATGATAGATGATAGATAGATGATAGATAGATGACAGATAGATGATAGATAGATGATGATAGATGATAGATAGATAGATAGATAGATAGATAGATAGATAGATAGATAGATGATAGATAGGGAGACTGTATATTAATAACTGCTAACCAGTTATTAATCATAACTGTGACTATAAACTCATTGCTTCATTGATCAGACAGCAAGCAAACCTAGAAGATTAACTAAAAACACAAATAAATCAGGGTCTAAAGAATTAAAGAAAAAATCAGTGCAAAAAGCATGTGGGAAATGTATTACATTTCAAGGATATGTGTTGGAGAAGTTTTGAGTTAAGCAGACTAAAATTAACCCTTTGCGGTTGTATTAAATTTGGACATGGGTGTCGTACTGGTCGGAATTAAGAGCTTTCAGAGAAATTATGAACTGACACATGAATGAATAGAGTTAAGATTCATACGGTTCCTTGCTGTGGTGGCTGAGAGCAGACATAGGACCGGAACGGTAAAAAAGCTTTGGTGGCTGAGAGCAGACAAATGACCGCAAAGGGTTAAATGTTGCTCAAGGACAAACGATGGCTGACCAGTTTCAGAATACTCAGTACAAGAGTAAAAGGTGAGAGAAGAGACCTGGATGTGCATTTGCAAGGTCATATCAAGGAGGCTTCTGTGGCTGGAAGAGAGTTTGTAGGATAACCATAGTGAAAGGCAGGTTAGTGCCACGTAACATGCCACTGATTTGAGGAGCATGGAGTTCAGTTTGAGACCAACAGAGAAATGTGACAAGTTCTAAGCAAGGCAGTGTGAGGGAGAAGCCTGCCACTAATATAAATCAAAAGAAAGGTATAGTCTCAGCAAATCTGTAGACCCTTATATTTAATTAGACAAACAAAATGATCCCTTTGTCCTATATTTAATCAGTAGCTCTTATCCAGGGGAGTCACCCACTCCCCTGAGTGTCACAAGTCCCACCCTCCAAAGGGTGAGAAGTCATGTTTTTCAAGTAGATTCTGAGGTTGTGCTGGTATAAAAGAGCCATAATTTAAACAAAATAAGAAACAAGAGTGTCAATTGCTTAGCTTGTGGCTCGTGAGCTCCACTTCCATAACTCATCAGTGTCCTTTTTGCATGCAGAATTTTAGTTAATGTGAAAAGAAAAAGCTTATTTTGAATTCTAAGTCTATGGTCTAATTTACTACAAGGGGGAATGCCAAGAGAGGGTCTGGGACAATTAATCTGAAACTGCAACTGATGTCAGGGAATTAATGTTCATCTTGCCCCTTCCCTGGGAAATGTATATGAAAAGAGGCTGCCAGTTATCACTGCGCAGGAGTCTCATTAACCTCAGTCCCTCCATGCTCACAGCAGGTCTGGCATTGGGTTTGAATATCACTGATTATAATTTCTCTTAAATAGAGTAATTTTCAGAAAGACTAATTTTCTGAATACTAACCTTTAAAATAACAAATAAAATGATTAGACATACTATCTTGCCATAATAAAATAACATGGAGGGCCAAGACTATCCATAGGATATTCAGTGTTTCCAGTATTTTCAATTCTTATCCATAAAATGTACTACTAGCCTTTAATAAACTACTGAAAAATATACCAGCAGTGACAGAAAAATAGTCTTCTTCTAGAACTTAATATAAATACTAATGATGCTATAAACTATGTGCTACTTTGTATGACACTAGATTGTATTTAATCCATTCTAAAGAATCATTATTTTCCTACCTGAACAGGTATTTCATAATTTATGAAGATTCTGCATTTTTAGAACAGTATCAAAGACCTAATTTTATCATTGACAGAAGAAATTGAAAGGTTTATATACAGAGGACTATTGAGTAATAATATTCATGAAAAAAAGAGAATGTTTTATTCAATTAGATGTCCTGGTAATATTAAACAACAAAATTAACTATCATTAGTAAAACTTCCCTACAACATATTTTACCAATAAATATTTAGCCTAGCATACTGAATCTAGTGTTCCATTAGCAATTGCGGCTTGTGTGACCCCTGAATTTCATCAGTGTTCTGATACGGAGCTATGACTGTGGCTATTGACAGGATAAAGGGTAGCCCTGGAAGGACTGTGGTTGGCAAAGATGACTGCAATAGTTCCTGGCCTCCCAAATGCTCATTTACCTGTGGGCTTGGCAATCCTCCCGTGAAAAGGTGGAGTTTATTTCAATGCCACTTGAATCTGCATTCGCCTTGTAACTTATTTTCACCAATGGAATGCAGTAGACGTGACCTCTGACTTCTGAGATTGGGCTCTGTGAGGTCTTACGGCCTCTGCTTTTGCTTTCTGGGAACCCCGTGCAGAGATTGCTACAAAAGGGACCTGCTCTGTTCTCCTGGAGGCTGAGAGGCCATGTGCGGATGAGAGAGACACTGCAGCTGACAGCTTGCACCAGCTGCCAGGCACCACGGACCCTCCACCCAGCTGTCAACAGCAGTGTGTGCTCTGCATGGAACTCTGGGCAGAATCCATACATGCTCAATTCTGTGTCCTTGCTTAACCTCTTTTGGCCTCAGTTTTCTGTCCCGTTAAATGAGTGCAATGATACAATCTGAACTGTAGGGTGGGTGGTTGAGAATACTAAATATGTGAATGCAATACCTTAAAACATTGCATGGAATAAAGCAAGCATTAATAAAATATTAATACACAATATATACACAATATTATTGTTATTGCTGTTGCTATAATTTTTTACTTGTCTCTTTCAGAAAAGGAAACTAAGACTCAGGGAGATGGAATGTTTTCCCCAGAGCCACAGAGGTGTGGAACTAGGATCCAGGAACAGACTTTTAGTTCCAGAGTCCAAGTTATAAAGCACCATACATTTTTGCATCCACTCTGAGACTCTGATTTAGTCATGGATACAGTGTCAGCCACTGCGGTCAATGAGTTCACATATGTAATATTATTAATATTTTCTTTAGCCTAGTATAACTAATTCAGCACTTGAATATGACTTTGAACAACATGTCAGGCCCTCTCTCCCTGTCTGGCTTCTTCTTACATGACTCCTTCTGAAACAGTCACCTTAGATCTAGATCTCAGCCCATGTCCTCCCATTTTCATAGTAACTGTTACAGTTAATTTCACTACAAGGCTCTGCTCCAACATCTCCTCCTCAGTGCAGATCCACTTAGACTCTTTGAAGGTTATGAGGGACTCTTGCTGCTCCCATAGTCACTGTGGACACACTATTGCTAAAATGATATGGTGGAAATTTTTGTTTACTTATGTCTTACCCATTAGACTGTGAGTTCATAGAAGAAAAAAGAACTTTGCCTGACCTATTTTGTATCCCTGGACCTCAATAAATATTCACTGGATGACTGTATTCTTTTGGGTACAACACATTCCTTTGGGGTTCTTGTACTTCTTTTTTGTGTTTGTGTTTTTATTTATTTATTGATGTTTTATAGTGAAAATTGCTATTTGAGATTTTAGAGGAGAGTTATGGTTTAGGGGGAAAGACTATGTTTAGAGAAGTAGAGCCAGGCTCAGATCTCAACTCCATCACTTGTTAGCACTGTAGTATTGGACAATGGATGTAAACTCAATGTGTCAGTTTTCTTCCATACAATGAGGAGAAAAATAGTTGTATTGCAGCATCCATATATGTATGTGTATCTAAATAAGTGTGAAGATTAACTGCATCAGTATATGTAAAACACACTGAGCATGTAGTAACTAGTCTTCTGTGGAAATTATCATTAAGGAAGACCTGAATGAAACGGCTTTGCCTATTATTTTTGCAAGTGTGAGAGAGATCAAGTTTGTCTTTCCTATTGTCCTGTGAACATTAGTCAAGTTTTAAAAACAGCACATTCATTAGAGAACCCAAGCATTTATAAGAATAAAGAGCTATTAGCAGACAAAAGATAGAAGAGTTTAGCATCAAGATATATTCACTCAATCTTTGAAATAATAAAACTTATTTTTTATAGGCAAGACTTAACTTTTCATATGTACATTAACATGTCCACCAAAACAAAATTTCTGACCAAACAATTATGAACAATGCAAATCTACTAAAAAAAACACACCAAACCAACAAATAACACTACCAATAAAGTATTGTTAGATCTTATTTTCTTCATTATTTTATTTTATTATTATTTTTTTGTTTGGGTCTTGGGTTGATCTGATCTTTCCAAAGCATGGCATGCAGTCAATTTAAAAGTTAAAATACTATAAATAGAATTTAAAATTTATGAACATGTAGTATATATGCATGCATAGACATGTCAGTATACATATGTATATGTGGATATGTATATGTTCATGTATATGTTCATTTTGAACATATAACACATTGAGTTAGTGAATCATAACATTTGTGCTTTAGAAAAAAGTCATTAGTATTAGCCTACTGATATAGGCATACCATTGCTTTCTTACCTTTATATTCATAATCTTTACTTTAGTGACACTTTATTCATCCCATTAACTGCCCTTAAGAAAGCTTTCACAACCCCATTTCTATCAAATATTCAGCTACTTCACATTTCAGTTTCTTTGTTCAATACAGTTAAAGCCAATGGGGTTTCTACCTAAAGTTTCAAGCCTCTCTGTGTGGACAAAGAGCTGAGCACCGCTTCATCTACGTTGTTTCAAGTTGTATAAAAAGATCGATGCATCCTTCCAGACAAAAAAGTTGTATGGTAGAAACTGAAGAGTATTGTAAGACATTTTTTTCTCCAAATGGAAAAACAGTTTAAAAATAAATACAATAGATAAAAGTTGAACACTAGCATTTGTAGCTTACCTTATAAAACCAGAATAGAAAAGACAATGCTGATTCTGAGCAGAAATGGGTTTTCACCTAACTTATAATACCAAACACACACACACACACACACACACACACACGCACACAAATGCAGACAATGGTAATGCTTTACCTTCCTTTGCTTCATTTACTGCATTTATTTGACGGTTTGTTAGTAATTAAGTAATTTTCTGCATAAATGAAACTTTCTATTATAAATTTGATTTGAAATGGACTTTCAAATATGCAGATATGTTCCTATCACTTATCTCGTGGTAACTGTACTCTAGTCTACACTGAGTTGGCCTTCATTACCCCAGTGAGTTTTGTAGAAAGTGGAAAAGAAAATAATGCACTTGATTCACTCAAAACATTTTAGCCAGCAACAGAAATTGTGTCTGTCTCATTAGAATCAAACAATTCAGCAAGGCTGTTTCTGCTTTAATTATGGAATGAAAAGAACTGGAAAATATGTTAGTGACATAATATGTAACTCTTTGCCAAGGGAGTTTGATAAACATTTAAAGTTCAAACCTGCACTATGTACTTCAGCTGATGTACTAACTCCTTTAGATTAACCATTTTCAGGAGAGTTGCCTGACTGTACCATTGAATATTTTACTATAAAAAAATTACTGTGTTGCTTAAAATGCTTGAATTAGTCTCTTTGTTTAATGAGTTTAGAAATAAAGGTGATCTGATGATACACAAGGGCTCTATTTAAATCCAAGTTGGGAGTTAGAATTGCAATTTGCTTGTGTTTAAACAGGTATCATACTAAGTCCCCGAACTATCTTAAAACTATTTGTGTCATGTGCCATTCTTGAATACAGCAACACAAGTATGTGAAGAAGTAAGACTAAAATATGATCAAGAGTTTTTTTCAGGTTTCTTCACTTTCATTTTTGTGATAAAATCCCCACTCACCCAGTCCCTCTCGCTCTCTTTCGATTGTGCTGCCTTGAGCTTAGCCTATATCATCTTTTGGTGCAAATCAATCTCTCAATATAACTTTATTTAGTGTATTTCTATTATTGTACAAGAGAAAATACCTTGTGTTAACTTGAGAGAAGTTGTGCTCAAGTGTTTACTATATCCTGAAACCAACTTATAGACTATAATGGAATGAAACTTTCAAAAGCAAACAAAAACAGTCAGCAGGTGAGTGGATAAAAAAGGCTGTGGGGCATTTACACAAAGGGATACTACAAGGCTCTAACAAAGAAAGAACTCTTACCCTTTGCAACAGCATGCATGGACCTGGGGAGTATTATGCTAAGTGAAATAAGACAGTCAGAGAAAGACAAGTATCACATGATCTCACTCATATGTGGAATCTAAAGAACAATATAAACTGAAGAACAAAATGGAACCAGAAGCATAAATTCATGGAAGAGACTGGCCAGTGCCCGAGGGGAGAGGGTGGGGGTGACTGGATGCGAAGGTGAAGGGATTAGCTAAAGAACATACATGCATACCCCGTGGTCACAGAGAATAGTGGGGTGGAGGCCAAAGGAGAGTGAAGGCCAAAGGTGAGAGTGGGTGGAGATGGGCAAAGGGTGGGAAGAAGGGGGACGCCTGCAATAATGTCAACATTAAATATTTTTCATAAAAAAATTTACAAAGAAAACAAAACCAAAAATTTTTAAAATATTAAAAGCAGATTAACTTTTATAAAATTTAGCACCATGTTCTCCCCATATACAGACCAAGAGGTGGTTTGGAAAGAAATGGGATTAATCAGGGATCAGTTAACCCAGCTTTAGGAAATGGGGAGATAACCCTCTTCATAAAATCTCTAAAGAGCTGTCAAAATATTTCATTTTTTACTACTAAGTACACTTTGGGTTAAACATTGCCAGTCAGTCTTCACTTTCACATTAAAGTGTAAATATTCATAGGAAGTAGGGGTATGTTAAATTGTTATCACACTTTCATGACTTGCAAAATCTCAACAGACAGATGCATGGTGTTATAAGTCCCACATTCAAATCGGATAATTCTACTTATAGATAAATAGATCTGGGTAGGCCATTGTTCCTAAGTGAGTACCCTTTTTTCTCACCTGTGGAATGTACATATTAAGAATCCTTGGCTCATAGCATTTCTGTTGTGACTTAGTTGAGACATGTGGGCATAAGCTTAATGACTGTATATAAGCTTACCAGGACTATTTTCATTAGTTTTCTTAACAGCAGAGCACAATGATTTAGCATTTAGATGAAAAATGTAGAGTACATTCAGGAAAGAGCCAGTGGAGACCCCGAGGCACGTGTGCATGGGAACCTCTGGGGAGCAGCACCGGGGGAAGTGAGGATGAGACTGGACATGGGCGAGCTGGGAAGTGCTGACCACGTTTTTCCGTAATTCTCCTACATTAACATACAGTTCTGATCACACGGTTTCCCTTCTTTCTCGGTCAGGGTTTAACTTGGACTTTCTACATACAGAGATATAAAAGAGTTTTATTTCTGTGTAATTATAATGGCTTCTTATACATCTTCAATAACATTATTAATTGATTCGAGTGAGAGAGAAAGGGAGACAGAGAAACCGATTTGTTGTCCTACTTATTTATTCATTCATTGGCTGATCCTTGTTTGTGCCCTGACCGAGGATCGAACTCACGACCTTGGTGTACTGGGACAGTGCTCTAACAGACTGAACACCTGACCAGGGAGTAAAGTTATTTTTTAATTTGCTTCTCTTACAGCTGACTCTAAAGCAATATTTCTAATAGATGGCTGCACGCGGTTCAAGATACGGCACCTGTATTACATGGGAACAAAGTCCATGTTCTTGCTCTTACTATCCTTTTATACTCCAAATAACAAGATGAAATTTTAAAAATTATATTCAAATATACGTTACCTGGAAGAAAATGACTGAGGCACTCTGTTCTCTGCTCTGTGTGTGTTTGAGATTTCTCTCACGTTGGTCACGCACACATTTCTTCATTGAATCTACAACTAAGCAACCATTTGAGGCTGGTTCACAATGAACATGACTTGGACCAGGCTGGATTCTCTGGTCCATTCTGAAGTTATTGCATTTTCCTTAAGCAAATCCAAATGATCCATTTGTCATTGTTCATTCATACATTCGGTAAATATTTGAGTGCTTACAATGTGTCCCACACTATTCTTGGAACAGTGTGTTACAAAAAGAGAAACTCTTGGCTCTCATAAAGCTAAAGTTTGAATTCTCCTTTGTCTTTTCATGAAGATGTACAAAACATCCAAACATGGTGCTTCCTTCCCATGATGGAGTTGCCTTAAGAATAAATGTTTTATACTATGTAACTTCCCTTGGACATCTGGTGGGAAGCTGATCGAAGGGAAACCAATGCACAGGTTGGCCAGTCATTTGTTCTGTGGAGATGCATCAGTAAGTTAGATTTTAACTTAAGAGAATGTGAATTTGATATACAAAGAGACAATGCAGAAAACACAAGAACAGAGACTGAAAGGAAATGATGCAAAGAGAGGTTATATAACAGAGCAGAGGTCATGTTAGGGAGCAGCAGAGAATATGGGAAAGCATAAGTCTTGAGACAAGGAAGAATGGAAGTTGAGAAATCCAGCTGCAGGAGACATGCTTCTGCAACACTTAGAACTATCTGGGATTCTGGAACTAACTTCCATCTGAACCCAACAGTACCCTCAAATTTGATTAATTTATTAAGATATAGATTTATACTGAACCACTTGGAGAAAAATGTCCTTGTTAGAAAGTAAACACTACTTCCTTGGTAACAGAGTGAGCATTTTAATGCTAATTACTTCAGTCTATTCAAGAGGCTAGCAAAACAACTTTATAAATAAATGTTGGTCATGTGACACTCCCAACAAAATGCTTAAACATTCCTGATCTATGGAAGCCAGGGCAGATATAGAAACTGCCATCACAGGTCAGGTTCCTACCTGATTTAGGATTCTTTTCAACTTGCCTCACAACAGCACAATGCAGCAGAAATAGAAGCTGGAGAAGACCAGACGCTGGCTAGAGACTCTAGATTTTCCCTGGTTAGCACCAAACAAATAGGTACTAAAAAATACAAGATGGATGTAAAGTTTTATTTAGATAAAGCCTTACATAAAACAAGACTTGCAATCTCCAGAAACAGTATAGATAGTGACACAAGAAACATAGAATAAGAGCAGTGTGGGATACACACACACACGCACACACACGGTTCTAAATTTGGGTAATGCATAACAGACAAGACTGGGAAATCATTTCCCCAACCATATATCTGAGTAAAGAGAAAATTAGAAATAAAATCCTGAATTTCACACTATCTCACTTGTTCTTGGTTATATTAATTTGTTCTTTGATAACTAATGTATTTTATTCTCATGTCACATTTAGCTTTAGCTATTCTCAAATGATTTTTAAAAATCTTCACAAAGATTTAACAATCACTTAAGGAATATTTACAGAAATCTGAGCAGAGTGGCCCCTACTTGCCTGCATTTATTTAGTACCCAGAGTGAGCTGAAGAGGCAAGTAGCTGCCAAATCAATGCAATTCAGCCAAAATATAAAGTGTGTTACATAAGCACATATTGCACATATTTGAACTTCCACTCGGATTTTTTGTAAATATTTTTTATTGATTTTTAGAGAGACAGAAAGAGAGAGGGAGGAAGAGAGAGAGAAACATATTGATGTGAGAGCAAAACACTGATCGGCTGCCCCCTGCACACCTTATGACAGGGATCTAGCTGCAACCTGGGAATGTGGCCTGACTGGGAATTGAACCAGCGACCTTTCAGTGCATAGCGTGATGCCCAACCAACTGAGCTACACTGGCCAGGGCTCCACTTTGAATTTTTATTAAAAACAATAAGGGTAAATATAATATTTCATTAATACCTAATAAAAACATCAAAGTAGAGGAGATGATGCAACGCCTTTTTATATAGTGTGATTTAACACAGACAATACACATAATATACAGAAGCTCAGGTTCTGTGGACATCAACACGACTCTCACCTCTTTCTCTTTCCTTGCATGCCCATCAAAATAAATAATTCTGAGAAACATAGATTTGTCAAACTACTTAATGTCTGTCAATTGTCATGAATATTTTTACATAACCTGCAAGTAAAAATGTAAAGTCTATAGAAATTACTCCGCTAAATCCTTCCCCTGCATTTATATAACAAAATATGTCATGTTCTATTTCTTTCTCAGATTAAATAGAATGTTTTTGTGTATTGGAGTTTCTTTCAACGTCTCTTTTTCTCCAAGATTGAAGTTATTTTTATTTCTGATTACAAATTTAGAGCTTTTACATTCAATTCAAACCTCACAGTTTGCAGAGAAAAGCTCCTATTTGAATAGGAGTTGTGTAAATGTAGGAAAATAAAGCAACTTGTACATATGAGTAACTAGTGTACCCATATACTAATGGCATTTTTTCAAGTTCTGAATGCTAACTTTTTCAGTTTATGGTCTGCTCAAGATGCCTTTCAACATCCTCCTTAAGAATGCAATTTTTAGAATCCTATTTTTCTTTAGGGTGGCCAACTCTTCATTATTACCTAAAGTCTATTTAACTAGTAAATGTTGAGCAACAATATGTTTAGGGGAGGCAATTGCAAGGCCAAATTGTTTAAATGTGAATATCAGCTCTATAACATGTGGGCTGAAACAACTTGGGTAAATTACATGACATTTTTGGGGTTTCAATTTCCATGCTTTTAAAATGGAGATGATAATAATAGTATCTACCTCATGCTTCCCTCTGTGAAAAAAAAATTAAAAATGTGTGCAAAGTGCTTAGCACAGTACCTGTTTGTTGCACAGGAGATACTGAATAGGTGCTCAAGAAGACTGTTATTATTACAATTATCTTTGTTATTAAGCAGTCCATACTATGATACATTGTTGGAGGAAATGCAAAATGTTAAAGCCGGTATGCTAAAGTAATGTGGCCATTTCTTATGACATTATACATATGTTTATTTTAGCCCCAGCAATTCCGCTCCTAGTTGTTTACCTGAGAAAAGAAAACATATGTTCACACAAAGACCGTATGTGAATATTTATATCAGCTTTATTCATACACACTTTAAACATAAAACAAATCAATTGTTCATCAGATGCCGAGTAGGTGAGAAAGTTGTGGTACATCCATAAAATGGAATGCTACTCAATAATAGAAAACAATGACCACTGATACAAGCAACAACATGAATGATCTAAAAAACATAATGGTAAATAAAATAAATCCAGAAAGAAAAAATATATTGCAAAATTTGATTTAGATGATATTCTAGAAAAGGCCAAACTATTGGGATAAAAATCAAATCTAAGTTTGGTTGGGGTTTGTCTACAAAGGAACAAGAAGTGAACTTTTGGGGATTCTGAAAATATTCTGATATCTTCATTATGGTATTGGTCACATTACTATGTTGTTCAAAACTCACAGCTATAAAGAGTGACTTTTAATGACCTGACTAAAAATGAAACCAGGAATATGTGCATGTAAAATTACCACATAAGAATATCTAGAACTACCAATATTGGCTTCAAGGTCATACATACTCTTCTGTGAACTGAAACCTAGGCTATGATTGGAGTTTCTAGTTCATTCTAAAACTTTCTGTCACAATCAAGATATGTCCACGGAGTTTACAGCTGATTCTTAAGAAGTTTCTTCCTGAGCCATATGATAAAGTTAGTCCTGCTAAAAGTCTAAATCCTTCTCAGTCCTCAAGGTGTGAGACAGAGAAGTTGACTTTTGAGAGAGAACCTGAAAAATGCAAACTCTCTTCCAGTTTCCAGCAGCCTGAAGGGGTAAGAGAAGTAGAGTTAACTAGCATGATCTCAGCAAGGAAGCTCCTGACAGCAAGTACAGCCTGCTGACACTAAATTAATAAACTATGCAAGCTATAAGCAACATCCCAATAAATATTGTTGTTCTGGCAATTCAAAACAATAAACAATGGGGTCAGAAACCTTTCTCAGCTGACTACTCCACAGAGCGGTAATTAGGCTTTCTTAATAAATTATGTCTGTTGTCTGTTAGCTTCATTGTTTTTTTACTTGGAGGATCTCTTTTACAAGCAACTAGCAAACATATACCATTCTAAAATTTAATTTGCTCTAATTTTATTTTTCTTCCTAAATACAAGATATGTATATTTATATTATTATTGTTATTAAATACCAGATGCTATTGTAATTGCTTTAATAAATTTTCTGAATTATTATACTGTTCTTTCTTCCTTTAGATTTTTGTCTTTTCTTTTTCTGTTACCTCCTTTTTGGCATTTTATGTTCACAATTAACTGAAGTCAGATTTGTGAAGAAATCATTAAACAGATTTTAATTTTTAGGGGTTAACAGCATTTAATAACTTTATATAATAAACAAAAATGAATGCAATGTAAGAAAGTAATGCATTAATATATTACAGGCCATGAAGCTTAAGAAAGTTGAACTGGTGGTTGTAGAGGACGGTATACGGGGGATAAATGGTGATGGATGCAGACTTGACTTGGGGTGGTGAACACTCGATACACTGTACAGACGGTGTGTTGTAGAACTATGCACCTGAAATCTGTATAATTTTGTTAACTAGTGTCACTCCAATAAATGCAATAAAAGAAAACTGAATTTTCAAAATATGTTGGTCACTCAATTATACAGAAAATTTAGGATTTCTAAATTTTCTAAAATTTAATTATTAAAACAAGATGAATAATTAATTTTATTCTCTTTAATTTGTGCTTATTTTTTCAAAATTTTGATATAATTTAATTTTAAGCATTTCTTGTAAGAATGCAGACAATCTATACCAACAAGTAAGCAAACAAAATCTTCAAATTTCTAAAGGCCAGTAGATGCTTTAAGGATTTTAAAATAAAATAAGTTTTATTTATATAAAATTATGTTTCCCCAATTGATTAGATCCCTAAGAAATTAAGGTTTTGGTTACCCTATCATGTAAACAACCACCACCAAGACAAACAGCTGAAGTACTAAGAGAGGCCAAAAGGAACACAGAAAGAATACAAGGTTTGCATAAACTGATTACAAGTTTGTGAGCAGTTGCAGAAATGAAAGGATATAGCAGATTTCCATATTTTTCCTCCTTTTGTTTGCATGTATTTTTATATATTAACCATTTTCCATTTTTCTCCTATCCCTGTTTTCTGCATTTTAAAAAGATACTTATAGGATGTAAAATTGGGATCACAACTGAACTAGAAGCATTTGAATGGAACCCAAAAACTTATTCAGTTACCAATGGCATTTTTGGGTCTCATATCTTGGGAAAGAGAATAAAGACAAATATATGGTCAGTTACATTGTTTTAGTCAAGTTGTGATAGCTGTGGTTTGAAAGTTTAATTATTTGTAAAAGGATGTAAATGGATGTTGACGAGCCAAAGGTGTGGACTGCAGAGGATTCCTGGGCTAGCTCTCCACTGTCATTCCGATGTGCTTCTGTCTGCAAAGGCTGGGAAGGTGGAAACTACATTTCCAGAGTCCCTTGCAGTTAGGAGTCTGGACGTGGCAGACTCTGCCACGCCGAGGCACCTGCACGAGCTCAGGAAGGCAAAAGGAGTTGACAGTCCTTTTCCTGCTGCTGTGGGTGCTGCAGACAAGGCTGGGTACGTATCTGCATTCGCTGCTTTCTGTGCTGCGTGCGTCGTGCTCAGGCCACAGCAGCGGCAGGCGGCAGCCTTAGCTTCGCAGTCCCCTGATCACAGCCACGGTGCTGATCGTGCTTCCAGTCACCCACGCGGCCCCTCATTCTCACTGCTCCAGCTTTTCCATCAAGTTTGTCAAGGACTCTACTCCACATATTAAAATCCCCCTCCCTTTCTTAAAAAAAATAACACTAATATTTCCTCTTTTCTCTGTTGAATCCCAACCTGTCATACTACAGTTACGCAGACTTCTTAAAAAAAGAATTAGAGGTAGAAATTCAAAGATTCAGAAGATAAAACATGATGTGGAAACAGGAGTACAAAGCATTGAGTAGACAATATAATAAAAGTTACATCACATATGCATTTATTTGCACAATACTTCTTTTTTTTAACCTGATTTACTGAGATATGATTGACATAGAAAAAGCTGTGCATATTTAATGTCTACAACTTGGTGAGTTTGGAGATAAGTATACGCCTGTGAAAACATCACACCTATACCATAAACACATCTATCACGTCCAAAAGCTTCCACCCACCCTCTTTATTGGTGTGTGTGTGTGTGTGTGTGAGCTTAACATGAGATCTACCCTCAAAACAAAATTTTAAGTATATAATACAGTTTTGTTATCTCAAAGCATTAGGTTGTACGGTTTACCTGTAGGACTTATTCAGGTTGTGTATCTGAAACTTTGTACCGTGATATTTCTTCTTTTACCTAGCCTAAATATTCAATCTGTAACAACATGTAGAAAATAGCAAATGATGCAATGAAGCAAAAATATTATGCATGTAACTTACAGCAAAATATTCTACAGGAAAAAATGTTTACACTGATGAACTTAAAATGTCTGAATCTTTTCCGAGTGAGTTCCAACAGGACCTGTTCAAATACTAAACGTTACAAATTCTGACAATTTACAGTAGAAACCAATGTGTCACATAATTACACTCACTCATTTTCTTAGCCTGCACTGTTTGGGACTAAGGACAAAGTTAATAACAAAGGTGTTGCACTTGAATAACACTCTTAATAGATAAAATACCAATATGTAAAGGGATAATTAATAATTGAATTGGAAAAAAATTATGACTGTGTATTGATGCATCTATAAACATTAATAACTGTGCTTAGCTAATAGCTCTAGTTTGAATTTAAGTATAGCATTATATGCATTATTTTTCAAATGAGAAGCAAAATGAAAATATTAGTGATGAAATATTCGAAGTGGTAAACATATTAAAATATGTAAAATATGGAAATGGAATAAATTAAATATTGATAGAAAGAACCTCTAATGTTAAAATAAACATCTTGTTTTATTCTCAGAGAAACTCTTGTATATAAAAAGTTTGTCTATCTGAATTCCACATTAAATAATATCAAAATAGTTAAACTAATGAGATCCAGGCTACTCCACTCATTTCTGTTTTGAATTTGACATAAAGAAATGAAACCAGAAAACACTCTGCTAATTCACACCAAAGAAAAATTGAAAAAAAAAATTTGAAGAATCATTTTTGGCTTCAAAAAATACTCATTTTGATAGTTTTCAGTATCACAATATATTAATTAAAAATGTGCAGTGGCCACATAAAAAACATAGCCATGTGCAAATGAAGTTTATGGAGTCAAAGTAAAAAATCAGTTTTAGAAAATGAGGGTAAAAATAGTTTCTCAGTTATAAATTCTAAATAAACTTATCGAATGTGAAAATATTATTATGAGCTATGCTGCTGTATTTGACAATATCTGACATGAATAAAATGTGATTGAATTCAAAATCCTTTAGAATTGTCACTGGAAATTTTCAATTTCAAATTTCAAGTTAGTGTTGTATTTTTCAACATTAAAATTTTCAACAGAAAATGAAAGAGTTCTTAGATTTAAAAAATAATCACACTTGAAGTACCATTTAAAGAGATCAAATTACCTGAATACTTGTTAAAAGTTTAGAAGTCCTTTTTGCTAAATGGAAAAGAAATTATAAACATTTTCCTATGTTTGCCAACATTTACTCATTTGTTCAAATTTTGCCAATGGTGACTGTTATCACTTTGAAAGATCATTATTAAAAAACTCTGTATCTAGAGTTCCCCGTAGCTATTTAAAGATGTATAAATCATATTAAAATACTCTATTTACAAAAGCAAGCTAATTTTCCATGAAATATAAGAATATTTTATTTGCACAGTTTATGTAATTTCATTTTTAAATTTCTCTAATGTTTTGTATTTTAGCTTAATAACATCAAAAAATAAAAGGTTATAATTTTTACCAAGCTGCACATAGAAACTTCAGTTCTCTAAAGTTTACTCTTCATTGCCAAATAAATGTTTTGATGTGTTCTATGTGAAATGGGTAAAGATGTATGAGCCAAAGTGTAGGGAATAAACTTGAGAACACTGGATCACTCAGAGATTTCATACCTAAATGAAGATTAAACTATCTTATTCAATAAATAGGTTTTGCCCGGCTGGGCGTGGCTCAGCAGTTGAGCATTAACCTATGATCCAGGAGACCCCGGTTCGATACCCAGTCAGGGCACATGCAGGGGTTGTGGGCTCGATTCCCAGTTGGGGGATGCAAGAGGCAGCCGATCAATGACTCTCTCATCATTGATGTTTCTCTCTCTCTCTCGCTCTCTCTTCCTCTCTCTAAAATCAATAAAGATATATTAAAAATAAATAAATAAATAAATAAATAAATAAATAAATAAATAGGTTTTTCTCTGAAAAATAATATTGCTCATCTATAGTGCACAGCCCTAACCATGATGCACTTAAAAATGATAGGACATAATATAGTTGACATGCAAAACCCAGAACTATTTTGAACCACTCAATTCTATTGCACAGCATTATCAGATGCTTCCTAATGACCTTTCCCAGCTCTAATCATAGTCTGAGTCAGAGAAACAGAGGGAGAAACAGCCCACACTTGTCTTAATGTCTGCCCTGCAAAATGCATGTCCCCTCCCCACAAGGTTCTGATTATGGTCACACTGAGTAATGAACCATGCTGGTTTTCTTTTAAATCAATGCTAAAATATTTATTTTTACCCAGAGGTCATTAATGGCATCCTGGTTGATTAAATATTACCAACACATGTATAATTTATGAAGGCTATATATTATTATTGGCTTTGAAATAGTGGAAAGCTCTATCCTTGATATTAAGTCTAAAGTTGTTTCCTAAGAGTTAGTATAATCCAAAAATGAAAGTTCTGGAAAATAAAATTAACTGGGGTAAATTTTTTGCTGTTGTTTTTAAAAATGTTTTCAATCATATTTATTTCTACATAAATTTTTTTCCTCTAAAAACCTGAACTTCTTCTATTTTAGAGTCTAGCAGAGTAGCAGGCACCCTCTCCAAGTTTATTCTTCTTTTTGCCTAGCTAACAAAGAGCAGTTTTTATGGTGACTGAGGTTGAATCCATGTAGGAATGATCATATATGCACAGGATTGTAGTCATCAACACTACTGGGTTTCTAGAAGGAACAACCCCGATTCAAGTTCTGTAAAGTATTGATCAAATTGCATAAATGAATTTGATTGAGAGCAACTTAGGACATTTATTATAACATTCACACTTTCTGAAATTGTGGGGATCCTCTTAATTTGAGCAAACTTCCTGTTAGACTTGTATCAGGGGTTCGCCCTTCCTTTGGAAGCTCCTAAGTAGGCCATGAGCAGAGCGAACATAAAATAATTGAGCCCACCCTCAAATAACCTGCACTGCTTTTCTGAGCCTATTTCTCTGAAGGGAGTAGATTCCTCCTTTAGATATTTCTTTTAAAAAGCTGATTAACCCTGAAGTATGACACTGAAAGAAGTAAAGAAACTATTGTGAGGATCAGATCACATGGTGAATTCAAATTACCTGTAGAGATAAAACCTTGCATAAAAGTTAATAGCCCTATATTCCAGAAAAAGCTATTTTGCCCTTATAAAGAAAGAATAGTAACTCTTCAGTAAAAAAAAAAAAAAGTGCAACTAAGATTTTAATCCTATAGATCATGGTTTCATTTGGGACTAATGTTGATATTTGTTGATGAATAAAAGGCCATTTTAAAAATGTTAAATGAAACTGAACAAATCGCATAAGGTTGGTCTGCATTTAGAACCCACAGCAATGTTCGGTTTTTTACAATGATGGGCAAAGCCTTTTATTTTTGTCTACCAATCTGTATCATGTTTGATTTTTACTTTTTTCAGTGATCATTAAAATTCCATATTAAAATTATAATTTCCTTTTAACAAGGACTGTTATTTTCAATCTTCTTTCAACACAGATAGTTGCCATCTAGAGTCTCTCATTTCAAAGTATTTATATTCACTGTTTATTCCCAAAGAAATAGAAGACTTAGTTGACTCCATGCTATTTATTTATTTTGTTTTGATCTGTAGGTTGTCATGTAAACTAAGCAGCACATTTCTTTCTCACTTACATATGGGCTGACTGACTGACAGAGCTCTCAGATTTCTTTGTGGCTAAGAAAAGTTATTTTTGATACAGTGTGAGATATTTTAAAAGAGTGTTTGAAGTGTTAAAGCACATATCTGGGCCAACAAAAATGAAGATCATGTTCTTAATTTTGATCATTCCAAAAACTCCAGGCTGGGCTTCCTAGTATCAAAAGAAGCATTGTGAAAGTGAAGGTGCTTATAAAAAGATGCTTATAGCTTTTAAGGTTATAAAAATTAAAACTTCATCCCATGCCCTTCACATGATTTTTAGAGTGTTTACACTTTTCTCTCAAATCATGCATTTTGGTTTCATTTGTCCTGTACTCCAATTTCCGGATTTGGTAAATCTCTGAGCTTTTTTATTCTGAGCTCCTGATTCTGTCTTAGTATAAATAAACTTAATTTTGTGCATTTAAATTATGCATTATAAAGGTTAGTCTATATGTCATCATTAATGTTTAAATCATAATACTGGCACTGACTGTCCCTCTCATGTTAGTCAGTGCTAATAGAAGTCAAGGTGAGATTAGAGTACTGAGACTCAGCAAAGGCAGATTTTCTTGTATAAATAATACACATAAATGGCCATCAGCTTTATTCAGCTTTTCCAGGAGAGCAGGACCAAGTGAAAAAGGATGAGATAAGTGAAAGTCAGGGTCAACAACCAGTTCATAGCGCCCAAGTTCATGTGGCTAGCAAGTTTGTCTGGATGGACAGCAAACTCCCTCCCTCCCTCCCTCCCTCCCTCCCTCCCTCCCTCCCTCCCTCCCTCCCTCCCTCCCTCCCTCCCTCCCTCCCTCCCTTCCTTCCTTCCTTCCCTTTTCTTCCTCTCTCCCTCTTTCCCATTCCTCCCCTTCTCTCTCTACCCATTCCCTCCCTTCCTCTGCCTTCATTTCTGTTTCCTTTTGCTGACAAAAAGGAACATAGACATCATCTATCAAAATATCCTATGACCTCTCCAAATATACTACTTTTAGAAATTTATACATATGCTAACGAAAATATATTTGCAAGAATATTCTTAGAAGATACATTGCTAATAACCAAATACTGAAAACTGTACAAATGATTAGCAATAGTAAGATGTGTAAGTTGTGATTCCTTCATACAATGGGATACTATACACAATGACATGGGCAACTCTCATGCAAAATGTTGAATGCAATAGCCCAAAGACAAAAAATACACACTGTGTGTTTCCATTCCTACAGAGTGCAAAAACAGCAAAGTGAATTCATAGTGATAGATAGTGGTTATGTTTAGGGGGAGTTAGTAACTAGGGTAAGGCATGAAAGGCACTTGTGGTGAGCTGCTAATGTTCTATTTATTGGACACACAGAAGGTGTGTCGATGGTACAAAAATTCATTGAGTTGTACACTTGGGGCTTGTCTACTTTCCTATATGTATGCTATACTTCAACAAAAATAACACATGCTCTTAAAGAAAATTTGGATAATATAGAACTATAGAAAGGAAAAAGAAAATAATAATCAGAACCTTATAACCATAATTACTATAATCCTTCTGGTGTTTTTCTTTCTAGTCTTTGAAATAAAATAAATGCTAATATAATGCAGGCACATAAATTAGAAAACCTATCTCTCTATTCATCCCTCTCTGTTTATTTCACTTAATGTCATATAAACTATTTACACATGTCTTTTAAGTATGATTTTTAGTATCCCATCATATCAATGTATCATAATTTAAATGCTTACCCTTTATTATTTCCTTTTCATTCTTGGAAAAATAATTCATGATCCAAAAACACACTCTTAAAAGAGTCTTAATCTTTTAGGATTCTTGATATTGGCAACCAAAGTGTCTATTTCAATTTATATTAACACTACAAAACAACGTCTTTCTTCCCCCAATGCACTTTTCTTAAAATTCAAATGTGCATTAAAATATAATGTTCCTGAAATCAAATGCAGATGAGAAAATAAAGTGTACCAACAAGACAAAAATTGGAATATTTATGTTTTAAAGTGTTCTTATCTATGTAGAATAAAACATTCTTACATATGTGGCCGTTGATACTATAAATATAGATGTCAAATTGCTTAGTGCGAATTCTTACATACCCATATAGAAACCAGGGAAGGAAACTCAATAATAGCTCATTTCCCATTTTATGAATAAGAATAATAGCAAAGTGTTGTTGTTTTTCCTTCAAAATTATCACCAAGAATTTATTTACATTATGTTGATTAAAATCCTTCATTTTCACTTAAATAAAAATTTAAAAATTTGGCTAGATAAAAATATCTTAAGCCAAGTAGATTACTTTTATTTTTTCCTTCCACAAGAGTCTTGGCTCCTATGTTTGCTACCTGAGGAAGTAGTAAGTAGCTCCAAGTAATTCATAGGTCAGGCAAATTCCAATGATGCCTGCAAGTTCTTTCTTAATATTCTAAATGGCTACAAGACCATTAACTTTAAGCATTGATTCGTCTCCCTCATTAAGTCACTTCAATCTCAGGGCCCTTAGAAACCTGGAGGATGCCTAGAATAGCCAGGCCTCCAACAGACTGAACTGCAAGACCAAGGGTATCTGGATACAGAGCAGTGAGTGGGCAATCGCCGGTATTCTACATCTACGCCACCAGGAGCTTAAGGTTTAGATGGATGATAGAAAAAACTATTTTGCACTTTTGAATTTTTTTTTAGAAAGAAGTTAAGTATGTTGTTCAGATTAGACATGTTTTTAAAATAATGTTTCATAAGTATTAATTACTTCTAAGCATGAAACTATATATCAGAAATATATGTCTAAGATGCTTGTATGAAGATAAGATTCTATTTTATAAAGTGAAGACAAATTTGATAGCGTAGGACATGAGAGTTGATAATTAGCTTAATTCAATAGGCTCTAGATATCCTTTTTTCCCCCTCTCAATTTTAAAGAAAAGTGCTTCAGAGCAAGGCAGCCTGTTGTGAATTCTATTTTAAGTATAAAATTCACATTTACCCCTCATTTGAAGAGAAAGTAATTTAAATACATGACAAAATGAGTTTACTAGAAATCATTATCATCTAAATCTGTTTTAGGCATGCCCATGTTCTTCTTTTGCCCATGTTCACTAAGGTGAGAGGATATATATTTTTTGCCTTTATTTTCTAAATAATCAACAATTATTTGACATGAAAATAAATTCCTTCCCAAATGGCACACACCAGAGCTGATGAAGTTACAGCAGAAACAAACTTAATAGTTACAATATAAACAAGATTTACAATCAATTTCACTTGCACGGTTTCCAAAATCTCTGTTCTCTTTGTATCACGACAACACTTTCAGATTTTAATGTAATTTATGCCTTTTGTAAAGTGAATGAAAAATTCCAGTTCTACAAAAACTTAAGTGGATATTCCCTTTTTATGTTCAATTCTAGCTGGAGACACAAACTGAAAACAACTCTAATTTAAGAACTAGAATAAAGATTTGAGGAAAAGAAAGAGCAGAAAGGAAGGAGAGAGAGGTGTGGGAATAATTGGGAGAGACAATATTTTGATGCAGGAAAGATCTGGGAAGATATTATTGAGGGGTCACATCTGAGGCAGACATTAAAAGATAGCTAAGACTCCAACACAGTGAACTGAAAGACGGACGGTACTCCAGGCATGGAAAAGTGAATGGGAAAATGTCTCCAATACTTCATATTTCACCACCAGAGTCTTAATTCTGAACCCCATCCAAGCTGCCCTTCACATCACTGTGAGAGTAATTTTTCAAGGAGGCAAATAGCATAGTCATGCTCTCCACTGGTTCAAAGTACAGTACAAACAGTCTGTTGCATGCAACAGATGGTCTTATTTCAGAGGGAAGGGGGGTGGGAAGAGATTAGCCAAAGAAGTTATATGCATATATGCATAACCCATGGACACAGACAAGAGTGTGTTGAAGGCCTGGGGAGGAGGTGGGAGCGAGGTGGAAGGGGCCAATGGGAGAAAAATGGGACACCTGTAATACTTTCAACAATAAAGATAAATTTTAAAAAAACACAATAGAAACCCTTTAGTATGTCAGGAAATGTTATCAGCAACTGGAGTGAGTTTCTTTCTAACCCCATCTCCCATTACTTGCTCTCCCTGCCCCCCAACACTCTGCAACCAGTCACTTGCCCCAGACACACCAATCGACTTGCAGTTTCCCAGAGATGTCATCATATAGTCTAGGCTTCATTTTCTGTCTGGAATGACCTTTTGCTCATTACTTATTACCTCATTATAAATAATACTCATTATTTTTACTAAACTTCAAAACCAGCTTGAGTAAAACTGCAAATGCTAAGAAGCTGTTACTAAAGTAAGGTTAAAATTGCTGATCCATTAGCCTCATGTTGCTCCCCCGGGATGACAAGGATAGTCTTTGTCCCCAAATATGATATTCTAGTTTACATGTTACCCTAAGCACACTTTTTAGCTCTAACGGCAATGGCAGATGTCTGCTTGTGTGTGTCTCCACTGGACCCTGGCTACTGGGGGGGGCCTGATTTTCTTCCTTCAGAATCTAATACAAAATAGGAGTTTATGTGTTTGGGTTGTAGTTAAATTAGAATGAACTGAGCAAAGACATGGAGGTGAGAAAATTCAGACACTTTGGGGGATCAAGAGTTGATCCACTGTGGCTGGGGCACAGAAGAGGTATAAAGAGCCTTTAGAATGGCGCAGAACTTGGTTGGTGCAAATAATGGTCTAACGTGGAGGGCTTTGAATGCCAACATAGGAAGTTAGGGCTCTATTCTATTTTCACAGTCTTTCTGGCAAAAGTTTTTAACAGGTGAATGATTCAATTTATACCTTAAAATACTAAATAGGGAATATTCATTTCAATTAGAGTTTTCACAAAAAAACAATTCATGTTGTATGCATTAACTAAAGTTATGCTTATGTTTTGTTGTCAACCATAAAACATATATGTTATAAGGAAATCTTTTTAAGCATGGTTCTGAGAGTCTCTCAGTAAGAGATGCTGAGATTGAATTTCAAAAGAACCTATTGTAGTAATTATACTTATTAGTAACAGACAGCATCAACTGTCTTTCTAAAAAGGCAATTGTTAAAAAAATACTTAACATAAAATGGTATTCAATGAGTCTTGACAATTTTAACTACAAACAGGACTCTAATGCATCATGCAGCAGTGAGCTGTTTTGGGGTTACTGAATACTAGGCTACAGTTAATCTTTCTCTCTGATGTTTTGTGTAGATTTATTTTTTTAAATATGTTTAATTGATTTCTAGAGAGGGAGGGGATGAGAGGGAGAGAGAGAGAGAGATCAATGTAACAGAGAAACATTGATAGGTTGCCTCCTGCACTCCCCCTACGGGACATCAAACCAGAAACCCAGGAAAGTGCCCTGACCAGAAATTGAACCGAAATCAAACCAGCAACCCCTTGGTGCCCAGATGACGCCCAACCAACTGAGCAACGCTGGCCGGGGCTGTTTTGTGTATATTTATTTATAACTGTATGATTTCAACCATCAATGTGTTCCTCTACAGAGGCCTGATTAGCATTTCTTACAATCAGTTTTGAAACGAACAACTATTATTTTTGCAGCATCTTTTAGTGATTCAGTTCTATGGAATAAGCTATGGAACTGGAGTAAATCTGTCTTATGTATTTTCACAGCAAGTAAACACAATATGAGCATGTGGAAATTGATCATTACTTTCCTTAGCCCTTCAAATAACCACATCCTGAATTACTATTCTCAGGAAAAAAAATATACTGGTCATCCTAGGTATAATGATATGACTCTGGTGCATATACATGTATATAGCATGTCAAAAGGAAAAAAATGAATCTCATTTCCTAGAGTCTGCAGATTGCTTGTGTAATGGAAGGTTAAAAGAAAACTAAAATGATTTAGAAGTAGTAATGGGTAGGACACTCTAAAGGCATGAATCTGTGCTCCAGAGATTACTTTGAAATTGGTTGAACTTATTACCACTACATAAAGTGATTTTGTATTTAACGTAGCAATACTTCTATAAATTTATCTGCTATAGGCATACCAGAAATTGATTTCACCAAGTAAGTTATGCTGATTACAGTGTCTTCAGAGGTTGACTTCCAAGAAAATTAAAAAAAAAACACAAACCAATTTTTCTAAGAGAAAAAAAATGTAATTGAACTAGTTTTCAATTATTTATTAATACACTTTTAGTCCACAGCAACATAGAATAATGGCAATCCTGGTCCTTATTGGAAAATATAATCTCTCAGCTGCCCTATTCTTTTTTTTCCCCTCTGATGAAAAAATGTAAATAAATAAATCACATTCACAGAGAACTGCCTGAATATCTGCAGTCCATCCTTGTCTTTATATTAGATGACATCCTTGGATAAACTCAAAGTATTCAGTGATTCATGTAGCATTCTTTACTCTTCTCACTAATATTTTTTCCCTGAATTGCATTTTGGTAGAATACTATCAACCTGAACTGTTGAGATATAAAGAAATTCATATGTAATGTGTCACTGAACCTATTGTGATGATAATATAAAAAACATAGTCTCATATGTTTCAGAGTATCTTTTTATGAGGAATTCTGGTGGAAATTCCTCAGACTCTTGCTGTATATCTGGCTTTTATTTATCTCATAGACCTAGAGAATAAAGTAACTAATCATGTTTTCATTTACATTTTAATACAAGATTGCTAAGGGGTCAATTTGGTCTACCTATGCTTGGACTTATGGAATATATATTGATCGTAGGTCTTGTTTTTGCAGCACCCAAATCCTTTTTCCATGAAGTGTATCCATATCCCAGCTGCAGAGACTTACGGCTGCTCCCAGAAGAGGTAGTAATCACTAATAGAGAGAGCTGCTCCTTGAGAACACTGGGGAGCACATTTATTTCATTTCACTTACCAATACAAAAAAAACAAGTGTATTACTTAAATAAAATTAAATTGCAATGCAATGTAAATGGGGGGCAGTTTATAATTTTTCATGTTTGAATGCCATCCCGACATAGTTTCAGACTATTAGACCACCAAGAACCACAAGATTTTTATATTTAAATCACTAGGACCAAACATCTGTATCTATTGGTGTTTTGAACTGTCATATATATGCCATTAAATTCATAAGCCTCGGGGCAAGAATCTCAATACTTAATTAGGTCTTCCAATGCATTTTGCCTGACAATTTATATATTAAAGTAAACACATCTATTATTATATGTAATTTCCTTTATTTGTTTTTTCACATAGGAAGTACAGTGCTTAATTTAATTTTTAAATAATATATGCAATTAGGTTATATTAACTATGAATATCCTTTAAGAACAATGAAAGGGATTTTTTTTCAAAAAATAGGAAAATCATATTAGATACAGTTGAGGAATAGTTTAAGGAAATCAAAAGTATAATATTAATATTTTTATGAAATGAAAATATGTGTGTATAAAAATATTTTGTGTACTGTTTACATTTTAGGAAAATTCAAAAGCCAAAAAAAACTATGAACAATATAAGTGAATATTTAGATAAAATAATAGCTTAGCAATATTCATGAATTTTTAAAAAGTCACCTTTTAAAAAACATTTATAACATCAGCAAAAATGTTGATAGCCCCAGTTACAACAATAATAAAAATCACTAAGTACATAGAGGTAATTTTCAAAGAAAGATATACGTGACCTTTATGAAAGAAATAAAAATGCTATATGGAAAGATATTAAAGAATATCTAAATAAATGGGAAAATATACCTATAATTCTTGGTTAAATAATAAATATTACAATGGTATAAAATCTCAAGAAACTGATCTAAGATTCAATGCAATATCAATGAAAATCCCATTGGTGTGTTCCACTGAATGGACAAACTTATTCTAAAATATACATGGACAAAGGGCCAAGAATATAACAAGGTGGAGACTTTACATTACTAAATATATACACTTACTCCATTTTAGGTAATGGTTTTGTTACTTAAATGGAAAAACTGACTTATGCAATGTGCTGCAGACACAGGAGAAAGACTAGGCGTACATGGAATCTTGCTGTGTGATAGTAGACACGGCGAGTCTGTAGGGAAAACACGGGCTGTCCAGGAAATACAGGCAGGAAGACTAGTGGTCCCCATGAAAACAATGAGGTTGAATCCCAAGTTCACACCGGTAACAAAAATATATTCTAGGTGGATTAAGGATTGATTTAAATATAAATCTAAATGATAAAATTTTATTTTTTATTAAAAATTTTTATATTTATTTATTTATTTAACACATTTGTATATATATATATATTTTCCCCATTGCTTTTCAGAGAGTGACAGGGGGAGAGAGAGAGAGATCAGTGTGAGAGACACATGGACTGGCTGACTCCCATATGCTCCCTGGTGGGGCTGGGGATCGAGCCTGCAACCCAGGTACGTGCCCTTGGCCGGAATCAAACCTGGAACCCTTCAGTCTGTGGGCCGACGCTCTAACCACTGAGCCAAACAGGCCAGGGCTAAAAAAATTTAATGTTGCTATTATGGCAGGCGTCCCCCTTTCCCCACCCCCTTTGTCCAGGTCTACTCACGCCACGCCGGCCCCCTTCACCAAACTATTGCCCATGTCCATGGCTTATGCATTTATGTTCTTCAGCTAATCCCTGCATCTTCTTTACCCAGTTTCTCCCATCACCCTCATCCTCTCGGAGAGAATATTTCTATCTCCATGAGATGAAATGGTTTTTAGAAAAGTTACATGGTTTTTAGAAAAGTTAAATGGTTTTCACACAGTTACAAGGCATGTAGAAATAGTGTTAATTTCAACTTTATCAATAACATATTTTCATGGAATGGCATCATAAAAAGAATGAAAAGAGAAGCTGCAAACTAGAAGAAGATATTATAAGCATAAGATTAATGCCAAGGCTATATAAAGGACTGCTAATAATCTAAAATAAAATAGAGAACAAAATAATTTTTAAATAGGCAAAATTCTAAATAAATATTTAATTTAAGAAGACATCAAGTGGCCCATAAATATGTAAAAAACAATTAAGGAAATGCACATTAAAACTATAATGGATACCATTTGAAAACTACCAGATTGGCAAAAATATAAAAGCTAGTCAATATTGAATGTTTACAAATATACTGATAAGCTGACATTCTCATTCACTGCTGGAAAGAGTTTTTATTTAAACAATAGCTTTGGAAAGAGTTTTGCATTACCTAAGAAATTTGAATATTCATGTGTCCTACAACCAATACCAACTCTATATTTATATCCCAAAGAAACTCATAAACATGAGTACCAGGAGATAAATACATTTAAAGATCAAACAGCCTTGTTTAAACATCATTACTTTAAACTGATGACAAATAAAATGTCCATGAATGGTAAAATGTATACATAAAATATAGTATTTTCAATTGACTACTAGATAGGAATGACAGAAATTAAATAATGCACTATGCATCAACATAAATAAATAATAATGTTGCAGGGAAGGAGTCATGGAAATATACTTATGATATGATTCCATTCATGTTAAGTTTAACAACTGGCAAAGTAAATAATTCATCTGCATTAAAGCTTCTAGAAAAGGCAGGAGAGAGATTAACACACAAAATAAATGATGACTGCTATGGTAGGGATCAGTGGGGAAGATGTTATCCAGGAGAAGTGGAAGGGGGAGGATCCTAACTTACCAGTAATGATTTGCGTGTGTGTGGTTTTTAAAAAAATGTTTTTATTGATTTCAGAGTGAGGAAGGGAGAGGGAGAGAAAGATAGAAACATCAATGATCAGATAGAATCACTGATCAGCTGCCTCCTGCAGGTCTTGTACTGGGGAAATCCTGCAACCAGGTTATGTGCCCTGACTGGGAATCGAATCGTGACCTCCTAGTTCATAGGTCGATGCTCAACCACTGAGCAACAGGTGGCGAGCAGGATTGTTTTTTTAACTTCTTTAGTTGTTAACCTCAATACTGTCGGTTTTATTATTGGCAGTCCTATTGTATCCCCTTTGCCTTATCGCAGTTACTTAAAACACATGCACACCTGTGCCCAACTATTATCTAGTTATCTCAACCTTGGAGTCCCACTCATTTTTTTATTTGTGTACAAAATGTTGGGGCATGCAGTCCTGTGCATGCAGCCTCTCAGCTCCAACTGAGCCATGTAAGAAGCATAAGTCTTGGATGTGCTTGCAACATTTCTTTACTAATAGCTAAAGGGCCCACAGAGCCTGTTGCCAGGCTTATCACCTTGTGCAAAAATATGTCTCCCTGTTTCAGGCCCAATAAAGGCTCTTTTGTCTCTGCTCGAAGCGTGTGCATCACACGGCACCCGGCCAGGCCCACTGTTATGTCATCCCCGTGGGGAGTGGGCTGAGTGGGAAAGCTGCCCTGCAGTGTTTCCTGGAACAGAGCCGCTGATCATGGGGACCTAAGCATACTACTAGAGCTGATCTTGCTCTGTCTCTTCGTGTAATAAAGCATGTTCAGGCCAGGGCTTGACCAGGTTGTGATTTTTTGGTGACTCCAATACCAAGAAGCAATGGGCAGAAATATTTCACCCCTCAGGATAGGTAACTGGTACAAGTTTTCTTTTCTCTTCTGATTGATACACAATACTCTGCCCCAAACAAAACATTATATATATCTACATATGTCATATCTGAATTAATGTACATATGACCTGTACATACAATAAATATTGATATGTTGTATATAATATGTAAACATATTGAACCTCTTTATTTAACCTCAGAATGCACTTTTGAAGTTTTCATTTCAAATAGTTTCATTGATGACACCAAAAAGTCGCAGCAATGGTCTTCTTCATCCCTAGATATTCATAAGTAGAACTAAATGCATACTAATTTTCAGAGATTATTTTCCATTTTTGATTTGGCTGTTTTCCCTAAACAAATACAAAAATTATCTTCTCTATTATTTTTGCCTTTTCTTTGTTACTTACAAAGATATAAATATGCATCCTGCCTATTGATTTTATCACTCGAATTTCTTTATTCTAAATAAATCTTGATTTTTTTTTTTTTTTAATTTCACAGAGAGGAAGGGAGCAGGAGAGAAAGAAACATCAATGATTAGCGAGTCATTGATCGGCCGCCTCCTGCACGCCCCTGACTTGGGATGGAGCCCGTAACCCCAGGTCTGTGCCCTGACCAGGAATTGAATCGCGATCTCCTTGCTCATAGGTCGATGTTCAACCACTGAGACACACCGGCTGGGTAAATCTTGATTTACAATCTCTGGTGAACTGGACCTTTTACTTCTGTTGGGTAATATCAAAAGAAAATTTCAAAATACCCACAGTCCTCTAATATTTCATTTATCAAAAAATCAAATCATGAGTCCATAATTCCAAATCATGTTTCCTAAAATAAATGTCAGAAATTTTACTATGCAACATGTCCCTTATGATAATATTTCAGTACATTATTTGAACAACCCCTTAAATTTAGCACCATGTACATTAAAATCAACTTTTAGTGTTTTGAAATAAATAACAATGAAGTTAGTGTTGTTTATAAAAGATATGTACAAAACTAAATTTAAATATGATAAATGAAGGATTTTTCTCCAACAAGATGTCAAATTATTTTTGGAGAACATGTGTTTATTTACAAACCAAGGTATATATCTTCATCTTGATGTCCATGCTAATAATAGTTTATAATATGCCACAGTGAATTTGAAGATCAATTATGGCTGTAAAACTATAAAGTTTGTAATATATCACTATATTTAAGAGGACATTTTACTCTCTTAATTTAGACTTCATGGCTTAAGAATAAAAACTTGACACTTTTTTACCTGTTTTATATTTTTTAAAATAAAGTATATAAACTTTAAATCAACAGAAAAATATGTTTAACTTGATAATGCACTTCATAACTTAAAATCTTTCTATAATAACTCTAACATGATTTTGTAGTAAAACTGATTAGAGGAATCTATCCACTAGTATGTACACAGACCTCCTCAGCAGGCCAACCTGGAAGCAAGTGAGAGGAAAAGTCAAATGGTAACTAGTAATGTAAAATCCTGGAGGTGAGCCTAAATATTAACTGTCCAGGTGTCAAACAGGATAAAAATGCATGTGAACACAGGGAAAAAGAGTTAGAAGGCAGACTATAAATTTAATTTTAGTTAAGAATGTAACATCAATGCAAACACGAAGTTAAACAAAAGAAAATGCAACTAATTTGATCTTGGGTTTTATTAACTGAAAGAAATACAGCCTAGAACAAGAGCCGATAGTTTACAACTTAATATGAATACTGACAAACTGGACAATTTCAAAACAGAGAAAAAAGTGATAAGACAAAGGGATATCATAAGATCGTTGTGAGGAAGATTGAAGAAATGAGACTGAAGGGCCTCAGTCACAGAGATGTAAGGAACATGAGAGACCGTTTCCAGAATCCTAAGGCCACTCCCATGGCCGAGTGCTATGCTCCCTCTAAGTGTCTCTACAGGTAATTTGCAAGAGAAGGAACTATTTTATGACATAACAAACTGTTCAAAACTGGAATGGATAATGATATCTCTACCAATGGATATTCAGCTAGGTACTCATTCCTGGAATGTTAAAAAAAATCAAGTCATTTTTCACTTAAGCAACCCTGTGGAATAGGTACTATTATTAGCTCCATTTTAAACATAACTCTATTCCAGCAAATTTAGGTTAAGCAACTTCCCTAAGATCTTACAGAGTTAAAGTGATGGGGCCAGCATTTGGTTTCAGATTTTATGCTTGCTGGCTTATACCCTAGTGTGAGTAGTTTAGGGTATTATAGGTAACATTTTAATAAAACATATAGTGTATTTTCCATTTTCCATTTGTTCATATGGTAATTTGTTTACCATCCCTGTGGCCATTAAAGCTTAACCTCCACAAAGACAGGGACTGTGTCTGCTTTTTTCTTATTTTCTCTCTGTACTTGGCTCCCAGTAGGTATTAAATGGAAACGACTGAAATATTTAACTACCTAAATAACAAATAAAAACATTTAGTTTAATATGTTTAAACAGATACATTAATAAACATGCAGATTTACATACCTGAATGATTTTATTAGAAATATACTTAGATTTTTACATAAAATATAGATCATACCAATGTGCATTTTATTTGCTTTATAATTTTCCTTCAGTATCACTTCCAGACATGTTTCCAGGATATGTGTCTGTAACTTTGTGAGAGATTTCTGTTGTGGGGCCTCAAGCAGAAGTTATGACCTGATAAAATGCATTTCTGGCCATTGTTTTCCAGAACCTTGAAGGTTTTGTATAAAGAGGGATGGGATACAGAAAAAGAGAGAAGCAGGAAAGCAATGGATAAGATTATAGACAGGCAGGCAGAAAAATACTTAAATATACACATGAGGGAGAGAGGTTGAATTAGATCTCCAAAGAATGGGGAGAAGGCAGGTACCCAGGGTAGCCAGAATCAAGACCTGAGCCCAGCTTCTCTTGCAAAGGGTGGAGGAAAGAACGTAAGATCTTGAGGCTGCAGGATGCCCCACAAAAGCTAATTCTAAGCACAGGGCTCCCGGACTAAGCAAAACCTCTGCCATTGAATTCAAAAGACCACTTTGGCAAGCCTGAAATCCTCCTTCCATTTTCCTTAGTTAAGGGAATAAAGTATATACAGAAAAAAGGGTGATGCTTGTTAAAATGTGGTCGTCGGACCCCACAAAATGCAGATTTCTGGGAATGAAGCCAGACCACGTAACACAGCATCTTTGTGGACGTAGCTCTAAATTATGTGTTTTTTAAACAACCTCACCTAAGCCTACTGCAGTTTAAGAATTATTGAGAGAAAGGCAGGTTGGGCAGTCACAAAGGAGAGGGCCAGGGCTGTGCCACTCTTCGTGTTTCCCAGAGTTGTTCTGGGGTCAGACCCAATTCGAGCCTCAAGGAAGAGTCCTGTCAAAAAGCAGAGTGCTGAAAATGGAGCAGGAGGAGCAGCAAGGGAAGAATAAATCACAGCAGGAGACATCAGGCGGTCAGAGGTCCAGACCAGAATGAAAAACTTTGGAGGAAATAACTATCCAAGGACAAGTCAAGGTAGTTGCTCGAAAGTCTGCACTGAATCTCAGAAACTAATCCATCTTTATGCAACGGACGAAGTCATGGAAGAGGATGGATCAGACCGCAGCAACCACAGGGAGATAAATTCTGCAGTGATTTTTTATCTCGACTGTTCAGCCTCTTCTAGACTTTTCTGTTTTGATGGGAACTCCTTCCTGTACTTGGTCAGCCTGAGCAAATAAGTGAGAGTGTGTGACTGGAGTCAGCTATGACTGAGAAAAAAAGAAGTCTGACTCTCAGCTGAAGCCTAATAGGCTTTTCAAAAATAAGGTATTTCAGTGGGGAATGTTCTAGTCTATTTAACATATTTAAGTTTATTTTGCCAAAACTTTAGACACAACTTGCTCTAGAGAGTATACTATTTAAAACAAACCTGGTGAGTAACTGGAAATGATTTCATTCTATGAAGAAGAAAAATTAAATATTGCAGCATGCTATTATTGAGAAAAAATACAGGAAAAGTGTTATAAGTGTTTGTGTATCTTTTTTCATTTGGCAAGGCAATTTTAAAAAACTTGATGTACTATTTTTAGATGGTTGCTCATTGAGTTACTCTACTACATGTTAACAAGGGAAAGCTACTACACCTGACCCAGCTTTGACTTATAGCCATAAAATGAATGGGAAATAAAAGTGTAAACATCAGACACACAAAAGCAATTTGTTCTCCCTGTCTTTTAGTTGACAGACCTCTTCAAATTCTTAGGAATGCTTTCTAGATTGAGATAAAGAGGTATTTTAAAGATAAAAGAAGAATAAAAATTTTGACAAAAAACTGTGGTCAGAAACTATAATCTCTATGAACCAGTGCCCAAGAAATTCCCAAAGTGGATAATTTGTTTGTCTTTAAACTATTATTTTCCTTCACTCATCTGATTTTTCTATGTTAAACTCACAATATCTCACATTCATTTGTCTCAACTCTTTTTACATTTCTTTCATCAGTTTCAATTTAAAGATTGACACTCCCCAAATCAGCTGAAAGGCTTCAACTAAAATATGCCCTTCAGGCAGTAACACAGCCCAGACCACTCTGCCGGGGTGTCAGAAGTGAGTAAAACACGGGCTCTGTTGGTTACCATACGGGCTATCAGAAGGGTCCCTTTTTCTGCTTTGATTATTTCGTCACCTCAGTAGACAACTCTGGGAAAAGTTATCAAAACTAGTTTTCAGAGGTTGGCAGAGTTTCTCAGGGAACATTCTAAGTATCCTATTTTCCAACAGGATTACAGTTTCATATGGTCGCTCTGAATATCTTTTCTTATTACCTAATTGGTTGAAGTTATTAAAAACTTCTCAGCTAGTTGAGTTTCAATTCACACCTTGTAAAGAAGGCTAAAATATGCACACAGAAGACTTTTGCAACAGAACAAGCAGTGTTGCTCTTTAGAGTGACTCATTAGAACACAAAAAATAGGGCCTGAAGGTAGACTCTGAGATTTAACACTCACCTCCATGGAGTAGGTGAAGTGCAACATTTAACATCAATCTTTAGCTTTCAGTTAATACAGCTCATTATGGACCAGACGGCTTGACTGTTCTGCCATTTCCTGCATAATTTTTATAACACTAGAAATGTACCTCGTTTTTAAAAAAGGAAAATGTCATAATAGTAAGGTGAGTAGTTTCCAGGAGAGATGCTAGGCGTAATTTTGGATTCATTTGAAAACAGGGTCTAAGATATAGGTAAAATATTTCTGTAGGTAAAATATTCCAACTGTAATTCCCTTACATCTATCATTATAATTACTTCTATTGTAGGGCTCTAAGTAACTTTTCCACATTTTGATTGTAGATCCAGGGCATAGCTATTTGTCACATGAGCTGCTCAAATCAAATCTTTAAAGCCTACCAAAAGAGATGTACTGGGCATTCCTCTATGTGCTCAAAATCAATTGCTTGAAAGATTTAGTCCAATAAGGAGCTTTTTCTGCTATGACGTGTATGCAATAACAACTAATAGTTTTAAATTATTTTTGGAAATTATTTTTGATCATTACATAGATATAGCTTTAAGGATGATTACTAAATATGAAATATGACACACTCTAAAATGTCCAAAGGTTTCATCTAGCTAAGCGTCCATCTGTATGTCAGAAATAAAGAAACCAAAATAACATGACACTTACCTTCATGTCTTTTCTACTGGCTCTGCAGGCACCATCTGCTGAGCAGCTCCAGTTGGGATTAAGCTTCCTGAATTTAAGATTCTCTTTGCATTCATGCTCCAACATTGCCTTAGTAAATGTGGAAACCTGTCTGACCTTGAGTTTTATAGTTTGATTCTCTTGGTGTGATGTATTTTAACTTCTACTACCCTCACTGAGATGAGATATTAATTAGAAGTTGAAATATATCTAACAGAAAATTAAGGTGGCCTTGAGGATCAACAGTCAATCAAGCATTTGGTCCTTTATAAATGTTTAACCAAAGACCCTTGATGAAATTTTAAGCAGTTTTCGGTAGCCTTTAGCTCAGTCTGTCCACTTAACAGCAAGCCTAACTTAGGTCAGTGAAAGCATGAAAACATTAATTGAGAAACAAGAGTGTCACTATTTCACCCAGACCCAGAGTGCCGGCCAAGCATTCTGCAGGCAGCAATCGAATACTTTTTGGAGGCTGAGATACAGCATGATAAGGGTTGTGCAATTTAAAGGGAAAAAAGCTATAATCACTATTTCTATTGTTATGCTATTTTTTAATCTTTAAGGACTTTTAGTTGATTGTTGTACAAAGTACACTAAGATTATTCTACAGACACTACAATAAGAACTGACAGGACGTTTTCTCTACTTACATCAGTTACAACTACTTACAGTGCTAATTTAGGATTGATTTTTACTCTTTGTGCCAGGCTTAGAAAATTATGTCTAACTACTTGCAAGCACTCAATAAATATTTATTAAGTAGATAGTTGCTATAATTAATTACTTGTTATATCAAATTTACATGCTCTTTTTATCTTTACAATATTCTACCTCCCTGGATATTTAGAACCCTCAAACTTCTAAATCTTATCCCAAAATGCCACAAAAACGAGTACTTTAGGGAAGTACCTACCTCATTCTAGGTTTTTCCCTTCTTCCGTCCCTCCCTCCCTTCATCTCTTCTTCCCTCTCCCTCTCTCTTTTTTAACTATACATCTTTCCCTCCAAGTAAATATATTTGCCACTCCCCAGAGTTAGTTTTTTCTCATGCCCTACAAATAATGTCTTAATATATTTCTACTCCAAAGACTTTAACTTCAAGTAGTAATGCTGGGTGCCGACATTTTCAAAACTTAAATTCATAGATTCCAACACTAATGATAAATTTCATTTTTATTTTTTAAATATATCTTTATTGATTTCAGAGAGAGGAAAGGAGAGGGAGAGAGAGAGCTAGAAACATCAATGATGAGAGAGCCATTGATCGAGCCCGCAACCCGGGCATGTGCCCTGACCGGGAATCGAAGCCCCATCGCCTGGATCCTAGGTCGACGCTCAACCACTGAGTCACTCCCGGCCGGGATAAATTTCATTTTTAAAGAACCGAGAGGAGCAATTGGTATTTCTCATGACGTTGAAGTCGTATAGTCAAAAACATTCCTATCTGGGAGCACATAATCCTTTGTAAAACTGGTGTTCACAAATTGAAAATTTTGCGATTTAACTCTTTTACCTAATTTAAAATGAATCATTAAATGATGTAATCAGTTTTCTATTGTGGTATTATTAGTTATAGGTGCTATTTTCACTTGAAACTGATATTTTTATGAAGATTGCTGTGAGAGATGAAACCGAGGGAAACCTGTGTGTGTCTGTGTGCAGGTGTGTGCGTCAGTGTATCCCTGCATTCTCCGCCTTCTCTGTTCTCTGCGGCCAGATTTCCGGCGCAGATGCTGTCCACGCAGTGCTGGAACACTCACACTGCCTGCCATGTACAAAGGGCAGCAGGAATTATCCAGGGAAAGGAGGTAGGGTCAGCTCTAATCTGGTTCGTAATTTAAGCCTTGAGAACAACTGAATATGCTTTTCACCTTTTGATTCTTCATGAAGAAAAGAGATAGGCTAAGTGTATCATACACAAGAGCAGAGCAAGGACGCCGGGCCAGGTGCAGAGACTCACCAGGGCAGGAAGCCCCCAGTGCTTACTTATCAAGGGGCAAAACTGGGAAAGCAAGAATTTGTTCCCAGGGGAACCTGTCCTCCCCTAGCATATCGTTGGTCATGTGGTTTAGACGCCCTGAGTATTTCCTCCCTAAAGATAACATCTAGCCTCAGGTGTGTTTCAGCTCCAGGCCCAGAAAAGCAGCAAAATTGGACAAGTGGCGCTGTGGCTGCCTCAGGACCAGATACATCTACTAATGACCCCCTGCCCTGGCACCAATCAATCAGTGGGGACTACAACCCTGAAAGAGCATACCTGGGAAGCTGATGAATATTCTATTTTTTTTGTTGTTGTTCAAAATATTACAGATGTCCCTTTTTCTTCCATGAATATTCTATTGAGACCCTCCCCTGAGGCCTCCCCTAAGATTGCCACCTGCAAGAAAGAGATAAATACCCTCAGGACAAAGGACCCAGCTTGAGCTCTGCACCAGTGGAGTACGCCAGTGACATCTCCATTCCCCTTCTTCCCTCCGAGGGGTCCTCAGGAGACTTGCACCCAGGGGAGCAATGGGCAGCGGCAGCTCATGCTGGGCTCACCCCCTGAACCTGCCTCCAAGGCCCCTTTTCTCTGACTCCCCAGGGAGCCAGAGCAGCCCAGCCTGGGCTCTCCTGTTGCCTCTTCTATGCTCTTCCTTGTTTCACTGTCTCCAGTGTATTTTTGTTGCCATCATGAACCAAATACCTTTTGCCTCAATGCTGTGTAGCCCTTCCCTTTGGATATCCCCCATCCCCCATCCCCTTTCCTTTAATAAATTCAATTTTTCTTTATTCACAGTCTGAGATGGCTATTTAGCCTGCCCGCACACCACCGACTTTAACCTTTCAAAGTGATTTCAGGATTTAAGAGGCTTCAGAGTAAAAAAATAATAAAGAACAGAAAACAAAAATAATCTTAACGTCTTATCTAAAATGAGAGGAAAATCTTACTGTTTGTTTGTTCACACATAGACGAAGGTGAAAGACAGCCAAAGACAGGCAAAATAGATGATGGATATGTTGTCTTCATGACGAAATTTAGTCAGCACTAAAGTGAAGGACATGGTAATGGGTAGAGAAGTAGAGTTGACCACACAACCAGAACTTGGAGTAGGTATAAGGCACTAAGGAAAATTTTGCCAAAGGATGTTCCTTCCAAGATACCAAGGCAACTGTTATGGTCTCCTTATGAGGCGCCATGCTTTCTCCTCAGTCTGCTGTGTTTTACAACAGTGAACGTGAATAATGTGGAAAATTGGTCCACCCTGAAGGCAGCTAAAAAGAATGAATGAGCGGATAGTAGTATTTTAAGTTCTATATACTCAAAAGGATTTTTGCTATGATGGTATCATATGTCCACAGGACTACAAAGACGTAAGTCTTCAAAAATGAGCAGTGGAGATTGAAGATTTATTGTGTTAAAAAAGAAGATAGAACAAAAAGGAACTTAAAAAATTATCTAAGATTATATATATACAAAACAGATACAAATGAAAAGACCTAATTTAAAAATATACCAAAAAAAGGACACATCCAATTTGCCAGAGTAATACAGTAAGATATTAAAAATCTGATAAGTAAAATTAGTCATCAAAATGCATGTTATAAATACAGACTAGTTTCACCTATGAAAGTGTTTCTTTGTTTTTAAAGTGGAAATAAATGGTATTTGACTAAGGATTTTAGGATATATAGTGTCTCATATATTGTTCATTAGTCTCTATATAGACTTTCTGGAAAAATTTTTGGAAGTGTGTTTCAAAAACCATTAAAATGTCACTTCTAGAAATCTTAAGGAAATAATTAAAGATATGTAGAAATATTTAGCTACAAGGTTGTATATGTAATTATTACAAAGAAATTGATAGTGAAATGTTTCAAATGGATATCATTTTTTACAAATAAAATTATTATAAGAGGACTTACCCTCTTAGGAATTCATGTTTACTGGACTGTATCAGCTCAACCACATACAACTAATAAGTTTTGAAGATGTTATAATTAGATGAATTATACTGAAAAGAGTAGTATGAGTTTAGCAAATTTGGGGGTTTAAATTGTTGCTCTAACAATTACTAGATTTATGACTATGGGCAAGTTACTTAATTTTATGTAATAATCATCCATTAAAAATAATTTAGAGGGTTATTAAAAACATTAAATGAGTTAAGAGAAAAGTCCTTGGAAATGTGTTCAGTACCTACAAAGAACTGAATGTTTATGTCCCCACAAAATTCGTATGTTGAAATCCTAACCCCAGGTGATGGTAATAAGAAGGTGGGGCCATCAAGATGTGATTAGGTCATGAGGAATTTAATTTCATGAGTGGGATTAGTGCCTTAAAAAAACCAAAAAACCTGAAGAGCTCCATTACCCCTTCCACCATGTGAGATTACAGTGAGAAAATAGCTGTCTATGAAGAAGTGTTTCTAATCAGACACTAAATCATCTGGGACCTTGATCTTGGGCTTCCCAGTCTCCAGAACTATGAGAAATAAATTTCTGTTGTTTATAAGCCACTCAATCTATGGTATGCTGTTACAGCATGCCTAACAGACTAAGAGCTAAATTAATAATAATAATTTATAATAACTAATAATAACTATTATATTTTGAAGGACTATTATAACCCTCATCATTATTCTTATCAGACCAGAAGTAAAATCCTGTTAATAAAACTTTAAAAGAAAATGTCAAATTGAAACCCAAACAAATCTTTCTTTATACTAGGAAACCAATGATAAGTTTAAATAAAATATCTTACCTAAGAGCTGAAAATTTGTATTCTCATGGCCCTCCTAAAACCACTTTGCATTGGGGCTGCCCTGTGACATAAAGTGGATGGCATTTCTCATCTTGGCCTTTGGTTACCAAGCTTCTATATAAGAAGTCTGACAATTCTACTGGTGAGACCCACCAGAAGTGACCCTGAAAACAGAGGAGCAGGGAGAGGCGCACTGCCTTCTCCCAATCTCCCCCATGCTACTGTGAAGGAGAGTGAAGCTTTCTGGCCCCTCACCCATACCCCATCCTCCCAGCTGCCAGCTGAACAAGTGCTTTTGCTGACACCAGATAAGCTAAAGGAAGAATCACCCATCCAAGCCCTACCTAAATTCCTCACCCACGAATTTGTGAGATATAATGAAATGGCTGTTGTTTTTAACCACTAAGTTTTGTTTTGTTTTTTTAAATATATCTTTATTGATTTCAGAGAGACAAAGGGAGAGGGGGAGAAAGAGATAGAAATGTCAGTGATGGGAGAGTCATCATTGATCGGCTGCCTCCTGCACACCCCAAACCTGGGATCGAGCCTGCAACCAGGGCATGTGGCCTGACCAGGAATCGAACCATGATCTCCTGGATCCTAGGCTGATGCTCAACCTCTGAGCCATGCATAGCCAGGCTAGTGATTAAATTTCAAGTAGATATTTCTCAGCAATTACTAATCAGAAAGCATAGGTTCTCAGAACTAAGATTCTACACAGAGTATTCTAATCCTGGAGTTTATCATTTGTCAATGTAAATATGTACATACATTTTGAAAAGAAGTGTGAAAAACTTTTTTTCCAGAGCCATGGAAATTATCTTTTATGGTTTGCCAAAAAAAAAAAAAAGTATATATATGGCTTGCTTATTAAGGGAAAACTAGAGACTAGAATAGTAAAAGTGAGGTTATAATTAAATTATGAAAAATAAATAAATAAATAAATAAATAAATTATGACGTCATTGAGGTCAGTATAGTGTTCTATGTGAAATAATTTTTAAGACTGTAGTTATATCAAAAATAGTTATGCAAACATTGTACAGTAAAAAAAGCAGACTATACACTTGCATCCATTTTATGGCTAAATATATGCACAAGTTACATATACTTCACTAGAAGAGAACATCGATCTCTGAAAACAATACAAAGAAATTTTGGAAAATTTGAAGTTTAACATTTTGTTATATTACTTGTGTAGCAAAGTAGGATTTAAAAAGTCATTGCTTGAGAAGCTATGGGTTGACACATGGAATCATCACCTTTTAAAAGGCTGGTCATTTCAGACAGTTTCATAGAATTACCAGACAATGAAACAACTTTAGAAAGAAAACAGAGTCACCGGTGAAACAATATAAGGCCGATATAACTCTTCAAATGTAAAATCTCCTCCAGATAACTGTAGGAAATCTGACTTAGGTTTAAAGTTAGCCTGACAGTTTTAAAACAGGATCTATACCCTAATCGTCTTGTATTTCTTGTACCTGCGGTACGTAGGCCTCGAGGTTTTCTGAATGAATGGATGAATAAATGCAAAACTGTGGCATATCCTGTTACCCCTGAAATAGTGATCAAGGTTACAATTTCCATGCACGACACACAGTACAGCATGGATGAACTATTCCCATACCTCAGAAACAATTGGTGACTCATCTGACAACTTGTTTTAAGGTATCGGATGTTCTTTATGTCAAGCTATTTGATTTGTATGTTATTTCTTGTTAGCCAGACAACCATTTCTGAATGCTTTCTACATGTTGGCATTTTTTTCCTATTGTCTACTCCCTGTCAAAATCTTTTCAGCAAACTTCAGTAAAATACATCGTTACTCAAGTGATGTGACTCACTCCCAATTACAGGAATGGGAGACAGTTATACAGAAAGAAAGTGATTTTTAAAATTCAGCTCTTCCCCTGGTGAGTTATTCTCACGTAGCCGAGAAAGCAACTTTAGATTGTAACTTTATGGTAGCATGTGGAAGGACCAGCTAACCTAAGCAAAACAAGCAAACCCCCCCAAAAATGAGTAATTCCTAAGTCCATTTTTAATCTTTTTCTTTATCAAAGGAACACTGACAAAGTTGAATTGATGTTTGCCTGAAAATGTTTGTTAAAGCTTCTTTCAAAAAAAAATAAGGTTTTTAAAAGAGTTTAATTGCACTATAATCCACAAAACTTACAATTCATCTAACGTGTACTTGACGGCTTTTATTATAACACAGAATTGTGCAACCAACCCCACAGTCAGTTTTATCATTTTTATACACCAAAAATAAACTCCAAAACCATTATAAGTCACTCCCTGCTTCCCCAGTCCCCCCATACCTAGGCAGCCACTAATCTATTTTCCACCCATATAAATTTTCCTCTTCCGAACATTTCATATAAGGGAAATCATACAATAGAAGGTCCTTTGTAACTAGCTTCTTTCACTTAACATAATGCTTTCAGGATGCTTCCACATTGTAGCATATGTCAATCCTTCATCCCTATTTATTAGTCCCCAAAAATATGGTATGAATACATGACATTTTATTTTTCAGCTGATGAACATTTAGGTTGTTTCTATTTTTTGACTAGCATGAACAATGCTGCTATAAACATTTATGTACAAGTTGTTGGTTTGTTGTTTTTTATATGGACGTATGTTTTCATTTCTCTTGAATATTTACTTAGGAGTGGAACTGCTGGGTCATATGGTAACTTTATGTTTAGCCCTTTGAGGAATTGCCAAGTGGTTTTCCGAAGTGGCTGTATTACTTTATATTCCCAATATGTAATGTATGAGGATTCCAGTTTTCCCACTTCCTTGCTAATACTTGTAATTACCTGACTTTTTCATTACAGCTACCCTGCTGAGTGTGAAGCACTGTTTCATTCTGGTATTGATTTGGGGTTTCCCAATGACTAATGATGTTTGTTACACCTCTTCTTATGTGCTCATTTGACCATTGTATATATTTAGTGATATGCCTTCAGAACCTTGGCACATTTTTAAATTGAGTTGTCTTTTATTATTGAGTTGTAATTATTTTTTATATTTCTGGATACAAGTCACTTATCAATTATAGGATTTGCAATATATGTATGGCCTTTCCACTTTCTTGATGGTGTGTATCCTTTGAAACACAGAAGTATATAATTCTGATGAATTCCAATTAATCTATTTTTGCTCTTCTAACTTGTGTGCTATGGCTTTTTGAAGAAAAGATTATGATCAATACTTTGGGTGCAAATTTTTACAGCAAGAGGCCATGAATTCTGCCCATACAGCACAGGTGCCCTGCACATGACTCTAATCCTCTAGACCTCTAGCAACTCTTACTCTTCTGGCCTTAATCACATACCAGAGTCTTCGGGCAGCTGTAGACTTATGGCACCTCTATGGGATTAGAAAGCAAAGAGGAGACAAAGGCTCTAATCCTTAAAGAATGTTACATGTTTCTTGTAGTCCAGAAAGTAGATTCCTGAGGGCACTCCTGGTTAAACTTGAATTGTACTTTCAATAATACATACATGGAATCCAGGTTGTTTATGTTGAGTTGCTGGACCAACTAGTTTTCTTTCTTGTTGTGTGGCATAAATTTTTGAACAAATAATATTTTATTCACTTTCTATAAAAATATAGTACATTATCACTAACTTTTCATAAATGTAACAGTGATGATTATTATAAATTAAGAATGATACTTATTAATATTCTATTTTAACAATGGATCCACTGTAATGCTAGGTAGATCTCTAAGCTATCTCCACTCAGGCTTATCACAAAATAAGGTCCTTTCAAACATAGTCATTTATTATCCAATTTCATTTCTCAATGCCTCTTCCCTTTATTTTGTTGGTTATTTGTTTTATCTATAATAGTAACCAATTTTTCAGAGACTTCCATGTTGTTCTGCTTCAAACTCTAAAGCTTACAACTTTTTGAATTCTTAAGTTATATACTATTTTAATATCAACTTAAACTTTACTTTCATTGCTATATACAGTACACCTTTCCAGTGCTTTGGAGTTCATATCAGTCAGTTATCCTGAAGTATTTTTATTATTTATCAGCAAATTTCAAATATGATAGTTTGCCAATTCCACCATCACCCTGATTTTATACTATTTCTAAAACATTTTTAAATGAATTTGCTCATTGCAACCCAAAGGATCTTTTGTTAAAAACACTTTATGGCCCGGCTGGCAGGTTGTGTGGCTCAGCAGTTGAGCATTGACCTAGGAGATGGGGATTGCCCGGGTTGTGGGCCAGATTCCCAGCAGAGGACCAGCAGGAGGCAGTCTATCAATGACTCTCTCTCATCATTGATGTTTCTATCTCTCTCTCCCTCTCCCTTCCTCTCTCTGAAATCAATAAAACATATTTCTAAAAACACACACACACCAAAAAAACACTTTTATGACAAAATCCTCCTAAGTTATAAGAAAATATTTCTTCATATATTCTAAATCTTAGAGAAAAGAGTTAAAATTCTGGATCGTTTCTTGGTGGAAGAGAGAACTCCCATTATCTATTATATAAAAGTTAGTCTTTTAACTCTCCCACTAACTTTTCCTTAGGACAATCTCCAGCTTCCAAGAACTAATTCCAACAGTGATAGTTAGGTTTCTCTTTCATTTTTCATCTGCTCATTTTTAAACACTCTTATTTCTAGACAGCTTATGCATGTTATAATGAATTAGTATTAATATTGCCATTCTGCCTTGAAAGAAGCCAGACTGTGTCTAAGTTTAAAAAGTGGAGATCCACCTCAAATCCTCTATGAAACTGCCATTTTTTCCTTTCTCTGTGACCAAAAGGTTGAATGTGCTGCTGAAGTGTAAGAATATATATAGTCTGTACTCTTAAAAAAAAATCTACATTTTTATATACATGTTCTAAAAGAATCCAGACTACAAATACTGACATGTAACACAATCCGTGGCATTCTTTATGGACATAATGTTTATATATGTGATTATACAAATGGTTATATGCATCTTGGTTCAAAAACTCCTATGTCCCCTCTATTTGCATGGTGTAATTCCTATTCCATGAATTTTAGCAGTAAATCTTTTAGGTTTCTTAAGGGACAAATAACACGTACTGAAGCCTAATAAGATTGTCCCTTTAAATCCTAATGACAAAGAGATCAATATAGCTCATTTCACAAGTTAAATGAGCTGGTTTTATTTAAGAGGAGAATGAAGCTCAATTATTATTGTTAAAAAGGGTCTCTATTAGATAATGTATTAAATCTATAGGCAAGAAGCCTGAGTTTCTACACAATTAGTGGATTCAAGTGGATTTTGCTGTGTCTTTTTTGATAGCTTTGGCACTGATGTAAAGGAGCATCTCTGATGTGAGACATTCATGAGGGGCTGGTGGAATTATAATGAGGGATTCTATGTTATATCTCCTAATGTTTGCCAGGACAATGTGAACTCAGTTGTTTACTGGCTAACTCAGGAATGAAGTTTTACTATTTACATTATGTTGGTGTGAATATCTACCTTCAGAAAACAGCATTGGAAATATGTATTCTGTACGCCTTAGGATTCAGGCTACCTCGGGAACTGTTTAGAATATATCCAGAGAGAGTCCCTTAGAATGATTAGTGACATCAGTAAAGTTTAAGGGATTGAAATTGCTCTACCTATAGACCGAAACCAAATATGAATGGCTGATAAAATCAGCTGAATAGCTGAAGGCTCGGCTCGCAGGAAAGGCACAGGGCCTGGTGGGAAAAGTGCGATAACTACCGGAGGACAAGCATTTGCAGTGTGTGAAGCAGAACCCCTCAGCAATGGGACGAACATCAGGGACGCAGGCGGTCCCTAGATGTGGCGGATCCCAGGGAAGAGGGCTTTGCAAGGGACACTGACCTGGAAATCTCTATGAGACCTGAATCTAAATCCTTCCTTTTTTGCGTTGGCACCAGCACAAACAACCAAAGGTTCAAGGAATTCTTATCATATGCCTCCCACTGTGCTAAGCACTGTTGGGAGAAAAATCTGGACTCCTTGGTATTTCTAGAAGCTTAAAAGAGTGATAAAAAGACAAGCCTAAAATTGGTAAAACAAATATATACAACCCAGTAATATTTAGTAGCACTTTAAAAGTTTCAGAAAATAAGGACTCTGATTTTATTCACTGCCATAACCCCAGCACTTACAGTGTCTGGTGCTGAGCACATTCTTTATTTACTGAACAAATACTTATATCCTGTGAGAAACTATTCTGAGCCCATCGAAAGTCATAACTGCTCACTGAATCCCTTTTGCAATCCTATGAGGGGTGCACTGTGATTATCCACATTTTACACTTGGGGATACTGAGGCACAGAGAACTTAAGTGACTTTTTCCAATCTCATGACACAACAGGATTTGAACAGTCTTGTTCAGATTCGATGCTCTAAACAGCTACTTAACTCTGTCCCTTAATTCATAGAAATTAAATATGTTCATTGTTAGAGGTAAGTCAGATATTAAAGGAAAAATGTCTTTGTTTCGATGGCAAGCTTGATAAAGGAAATGAAACTTGAAATTGGGGCGAATTTAAACAAGCAAAATACAACCTAACTAGAAAGAGTTTGTAGGGAAGGAGCAGTCATTCATTTATTTATTGAGCACCTAAAATAACCATTGAAGCACTGGGAAAATATGAGAAGATTAAACCAGTCCCTGCCTCCAAGGAGGAAGTATGATATAAGAAGAGCCTGAAATTGGATTTGGGCAGATAGTGATTAAACCTGTATCAGTCTTTCAGGGACTATGCCTGGGGATGCCCTTGAACTTCCCCGATTTCAGTCTGGGACATTTTGAAGATTAAAAGACATAATTTAGCAAAGATCACTTAAAGTACTAGAGTAAAATAAATGTTAATTACCTTGACCTTTTCTTCTGCTTCATAGCGGTGTTGTGAACACTAAATGAGATTATACATGTACATTTTATAGAATAGTATTTGTCACTCAACAAAATACTTTAAAACCTACCAAAAGACAAAACGGTGAGACAAAAAAAAAAAATCACTTAGTGCATGCAGATGGGCCAGCGTGGAGATCAGTTTGATTAATATTGGTGGATTTCTGTTGGAAAATAATGGGGCATATGTTTAGACAAGAAATAAAGAATTTAGTAAAACTCTGAAGAGCAAGTTATCAAGGAAAGTCACTGGAATTGCAGAATAGGGAAATTAAGTGGTAGAAGAAGTACAATAGGTAGATCAATCTGGCAGCAGCACACAGAACACCTTGCATTTGGTGTAAATTGGAATAACAAGAAATACGTTAGCATTTATTGCAGATCACCACTGCTTAGGTAAGAGGCCAGGAGAGTGGCAGGGTTCTAGGAAACAAAAACCAACCAACCAAGCTAAACCAAAACAAATTCGAACTCAAGAGGAGGGACTGTTATTCCGTTTCCTTGGTTACTGGGTGACATCAAGCACTCGACTGACAAAAATGAAGAGGTGACATAGTTAAATGCGCACATGCATCATGAGTATACAGAGTAAAAACCAGCAATTAGATTTGAGTCTCAACCCTGCAACACAACTGCGCTTGCTTGGGCAGTGTCCTTGACTGAAGTAAGCTTAGTTATCTTATTTATTAAATAAAATAATAATTTTGCATAACTGTGAGAAGGGAATGACTTAAACAATGTAACCCAATACTATCTAAGAGAATTAGCATTTAATAAAGTTGATTATTTGCATTACTTTTTGGCTAACCTACTTTTCTCTGAAATAGCAGTGCTTATAATACAAAGTCAAAACAATTTGAACTAGTGATATTTTTTTCTTCCTTTATACAGTAATACAATAAAGCCAATGCTTATAAACCATACACATATGTATGTGCATGTGTGTTTTTAATTTTTTGTTTTTATTGATTTTAGAGAGAGAAAAGAGATAGGGTGAAGACAGAGAGAGAGAGGAAAAAAAACATTGCCTGGTTGCCTCCCACATGCACCCAAACCACAGATGGAACCCTCAACCAGGGCACGTGTCCTGACCAGGAAGATGCCTAACCAACTGAGCCACACCAGCCAGAGCAACATCCATCAACTTTTAAAGGCAGGAATGTTTTGTGTTGTTTGGATTATTTTTTTATCTTTTTTTTTTTTTTTTTAATTAAAAAATAAAGGCAAGAATGTTCTGATCCTCACCGGGGAATATTTTTTTCACTGCTTTTCAGAGAGAGTGGAAGGGCGGTGAGAGAGAGAGAGAAACATCTGTGTGAGAGAGACACATCAATTGGTTGCCTCCCACACACGCCCCGACCTGGGCCACGGATCAAGCCTGCAACCGAGGTACGTGCTCTTGACCAGAATGGAACCCGAGACTCTTCAGTCCTTGGGCTGACCCTTTAATCACTGAGACAAACTGGCTAAGGCAAGGCAAGAGTGTTTTGGATCTTAGGCGTCAGAGTCCTGACCTGCGCATTGTATCTCGAAATGACACATGTAGCTTAATCTGCCTGTAGCTGAGTTTGGGAGTGTTGGGGTTCTGCTTCTGTATCTGCCAGCTCTTTGTATTAATTTCCAAGTTGAATACAATGTTTACTAAGGGATAAAATAATAATGTGCTAATTTTTAGCTTCCATCTATATTATTAAAACACAATGACATTCAAATAATTTATAATGGGAAAAAATTCTCAGTTATCACTAACTCATAGTAACAGTAACAGGAGCAATTATAGGCACAGAAAATAATTAGAACTTAGAACAAAAATGTTTTTTGTAAGACAGTATTTTGTAATATTATATTACTGTATCATTCAAAATTCCTAAGGTATAGTGATCACAGAAATTAGGGCTTTAGTTGGTTTTATTATTGTTTTTAAATTCTCTACAGAAAATGTCCTTTATTACTTGCTCTAGGTGTGAAGCATTCCCACAGCTCTTTCCACTAGTTTCACCAAAAAATTTTAAGAACAAGGAGACACAGTGTAAACTCTCAATGGTAAAGCATTGTTGTTAAGAGTAAAAAGCCCTACTATTAGAGTTCACTAGAGGGCTTGCTCTTTCAGTAGCTAGTTTCCTCCCTGTCTTTTTTTTTTCTTTTGTCTTTGAATGAGCAAATTCTTTGCAAAATTAGTGAAGCCAATGGATCCCCTTTTTAGAATGTTGTTTTTAATGCATAAATTAAAATACATCAGATTCACGTGATATTGAAATTTTCTAATTAAGATATATATATATGTTAAATCTGTAATATGGTCTGTATTCTGTATCTATGAGTTGGTTTCTGCTTTGTTTGTTTATTTATTTTCTTCATTAGGCTCCACATACAAGTGAAGTGATATGATACAGCCATTAGAGGGGAGGGGTGTTGAGCTAAAAAGGTGAAAGGATTAAGAAAGAAAAAAAAAAAGAACAACTCACAGACAACAGTGTTGTGATTACCAGAGTGAAAGTGGGGTGGGGGAGGTAGAAGAGGGTAGAGGGGGGATTAATGGTGAGGGAAGGAGACTTGACTTGGGGTGGTGAGCACCAATGCAATATACCCAGGATGTATTGTAGAACTGTACACCTGAAACCTATATAATTTAATTAACCAATGTCACCCCAATAAATTTAATAAACACTTTTTTAAATTAATAAAATCAAATCTGTATTATGGCAATTAGTGCACTCCTCTACTAACATATGAAATAATACAACTCAGAAGAAGAACATCAAATTACCATAATTTTAAAGTTCTGAGAAGTATAAACATTTTGAAACATCTACAGCAACTGTAATATGATGAAAATAACCATTTATTTTTACTGGTGACAAAATCGCTGGTAATTAATATAAATGTGGTTTGTTATTACATCTATAATTACTACATTCATAAAATAGCATTATTGAAAAATGATACATTTCAATAAAGGTAAGTAGAAATAAAGAGGTATCATTTTCCCCCACTCAAGTTTGCAAATTCTCCGAATTCAAGGACCTTTTGGGGATTTGTAAACCCAGGTAATACTCTTTGAGTAGCTTACAATAAAAGCTTAAAAGCTTAAAGCTTCCAAATGTCTCATCTCAGCCCCTTAATCTTCTCTTTTACTTGGGAAATTCCCACCACCAAGCTTGTAAATCTCTCATTTCAGAAACAGTGTACTTAGCTAGGGGCCTAATGAGTGGCAAGCAGTGAGTCCTGGAACATTGTTTCCATCTTCATTATGTGCAGATGAGAGGTGGCTTCTGATATGCAAGAGCATGCTTTTAAAGGCATTTCCCCCGGGGAACTAAGCAAAGAAAACCCAACAAATGGGAAGGCTACAGTTCACAGAGTTAGTATGTGTGAGAAGAAAAGCTGTTTTAAGTAGATTTAAATATATGATTTGGGTATAATTTTTCATTTTGAATTTGAGGTTTTAATAGGTAAATGAAACATATAATTTTTTCATCAAAACAATAAGGCAGCTTCAAAACATGCATTTCTTTAAAAAATCAGGCTTAGGTGCATTGGATTATTGCTTCACAAGGGTCATCAATGAACATTTACCAGATTAAGATTCTTGGATTCAGTGTCCTTACTAATTTAGGGTTATCTGGCATATTCTTGTCCAAAGGCCTTTGTACCATTAAATTACTTAGTTTAATAATCAATCTATATTAATATATTGATCTATATGTCAGTCTACCTTAACCTAATTAAACTAACATTGTGAGAACATTAATGAGAGCTTCTCCTTCATTTTCTGTACATTGTAACCTCGCTCCCTGTGCTGTAGAGGATACTGCGGTGCAACAGCGATGCTGCAACACAGCCTCCTGACCAGGGGATGAAAGCAGATCGAGGCACCACTTAGACCGCAGGAGCCCGCAGACCTGGGGAGGGAGGCGAGTGTGAAAATCTGAAACTGGGGTCTTCATCAGGAAAGGTCAGGTGCTGAACAGTCAACTTGGAATACTAGGGGGATGTCTTGACCCTCTTGTGGGCCGCACTTGGGTGAAGAGGCCCCTGATTCTAGACTGAGAGTATCCCCGGGTGACGGAGGCTGGGAGGAGCAGCCAGCCCACTGGGAGCTGAGTCAGCGCAGGCCGAAGAGAAACCAGACATACCAGACGTGCATGCGACGCTTGTCGGCATGACACAGTTCCTGAGCAACGTGCCTGGCCTCTTTCACCAGATGTGGCTAGAACTGCCTCCGCCCCCTCATTCCTACCTTTCCAACCCATGTGTTACCCAATTTCAGAGACCCTCAGCTCCTCAGGAGGGTCATTTAACTTTCTCAGAATGTAACGTGCACTGCAAGTGTTTTATCTTTTCATTTTCAACTGTAGATTAATCCCACCACCGTCCCGCATTCCACCCATTCCAAAGGCTGACTGTCGGGGTGGGGTGCAGCCCTCATCGCTCTCCTCTGCCTGCCCTGCCGCAGTGCAGAATCGATGACCCCTCAGCAGCCCTCCCAGGGAGCTGTGTTTAGTGTCTCACTATTATCGCTCATTCGCCTCCCCCCGACCCAGGCTCCCACGCATGGCTCTGTTCCCACCACACATATTTCAAATTTTCCACCACTAGTGTGGAGAAACCAACCCAATTTGGTTCCAATTATTATTGCACCGAAGATCTAGGAGGAGCTACAGATGAATGACCACAGCACCAAAACCCAAGAGCATCATCACATTGGTACTTAAGAAAACGCGGTGTTCTAGAGGCGCATCAGAAGGGGGTTTCAGGCAGTCACGCTGTGTTCTAACACTCACACATCTGTTTCAGTCTTTCTAGAGTAGCCTGCAAGTGAAACTTAAGCAACTATCATTGCACAAATCAAGAAATAAATCACACTCTATAAATACCTATGATCTAGAGTAGAAACAATGCAAAGAAAAATGGGCCAAAGCTGGTGTCTGGAATGTCTGCAAGTAACTCTTGTAGAACTTATTGGTCTGCTGAGTCCCTGGATAGTTACCTCGCCACGATGCGTAATGAATATAGGAAATCTGCAATATCAAACTAACCTTTATATTTTAATGGAACTCCAAATAACTCACTGATTAATCCCCATTAATTCAGTTAATTCCCATTAATTCCCATTAATGTGGGCTGTTGTCCCATAAAGCTAATCAAATATATTATGTCAATTGAATTGATAGCTGGTCCCCTGGAATTAGATCTTTCATTAGGCACTTAGGGTTATGTTAGACCTTTAGTATAAGTGGAATAAGACATTTCATAATGTTATCATTGCTATATTGAGTTCAATGTGCCTTACCTACTCCTGCCACCTAAACACTGAGGTTCACATTTCCTAGTTTTTATATTAAAAACTGAATAGGAAATTTGCATTTATATTAGGCATTTTGACTCCTTAGACATTGAACTCTAAGCAAACCATAATAGCAAAGAAAAATAATTATAAAAAAACATATACAAAAAAAAGTTTTGTGCACAAATTAGTTTGTTTTGATAGTCAGTAAAGACTGGTTTTAACTGCAATTGTCTTTTAAATCTTTGAAAGTTGATTTTATTGTTAGGATGCCAAATATTCTTTTACTAAGAAACATCACAATTATTTAAAAGACAGCCATCCTTTCTAAAGTATTTTGGCCCTTTTGATGTAATTGGCACACTTTATATACACATTTTGATTCTCTGATGCAGTGAACTGGGTCTTATAGAATATGTTAGAATATATTATTCAAATGAATCTTAGCCCTTGCTTTAACCTTGATATTACAATTTCTCAAGTGTATCTATAGGGGATTCAATTAAATCAATATGGGCCTAAAGATCTTTTTCTTTCTAGACAGGCACAATTCATATGCAATTTCCCACCCTGATTATAGTCAAGCTCTACTGGGTGGGCTAGGTAAATTTCTTCAGCTCACTTAATGGATCTCACTGTACACACTGGGATTATCTTTTGTTCAATATGCTGATATGTCATTTTCACTAACTGGAGATTTCCAGGAAATATACAAAGCTGTTTTTGTGTGTGTGTGTGTGCATGTGTTATTTGTTAAACAAATGTAAACTATTAAAATTCTCAATGTCATTTCAAAACTTAAAACTACAGAAGCTTACTGTGAAAATCAATGCACATTTAAAAAAAACTGGAGCCTGTTTTAGTGTGTGGGGGGGGGGGAATTTTTTATCAGCTTTACTTTAACAAAAGAACCACTTAACTTCAGGAGACCATGGTCCTTTTGTTCTCAGATCATTCCAAATCACCACATTACATATGATTTTATTTTATTTCTAATAGAACATACACTTTCTTCCAGAGCTATGCATATTATTGCAATTTTTCTCCAGCACAGAGAGGACATGTGAGATTAGTTTCCTTTCTCCATACATTTCCTATTTTAACACACAGTAACTAATTTTACTTGCCAGGTTTTATGGGCTTTTATTGGTTATGCAGTTTTATTTATATTCTTGCTTGCTACTAATTATCACATTCTGCATAATTTATAATGCATTCTACTGATGGTGAAGTCTGAATAATGAAATCCCTCTATAGAAAGAAATCGACTGCCTCCCAATGAAAATGCCACAAAGAGTAAGAACAGAAATTGTAAAAGGCTTAGGAATTTATACTTCGAGTGAACTCACTTTCCTTTGTTCCACAAAAGAAGAAGAAAGCCACTGGTAAAATGAAGTTTAGTTGAATTTTGTCCAACAACATTTTATCTATTTTCTGTAAATTATGTGAGTTTTGCATTGATAGTATTTGGTCTTTAACTCTTCCACCCTGCTACCTAAAAAGATAATAGATAAAAATAAAAACAAGGTATAAGGGAACATTTACTCAGGGGATTCACCTGTACAGCTGATTCTGTGAGTAGCCCACATGTGCTCATTTGACCATTACTTACATTATTGAATCACAGCACAGGCCCGTGATTAAAAAACCATGAAACGGACTATTACTGACTGCATCCCTTCCCCTTGTCTAGTTCAAGCCACTAATATATTAACATGTACTATATACAAATGTTTCCCGAATATAAAGGTCAAGTGTTTCTTGCATGGGCTCCTCTGTGCTCCTGACACTTAGGGACATTTTTAAAACCATTTTTTAGTTTTTACTTTAATCTTTATTGATCACTAATTGTTATTTTTGTCCCTGATACTTCTTCTTGCTATCACCTACCCACCCACTCTTTCCACTTTGGCTTGCTTTCGATCCTAGCAATTGTTGGGAGGGAATTTTGATATTTTAAAAATAAAACTTAAAGAAATGTGTTCTAGTCTGTGTTATTTTCTTAATATCATGAAGTGCAGACACTTTGTTTTACTTTTGTTAAATAGCAAAGATTATTTGGCCCACCAGATTTGTAGAAATAGAAAATACATTAAGAATTATAGCTCTTCGTGTGAATTTTACATAGAAAACATGCCCTTTATGTTCTTTTTATGGCCACCCCCAAAAATCCGATCTTTATCATTTAGCCCCATTCATACCTAAACATATAAATATTAGGGAAAGGGTTAGATCAAGTTCATATGCATCCAATCATTTTCATAGTTCTTCAAATACATATTTTATGTACTTCTTACATCTGTTATAAGAACACTGCCAAAATATTTATTCTGCCAGTATTATAAGCAAAACTAAAGCCCTGTGCATAATTTTATTGCTTATCTTGAATAATACGCCCATAGGCCCTGCCTGTGCAAAGAAGTATAAGATATACTCCCTGTTTTCACAAACATAAAATTTGTTTGGAGATGTATATAAGTAATAATAAGGATCTTTCTTATTGTTTATATAAATATCATAAAGATCAAAGAGCTTTGCAGAGACTAAATAAGATGGTATAAAATAAATGCAAAATGAGTGGGAAAGCAAATGTTCTGCCAAAGACTGCGGTAACTAGAAAAGGAAGTGAAATTGCGTTTGATCTTGAGATCTCAGAATAAACAAGAAAACAGTGTTTATGACATATTTGGGCAACAGTGTTTGATTCACAGGACAAATGGTTAATTGCATCCCCAAATCCATTTTCTGCCTGTCCCACAACCGTTGTTTTCCCTGTGCCATCAGCCTCCCTTGCAGCTGGGTGGGCCAAGTGGCACTTGCCCAAGGCCTGTGATTGCAAGTCCTATGTGCAGCCTCCACATCTCTTGCTTCAACCCTGCACATCCCTGCTCCCCAAGAGCTGAGAAAGCCGCCTGACTGAGCCAGCTTCTGTTAGAGTAACTCAGTCAGCAGCATTCCAGGGGCCGACAGAGCCGCAGAAGGACATCAGATGGTCCCCAGAGAGTCCTTGTAGAACAGAGCAAGCCCCCTACAAGGCTCTGCCCACTGAGCTTGGCTGCTTCCTGTGGAATCTATGAGCTTCCACCTGTTGGCAAACGATGTGTTTTTGCATTTGTCACAGTACTTTAGTTTCTGTCCCATCTGATATATAACTCTTGGCACAGATGATAAAGACCCCACCCAGGGGCACTGTGACAAGGGGCCGGTGGCTGAGATGAACTGAAAAATGGAAGATTTATAGTTTACCTATGAGAAAGAGCAAGAAAGGGGGGAGTGAAAGAGAAGTGTTAGTGATTAATAGTGACAGACCCCCTGAGTGAGGAAATCAGAGATTTTAGAGGAGCTTGTTTGGGAAGACAAAAACTGAAGAGTTCAGTTTTTGATATGTTGTCTCTAACGCAATGATTCTACATGAAAATAAAAGTACATAGCAGGCAATCACGGGTCAGGCAGGGCTGGATGTCCAAGAAAAGGCAGGAGGAAAATTCCAGATACGGGATCTATTCACTTAAAAGCAATAGCGGTCACCAGGAGAAGGAAAGCTCTGCTGGACACATGGCTGTCAGAAAGATGTCTCGGAAAGGAAAGTGTGGTCCTGAGGGAAGATTAAGCCTTCAGGTGCAAGGCATTTAAGAGTCAGGAGACCAAACTGCTTTCAAGGACATAACCAACAATGTAAAAAAATACATTTCTCATCCCATGTGGTACACGGGATGCAAGGATGCAGCTCTCTGATGATAGGAACAGCACTGACCTTACCAGCTGACCTGGGCTGAATATCTGCTGTGTTGTAAAGAATCATGGTGGTGGACTGAGTCACAGGTCTTTTATGTGCCCAGAGCCTTACTTTGTAAAGTGGGTGATATATGTTTAAAGTGAAGTGCTGGGCTGTTCATTTCTCTCCTCTGACTGATAAAATTCTAGTTCTTGTTCAAGAAAACATTCAGGTATCAGCACTTCTGGAAAGCATGAGCCCTGAAGAAAAATTCACGACTTTTGATTCTGGTATATTTACAACTTAAGAGTTTTGGGAAAGAAGATTTATTTGTTCTTGGGGATTTCAAGTTGCTCAGCTGGTTATGTATTCACTATAATAGCAAAGTCTAATTTTCAATACATGGTACACATATGCATTACAGACACATATGTGAGATATATATATGTAATAGGCTGAGATTTTGAAACTGTTTTTATATTTTAAAGGCAATAAATTAGTGTGCTGTCTACTGAGAGTTGGGAAAGCCTTAATATGAATGTACTATTTTACGCATGTGCTCTACTCTATTTGAAGAACTTGTGGTGAATAGAGTTTAGCACACAGTGGTCAGCTGCACGGTCTGGATCCTCTGTCACTGACTAATACCCTTACTCTTACACTGCACTCTGCTCTTTCTCAGTGGTGAGATCCTCTTATCATCACTATCTGCAATGTTAAGCTGGATGACTGCTAGGTAGTAGACACTGAATAGGTGTTTGTTGAATAAAAGGATGTTTGAATGAGTGCTTTGGATAGCATCAAACAATATATTAATTATTTTGTTAGTAAAGTTGGTATTAAACTGTACACTTTAATTCAAAATAACGAAGTTAATAAAAAAGGATAGTGCGGGGAAGGTCTGAGGTGGGGGCAGGAGCGGGATGGAAGGGACTGGGGGGGGGAGGGGACATCTGTAATACTTTTGACAATAAATATTAAACCTTTTTTTCAAAATAATGTGTGACCTGATCTAGTTTCCTTTTGATCCATCAAGCTGATGATATATATTATAATTTACATATTGTAACAATTTAAAAAATTGATAAACATAATCACATATATTGAAAATATTAGCATAATTTATGACACCATTTCAGAAGATTAAAAATGAACCATAAATAGTTCACATACTAATAAAGGTTAATAAAATATTTTGCATTGAAGTTAGAAACTGGCCTTATAGAACACACAACTTAATATTCACTTGTTTGAATTTGTTTAACACAGATAATATAGATTATAAACCAGGTGCTATTTTTAGCACTTTAAAGTTATTAACTCATTTAACCCTCAAAACAAACTCATCCCCATTTTACAGATTCATAAAATGAGGCACAGAGAGATCTTTTATTTGCTCCAGTGTCAAACTGTCAAGAACTATAAACTGCAGACACATATTGTCCTCAAACTTAGTGCATTTTCTTCTCTTTAACACCTGCTTTTACTACTACTCTGTCTTCTGTCTCTGATAAGGTGTCACCGGAAATTCAGTCTTGGTAGTCATCTTCAAAGCCTCTGTCATATCCCACATCCAACTGGTGGTCTGACTTCAGTTGCTTCCGATTATCTACACAACAGAGAGTAAATCCCTATGCAAAGTTCTTTCCTGCCTTGATTCCACATCCATAGACTCAGGTAGAGCATAGAAACCCAGGCTCTGAAATCACACAGCCTGGGTTCGAATTCCAGTTTTGATGACTGATAGCCATGTGTCCTTGAAAACTTGTTCCCACAATGCCTCAGTTTCCTCATCTGTAAATCAGTGCCAAGCAGAAAGGTTACGGTGATTCAAAGAAAGCTTTCAGAAGAGGGACTAGTGTTTAGTAAAGAGCTCACAAAGTGTTAGCTATTTGGTAATTTTGTTACATTATGACTGCTCCTGGTAAATAACCCTTTCATAGGCAAACAATTCTGAACTCCCTCAGGTTCATTTAATGTACATCTTCTTTAATGCACAAAAGTCAACATAAGGTGAGACCTTTATACACGATGCTTCCTTTGCCTGGTAAACTCCTGCTCTTCCTGCAAAACCTTTCCTGGACTACCCAGAAAGTGCTGAGCTCTTGTCCTCTACTTTCCCAGAGTAAGTACCTCCTCTATTATAGTATCTATCATAATGTATTGCAGTTACTTCACTTTTTTTTTTTCTGACTGTGAACTCATTTCATCTCTCTGTCCTCAGGAAAATGCCTAGTTTTCCAGTACTGCTTGATGAGGCAAAAGGTTAAATGAGCAAATGAACAGTGAACTATCTCTTTATTCTTTATAAAGCTCTTTCATAAGTACTTGCTAACTTTTGAGTTGTCCAGAAAAAAAATTAGATAGTATTTCAAGGGCACACCTATATTAATGATTGCCCCCAAATGTTTTTACCAGTATGCACAAAACTTTTGGTTGAATGGATAATAGAGAGGAAGCCGCCACAGTATGATTTTTCTGTTCTGTGGAGCCCCTTTTTTTCTAGTCTTCCCACCCCAAAGGGTATAGACCAACAGTGCAGCTGAAGTTTGGGTTGACACCATAACCTTCTTCATGTCCCTAATACTAAGTTTCAGTCTATGTTATTAATGGAGCTTTAACTCACCCCTTTTTGGTGTCACCTGGCTTACAGGCTTCATAGCTTCCTTAAGCACGTAAGTAAATATTTTAGGCAATTTAGTATCACTCTATTGAATTAACTTCTGAGGCAAGACATGGAGCATCCCATTTTAACATACACAACTAATTTCTCAAGATTTAGCAGTTGAGAAACTTTATTAGTGTGAAATGATTGTTATATTTATTTTCCTTACATTAAAAAAAAAAGAAAAATGAGCACAGGGGTAACTCCCCACTTGTTTTAAAGACAGTGATATTTAAAAATGATAAAATATTAAAAGTTAGCCAATGAAATCACAGGGCAATTGAGGGATGAAAATGAGTTATCTAAATGGGATTGTTGTCTCCTATGGAAAATTTATGTTTAGAATCTCTTAAGTCTTAGTGAATAAAAATTAATTTGTCTTCTTTGTTTTAACTAAAAAACATAAACAACGCAGTTAAATAAAATAAAACCCCTGAATTATTGGAATCTGAATGAATAAGACCGAAATGAATCTTTGAGTGGCAAAATTGCAATAATCTCAATTTTGCAGAATCTTGATAATATCAGCAGGAAATAAATAAATTAAGGCTCAGTGTTCTCTGTTTCCTATGCGCTTGCGAACAGATAGGAGTTTTTTCCCCCTCAAATATTCGTATCACTAGAATATTTATAAAGCACTTTAACAGGTCATAACAAATTAGACTAGCTCATTGATGCTCATGCTACATTTGGCCCTACCTGGATGACAGGAAATACACATATGAAAATAGAGTCTTTGAATGACATTGAAAACAAATGTCTTTTTGTAATGAATGTTGCTAAATGCTGTATTTTGTAGTATCCATTGATTTATAAAATAATCATATCCTCCAAAATAAAAACAACAGAAATCTTGACAACCAAACAAAAATAACAATGTCTATGGTATTATATTTTAAAAATCTGAATTGCTGCCTCAAAATTACAACACCCAATAGTTTGAACTTATTATTGGAAAATAAAAATAGTTTTGTTTTAGAAAGACTGTGTTGGATTTATATCCTTGGACTGCTTTACAGATGTTTAATTAACCACCAGAGACAATGAATGTGATTCTATGAATCTAATGGACATTCACTGCAAATTAGGAAAAAACAAATACTAAACCCTAAAGTCGGCACTTCAGATAAAATATATTTCTTAGTCTAGATCAAGATCTATATATGCATGTAAAGTGACAATGAAATCAGTCTTAATTTGTTGTAGGTCATTGTCTGCCCTTGAATGTTTATATATAAACTTTTGTTGGAGTCAATTAGATTTACCCTTGAGTCTCCAAGACCAGAATTGCATCTCCCCCTCCCCCTTGCATATAACAAATGACTATAACCCTAAATACTGAGGCTTAAAATACAGTATAGAAAAGCAATTTTTTGCATGTTATTAGTGAATAAAAGTTAAATCTGAAAATAAACTCAAACACACACACGCACACATACATATATATATATATATATGTATACATATGTATGTAACAACATTGTTGTGGGTGAGAATATAATCGGATTTTAAAAATATATGTTTTTATTGATTTCAGAGAGAGGGAGGGAGAGGGGGAATGAGAGAAAAACATACATGTGCTGCCTCCTGCATGTCCCCTACTGGGGATTCAGCCCACAACAAATCATTCCCTTACTGGGAATTGAACCGGTGGCCTCCTGATGCATGGGATGACAGACACTCAAACCAACTTACACACACCAACCAGGCTATAATCATACTTTTTTTAGAAAGTAATTCAAATTAGTCAATTCAAGAAAAAAGTGACAATTGCAGCTTTGGAATTAAAAGATGGATCTAACTATTTTGTAACATGAGTTCAAATACAAGTATATAACAAAAGTTGTTAAAAAATGGAAAGGCATTAATGAGAAATCCAAACACTTATCTAAAATTACAATTTGTTTACCAGAAATTGTGATGCCTAATGTTAAGAAAAGAGATCATATATTTATGTTTAAAAAAAATAAATTTATATTCTACAAACGTATGGCTTATCAAGATTTTAATACCAAACAGACTTTGTATAACCACAGGTTTCTTCTCTTTCCATATGTGTTGCTTCCCACCCACCCCAAGTCAGCAGCAAGTTTTTCCCAAGTCACCATTCCCACTGTGTGGAGCTCACCAGTCCCCCTGTGTGGAGCTGAAACCCAGTATTCATAAGTATACGTCTACATATGAGGATTTTATATAATATGTACTTCGAAGGAAGGACTCACAAGCTGACAAATAATTTGACAACTCTTCTAACTAGTCATTTGTTAATCTTTGAATTGGTCTCCCTTAGGGATAAATTCAAATAATCTATTTTGGCTTGGTGCAAGGAAACTGAATAATACTTGGCTACTGAGATGTCTCATTATTTGTTTTTATATTAGTTACTATTTCATGCACTAGCCTTAGCTTAGACATTTTCTTAAAATATAATTGTGATCATATTATTCACTGTTAAGTTTTCAATAATTTTCTATCTTTTACTAGAAAAAAAGTTAAATGCTTGTGTTGTGTATGTGGCCCTTTATAATTTGGTCTGTTCATGGCATCTCTTGCCTGTCCTTGCCTTTATCTGCACCCTAGTCACCCCTGACTGAGTCACCAGTGTCCCCTGGAATCAGTGTTTTTGTACAAGCTGTTCCTGGGATCCACTCCTTTCCTTCACCTCCCGTGAGGTAGATTCTCCCTCATCTTTCATAATAAAGTCATTTCACCTCTGACCCTAAATCTTCTAGGAAATATTCCAGTTGTTTTGACTACTCAGGCATCAGTTAAGTCAAATCGTGTAGTGAAATGTTTAAAGAGGAAGGAGTAGGGTGAGGAGTCTGGCTCCTGTTTAAAAGTCCACTTTTCAGGCCTGTCCTGAATCCCACTTCCAAAGGCAGTTCCAGGAAGCCATACCTGGCAGGCCTCCCGGGGGAAGCTGCCCTCCAGAAGCAGGCCTAGTGCCCTGCCGAGGCACTGCAGTCTCTGACCTCCTGCCAGACGTGTGCTTAGCATGTCTGCCCTCCTAGCCCAGGCTCCTTCACTCAGAGACCTCTCCGTACGAGGTCTTCCATGGGGACCTTCTTCAGGTGTCTTTGGGGAAGCTTCCTACTCGGGGAGAGAGGGCAGAGGGGAAGCCTTGAAAACACTTTCTCCACTCTGAATCCCTCCCTCCACGCTCCCGGCCATCTACCTGGAGCCCAGGCACAGAGAACCGCAGGAGCCTTTGTTCAGGGCTCCCCGGAGAGGGAGATGGCCCCTGAGTCTATGCTGATCAACCTTACCCTTGATTAGCACCATTCAGTGTGGAAAATAGAACGGGGTGGGGGGGGGAGAGACACTTTCTGTGGTTTCAGCCCCTAGCTTGTCCTACTGTGGTGAGTGATTAGAGGCCGGACTGCTGGCTTCCTCCCGATGGTGGGACGGAAAGGCAGCAATGAGCCCCAGGGAGCTTCTGTACAACCTGAAGATGCTCATAAATGGAGGAGCAGAAATAAACTGTCCATGAAAGAGTGCTCCGGCTCTGTCAGGAATCATCATTGCCAGCGATAGATGTTTAAAATTCCTGAAATTACAGCATCTTTAGCACGCGCATAAAAACTGAAGAGCAAAGTTGAGGAATGGCAAAGGATTGATTAAACTATCTTCTGCAGTGAGAGAGGTGCTGGACATTTACTTTGGCTATCCTTAAAAGAATAAATCTGTTCAGAGTTCTGATGCTATCTTTCTTCCACGTATAGAGGAAGGTGGTGGGGACGGGAGAATGCAATGGTTCCGTTTCCTTGGAACATGATCGAATCTAATATTTTACATTTTCAGAGCCTAAAAAGAGAAGTGACCGGATTCCTGAGCAGAAGAGGGAAGGAGAGGTGTTGGTGTGGCCTGTGAGTGGACAGCCGGCCTGCGCCGAGTGGACAGTGGGCCTGCACCGTCGCCAGGATCTGAGCATGGCCTGCAGTCGGGAACGGCTGTTCATGCGAAGGGGGGGTAGGCACTTGCTCCGAGGCCACCGCCAGTACCTACAGCAGCCGTCGGGATAGAGGACCGTGAAACTCCTGCCAGAAACTCCAGGCCAGCTGATATTTTTTTGGCCGTCACTCAACTTTGAGATTCCTTCAAGATACAGGGTGGACTAGCTACCCTACACGTCAAATGAAATAAGACTTGGAGAGCTCACAAGTTGAACTGGGGTATGTTTTTGCACCACAAAAGAGGCAGCGGGGTGCAATATAGAGTTACATATTTAAACTACTGTAAACCATTTATGAGTTATTTTTTCTATAAACTTAGAAAAGATGTTTACCTTAGTATTGCATGAATTAGCATGAGCACAGACCTTAAAAATTCTTTAAATCCACCTGGAATTAAAGTATATGTTTGTGAAACCGATATAATATAATTCCTTACTATTAGGTCACATGACTAAATCCTCAACATTATTATCATTATTATTATTATTAAAATTCCTGTTACAAGTCCATGATAGCAATTTCAAATCAGAAATTTAGAGCACAAATCAATATTGCTTTGAGTAACTGAACAAAATTTTATTTTAGATGTTAAAATATAAAAAGAAGCTAAAATACTAATAATTGATACTAAGCAAATGTAAAATTTCTGGAAGACAAGAGGTGTCAGGAATTATATAAATTGAATCTTAATAATCAACTATAAAATAATGCCAAAGATGGAAAATAGTTATAATAGGGGAAAAAGTTAGATGTTATAACAATTTCAAAACACATTCTTCTTGGTTTTGATAGCTGTTTACGCTTCCTCCTAATTTTTACTTAAAATCCAAAACTGCATTTTCTATTGAAGCATCAAACATTATTTTGGATTTAGACTTTTATAAGCCTAAACTCGAAAAGGGTCATTGTTATATTTTAGAATTTATAATATGTGATGAATCTCTATATTTCATTATTAAAAAACAAAGAAAAAATTGATAGATGCCAATAAACTGAAATTTAAAAGTAACTGATTCCTTTCGCAAACATTTTCAAGCATCTATGCTATTGGGCACAGTTCTAATACCAGCTATTATCAAAATAAATCAAATATGTAGTTTTTGAAAGGATCAGATTGAAGTTAAAATTAACTGGTGCTTTCTGGTTGTGTTTTTTAATTTAAGAAATATCTGAAAATTTGCTTAAAATAAGTTTGCTTTTTCCTGCATCAGTTTAATAAAGGATTCAAAAATAAAAACAATTATGAATTCCATACTGAAGATAAATCTTAAGTCATCACAAATATTATGCAATTCTTAGTCCAGTGCACTTTTGACATTTTGGATTCCTCTAAAAAAGTCACTTAAAAAACCCTCTGTAGTCTAATGAAATTTATAATAATTTAAAAAAAGAAAAAAACAAAACTAAAAATATTTTTAAAAGGTACATTTCAAAAACAGAGAGAGATGTATGTATTTTATGTATCATTGAATGATATCTTGTCCCAATCAATAAACTGTCTTTGCACTTGATGGTTTCCTTTGTTGTGAAAAATTTTAGTTTGATCTAGTCCCATTTGTTTATTTTTTCTTTGTTTCCCTTGCCCAAGAAAATATACAAGAAAAAATATTACTAAGAGTAATATCAGAGTAGTATTTTTATGGTTTTGGATCTTACATTTAAGTCTTTAACTCACTTTTAGTTTATTCGTGTTTATGGTGTAAGGAGGTTATCTAGTTTCAATTTTTTCATGTACTGTCAAAATAATTCAGGTAAAAAATGGGCAAATTTTGCACAGCAAAGGAAACCATTAACAAAAAGAAAAGACAACCTATTGAATTGGAAAATATATTCACCAATGACACACCCAATATGGAGTAAATATCCAAAGTTTATAAAGAACTCATACTATTCAACACCAAAAAAAATAATCCAATTTAAAAATGGACAGGGGACGTGAATAGACATTTCTCCAAAGAGGACATACAGATGGCCAATCACATATGAAAAGATGCTTAATTTTACTAATTATCAGAAAAATACAAATTAAAACAGCAAGGAGATATCACCTCACACCTGTCAGAATAGCCATCACCAATAAATCAATAAAAAGTGTTGGTGAGCATGTAGAGAAAGAAAATCCTCATGTGTTGTTCGTGGAATTGAAAATCAGTGTCACCACTATGAACAGTATGGAGGTTCCTTAAAAATTAAAACTAGATCTAAGGTATGACCCAGCAATTCCACTTCTGGCTATTTATCTGAAGAAATCCAAAACATTAATTTGAGACTATTTATGCACCCTGAGTTCATTGCAGCATAATTTACATTTAGCCAAGATATGGAAGCACCCTGAGTGGCCTTCAGTAGATGACTGGATAAAGAAGGGTGGTTCAGGCCTTGACCCCAGGCCCTGTGGGTCAGTGGTTAGAGCATCAGCCCAGGGATTGAAGGGTCCTGGGTTCAATCCCGGCCAAGGGCACGTACCTCGGTTGCAGGCTCGATCCCAGGCCCTGGTTGGGGTGTGTGCAGAGGCAATTAATCAATGTGTTTCTCCCACATCAATGTTTCTCTCTCCCTCCCACTCTCTCTGAAAAACAATGGAAACAATATCAGGTGGAAAAAAAAAAAAAAAAAAAAGCAAAGAAAAGTGCTTCATATTTACAATGGAATATTAATCAGCCATAAAAAAGAATGAAATCTTACCATGTGTGACAGCATGGGCTGACTTAGAGGATAATACGCTAAGTAAAATAAGAGACAGAGAAAGACAAATTCCACATGATTCCATATGTGGAATCTAAAGAACAAAATAAACAAACAAGCAAAACTGAAACAGACTCACAGACACAGAGAACAGACTGATGGCGGCCAGACAGGAGAGGGGGTTGGTGGAATGGGTTGAAAAAGTGAAGGGATTAAGAAGTACAAACTGGCAGTCACGAAATAGTCAAGGAGTGGAAGGTACAGCATAGGCATGTAGTCAATAATATTGTAATAACTACGTATGGTGCCAGGTGGATGAGCACTGGAAATATCAGGGGGAACACTTTGTAAAGTACCTGCTTGTCTAACCACTATGCTGTCCACCTAAAACTAATACAAAATAGTACTGAAAAAATAGTTTATCTTAACAACTGGCCTCTAAGGGTCAAGATAATAGACAGGAATTAATGAGAATGCTTGGGAAATACATGTTTTCTTCTTGAAAATATAATTTTGAAGATGTATACAATAAAAGAAACATTTCAAAAATAAAATTCTAGTAAAGAATTGGCATGATTTACTTAAATATAGATCTAAGAAAAAGCAACAGTGTAAATTTTGGTTACAGAATGAAATGGGAATGTTATAAATTGGACACCGTGAAAATATTAATAAAAATTAATGATAGTTAAGATACAGGAGAGGAGGGTTGTGTGCAAGTTCTGAATTCTATCATCCATTGTTGGGAATCCATATTATGTAAATTTAAAATAAAGTTAAGTTGATTCAATTTTTTAAAAGTTTTTCATAGTCTTGTTTTCTTAATTTAAAAAACATTATTGGAAGCTAACATCCCACTTATTTCTTTATTTCTGTATGTATATCTCAGTATATACATCTTTTCAAGAAGAAACCATGTTTTCCCCAAGCATTCTCATTAGTTCCCATTATCTACATATAGACTGCTGAAACAGATGCCCTAGTTTTCTCATCCAAGAAATGGGAATAATAATAGTACTTATGCAGAAGGTAGTAGGAATATTAAATAATTGATACTTAAAACAAGGTCAGATTAACTTTTTTTAAATTTATTTTTATTTTTATTTTTAAATATATCTTTATTGATTTCAGAGAGAGGAAGGGAGAGGGAGAGAGAGAGATAGAAGCATCAATGATGAGAGAGTCATTGATCAAGCCCACAACCGGGCATGTGCCCTGACCGGGAATCGAACCCCGATCGCCTGGATCCCAGGTCGATGCTCAACCGCTGAGCCAAGCCCAGCCGGGCTTAACTTTTTTTTAAATACTAAGCACCTGTTATGTTTATGGATATAAAAATAGCCTTTAAAATATAATGTTATTAACTAAACAAGTATGGAGAAAATTCTCACCATTTTATTGCAATAGGTGACAGTTGTGTCTATTTCTGTCACAGAGAATTAACGTACGGTAATGTGTGTGTCTGTTTTTATTTGTTTGTTTCTAAATATGGTTCGACTGAAACCTACATATTCATTTTCCAAACTGGTGGTGTACCTCATCCCAAGCCCCCTTGCAGTTATATTTTGTTCTCTCTTACAGAAAATTTATTTGTAAGCAACAGCATTGTGCTCTTTCTAATATCAGTGTCTTAGTGACAACCATCTATATTTAGAATATTTTTCCTCAGCAAATATTAACGTGTGGACAGAGGGCTGTTTGGGAAGATTTCTAAACCTGGCGATGCTTCAGCTTTAAGCACATTCTCCTGTGTAAGGATTAGGAGGCACTGAACTGAGCTGCGCCTCTGAGCTGGTCTTCCTCCTCACAGGTAAAATAATTCCTGAGGCTGCGTAATAAGCAGATGCTTTTATTTCTTTAAAATCAAATTTCACATTTACTACCAATATCTCCTATGGTTTTTACTTTATTTTCCTTTAACCTAGAACTGTTTATATTTATTTACAATTTAAAACACATGTGACATTAAATATATCAGCACCTAAACTCATTACATATAAAATAATGCCTTTTTTTATTTGGTATTTATGCTAGTAATTATAGTAAAGAGAGAATAGTGATTTTAATTAAAATGAGAGAGAATTACTATTATCTTTTATAAATTCATTCAGACCACATGTGCATCATAAAGATAACAATTAATACTGAAAGGTGCTAAATATTAAATATTGACATTTATTCATGATTAAGAATAAAACTGGTTTTGAAATTACAAATGGACACAAATCTTGGTACATGTTGCCCTCTAGTGGAATTTTAAAAACAGGCAGTTAATATATTTTGGTGCCCTTTGAATAGCTGCATTACAATGTTTACTAATGCAGATGCTTCTAAAGACAAACCAACTTATTTTTTTAAAACCTTAAGAACTGTAAAAATTACTTCCACTACTTTTGTTGTTTTTAGGTTTTGTTTTTAAAAATCAAAACTGTAAAAGAACAAAAAAGTCTCTCCTAGCCATTATAGAACAAGAAGTGTGATTCATGCAAAATGAAAAATAGAAATAGAGAACTCAGGTGTATAATTTTATTTTCTTAGGACCTCTGCTAAGAAATGTTATCCAAGCTGACTTTATAAAACTGTCATCAAAAACTCACCTCTCTTCAAAGAGCATGACCAAAACTATATTTTAGTTTCTTGGAAAGCAATAATTTGAAAACGGCTAAATATTAACAAGCAAGAATAGAGTTCATAGAAATATGAAAAAAATAATTTTCGGAAGTATTTTGTTAGCTCTTGATCTGCTTTTAAAGAAAATATTTATTATACTGCCTTTTGGCTCAATTATTTTTTCATTTATTACTTCGATACATATTGATAGAGATGTATTATTCTAATTTACATTCTAGTAAAGAAGAGGTAAACCTATAATAATGTACAAAATATGCTCAATTTATTACGGCAACTCAAACTGCGCCATTAATTCATTGTTTCACGTCACTCTTTGGTCCCGCATCAACTTTACTATTGCTTATATTTTACAATACCTAATGTAAGCACATATATAGTTAGAAAAAGAATCGTATTTAGAACTTAAAAATAGAACATAAATTTCCTCTCCTTAAAAATAGTTTTAAAATATGGTACCTCAATTAATTATAGAGACAAAAGTTTGTGGTTTCACCTACCCTACGTAAAATTATATAACAAATATTTAGTCAACGCTATTTCATGTTTACCCACTTATAAACCCATCGTTAAAAGCAACATTAGCTAGTGAAAATGCAACTCTATCAAAAAAGTATAAAGTAATTAAAAATAGCCTTGGTTTATTTAAAGAACGATAAATATATCTGCAGCACAAATTTAAGTTTAAAATGAGTTCAAATAATGCATAAGAAAATTTGTTCAATCTGTATGTAGATCACTTTTTAATTAAAATCTAAATGTCAATTTCACTTTATATTTTACATTATAATTATTATGAATTAAATATTCATAACCTTTCTCTTTAGTCAATCTATGTTCAAAAACAATGACCACAGCAATTAACCAGAGATATGATTAGAAATTTCTTTTTAAAATAAAGCATCAATAAAATGAGGAAATAAATACTGCATTAAATTAATGTGAGTTTTGTCATGGGACACGTTAAATAAATTCACTAGGTACAAAAGGTAGCTTTGGGTGGAACTGGTAAGTTTTCATTTGTCCTCAGTGAGTAGCTGAGCTGCATCGTGTCAGGGCCTTAATCATTTTCCACTGACTTTCCTTCTATTACGGGTCTGCCTTTGCAAGACCCTTACCCTGCTTCCCTCCTCTACGGCTGCCCTGGGGTCTGTATCACCCTCTCCACTGAAATCTGACGAGAGTCCTCCCCAATAATATGAATTAAAGCTCTATTTTTAAAGAAATATATTTTGGAAGACACTTTTTGCATTAATAGATTTTTATATCCTAACCTGAGGATAGATTTATTGATTTGAGAGAGAGAGAGAGAGAGGAGAGATTGCCTCCTGTCCGCTCCCCGACCAGGGATCGAACCCACAACCGAGGTACGTGCCCTGACTGGGAATCGAACCTGCCACCTTTTTGATGTATGAGACAACTCTCAACCAACTGAGTCACTCAGACAGGGCCCATTAATAGCTATTTTTAAGTGGGTAGGGCAGAAAGGAATGGCATTAGGTCAATATTCAAAAAGCCAGGGAAACCTGCAGTGCTTAACATGGTTTCCCACTTACCACTTTTAGAAAGGCTAGATATTTAAGGAGGTTAAGGGCCTAAAATATCACTGATATCAAGGTCCTATGCGTTTTAGCAAGAGGGCCCTAGCGACAGAATGGGGTTCTCAAGTGCAGTTTCAAGAGACCATGCCAAAGCTACCATGTAATACTCGTATATTTATAATTTGATATGTGCTCTCTCTTTCTTTCTTTTTCCCTCCCTCTCTTCCTCTTCCTTTCCCTCTGCCTCTCCCTGCCATGCTCATCACACTCTTCCTCTCTCTCTCGCCTTCCCCACCTCTCACCACGCACCCACACACCCGATGACCACAAGCCTCATCCTTTGGGCTGTTGAAATTTTGGAGACACCCTGCGTGCAAAGCAAGGTTGGCTAAGCCCCTCGCTTCTTTGGTAAATACATTTTTACCTGGAGCGCAGGGCCACGCTCCTTGTGTTCCTGCTACAGTGGCGGAGTCGAGAGGTACAGAAGGAAGCTGTGGGGCTCACAGAGCCTAAAAGGTTTACAAAAGCATCCGCTCCACTCTGCTCTACAGTGGTTTTGTTTTCCCAGTCAGTCCACGAGCTCTCCATGGATGACTTTTTCACTGACCCGGCACAGTTCTAGGGATCCTGCCTTTCATCTCGCAGAACAGAGCAAAGACGAGAGTTCACTTCTGGCACTGCTATCTTCTGAGGGAATATAGCTTAAACCGCAAATCTGATCCCAAGGCTGCTAAAGCTAATGATGCTGAGGACCCTTAGAATTGAGTGTCTCTATGCCAAGTCATTCACTCTGTCAGGGGACAGAGCAGCCTTGCAGATCAAATGCGGTGAAAGGGAAGCAGTCAGCTGTGCCGTCTTCCCTGCCATCAGAACCTTTAGAATAAACCAGGAGAATCGTTTCATGCACCGGTCAAACTCAGTTCCCAGGTTAGTTTGTGAACTAACCTCACAGAATTCTTTTCCAGATCGTTTTCAGATTAGTCAGGCAAGAAGCATCCTTAATCCCATCACAGCAACTATAAAAATTGTTTTGCAGCCTAATCTCAATTTTTCTTTAGTCTCTCAACATATATATTTCCAAGACCATGTGACTTCTATTTACTAATAATGGCCATTACCAGTTTTGACCCTAGGCACCAATGTCCCCTTTGCTTTTAGTTGAGTCTAGGAAACATGTACAGTTGTTTTAGGCAAGGATGCCAGTATATGGAGTTAGAAAGGTAAGACTGGACGTAGCTGTTTGGGTCAGATAGCTCTAACTGCAACACATCTGTGTAGAGAAAGCATAGGCCTTTGCTTACCTGGTATGAAATGAAGGGGGGAGGCTCAGGGGAATGAAGCATGACGCTGTTCACTGACTGAGAAGCTCTTGGAAAACTCTTATGTAAACTGACGTTGACTACTCTCCGGGAAGTTACTCACCATGTCTTCACGGGTCCCCCTCCTTACACATCGCAGGCCTGCAGCCCCTCTGACGCAGGACAGGCGTGTGAGGGTGAGATGATAGAGTAAGAGGGAGAAATAAGTGGAAAAGCAGCCACTCCCAGAGCATGTCTGTAACTTCATAATTGTCTCTGGAAAATCTGTTTCTAGTCTACTGTATAAAATCATGATAAATGGAAGATTGTTTTTTCCCCCCCATCGGATTTAACAAAGGCCATTGTTTGGATTTGCCTGTAAAAACTCAGAAATTGTTGCAGTCTGTTCAACAAAGACTTCTTTCAATTGCGAGAATCTGGCAGAATAGCCGTCTCGTGGTTTGTGAAGAAAGTTATGTTCTTATTATCTCACTTTGCCAGTGTTGCTGTTACAAGGCACAGAAGAAATCTGCTCCTGGTTGGTAGGACTTCCAAGGCCGGGGCTCCCTGAGGTCTGATACCAAGGCTGCTGAAGCTAATAATGCTGACGACCCTTAGAACTGAGTGTCTCTATGCCAAGTCATAGCCGTTTTCTCATAAATCAACAGAAGATGGTGCTCTAAAAAATTCTGAAACCAGCTCATATTTTTAGTATCAAAGAATCAAAAAAAATTATGACAATAACATTTGAAAAATGTTACATTACATTTATAATAGTGTTGAATTGGTGATATTAATTCTAATGAACATAATATTTAAAAATAACTTTCTCTATATTGCTTATTTATCTGCCCCTCAATTTTGTGAGGTAAACTTGATTATCCGCAGGGCATAAACTTTTGTGGAAACACTTTTGGCTTAAAAATATCTAATGATAAATTTAAAAAATATTAGCAAATGTCCAGATTATAATATAAATATAAAGTTTTACTTTTGAAAGAAACAATATTTGTATTGTGAAATGTTAAAAATAATAGACCTATTTTCTGATAATTTTTAAAGTGGCAAGGGATTTAAAGAGACATTTCCTCAAAGAAGATATATAAATGACTAATAAGCACATAAAAAGATGTTCAACATCATTTGCCATCAGGGAAATAGAAATCAAAACCATAATAAGATACCACATCACACCAACTAAGGTGGCTTAAAATCAAAGACAGACGATAAGAAGTGCTAGTAAGTATGTAGCAAAATTTCAGCCCTTATACATTGCTTGTGGGATTGTAAAAAGGAACAGTCACTTTGAAAAACAGATCAGCAGTTCTTCAAAATGGTAAAGATAGAGCTACCACATGACTCAAGAATTCTACTCCTAGGTATATACCCAACAGAAATAAAAACAATGTCCACACAAAAACTTGTACATGAGTGTTCACAGCAGCATTATTCATAATAGCCATAAAGTAGAAACAACTCAAATCCCATCAGCTGATGAATGGATAAAGAAATTGTGGTATATCCATACAATGGAATATTATTAGGCCTTAAAAAAAATTGAGTACTGATACTTACTACAACATTGACAAAACTTGAAAACATGCTAGTGAAAGAGGCTAGTTACAAAAAACCCACATAGTGTTTGATTCCATTGGTATGAAGTGTATAACAAGCAAATCCATAGATACAGAAAGTAGATTAGTGGTTGCCGGGGATTTAAGAATAAGGAAACAGGGGAGTGATGATTAATGGGCATGAGCTTCTTTTGGAGGTGACGAAATGCTCCAAAATTAGACAGTTGTGATAGCTATACAACTCTGTGGATATACTAAAAACTGAATTGTTTAGTTTACATTGGTTACACGAAGGGTGACACTTGTGGTGTATGATTTATATCTCATAAAACAGATATTAAGAAAAGTAAAATATAGAAACAGAAAAAAGTCATCATTCATTAAAGAATTCATCTCTAGACAGACATCCTGGTTCATTAAGCTTCTTTCAGTATGTTTATCCTTTTGTTTTCATTGACTTTCTTATTCTGTTCAGATCCTTTTCAGTCTTCTAGTGAAGAAGAGGAAACAGGAGAGGAGGCCCTGGGGAGGAGAAGGGGGGAAAGAGCCAGCGGAGAAGCAGGGGGAACAGAAGAAACAGGAGAGAGAAAGAGGGAGAGAGGGTGGGGGCTTTCCCTCAGCATCCCAAACCCGGTGGTCTGGAGAAGCAAACGAAATGACTGCCTAGTAACAAGAAAAGCTGCTCTAGTTCAGAACAACTGGCTGTATCTTGGTCATCAACTTAGTCTCTCTATTAGAGAACAGGCACAGAGGGGCAATAAAGATGAAGGGGAGCCCTTGGGGGTGCAATTCAGTTGGCTGGAGCTTTGTCCCATACAACAAAGGGTGGCAGGTTCGATTTCCCATCAGGGTACGTACCCAGGCTGTGGGTTCGATCCCTGGTTGGGGGGCAGATGGGAGGCAACGGGTAAGTGTTTCTCTCTCTCTCTCTGTGTCTCTCTCTTCCTCCCTTCCTCTCTTTAAAATTCAAAGATAAAGGGGAGTCAGATTTTGCCTTCCATGGATTTACTATATAATAGAGTAGATCATTCAGGCAGACAAATGACAATAACATAAGATAGGAGGCTGAGAGTAAAGCACACACACAGTGCTGGGATTACAGAACAATAGGATTATCTGTAGTTGTGACATCAAGACACAGCTTCAGGGAAAATTAGCACTGAGCTTGAACTATGGGTATGGCAGGCAGGTATGGTAGGAGAGGGAATTCCAGGCCATAAAAATAGTGTTTGTGAATATACAGACGGAAGAGTAACGGACTCAGGTGGAACAAACTGTACACTATAGTAAGAGAGTTAGTGTTAAGACTGGAAACATATTTAGAGAAGATGTCTTGTATTGTCTGAGTGGACGAAGAGTCTACATTTTATTAAGACAAAAAAGGGGGATTACATAGGGTTTTAATTATTGTTATTATTATCATTATAATTATTTTTAAGGAGGCAAACATGTCAGGATTTCATGATTCAAAATATGCTTTAAAAATATAGTCTCCCATGGCACTGAGGGAGAACTGAAATAGAAAGAGACTGGAGGCAGTGATATCAATTACAGGATTAAATATATGGATAAAGAATATTAACACCCTTAACCGCAGGTTAGCATGAGAAAAGGGGGGGAAAGAGAGTTATGGAAAAGACAATACTTTGAATTTATGGGTGGGTTGAAAGTAGAAACAAAGGAAACGGATCAAATGTAACCTGTGAGATATCAACACTAAGTTTCAAAGAAAATTAATAAGAAAATAATGATATGAAGCCATTTTTAAAAAGAAGTTGATGAGTTTGGTTCTGATTATGTTGAGTCTCAAGTGTCCCGGAAACATCCACGCAACGCTTGTACTTTAGGTAAGTGAGACCATGAAACTGGGGAGTAAGAAAGAGTTTGAATGTGTTATCCATTAACCAAATATCTAGGCCCACACCTGAAAAGTCACATAGTTCATAGGAGGTCCCTACAAGGCAGTCGCCTGCCAGACGGGGACACACTGCCAGTACTTTGGGCAGCAACATCGCTCACATTCTGGGAGTGTCAATAGTCCCGTCAGCCCTTGATAGTTCCAGAGCCCTCTCAAAACCTGGTGCTGTTTTACATACGGAGGTAAAAGCTCAGGACAGATATGATGGCTGTAATAACGCTTAGAGAGCATTAACCAGTTTCCTAAAATAGGAGTGAAGTCCATGATGATGTACTAAACCAGGACCACGTCATTCTGGATCTGATAAGACAGCTGGGAAGTGGGCTCCTACATAAAAATGTTTGGAAGCAACTGCCCACCAAGGGCTCTGCACACTCTGAGCAAACCTGTGCAGGAGCCCCGAGTGCTCATATGCAGCTTTTCCAGCAGAGTCAGGCTGAGCAGAGGACTTTTAGCTGATCATTTTAGCTGATCATTTTAAATTCACCATGCGGGTTTGAGTTAACACCGACATAGTTTTATTTAAGTTATATTTTGAGAAATTCTAGTCATAGTTAGTCTCCCAATGTTAAATAAATACTATCTGGACTACTAGGAGGGGAAAAAGAGGGGCTGCTAACTTGCTTATCTCTCTTTTCAAGTAGCTGAATAGAAATAGTGCACTGGAGGGATGGTCAGAGCAAGAGGATATGAATTTGTGGGGAAGGCCTTCAGAGCTCCTGGGCAATCTCTGCAAAGATGCATTTCTTGTAGTTTGAGCAGTAGAATTGTAGAACAGCTTTTGGTGGTTCTTTTAAATACTTTATCAGTTTATTATGTTGCTTGCCATAGGAAGAAAATAGTCTCTTAAAGTTTTTAACTTCGCAAATCTGTACATCTACATTTTAGTTACATTGAAACAACATGGGTGTGCTTCTGTGGTGTAAGCTGGTGGTATCCCAGATTTACCAGCCTTTAATTTTTCTTTAAAATACAGTGTTTAGTAAAACTTGTGAATGTGCTTTGCCAAAATCCATGGTACCATGGGCTGAAGTGTGTCCCCTCCAAATTCATCTGTTGATGTCCAAACCACTATTAGCTCAGAATGTGATAGTATTTGGAGATAAGGTCTTTAAAGAGGTAAATAAATTAAAGACGTTATTAGGGTGGACACAGAACATATCAGGGCCCCAGTGTTCTCATATGAGGAGTGAATTTGAACACTGACAGCGAAGGAAAATTGAGCATGTGAAGACACAGGGAGGAGATCATGTATAAGTCAAGGGAAGAGGCCTTAGGGGTAAACAATCCTGCTGACACCTTGATCTTGGGGTTCTATCTTCCAGAAACAGCAATCTCTGTTGTTAAAACCACCCCATCTGTGGTACTTTGTATGGCTGCCTTAGCAAACTGGTATACATGATAACAAAAAGATAACCTTTGACCTGCCATTGCTCAATAGAATGCAAGCAATAGGACCAACACTTTCATAGGTTTAAATAAAAGCATTTTCCATGAAAAATACATTATAGTTTTCCATCACCCAAAAGAAAATTCTTAGAATCTATGTTCTGCTTAAAACATGCACTCATATAACAAAACAAAATGCAGTATCTGTTATCAGTTTTATAATTATCTCTAAGAGAAAAAATCAAAGTTGTAAATGAAACAGTTGGATTCTGCTCATCAAAATGAGTGAGTCTGCATTTAGCATGGGATTTATTTTTTTTGGAGGTTGGCCAAGGGAATTACACCCCTTCCTTTTATTCTGTAAACAGTTAGTGATTCACAATAAATGCATTTATATTATTGGACTATAATTGATTTACTTTTCTTAGAATTGAAATATTTCATTTAAGAAAGAAGCTGATAAAACAAAGTATAAGTGTCCTAGAACGTGTTGAAAATAATCCATATTTGAAGAAAAGAGTAATTTATTTTTCTCCAAGGTGTAGGATGTGCAGAAGTATATTTAATTATACACTATTAAGTCCTTAGCAAAAGCAATTTCTACAAATGTAGGGATACACAGCTAATTTATTGCAGAAAGACGTGATTTTGGGGGTTACTTCTATCACTGAATCAGAACTATCCTGAACATAAAGCGGTCACCTAGACTTGCCTTTTGCTTCTGAAAGAACTGGTCCAACCTACCCTGTGATTATGGCTGGGCTGGTTCTATTTTACTTTTCCTCCAGGAAGGCAGCCAAATTTTACTACTTAACTATTTTTATGGCTGAATTAAATCTCACTTGCTGTAGTTTAAACACCTTTCTTTTGAAGTTCTTGTTTATGCTCTTTTTAAATTGTGATCTGTTTACTTCAAAGCTAGTCCTCCGACTGTCTCCTGCCCGAAGAAGCTGCTGGGATGTGGGGCTTATTTATTCTGGGGGATTTAGGAAACTGAGAATTTTAATATTGTGAAAGTTCAATCCCTGCATGGCCATATGAAGCATAATTATAGACACAGTCTTGAATTATCCACTATTTCATCTTTCCCCCTTTATTACATATGTAAATTTATTAATATACTCATTTATGTGATGAGCACAGTGTATCTTCCTTATATACCAAACGATACACACTTTTGCTTAGCATTGTCCAATACTTTGGGCAAGCTGTACAGATAACAAGCACTCAGTAATCTTGGTTTCCATACACAGTTGTGCAGTTTAATAAGCAATGTTAAATAAACTCTCTTTTGGTCCCAGCCTCCCTCCCTGAAACACAGTAATGTATTTCTGTGAGAAAACAGGCTTGACTAGTCAGTGATATTTTGGTAATTATGCTCATTGCTAATCATAAATCATCCAATGTTCCAGTGTAGGATGTATACCTCAGGGTCATAATAGTCTTCTCATTTATTGAATATTTATCACATATCAGATATTGGGCAGAGCTTGTGTGACAACCCCAAACTTCTGAGGTATGAACTATTACAATCCCTAATAAAAACAGCCAAACTCAAAAGGATACTGATGCTTAGAAGGAATAGGTAACCTTGAGACCTTACCTGTTAGAATTGGGGACAAGATGGGATTCTGGGATTCAGTCTAAGTCTACATGCCTGAAATAGGCAACCACAGTTCCATGCCCAAGTACATGGTTATTCTGAATGTCCTTTCTTCTTCCTCTAATTTTTGAATGGTTTGAGTTTGAGGGCATCTTAAACTCCTTCATGATTCCAGACATCCATGGAATATTACAGTGATTAGGTGATTTAATTCTAGGAAAAAACATCTCCACTGATTTCCAAATCCTTCAAACAGAAACAAATAAGATGGGAGAAAATAAAAGCCGAGTAGGGTCTGAAATGACTTTGCAACAAGAGAAGTTATGGAAAGGAAAGTTAAAATCACACAACTTGTTGGCTCAGTGCAGAGATTCCAAGATTGGGTGAAACTGCATTCGGACATTATTAGATTTCAAGATCATCATTCCAGAACTTCCTAGGAAACAACCCATGCATTTATTTTGGATTTAAAATGAATTACAATTAAATGATGTTTAGAAGCTTTTATAGTCCTTTGAGATATAGGAGTGCCAGGATGTCTCAAAACCAAATTTGTGATGCATGCTTCCCTACTCATAGCCTTAAAAAAAATCTGTACACTTTCTAATTTCATATTAGGTTACCAGATATTATTGATTTTACAATAAAGGAACGAAGCTTGTCATTTTACTCCAGTTTACTCATTTTAATGGGACTAGTTGCAGCACTTTACATGGGGAACCGAAAATACTTTTCTATCAGGGCTACTAACCCTTCGGTAAAAAATTTAGGCATGATTTACATAAAAATGAGAAGCAAATTTTTTTTGGGAAAAAAACTGATTATTTGTTCTTAAAGTTGATGTGAAGCCTAGGAGCTATTCAATAAATACTATGAAAGTATTGTGTGCACACTATTCAGGATGGGGCAAAAGGAGGTTTACAGTTGTAAGTGAATAGTTTATTTACTTTATTTTGAAAAATTTATCTTTATTTTTGTATTATTATTTATTACTTATTATATTCTTTTCCATATGAAGAACTGTAAACCTCCTTTAGCCCCTCCCTGTATACCTGGGGCTCTTCAGGTTGTTCGCATGACACACGGGTTCTGCTAGGGCTTCCACACTGTGGAGCACAGGAATGGCAGAAAATAATCCAGAAAACAGATAACATGCTAATTGTAGATACTGATTTTTTTATATGGACTCACAAAAACCTAGGTTAGTATTCCGTCTCTACCTATTGTTGGCTCAGTAATATTGAAGAGCTGAAACGTTTTCTCAGAGCCTCATATCTTTCATCTTCATCTGTAACTTGAGAATGATCATGGAGCATCGCTTTGCATATTAAGTGAGACAATCTTTTAACCTCAAAGAAGAGAAACTTTCTTTTCCTTTGGGTGAATATGTTAGTCAATTGATCTTCCCGCTTCCTGCTGTTTTCTGAGGCTACTGGCCTTCAAATAACTGGTTGTCTACTTTAGTTCCCTCTGAAATTCTTATTATTTCATTTGTCTCCATGCATACACTTGACATTCAGATAGGACACCAAGCCCAACAAAACAGCTGGAGCAGCCTTATTTTTTTTTTCTTTTTTGGCCAGAGAAAAGATTTTTTCAAGCTTCATAACTGGCCAGAACAGATGATAATGCAGCTAGTAGACCAGGCTCAAAGGTCATAGAGGTGTCCAAATTTCCAAAGAAACTGAGAGCAATGTTTACCCATAATCCCATTCAACCCACTTCTTAGAGAAGATACTGAGACCCAGATAAATTAATCTGGTTACATCACATGAATGTTGGGCAGACTTTATCAAAAAGAGGTGACTCCAACTGACAGTACCTTTTATGTGTACATAGCTAACATGACCTAAAAAACCCCAAGATTTTGTAAAGTATGAAAAAAAATTAACCTGTATTTAAAATCAATTACGATTCTTTTGCTATCTAGAACTTGTCTGTTTTTGTGATTATGCCTTAACAAATTTATTTTAGCTCACATTTTTCAAGTGGATTTACATACATTAATTAACTTAGTTCTCTCAAATCCGTGAGGTAGCTACATGCTGTGGTCCCACTTTCAAAGAAGTTCTGAGACTCTTGGTGATTTGCCCGAGGTCATTAATAATTGGCAATTAAGGCATCTGCTGCTAGAATTCTTTCCCCTATATCTCATTCATCCCTACACTCTGAGTTATTAACTGACCTTACAAAAGGGGGTAAGCCAAACAAATGCTAATGATAATTTCCTTTTCTGAAACAGGAAATATTTTATCACATAGATTTAATTACCATCATCACAATAGAATAATATATTCAAAAAAATTGGCATCACACAGAAGAAAGATAAATAAACAAAAGACTGAGAACTTACATGGAAAACCTGGCATTAGACATTCAGAGATAAACAGTCCTAATCCTAAGAAGTATCATAAAAACAAAACACACAGCACAAAATTTTAATTTAAGCCTTTCAAAGTTTTCCTTAGAAAAATATGATATGCCTGTCTTCAACAATGCAAAAAACAGATCTTCTAAGTTACAGTGCCCATTATGTACAAAAAGAGAAAGAAAAAAAATAAAGAAGCCCTGATTTAAAGGGGCTGAAAGCTGCCGTTTATATGACGTGTTATGAATCAACCCTAACCTGACCTTCACATGGAATGGTTAATATCTAGCAGACGACTTAAGCTTTGAACATCAAAATCTCATTTCAGATTACTGATCTGTGAAATTCTAGGAGACATTAGAAAATCCCGTGGAAGATAACAAATAACCAAAAGGAAATATCAGCAAACAAACCGACAGTGTATTTAGTGGAGCATAAGAAAACGTTTTTAAGTGTTTTATGACTGATCTACAGAGATTTAAATCTCATATTTTATAGGAAAACATTTTAAAATTTTATAAAATATTACATATTCTACCATAGAAAACTAGGAGATGATTTAAAGTAAGTAAAATAAATAAAAATGCACCTATATCTCTATAAAGAAGTATAACTATTTTGATATATTTTCTTAAAGAGAAATAATAATGTTCAGCCATACTTTAAATAATCTGTAAGGTTCAAGGAACATCCATAAAGGAAAAAAACATTACACTAAAATGATTATCATGAACTCCAACCATACCTTCAGTTACAGAAAAAGTAATTAAATTACTGTTGTCATGCAAGTATCTCCCTCCACCCTCTAGTACATTTACTAGACTCACTACATAACTGAGAAGTAATTCAACTTATAATGACATTTTTATAGAATGATTAAGTTCCTTTTCGACCTACATAAGCCAAGGAGAATGCTGCTTTGTCAGAGTCAGCATTTATATTGAATAACCTGAATTGGACACAGTAAGAAAGAGAATCCCATTCTCTGGGTCTGTAGATTGCTTATTGTTGGGTTCATTGATTTATCAACTTGAGCAGTGATTTGGAGAGACATTGTTATTGCTTAATTTATGTGAAACGTAACAGCAAATTTGAATACCTCTCTTGCAAAATTATATTGCTAAAAAAGATCCCAAGATGAGGTCTTTTTAGGGTTTGTTTCCAAAGCTTTAGGAGAATAATCCTGCAGAGCACAATATTAGACACAAGGCTCACGGAGAACTTTTCCCCAGTGTTTTCACTGATGAAAACCACTGTCATCAAACCTTTTGTTTTCCCACTTGTACCAACAGGGATGGAGCTAGAGTGTATTATGCTAAGTGAAATATGTCAGACAGAGAAAGGCAACTATCTTATAATCTCACTTATATGTGGAATCCAAAACAGCCACAACAACAACAAAAGGGGCTCATAGATACAGAGAGCAGAAGGGCGGTTGCCAGAGGGGGGGTGGGGGATGGCGAAGTGGGTGACAGGGTCAAAGGTACAAACTTTCCGTTATAAAATAAACAAGTCATGGGAATGTCATGACTGTATTGTGTTTGAAAGTTACTAAGAATGTAGATCTGCAACGTTCTCATCACAAGAAAAAAATTTGTAGCTGTGTGGTGATGTATGGTAAGCAGGCTTATTGTAGTGATTGTTTCACAATATACGCAAATATTAAATCATGTTGCATACCTGAAAGTAATACAAAGTTATATGCCAATTATATATCAAAAAAAGTATTCTCCCCAAAGTTGAAACAAGCAAACAGAAATCCCTCTGGTTTTCTAGGTCACGATCTTTCTCACCACCTGTCATCAGGATTCTTAATGCACTTGCCCCTTGGTTTTTGTGACAGCGGAGACCATAGGCAAGTGGGGCTGGAAGAGGTGGGGGACACCGAGGAAGGTGAGCCTTGTGTGATGGCCCCAGGGAAAGGCTGGGAGATGGAATAAGTCCAAGGCTGAGGGCTGCATGCGTGGAGAAGACCCCCCTGTTTGAAGAGGAGGGAAAAGCACCAGAGCTTAATGTTTAACGGTGGCCTCATTTCCAAGGGCGAATTTAACTTTGAGAGCCATGTGGGTGGAGGAGTCAGGTGAGTGCCTCTGATATTCTTATAGCACACTATCTTCGTTCCAGACAAAGAATTTCTTGAAAAACTTAGATAAAGCAGAACTATGTTAAAGCCATGGTAGAATCGACTAGTGGAAAGTTCCATTTGACTAATACCACATTTTACCTTTTTGTAAAAAATGTAATAATTTGGGAGGGGACAGTCTTTGGTTTGCTGGGGTCCACAGCACACTCTGCAGTCGTATACTCAGCCTCATGGCAGCTGGCACGCTCAGCACCGGGGCCTGGAACGGCGCAGCCCCCTGCCCCCAGCCTGCTGGGTATATTGGAGCCAGGGCGCTTCTAGGCCTCAGCAAAGCTGCCGCCTCCAGCGGCCAGGGCACCCGCGGGCCTGGATGCCCCCACACTCTGTGCCGCCTGCGCGTGGCACACACCGGCAAACTGAGGGAAGAATGTCCTGCTCTCACCAGGCAGTGCCCCGGACAGAAGGCAGGGAAAGCCAGAAGGGCTGGGCTGGCATGGCAAAGGGGCTCCGCTCTTCCCACAGCACTTACTACAGAGAGACAAACTTCCTCCCACCAGACACGCCGTCTGCGGCTGCTCCGCAGGCATTCCTCTGACTGTTAGCAGTTGGTCCTCAGTGTCCGAGTTTTCACTATTTTCCAACATCATTTTGAGGCGATATAATAACATCTCAGGATTCTCTATGGTCACATGTTTACAAATATCTGTAAATCATATCTTCTATGTTGCATTATTTATGTATTCAAAATACCGTACCCAAAGATTCGTCCCGCTCAATATTTCCTTAATGAAACCTAGGTTAGTGAAACTGGATATAGTCATTGGGTCAGACCCACACTGATTCCACAAAAAGAATCAGGAAATATCTATGAATTATCCTGACCAGTTGGTATATAACCATTTTTGAAAGAATTTGGTTGATGTGTTCACATTTGTTTATGTGTTATTTTGTAATTTTGTTCTTACAAGTATAATTCTTTTGTTGAGTGAGTGAAATGCTGTGCACATACTATCTAAAAAATAATCTCCAAGCTTTTACTAGGAAGAGAAAATATCTTCCCTACACTTGGCATTCACTCTCCCAGCTAATTCCCTCAGTGTTATGATATAGTTGGATTGTTCTAGACATGGTGGGTGCATATAATTTCAAAAAGAGGTACGTAATTGTTCCCACCTATACACATTTTCCACACACACATTTTTCCATTTTTCTCTGCTACCACTTTTGAAATCTGACAATTTATAATCAAGTTGTTAACTACATTTATTATTAGCATAATTGCTGAATCTTATCATAATATTAAAAGCAAATATACAGATATGAAGAGAGTGGCTACAGAATGGCTATTCCTCATTCTTGAACCCATTGCTCATCCAAGACCACAATACGTGCTACATGCCAACCACTGCACACAACCCTAAGCCCTTCTGAAGGGCAGCCTCCGACATCGTGAACCGCACAGCCAGAGAAGAGAAGTCTAGCTTGGCAATTAGCCTGTGTTAATGTCCCTTTGAGTCACCTCCAACTCCTGGTGACCCTATGAATGCCCAATGCCCATAATGTCCTGTCCTCAAGAGTCCAACTCAGCTCCTGTAGACTCACGCTTATGGCTTGTTTTATGAAGTCGATCCATCTCATATTTGGTGGTGTTTTCTATTTTCCAGAGCACTATTGTCTTTTCCACAGAACCCTGCCCTCTCATGATGTACCAGCACACCAGGTTTCTTTTCAGGTCACCTCACCGGCCCCCTCTTTCCCCTCTCGATGTCTGTGTTCCTTCTTTCTGTCTCCCCAAACATGCTCCTTTCTTATCCTCAGTGTGTCTCTGTCCCCACAGGCACATGTTCCCTTTGTCCCGTCTCTCCCTCCCTTCCTCCCCCTCACTCCCCTCGCTCTCTGACCGTCCCCTTCTCCCTCTGTCCCTCACCCTCAGCCTTCGCAACAACACGCTCTCCTCACCCCCCTCTCTGTTTCCTCTGCCTGCCTCTCTTTTCCTAGTAATGACTCTCCACTCGCTGGGCACTTTCCTGCCCTCCCCTGTCCCTGGTCCACTGCAACTTACACTTCCAGCTTTAGCACGGATGCCACTGTCAGGAAGCTCTCTCTCTCCTTTACCTAAATTCATTACTTTTTTACATATAATCTCATACTATTTCTCACTTCACAGCTCCCAACTCACCTACACTTATGTTTAATAAGGTTTTTTTCCCCCCTCAAATTTTTGAATAGAAAACATACTCACATAACTTTACAGTGTTTTTATTGGTTTCAGAGAGAGAGGAAAGGAGAGGGAGGGAGAGAAGCATGGATGTGAGGGAGAAACATCGGTCAACTGCCTCCTGCATGCACCCTGACGTACAGGGCATAGAACCCTCAACTTGGGCACATGCCCTAGCCTGGAATCGAACCTGCGACCTTTTGGTGCACGGGACGACTTCAACCCACTGAGCCGCACAGGCTGGGGCACTCATGTAATTTTTAAAAAGAACCAAAAGCAATGCAGTGGAAAGTCTCCCATACACCCTGCTCCCCACTAGCCCATGTACCACATGTCTTCCGTAGCACCATTGTCCAACGGGAGCTCTAACACATTTACACCCCTATGAGCAACACGAACAAATGTTAAGAGAGTAGCTCTTTTCCCAGTTTTGTCAAGAGAAAGTGTAATCAAATTTAAATTTTTTTACCAGTCCCATGAGTGAAAAATTGCATCACAGTGTCTAATCCCCTCTCTCTAATGTGCCATAAGACCTTCTTCTTCTTTTTAATCATTTTTCTCACTTTAAAAACATACTCAAGGCCTGCCCTGCATCACTCAGTGGTTAGAGCCTTGGCCCTCACATTAAATGGTCAAGGTTTTGATTCCCTGTTAAGGGCAAGTACCTGGGTTGCAGGTTCCAACCCTGGCTGGTGAGGGCACTTACGGGAGGCAACCAGTCAATGTGCCTCTCTCCTGTTGATGTTCTCTCTCTCCCTCCTATTGATGTTCTCTCTCTCTCTCTCTCTCTCTCTCTCTTCCTTCCCCTTCCACTCTCTCTAAAAAAAAATCAGTGGAAAAAATATCCTTGGGTGAAGATTAACAACAACACAACATATTCAATCTTTCCTTATTTCAAACAAAAGAAAATGTTTCTGACCCTCATTTCTCTCTCTAGTTTTTATTCCTGTTGTCAGTTTCCTTCACTTCCTCACACTCAGTCTTTCTTGAGTCCGTTCAGTCTGACAAGTACCTCATCGCTCTATTAACGCCTTTAGAAGGTTACCAATCGCCTCCTAATGTACAGCTCCATTGAGCACTCTCTGTCCTTAGCTCAATTCATTTTTTATTTTTATTTTTGGAGCATTTGACTGACTGACCATCATGGTTTCCCTCCTGGAAAATTTTCTCATTGGCTTTTGGGAAAAACTGTCTCTATTCCTCTACAAACTGCATCAATCTCTTTGGTAGGTTCTTAACATCTCATTGACCTATAAAATTAAGTGGGGCTCAGGACTTACTCTTTGCTCTGTTCTTATTTTAAAACTTTTCCTAGTCCATCTTTTTTACACCCATGGCTTCCACTGCACTAATCTCATAGTATTAATGTGTCAAAATCTTTATTCCCAGCCCATCTTTACATGTATTTTCTCCCTGCTCATGTATTAGTATAATATAGAGAGCATGAAGGAGAAAATACTATGTTAGGATTTAAATCAGTAGGAAAAATAAGTTGTACAAATTATTAATAATAGAAAACTGATTGCTCTGTACCTGACAAAGATTAAAGTATGAGTTACAGACATTTTGTGATTCCACTATGAAGTAAGCTCTTAGAACAGAGCCTCGTCCAAGCCTATAACTGTTTAGAATTCAATGAGGTAGTGAAGACTGAATTAATATTTCGTATTCAAGGGAATGGTCATTTAAAACTCTTCCAGAAAACTGAATAGATGATCTCCTGGAAATATATATTCTGAAAAGTTCTCTAGTGGGATTCACTGAACAGACTGGCTTGGAGAGCCACCTGGTGGTAAAAACGTGAGCAACGGTGGATGGAGCTTGCACGGAGTCTAAAACCACCTCCCACGAGGGGCATTCTATTTGACCTACACAGACCAGGGCCAGAACTGTGAGGATCTGCCCAGACCCCATGCAGGAGTCTGCTCTTACAACTTTGTAGTCCCAGCCTATTTGATTTCTCTTATACATTTGCAGAAAAATATACTTTTTTCCTCCTATGGGTTTATTTAATTTATCAACCTGGCCTTATCTACTCAGATTTGGGATAAGGAATACATAGGAGTGAGATATGTAAAGACAAAACAAAACAAAATGAAATGAAACAAAAAAAATAGAAAAAACAATGGTTGAGCTTATATCATTAGAGGGACAGAGACGGGGACAACAGTGGCACTTGCTGCTGCTACCAGGCTCCCCCCCCTTCCTTTTTCTCTGCCCTCTGACGTGGTCTCAGAGTGACTCTAACCTAAAACCATGCGGCTCTGGGTATAATGCCAGAGGTAGGTTCCGAACTGTCCGTAAAACTACCGTGAGTCTGAAGACTGAAGAGAATTGGTCTTAAGGTTTAAAAATGGGCGACTAATAAAAAACAAACAAACACACACAACACAACAAACAAAGAAAAAGAAAGCTTTTGCTACGTTATTCTAAGATGATAATAAAAAAGTCCCAATCTCAGAGGTTGTCAGGAGTAAGTGTTTCTCATTCACGATGCCCGTGGCTGGTGGCCGGTCAGCTGTGCTTTGCTCCACTCCAGAACGGAAAGTTCTCAAACCAGGGCCCAGGCGGAAGGGACAGCCCCAATGTAAAACGTGCCATTCTTGTGGCAAAGGGAAAAGATGAAGAGGTCCTGGAGCAACTCTCATGGGCTCTTAAAGTTTCTGCTCAGGGATGGCATTTGGTCCCATGTCCAAACCTAATATTGATGGAGATGGAAACATGCTCTGAGCATAAGAAGAGGCACTCAGACCCAGATGTGCATTAAGTGTAACATATGTGTTGTCTAAACCAGCACACTGTTGAGAGTAAAAGTGGTTTTTAATAATTAAGCCTGGACAACAGGTATAAATTATGATTTTTCTGGCAAACTTAGGTATACTGTCACCTTCCTCTTTAGAAAAAAAACAAAGGAGCAGAATACTTAGAATAATTGAGTTGCTCATAAGCTTGGCTTGGAGGCCCGGCACACACGGGTGCACAGAAGCAGGCTGAGGGAAGCAAAGGAAGCCGGCAAGGCGATGCACTAGGTCACGTGTGTCAGGAAGCCAGGCGTGAGCTGCAGGCTGCGAGATCTTTTCTGAAATACAAGTCAGGGCAAAGGAAAATGAACTAAGAGTGGTTTGACTTGATGATGTCCTGCATCTGAAGCTGTAAGTCGCGCTAAGCAGGTGAGGCCTGGTGCCATCTCTCTGGCCTCAGTGACTGAGTCACACGCTCTGGTCTCAGACGGTAGAAGGGGGAGAGCAGACCAGGGGGAAGCGAGGATCCTGTGCTGTACTCCAGCAACTGCAAGTGATTAATATGTAAACAAAGTCTTATTCAATGATATTCCCACAAGAGGGAAACTGGAATAGGTTATGTTTAAGATGGAGTAGAGAATATACGAAAGGAAAATATAGAAAAACAAAATGTAGTTAAACATTTCATTTTTAGTTAAGGATTTAAAATACAACAGAGATTTATTGATGTTATATAGATTGACATGGAGTGGAATAGTGACTACGAGCCACGTGAGGGAGCAACAATTAGCAAACAGATGAACTGAGAGTAAACTTGTATTTCTATTGCTAACATTTGAGTTTAATGAAATTAATGTTCTAAGCTCAGAAAGTTTTAAAGAAGTAACTAAAAACAACCCTGAACCACTTTTTAATTCAAAATGGATAAAAGACTTAAATGTAAGTCATGAAACCATAAAAATCCTGGAAGAAAAGGTAGGCAGTAAAGTCACAGACATCCCATGTAGTGGAATTTTCACTGATACATCTCCTAGGGCAAGAGAAATAAAAGAAAAAATAAACATATGGGACTGTATCAAATTAAAAAGCTTCTGCACAGTAAAAGAAAACAGCCTCAAAATACAAAAGAACCCCATGGTATGGGAGAATATATTTGCCAAGGATGTATCTGATAAGGGGCTAATTTCCAAAGTGTACAAAGAACTCATATTACTCAGCAAGAGGAAGACAAACAACCTAATTAAGAAATGGGCAAAGGACCTGAATAGACACTTCTCCAAAGAGGACACACAGATGGCCAAGAGACACATGAGAAAATGCTCAACATCGCTAATCATCAGAGAGATGCAAATTAAAACCACAAAGAGGTATCACTTCACACCTGTCAGAATGGCTCCATCAAGTCAACAAATGACATGTGCTGGTGAGATGTGGAGAAAGGGAACCCTACTACACTGCTGGTGGGAATGCAGACTGGGGCAGCCACTGTGGAAAACAGTATGGAGGTTCCTCAGAAGATGAAAAATTGACCTGCCATCTGATCCAGTGACCCCACTTCTAGGAATATATCCCAAGAAAACCAAAACACTAATCAGAAAGAATATATGCACCCCTATGTTCATAGCAGCACAATTCACAATAGCTAAGATCTGGAAACAGCCCAAGTGCCCATCAGTGGATGGGTGGATAAAAAAGCTGTGGGACATGTACACCATGGAATACTATGCAGCTATAAAGAAGAAGAATCTCGTACCCTTTGGGACAGTATGGATGGACCTGGAGAGTATTATGCTAAGTGAAATAAGCCAGGCAGAGAAAGACAAACATCACATGATCTCACTTATATGTGGAATCTAAATAACTTAATAAACTGATAAACAAAATAGATTCAGTGACATGGAAGCATGGAGCAGACTGAGGGATCTCAGAGGGAAGGAGGGTGGTGGGTGGGTGGGGAGAGATTAACCAAAGAACTTATATGCACATATGCATAACTTAAGGACACAGACAATAGTGTGATGAGGGGCTGGGGAGGGGGGTGGTTGAGAGATGGAAGGGGTCAATGAGGAGAAAAGGGGACATTTGTAATATTTCGAACAATAAAAAAATAAATGAATAAATAAAGAATTAAATAATAAAAATTAAAAATTAAATAAAAATAAAAAGCACCATTTGTAAGAAAGAATACTTTTGAATGAGATTAAAATCAATTTTTTTACATTTAAAGGGAAGGACTAAAACACTTGATTTTAAAAAAGACACAGTCAGTTATTAAATGGAATTCTCTAGACCAGGATTCACAGCGCTAAAGAGAAAATATACATTTCAGATATTCTCAAGGCATCAGCTGTTGATGTGCTGTGGTGTCACCTCTTCAGCCCCGTTCAAAGAGCATGCCTAAATGCATGGAGACTGGGGTGCCTTGGGAAAGCCGTGCCCCTCTACCCACAACTGATGATTTATTAATTGCAGCATTTAATTACATCATTCCCTCTACTTAAATGTGTCCCAGGACTGTAAGATTTTTTTTTTTTTCCCTGTCATTTAATTTAACAAAAGCTAAGCTATTCAAAGCATGCACTATATTGCCTTAAATATCTGCATGTTTATCCAGGATATATTTTTAAAACAAGTGTTCTTAGGGATTCCTATTGATGAAACACTGGAAATTATTACCCTAAGGTAAAGAATACTCATGTGCTAAATTGTTGGCATAACGAAAATTTGCTGTTTTAGCCACAAGGTGGCAGAATAAGCTAGGCACTCAAGGTACCTTTTCCAAGTCACTCAAGTTATTTCCGACATCCAGTTTTATCTCAAATTCAGGTGAAAGATGCTGGAAAAAAATGTACTATGTGCCTTTGTTAAACGACATGCGTGTGTTAGATAAGCGACTACAGAAGCAACGGCACAGGGAAGACTTTATACCACCGAATATTCTTTTATATCGTCCATGCAAACCCCATTCAAAAGGTTTTTTAGAATTGGTTTCTAGTAAATATTTGAGTTGGTTTCAAATAAACTCTCTTTTGGCAGATTCCTTTTTTTAAAAAAACACGTGGTCCTCTGCACTGTTAATCCAGAGGCTTTTTCCGTGCACAGTCTGTTCCTGAGATCACACAGGACGCCTGAGGAGCTGCCACTGAAGAACAGTTCCTTGAATGGGCCGCGACCATCTGTGCCCGCAGAGAGGGGATCACCTTCCTCCCTCCTCCTGCCCTACATTATATTATCTGTGAAAACATAAGACATGCACCTACCTTTGGACACTAATTCAAAGGAAGAACATTGTCATATTAAGATAACAAAAGAGACTTTAGTTATCATAACCACCCAGATGGTCACATGTGTATGAAATTAATAATAATAATAACAAAAATATTCAAGATGTCATCCGCCAGCATTATAATTCAGTTCATCCAAGGTAATGTCATGCCGAAAAAATCACAACTGAATAATTGTTTTTGGTATAAGTACCGATTTCTGTGTTTTAGTAACTTTCTGGTAATTGTATGGCTAGAATGCAAGGAAAATGGCATTCAAGACCCTTCATTATCCACTGTTCTTATGCAGTTTCTCTGTATTTATCCAAATAGACCGTGGCCTTTTATGCCACCTCCTTTGCCAAGACTGTTTCTTCTTAGAATGTTCTTTTTCTGTTCCTGCAACTGGCCAGTTACCATTTCTTCTCCAAGAAATGACTCAGAGGTCATCTCTCTGAAATCTCTCCTGAATTCTGCCTTGAAAACAGAAATTATCATTTCCTCCTCTGAATCTTAGAATTGCTGTTTCTGTTTTTATCACTGATCATTTAGTTCTACTTGATTTTGTACATTTGTGTCTATCCAAGAAGAGAAAACTCATTTCATGATCTTTCTAAATCCAACACCTGTTAGGGTGCTTTGAACAGAAGCCCTTTGGTGAAAGGATGAAGGAGTAGTAACACCCATAAACTCATGCAGGGCATAGGTTAATTATCATTTCTATTCAAAGATGACATTTCTATTCAAAGATGACTATGCTTTTCGAGTTTATCTTTAGTTAATTTATTTTCACATTAAATTGAGAAAAACCTTCGAAATTTGTTAAAATTAGAAAGCACAAACTATCTGGCCTTTGTCCTTTAACTCCTGACATTCTCTGGGAATCATAAATATAAAAGGATCGGCATATTAAAATTGAAATTTAAATAGAATATCCTTTGAAGACCCTTGTTCTTAAGGAAAAAACCAAATACTTCCTTAATATTTCACATAAGCAAACATTTATTAAATGCATAAGATGTTAAAAGTGATTTGTCTGGTGTATCTTATAACACAAAATATTTTATCTTCATCTCATGGACAGTAGACATGATCTATTTGTTCTAAAAGCAAATCATCTGCCCAGCCAGGCGTGGCTCAGCGGTTGAGCGTCGACCTAGGATCCAGGCTATTGGGGTTCGATTCCCGGTCAGGGCACATGCCCGGGCTGTGGGCTCGATCAATGACTCTCTCATCATTGATGTTTCTCTCTCTCTCCTTTCCTCTCTCTGAAATCAATAAAGATATATTTAAAAATAAAATAAAATAAAACAAAATAAAAGCAAATCATCTGATAGTTATTTATGTATTTAAAACAACAGCTCAGCTTGACCATTATGATGGTATGATGGGTTTCATAAAAGGTAATTAAGGCTTAATACATATTACATATATTATTATATAAAATTATAGTTATACAAAATATAGATATACATATAAATGGGTACACCCTGATAGAATTCTCAGTCCCTGAGTCAAACCAGAAAGCCACAATAGCATTTATTCTAAAATAACTGAAAATAGAGACTTTGCATTTTTCATGGAAAATGAACCCAGAAGAAACTATACCAAGAGTCTGAGGTGCAAACAGAAAATCATTTAGTATTCCTTAGAACTATGGGGCAGACTGTGCAGCCCAAGAAAACTTGAGTCTCATATGCTTATTGTTTGTTTGTTGATACGTGGCCTGATATCTAATTTTCTGGGGGAATTTAGTATTTTGAGAAAGTAATTTACACCAACAATAACATGAGTAATATTCCTGAAAAGAATTTTTGATGACAAGAAATCAAAGACACCAAAAAACATCTAACAATAAGGAGTTTGGGGTTAGTATAAAAAGCCTTGGCCAGGGTAGGTTCAAATACTTCCACTTACTCTCCTTCATTTAATGTGTGTGGGCATCTGTGTGTGTGCGGGAAGCAATCATTATTTAGACTTTTATTCCTATAACAAATGGAAGTGTAATAATTAAATGTGAAATGCAAATTTCTTAAAAAATTTTTAAACTCCATTTAGAAAGCATAGTTTATGCATAAACTTTGACATTACATGTATAAACGTCTAAAGCATAGTAATTTAGCTCTTCTTGAATATTTATCAGGCAATTGAGTGGTTATAGAAAGAAGTTGATAGCTTCTACTTTAATCACATGAAATACTGTCTTAAAAGTGTAAAATCTGAACAGTTCTGTGTTGAAGGTGAATTATTTTCTATGTTACACTTGGAAAACATTGCTATTCAAGTAACAATTCCAAGAGTTTCCAGGGTCTTCTAAAAACTAAGGACAGCACTTGTCTAAATAACTTCAAACCAACTTAAAAACTGGGGGCAAAAACAAAGACACTGAAATCAGCTTAACTATATTTTATTGGTTTGATCTATATGTATTTGTTTGTATCTCTTATACCGAACTTAAATGGTCTTAAAAAGTGAGGAACATGTCTTATTCTTTTTGTGTCATAATGCTTGGATGTAATATATTTTTAATTAAATTGAAACTGAACTTGTTCCTCCAGTAACACCAAGGAATAAAGTTCTATTATTTCTTGATCATATATATTTATGACACTAGAGGTTTCAGACTAGTATCTATTAAATACCTGAAAATCTGTCATAAATATTTTCAAACATTAAACAGTATATTTCTCTACCTCACATTCTTCATTTTCTGCCAATGCAATCACAATTTGTTTTTTAAAAGTTCACATTATTTATTATGTATGTATCACATTTGTCAATATAACACAAAATTGTAAAAAGCAACATTAAACATAAAAATGTTTTCATTAAAATGTCCACCAGAAGGAGGTGGTGTTTAAATATTTTAAGCCCCAAATATATGCTATAGTGAATGGTTCTTATAAAAAGTAATTTAGTTCATTATAGTGATTATTATTGAAATTATTGTGAGAAATTATAATAAAAATTTCTAGTTACTGCCATACTGATACAATATTTATACTCTTAAGTATGTATATTTCCACTTGGATAATTTTATTATACATACATATTTTATCAATACTTTTAACATTGAGTTTTCATCAATTTATTTTCCTAAGTACCAGAGACTTTTTTTTTTAAATGAAAAAAAGTTTTTTGTGTTTAGTTTCTTTAGAGTTTCATATGTATTTTAAAGCTTTTATTCTCTACTTTTCTCTTAAACTATGACACTGATCATAAAATTGCCTCAAGATTTTTTGCATTAGTCCCAATGAAATCTCAGAGATAATTTAGAAAAGTACATTTATTAAAAGTCAATTACCCTAGATAATTGCAAATGCCTGAACATTAACTAGGGGAGCTACTAGCATCTCCTAATTGGAAGAACTTTATGTACTTGCAAAATGTTTTAAAGTATTTTGAATCATTTTATTAAATTAAAAAAATCATGAAATATTTAAAGTCAACATCAATGTCAGCATGTATGTTGCAGAAATAATTGAACAAAAAGTGTATTAAATATCCCTTAAGATTTCCTATGCTATGAGGCAATAAGGCACAGAGGAGAGTTCTGCATGGGTCCAAAAGGCTGGCTCTGTCACTAGCTTTGTGGCCTTCTGGCAAGTGCTGTATGTGGTAACAATGCAGTGGGATTTGTATTAAATAAATGATAGAAAATGTATTAATCCATGTTCCTGGTAATATAAAACTTCATTGTACTTGCTTCATCCATATTTTTCACTGTTTGGAATACCATAGGTAGATAACAAAATAAATATGCATACACGAATAGATGTGATCTTTATCAAAATATTACACATTGAAACATTGAAACTGCTTTGGTTGTTACAACAAAGAGGCTAAATCCTTCAGTCTCCACATTGAGAATATGTCATGTTTTTAATGGGAATCTGAGACCCAAAGATTAGTATTTACCAATCCACATACAATATTTGAATGATTGCAACAGTTATGGTCTGCTGAAATAAGCGAGGCTCCTGCTTCTAGATAGCTTCTTAGACCAAATGACAAGGCCTAAAATGATGCTCATTTATAAACATGTAATTTAAAAGTCTGTTAAAAGAAAAAAGCCTCACATTTTTTTCTGATAGAATTCAATGTCTTTTGGAAATATTGTCAGTGATACAGTTGAATGCCCCAACCACAGAAATGTGAAGAAATATTTTAATATCATAAAGAAGAGACAACTCAACTATTTTACTGGAATATTTCATTTTAAAAAAAATGTATGGTAAGCCTCATTTATGCATTATGTATCGATAGACACATAATGCCTCCATTATACATGCTTAAATGCTTAAAATTATTTTGCAACATATATTTGAATTCAGTGACAATAATGTCAATATTGTAACACTTTTTGTTGGTTTTTAGACATTGCCTTATAGGACTTTTATTTACTGCTTAATTAAATTCTGTGGTGTCTGTATTTCATATACAGCAGCAAATATGCTTTTGAAATTTAACAATGTCTTGCCTAAAGATGGCTCGATAACTGATACTTCTAATTAGGGATGCTATGTATAAAGAAATAATTCAAATATTTGGGTAAGATTTAAGAAAAATTGAGTATTGGATCAAAACAAGTTAACTAAACCTTTAAAATTTCTACAATAATCAAGTCAAAGTAGTAAAAATGTATTATTTGATTTAACAAAATATTCCAGTTACAACTTTTAACAAGGATATCTATGATGCACCTGTTCTTTGCATTCATAGAAAAAATGTAATTGCTTACCATTTTAAGGTAAATAATTAAGGACATGAGATGGATACTTGGAGAATCCTCTCTTCCTTAGCACCCTAACAGAAGAGATATTCTTGTTGATATAACGGAAAAACTTTCACATTAAAGTTTGCGTTAAAATAATAGTATAAAATAACACAAAAATACATAATTAAATTTCCATAAACATAACATAACATTTTCTGATTCATAATTGCAAACTTTTTCTAAAACAGAAGTATTTTAATGCTGCATTTTATTACTGCCAAAGTACTCATAGCACTAATAGTGGTTCGTCCTATTTTATGCTGTCTCCCAAGTCCCGTTGCAACAATAGGTATGGCATGAGGTGCTACCTACAAACGATGACCCTGAAATATCTATCATCAGAAAATAACTTTCTTCTGAGTTCCAAAGAGATATTTTCTCCATTTTCTTGTTTGACATTGCTAATTGGATTTGATAGTCTGAACTCAACAATACCCAAAGCCAAACTTACGATCTGTCAGAACATAGAATTGCTTCGCCATCTACCCGAAGCACAAGTAGAAATCTTCAAGTCATCCTAACACTTTCTTCATTACCACACCCATATCTAACCAGACCCAAGTCTAGTCAATTTTTCCTCCTAAGCACTTTGAAATCTATCCACTCTTAATAAAACCTGCCATGCCTACTCTGTTCAAAACTGGGAGATGGCTCTTGTTTCCTAGATAACTAGGCCTCTACTCCAGCCCTCCACTAAACAGCCAAAATAATCTTTTTGAATTGTAAATGTTTAACTCACCCACACTCACACCCTGCAAACATACACATCCTTCCTTGAATTTTCACTTTTCTTAGAATAAAGACAGAAACCCTTTACATGACCTACCAGATCTTTCTCAACATAGCCTCAGTTATTCACTAGCTTCATTTTGCAGGACATGGCCCCTTGCTCTGCGCTTAGCCACCTTGGCCAACTTTCATTTCTTCAAATGCATCACTTTTCCCAGCTAACAATTATCTATGTATATTGCTTCCTTTGCCTGGAAACTCTTCCCTCAGTGCTCACCCAAACTTTTTATTTTATTTTTATTCAGCAGGACAGACTTCATTTCCTCAAAAAACCTTTCTTGATCTTTACACCTTAGATGGTGTCTTCTGTTTCCCACTTGCATGTCCGTAGACATGCTCTGCAGTGGACTGAAAGGACTGTGGTCCTCCAAAATAAATATGTTGAAATCCAGTTCTGCAATATGATGGTTATTAGGAGATGGAGCCTTTGGAAGATGATTGGTCCCAGAGGTTGGAACCCTCATGAATGGGATTAATTTCCTTATAAAAGAGATGCCATGTGAGGATATAGCAAGACAACCATCTATAAACGAGGCAGTCGGTTCTCATTAGACATCAAATCTGCTGGTGACTTGACCTTGGGCTTCTTAGCCTTTAGAACTATGAGAAAGAAATGTTTGTTTTTTAAAGCCACTCAGTCTATGGTACTTTTGTTATAGCAGCCTGAATGGACTAAGCTACTCTCCTTCATAGTGTTTATCATACTTCTATTTGACATTAATTTGTATGACCTATTGGTTCTTTTTTCCCCCTAGATCCTAAACTCCTTAAGAATAGCAACCAGTAGTAGTCAGAGGAGGTGCTTAAGAAATATATTGAACAACATTATTGAAATATTATCTTATAGCTGCGTAAATGCTTAATGCAAAATTATAACTAAATTAAAACAATGTGAATCCTTTTTCTGTGTCTTAATATTTAAATGTAACACATATTTTAATGTAACACACAGCATGAATGTTAAGGTATTGTACTGGAAACCCTGGGAAATACAACACATTGATCCTTGATCTCTGTTTTATGTTTTCTACAGAAATCTATAATCTTAATGCTTAACTCAGAATCTGGGATGGATTAGACACTTGTTTGTTCAATATGTAAATACATTTTATCAAACATGGCATTTGCCTTTAGTATGATGCATTGAACTAGGAAAATCAAACCCCAAGCATGAAACGTTAATCATAGTATGGGTTTGAGAGCATAAATCAAAAGTTATCACTGGGAAATATTTTAATTATCACCAGATAAAGTGTACAGACAATAAGAATAGGAGAACTGAGGAGGAACAGAAAGTACTAGAAGCTGGAGTTATAATAAGCTGGGGAGAGGAGCTGAGATATGTTTTAAAACATCAAGATATTTGATTGGCTTTGAATTTTAGTCAAGGTGGTTGGTGTGTGAACAGAGGGTCGGATCAAAGCTAAGGTGAGGAGGTATTGGGTGACTGTGGTGATATAATTTGACTTTGAACCAAAGGCAATGGGAGTTTTCAGAGATTTTTGGTTTGGATAACATTAATTAGATGAGAGAGAGACAGACCTCAGACTTTTTTCAATAATTCAGTGTGAAGTGATGGTAGTTACAGTATAGCAGTAAAAATAAAGAAGGAATAATTGGAAGATATTAGAACCTATAGGAAAATAAAGATTGATATTTATTTAACCCTTAACACACAAGTTGACTCCAAAGTTTATGCTTTAGATATTTTTCCAAATAAAAGTTAAATAAAGGTAAGTTCAATTATCAAAGCATCATGAAATGTCAAGGCATACACGTAGAGCTGTTTAGCAAGTAACTGGAAAAAAAATGATTTGAAAATTTGGTTAAATAGGTCAGGAGTGGTTCTGTTATTAAATAGTTAAAAAGTCAATTTGAATCCAGAATTTCTCAAAGGATAGAGTTGGAAAAGAGGGGAAACCATCGGGCAGTACATATTTAAACCACTGATATTTTCTCATATATTTCATAAACATACTAATACTAATGTACATCTTTGATCTTCTCTTTAACCTGAACTACTGAAATTCCTTCCTATTGCTACTGTCAAAAAAACTTTCAAAGAATCTATAGGATCAGAGGGAGAGGAAACAAAGAGGCAAAAGTCCGGAACAATTCATAAAAGGGCCGACTCCCAAACAGGGCAGCCTCCCCACTATTTTCTTCACCACTTTATGCCATTACCCTACATTGTTGACATTCTATCATTTGTGGTCTCACTTAGATTGATCCCTTCGTGTTGAATTACGTTTAGGGGATTATTTCTCACTAATAATCTGTATAGTTAAATTAATTAGGTTGTTTTTTTTAAAACATACGTCTTAAGTACTCTCTAAAAGGATTAGGGAATTTAAAGATAAGGGGGGAGATGTATAGTATAGTGTATTTCTTGGTACTTGGGTAGGCCTGGGCCAGAGAAGGAGCCTAGGGAGCGGGCACTGTGATATTGTAGAGGGTGTACAAAAAGAAACGAACAGGAGTAGAATATGAACCCTGAATTTAAATCTGCGTTTAGGGACTTCAGTGCTTATTTATCATGTGAACATTTAAAACCTTTTCTATGCCATTCATTTCATCATTAATTTATAAAGCACGTTGTAGATTCTTTTCGCTTGCTTTGTAAAACTGTTATTAAATTTCGCTTTCCATATATTTCTAATTCAATGATGATTTAATGGGATAAGACTATTTAATTTTCTTTATTTAAAAGTTTTTTCTTGTATATGTTGAAATGAGATCAAATTACCAGTAAAAATTTAACTTTACTTATGGGAATAATATTCTTACTGCTCTTTTTGTATTGGATCTCAATAGATAACTGGAAACATATGATACTTTTGTAGGCTCCAGAAGGTGAGGGTAAGGATTGGATCAATTCTGAACTTCCTTTCTTCCCCTTAAGTATATAACATGATTCCCAAGATATAGTAGACCTCAATATGTATTAACTTAATATATGTTGCCTCTGAGCATAATTAACACATTTTAATTAATTTTTAAGCTTCTTTGAAATGCAGAAATATGTTTTAAATGTTAGGACTTTATTTACTATCTTCTATTCAAGCTGCAAAACAATGTGTAATCAATACCTTCATATTTGGCAGTTTTCCCACTATGATAGGCAGGAAGACCCCCTCCTCCTAATTCCTAAACGAATATGTTATATTACATGAGAAATGGGAATTAAGGTGTCAGATGGATTTAAGGTTGATATTGAGTTGACCTTAAAAAAGAAAGATTGCCCTGGATTATCTGGATGAATCCCGTATACTCACAAGGTTCCTTAAATGTGGGAGGAAGCAGAAGCGTGAGTGTCAGAGGGATATGACGTGAGAAAGATTCACACGGCTATTGTTGGACGTGAAGATGAAATCTGGGCATGCGGACAGCCTCTAGAGGTGGAAAAGACAAGCAAATGGTTTCTCCAGAAATGAATACAGGTCCACTGTTACCTTGATATTAGCCCAAGGAGAGCTGTGTTGGACTTCTGACCACAGAACTGTGAGAAAATGAATTTGTCTTGCTTCAGGCCACTAAGTTTTGGGTACTTTGTGACGGCAGTAATAGAAAACATGCACCACCATAAAGGAGTTCTAGTGTCTTCTACAGTTGTCACTATCTGGCTGCTCATTTTATTAAGTTCCTAAATGTCCTTCCTAGTTTTCTCTCTGGTTAATTATTTTCAAGGCTCTAGTAGAAATTGCTCCACTTTTCAAATAATATCAGCTAATCCAGGTCCTAATGAGCATATTGTTACATTCTGTCCTTAGAGCCTGCAGTTCTCTGTACATGTTACTTCTTGGTGCTTTCTCCAATGTGGGATATGTTAATCTTTCCTTATACACTGGTGCTTTTCTTTTTGATGGTTTTCAAAAGAACTAAATGAACAGCAGCCCCCGAGGCTGAGGACTGAACCCTTGAATGAGGTTCAGCCCTCAGCCTCGGGGGCTGCTGTTCCCTCACCTATTGAGAGATTTACTAAGGCTATTCTAAAAATTAAGCCTCCTAGATTTCCTGTCTCCAAATAGAATTTGAACCTGACCCTGCAGGCACTCACCTGACCTCACCTTGAACCCTGAGCCACTAGAGCGAAGCTTTACCTGGGGCACACAGGTTTAGTCCGGCCTCGCCTGATTTGCTTTTCGGTTCTTCTGATCCATCGCAATGGTTGTTTATGTTTTCTTCACTTCAATGTTAAATAAATCCTATTTTACAGCAGTCTCTCCTGGGAGACACTTTGGACGGATAACTCTCAAATCCCCTAACTTATGAAGAGTGCCACTATTTTCCAGAACTTAAGAAAGTTTATCCAGGAGTCTTCAGTCCGCATCCAGGATATTTAAGGGAATATCCACTTGGGGAAACCCCCCAAAGTAATAGCATTAAGATATGAGGCCTTTGGGAGATGCTGAGGTCTTAAGGGAGGAACCCTGATGAATGGCATTAAAGCCCCTTATAAAGAGACCCCAGAGTCACAGGGAGATGACTGTGTGTGCGCTGGGAGGTGGGCAAGCAGAGAAACCTGTCAGAGGCTTGGTCGTGAACTTCTCAGCCTCCAGAACTGTGAGAAATTAATTTATGTTGTTGATAAGCCACATAGTCTAGAGTATTTTGTTATAGCAGCCATACTAGTCTAAAACAAAGGGTTTTTTCCCCCTTAGTTTTTGCCCATATTTGCATGCAATTATTATATAGTATGTACACATATAATATACTGAGATTAAATTACACCTGTCATACCTTGGCTCTCTGCCTTGCTTTTCCCATTAACAATATACCCTGAAGACCTATCAACACACACACACTTTATAAACTTATTCAAGTGCTAAAAAACATTTCAAAATAACTTTATGCAAATGTAAATATGCAACAAACGAACTTTTTTGTATAGGTAAGGGATTTCTTTCTATCAGGATTGTTGTTAAATGCTCTTCACATTTCAGATATATACCCCAGAGATCTTTCCGAGTTAATGTGTGTATATGCACACACATATATCCATGCACCCCCCACACACATACACAATCACACACAAACAGATATATGTGTGTATCACACACCAGTTTGTTCCCAGTCCTATTTGTCAACTCTGGTGTGAGTGTCATGCACTGTAGCTTCACAAAATGTTTCTGACAGAGCAAGTTCCATGAATATTATCACCAAAAACATGAACAGAAGTCAGAGATTACACATTCTACATCCTGCTTGGTAGTCTTTGGACACTAACACCTAACATCTTTGTGTCTGAAAGAGTTGACACAAATTTAATGTATGTGTTCAATTCATAAGAGAGAAATAACACAATAACCAAGAGTGGCTTGTTTTCTTTCCAAAGAATTCACTTACTTTGAAGATGTTAGAATCTACAGGAATAAAAATATACTTCACTAAAACAATACAAGGAGATTTTTAAAAGTTTGCAGGGTGACAGGTAATTACTAGAATTAGTGGGGTGATCACATTTTAAGATATAAAAATGTCAAATCACTATACCATACACTTGAAGGCAATATAACTAATATAATAGTTTACACCAACTATATTTAAATACAAATCAATAAATAATTTTTAAATGATATTTAATTTAATACTGCAAAAATAAAAATAAAAATCCAAAGATAATTTTGTCTATATGAAAATGTAGGGCATGCTTTAATTTATACTATCACAAAAATTCTCGTCCCCAATTATCAAGCTGTATCAGCTCTGTTCAACTTGGGCAGTTGCCTCCATGTTTCCAAAATGTTCACTGTTGGTCAGTTGTAATCCACAATGTGCATTACTGCCCCTGGCACATCATGGTAGCAAGGCTACATACACACTATATCAGCAAATGCTTTTCTGACAGCTTTCTAGGATCTGCCCTTTTAAACTGCTAACATTTCAAAGGATGTGTCTCCCTCCTGGATATTTGATTAAAGTGCTTCATTGTTTTAGAAACTGTTGTCCCCAGTGCTAAAAAAAATAAAAAGTCTTGCACCTCTTACATGTCTAAAACTTATTAACAATGTTGCCTTTTACAGTTGGATGTAAATGTCACATTAAATTTTATTTTTTGGTAAACCCTTTAATCAGAAACAAGGGAATTAGCCAGCTGTTTGCTACTCATGTTAAAATGTAATTAAACATCTGATTGAATTTCTGTGCGTATCAAATGGCAGAGGTTAGTGTTTGTGCACAAGACATACCAAGCTCATTAGAATTAAAAAAGACGCTACCAAATGACAGAGGTGTCGTGGTGAGAAGTGTGCTCCAATATTCTGTGTCTGCAGTAGTTTTCTTCACCCCCCCCCCCATAATTTAGCAGATAGTTTAGCATAACTTGTAAATCATGGCAACCGAAGTCTTTATCAACTGAAACACACCTCTACACCTGACTACCAGTATATTTTCTATCATGCAATCTTTCAAAAGACTGTTACCCATTTCACAAGTTTTACAAAATGAAATTGTTACACCCTCTCTCACTTCTGTTGTCCATGTCCATGATTTCTTTCCTCTTTTTTTCTCAATCCCTCCACACCCCCAATTCCCTCCCACCCCCAGAGATGTCTGCCTGCTTTCTATCTATGAGGGTATAAGGCAGATACTGGTGATGGGAAAATAAAGGGGAAAAAAAGGAATTCTTAGATATTGCACTATGAAAACATTCCTCAATACCTCTTGCATTTTAGAGTAAATAGAAAATTGCAAAAGAAAAGAAAATAATTTGAAGTTGACATAAATGTATTAATTGTTTTAAGAAAGCTATGTGGTGCATTTTCTTTTACAACATAATGAATAGTCTGTGTCCAGAATAATTATGGAATAATTTAATGTCACTTTACTTCTTCTGCCATAGGACCCTGCATGCTGTGATACTCCTTTCATTTTAAAGTATATGTTCTGAGGGATGAATATGAAAATATAAAAGTAAAATCGCATTTAATATTTTTATAGGACTAATATAAAGCCAGCTTAATTAATATCATGTATAGGACAGTCAAGGCTATTTACTTAAATCACTGGCAGTTTGGAAAAGAGAAAAATGCTATTTCTTTGAGCTTTATACTAAGATTTGCATACTGGATCAGACTATTAATCTCTTCAGTCCAACATCACATAGTGGACAACACTGTACGTTTAAGAAGAAGATAAAATCCTCCATAACACATATGCCCAATCGTGGCATCAAATTTTATTTCTTGGACAGCTTCAGAGTTAAAAGTGTGATTTTATAATGTGGACTATTGCCCAAAGGAATTCTGCAAATATCTGAAGATTAATTTTACACATGGCACCAAGTTGGACTTGAATCTAGGTTTTGAAACTTGCAATAATTCTTTCACTAGTATGATTATTTTTCATAATTCCTTGGAGGTTACTGTAATTCTAGTACATGAGTTAATATCATCTGATAAGCTGCAGAAATGATATATTTCTGGTCATTGAAATTTAGCACATTTTACTAAAGATTTTCAAAGTCTACTATTACAACAGTTGTAACACAGCAGTTCAAAAGTTGCTATCTTACATGTATATCTTAAAAGATCATGGAACCAAGAGTTCAACAGCACTCTGAAATATTTTTATAAAACATGATTTAGCTTAGAACCCAGAATTTAGAGGTCTAAACATGTTCACTGACTATAAATTCAAATAGTTGTTCTAAGAATGCCATACAAGTTCAGTTGATAAAATAATATTAAATGAAATTCTTTTATTTTTTGCAGGTTACATTTAAACCATTCCACCCTAAAAGTTTTCCAGGGTCTTTGGTACTTCTAATGTCTCTGATTATGTAATTGTATCCATTTCTTTACTTTCAATATCAGCTCCAGGGCCTATTAATAGTATAAATGCATGTCAGCATGACTTCTAGAATGTCCATGTCAGATCATTACTCCATTTCTTCGGGTTCTTCAGTAGTAAGATCGGCTAAGTTTTTGGACCCAGCTAGTTTGTTTAGGTCTTGGACCAGGTTGATGTGAGAAGGCTGAGGGTCAACAATAAGGGATTCATTCCTGACCAATTGTACTTTACTGAATTCTGTGCTCATGTTGGCTTTAAGATTCTTACCAATACTGATGAGCTGCACCCGATGCAGAATGTAGGGCCTCCAGCACACACCCAGAGCTGCATATAAAAGTTTGGGCTTGGACGTGGGGGATAGTTGTGCTTTCGGAAGTTCTGGTCTGCAACAGTGTGCTGATGGGACCATTTCTTGAATGCACTTCTTGAATTTACCTTTTTCATGAGTAGATGTAGTTTGAGTTACCAGTGAGGTATTTGTGTCTGACTTGTCTCTAATTCTGAGCCTATTACTGATACGTGTCACTGGAGTAATTGTGCACTAGCTAGACAGCATAGACAATGCCCATTCTATTTCCCCGGTACCCCGAATGTGTGTGTGTTATGTTTGTAATATTAAAATCTCAAAAAGTCAAGAGGACTATATAATAAATCCTCATGCATCCATCACCAAACATTAGCGATGACCAATTCACAATCCAATCTACCACTCCATCCCACGCCAAGGGACACCCATGCTCCAGTCATAACTATCTCCTCTCTTTTTGATAAACACATGCATCTCAGCCTTTCTTCACACTAATTTCTTCGCTGGAAATGTTTTTAACATCTTAGTTCTTTATTTCCAGCTCAGCCTATGTCTTCACAGTCTTGTTCCACTTTGGCCTTCTTTGAGAAGTGTGACTTAGGGAAATCAAGTTCCTTCTTAATCTGTTCCCACAACATTTTGAAATTTTCCATTATCGTTTGAATGTACTTTTGCACGCACTATATACTCTTCTTAGGTAGCCCTTACTTAGGGCTAAATGTGTTTAAATGAATACAAATCTTTAATAATATAGTATTTATTGTATTTGCATATAATATATATATATAAAATTTTCTACTACACTTCTCCTTTGCACTTAATAGGTGAAATATACTCCTATTTTAGTAAGCTTCTGGTAAATAATACTATTATTTCTCACCTAAATATCCTGGCTAAAATAAAATTTTGAAACAGTGCTATCTTCATATTGATTATAAAAATTCATAGGTAATCATATGCATATTTGTTTCACTTTAAATCAAAGTACATGTTTGTAAATTATACTGAGCCTAACAGTAACATCAGCAACACCAGGTCCAAATTTCAATAATCTTAATCCACGCATACTGACCCACTCTGTGCTACTGGGTTCATAGGGTTATTGAACTGCTTTTGCAATTTAAGTGAAGTGACAGGTCTGTTCAAGCAACTGATTTGGCCTTGTTTCTGCTATTTGATTTTGATTGAAATTTTCCACTGTGGCCAATGTTTTGACACTATATTAACCTGGTTTCCCTATCCAGAGCAGAGTAGAAACTCAAAGTGTGGCGGGTAAGAATCAGAACATATTAATTATCTCACAGCTTCAAGAGACATATAACATTCATTTAAGGAAAGCAGAAGGGTGCAGTTGTACACATGCATATAAAATATGCTTCTTCTCATAATGCATCTTCTCCAATTTTGAAAGTTGAGTTTAAAACCCACCAAAATACTTTGTTAAAATCTGTCCACTTTCTTTTGACCCTCCCAAATATAGCTGTGCATTCCCTAAGGAAAATATTGCTATATACACATATGCTTCTCTAACATGCTTATAAGATATATCAATTTAAATATTACTTCACAAAATATATGAATTTTCTAACTAAAAATAATTTAACCAAAAGAATGATGATTTTTAGTTGCTGGATTCCTAAATTATCTTTTACTCTATAGAATTACTAAGCACATTAATCAACCAGGTCATCAACTCTGATTTTATAGGATTTGCTCTTCAGTTAAATTAGATTATCCACTGGTGAGGAATAATATTTTTCCACAGCCATTGGGCCAAACCTGAAAATACAATGATTTTTCATCTCTGAAGCACTGTCAGTAGCAATTAGCCAGATTTATTATTAAAGTGTCTAAAATCACAGATTCTAATTTTCTGCTTCAGTGTATGAGTCTGTACTATTATATTTGCTCACAAATTTACATAATTTAGAAGTTTTAAATATTCCAAAACTTCAAGTATTTATTCCCTGTCATGGCAAATGTACTGTCACATATTTCTAAGTTGCTTTTTTAGGTTACAAAATTATAGCAAGAAAGTCTCACTGTAACTTTGTGAATAAAGCTATTTGTCAGAAATGCATTAGGAAAACACTGACTTTTTTTCATTTTTAAGCTAACTAGCTAATTAGCATTAACAGATTTTTTTCAAGGTTTACCCATGTCTTCAACATGTAATATATATTCAGAGGTTTGCAGTGGATTTGTGTTTCAGAAATAACATTACTAGTAAAAATGCATGATAATAAAATTAGGATGTCTGCTTCTCAATTAAATGGAATGTCTCGTTTAACCCTCAGAAAACCTCTACTACTTGCATTAAATGAGTGAGGTAACTGAGATTTAAAGTGATTGGCTTCCTACTCACTCAGGGAGTAAACTGATGAGCCAGGACGCAGACATTGCTCTGTCTAAGGCCGGAGCTGGCTCTTCACCACAGCTTTATTTTGCAGAAGTCAAGAAGGGGCAGGGCTAGCACTAACATCATTCTACCTGTCAAATCATCACACTATATTTTCCTTAAATATATCAATATACCTCAATTAAGTAAAATAAACATAATGGAATTTCCCAGGAATATGTCCCATTATAGAGTATGGCAATTCATAATGGATTGCACATGAGAATGATGTAAAATGGAATCACAAAGTTTCTGGTATTTCTTCGATTAAAATGCCAACCTCTCTTTATTTCACTGAATAACACGTCCGACTTGCTTGAAAAGCATTTTTCATCATACTTGCAGGAGACAGAGAAGCTGTTCATTAGCTGCCATCTCCACCATGAGCTGGAGAATGCTTGGAATCACTTTGGGGAATATTTTTTAGGGGAGAAACAGACCAGCTAAGCGGTCCTAAAGGGTGAGATTTACTTTACTCAAGGCTTTAACTTCAGTCTCAGCAACTGCCATTTTTCTTGTCCTGCACAAACTATGATGTGAAACTAGACACACCTTTCCTTTCAAGTTGGTTTGTGTTCCCTGACACGGGGCATCGCATTACCGTGGGTACCCACTGCCCGCGCCTGCCTGGGAGGGTAAAGCCGGTAAAGGGAGAGGGCCTCACTGGAGAACCCAACTGAAAGAAAGCACAGAGCAAAACCATTGATTTAACCTGTTAAATGCATTACTCAAGCTGCATATAAAATTTTCTCATACTTTAAAGTTGTCACTAAATTGATTTATGATTAATGCTGGGTGAATAGTTCACAATAATAAATCTGAACTTAATGCATATATATATATTTTGTCTCCCAACAGAAGCAAGCCTTTTTATTAGCTTTGTTCAGCTCCAACTCAGGAAATCCTTCACTCTAAACAACTCGCAATTCAAAGAGAGAACTCATCTAGTTTCTATGCTACTCCTCTGGCGGCCCCGTGAGATTTTCTAAACGCATTCGTGGAAACAGACTCTCGGATTCAAGGTAGTCACGTGCATGCAAATGTGTTGGAGTATTTTACAATTGCATCACCTGTTCCCTCTGTATGTCTGTTGTCTTGCCTTTTAAGCTTCCTGGAAGCAGGAATAAACAAAAATCTGTAGACTAAAAGAACAAAACACAAGACACATCCCAGAAAGCACAGGGATGTCACAGGATAAAAGAGACCCCCGTGAAAGACTGCCTGCCTGCCTTGAAGAGTAAGCCCAGCTCGGGATTCAGCTGGGCGTGCATTAGATCTACCCAACTGAAGGCTGAAAAACATAAGCAAGATTAGCATTCACAGAGTAAAACAAAGCTTTTCATATTTAACTAAACCTTTTTCCTTTAGCCTACTTAAAGTCTGCTCTTAAGCGACAAAGGGTAAAACAATGCTTTATCATATTCTCTTGCAGAGTCCTTTAAATAAATAAGATACGTGTTTCCTAGGATGACTGTTTTATGTCTTATCTTGTGTTTTAATCTATAATTTACTTTTTTCTTTTCATGTTTTTAGTCATTTAGACTATTTTAGTCTTTATGAAGTTTGAACACTTACAATTTGAATACTCATCCCATAGGTTATAATTATTGAAATTTAGGCAATTTTTAACATACTGATATGGGTTAACTTGCTTTCAAAATTGATTTGAAAGTAATTGATTAGATGATGTTTTTAAGAAAACAAAGTATTCCATTTCCGGATGACATTGCAAATATTAATAAACATGCAGAGATGGGCGTATTCACAAAACTTTGGTACCAGTCCCGGGGAACTTCTGAAATACTGTACATTGCTTGATGTGGAATAGAAATGATAAGCTATATACTTTTTAAATTTTTTATTATATTTTTTCTGATAAAATATACTTTCAAGTTTGTGGAAATATTAACCTAAAAATGTACATCTCTTTAATACTGCAAATTACATCCTACTGATCAAAAAACATTCATCTGTATAACCAATCACATTAGGGTACAGAATAAACATTAAGGCGGGAATCATGTTATAATTACTTAGCCTTGGACTTCCCATTGTTAATTAGCATGACCTTCACGCTTCTTTTTATCTGTAAAATGATATAATATCTGTTCAATTTACTTAACAGGCTTTTTCTTAAACACAAAAGAAACTCGAAGGTAATGATATAATATATGTTAATGCATTTTCTAATCTTAAAAGCTACTTGATAACTATTCAGAAATTGATATTTAATAGTTTTCTGCCTTACATAGATACCTAAATAGCATCTCTGTAGAAATGGAGAAAGCAAGTGTTACTTGATAAGCAGCGTATGACCAGAAATTGAAAAAATGCAAAGTTCCATGGAAATTGCTTGTGGAAACTTAGCTCACTAGTACCCCAGAGAATGCAGTGATATCTGAATCAAGTGATGGATGGGAGAAACATGCACCAAGTAAAAGTTGTCAGGTCCTGAAAGTCACAAACATATACTCTCCCAACCTGTAATCACCTTCTTGGTCATGAAATCAGTCTGCATGGCAGTGCCTTCTGCTATTTCCTGCAAATACATGGCCAGCACATATTAGGCGGTAAGTAGATGTCATCTTATCTTTTCCTTTGTTGTATTTTTTGCTCAAGTCTTCATATTACGTAACTTTAACCTGATTGCATGAGTACCTAATATTTGAGATAGAAATCAACGAAACCTGGTCTGGCTCTTGAATACCCCAATTCTGCCCTAGTTTTGGGGGGGGGGGGAGAGAAGAAACAAAGTGAAGAAAGATTCTGAATTACAGACACTGAAAATGAGGTAACAATGGGAAAACCATCTAAACATGTCCAGTTGGTGGTTAGAGATAAGGCTTTGGATTTGAAGTAAGAGAACTAATGAGGCTTAACCTACGATCTAATAAAAAAGGTCTAAGTATGAAAATGACATTCAATGATCATTTTCCCCAGCACATGTGAACTTAAAAATACGTAATTTTTTTATTAGCAATGAAAACAATGCATTGGTATCCACTAGTATATTTTGCTTTCATGTACCTAATAGAACAATGACACAGCTTTCTCACATTTCCATGGGGTTGATTACTAAGGAACAGAACAATTCAATCTAAATTGTGAGTCGCATGCTCAGTTTAGAAGGACTCATGGCATACTGCTAAATTTCCAGAAGTGTTCATTTGTATATTCTGCAATTATTATATCTTTTGCAACACTTATTTATTTGCAATGTAAATTAAGCACTAAGTAATGTTTGCTTTAATTTAGCAAATACGGAGTGACAAATTTTTATTAAAAAGACTGACTTTTTCAGCAAGTATCTAAGAACAACAATAATAATAACACAACAATAATATGTGCTTTTGAGTTTTTATTGAAAACGTAGAGATTCAATCAGAGGTTCTCCTGTGTCTCCATCTATGCTTCCCCTTTGGTTAGAACTGGTAGAATGTAGGAAGGTTATCAAACCAGTAGCATTTCAGGAAGAATCTACTCACTGTCTTCTTTGCTACTTTTAATAAAATACAAATGGCATTAATATGGTGTCTAAGGGCCTTGTCTTAGTTGCTTAGATGGTTCTAAGAGAATTCCATGGACTGGGTAGAAATGTATTTCTTACAATTCTGGAGGCTGGAAGTGTGAGGCCAGGCTGCCAACATAGCTGGGGACAGCCCTCTTCCTTGTTCTCAGATGTCCACCTTCTCACTGTGTCCTCATAAGGACAGAGAAAGGACTCTGATATCTACTCTTCTTTTATAAGGTCATTAATCCCATCATGAGGGCTCCACCCTAATGACCTCATCTGAACTTAATTACATCCCAAAGAGTTCATTTTCAAACACCATCCTATTGGTGGTTAGGGCTCCAACATATGAATTTGAGTTGGGCACAATTCAGTCAATAGCAGCCCTATAAGATTTGGACCCCAACTTCTTCAACATGCACTATTCTCATTTTTCATTGGTATATTCCAGCCCTCCTTATTTTTTCTTTGAATCTGGAAACACCAGTGACTCCTCTCTGTTTGGCACCTTTGCAAGTGTCTTCCCTCGGCTCTGAAACTCTGCCCCCAGGCCTGTACTCCCATGGCCCCTCCTCTTCGTTTATTTGGTTCTCCAAATAAACAGCCTCCTCTGTTAGCCTTGCTGACTCCCAGCATCCTCTAGCCTCTCTCATATCATACTGTCTAGATTTGGTTTCTTTATGGAACTTACCAATATCTAAAATGAGCTAGCTTGTGCACTGGCTTCCCGATCTTTTATCTATTTCTCCCACAGCATGTAAATTCCATGAGAGCAATCTACTCCTCTGCCTTGTCCAATGCTTTTCCCCAATGCCTGGCATACAGTAACCACTCAATTAATATTTCCTAAGTGAGCTAATAAGTGAATACGCTGCTTATGAATTAAAAAAACAAACAGTAACAACAATGTTCTGGATCTCAGAATTTTAAATTGACTCAAGAAGTAAAAGTCATTTCTCTTCCACTTCCTCTCAATAAAATAAGTAACGACTCTGCAGCTCCTATGCTTCCAGCCTCAGTGAGCGGCACAATTTCTTTAAAAAAAAGGTTTTAAAACAACACATGCCATAAACTGCTGGAGCTCGTTTACTAGGCAAAGGGAAATCTACTTTTATTAGTAGATATTTTTAAACTAAGCCTTTTCCTGTGAAAGTGTAAAAGAATGAAAGCAGTCATATCTGACAAGGAGTAAAGGAAAGTTGAACATGGAGAGGAGAGACAAAGATTAAAGGCTTAGACTGGCAGGGAGGTGGCAGAGGCCTTAGCCTCTGCCCCTCAACAAGGCCACTCTTGCTACCCCGGGCAGAAGGCGCCACAGGACACCAGGGAGAGATTACGGGCTCCAGAGTCCAGCAGCACTGCCTTCGGTCCCAGCGCAGCTACTTATGGGCTGTGCGACTGGGTGTCACTTAACTTTATGAGCAAATGTCTTCATTTGTGAAATGGAGGTTTATCTTGGGGACTGTCTTAATCAATTTTAAGCCTGATACTTTGTGGTATTCAATAGGTGATGATTATTTTTAACAACATTTATTCAATTCATGGATAAAGGGCAGGAAATAGGCATGCCCTGCGAGATTACAAAACTTGAAATGGTAGTTTTTTTATAGAAGTTGTACAGCTACCGCAGATACTAAGATGAAGCTGTTTATGAATTTATTTCTCTACTTTCAGAAAATATCTGAATTCACTAAACCCAGAACAGCCTGGTGATAAAGCCTGCCTGATGGTTTGCATAGTTAAAAGTCAAGCATTTGATAGAACCGGCCTAGGATTATATGCAGTGAAAGAGCCCAGTCCTCACACAGGAAGAACACGACAAGAGTTGGAAAGTAAATATTTGGTTGTCATTTTTGATCAAAATGAATATTTGCACATGATCTATAAGAGTCAGAGTTAAGAAGTCAGCCTTATTCCAGGCCTGTGGCTGCACAGGGCACAAGGCACTTCCCCAGGAAGGGAGAGGTGACTGAAAATCTTGCTAATATTGGGAAACTTTTCTCTGATAGGAAGGTTCAGGACAATCGCTGCAGACCGTGGCCACTCAGCAATCTGTTTCACGCTATGGGCAGCAGATCACTGTAGCAGGTTATTCAGTGGTGGCCTCCAGTGACTGTGAACAGGTGCTACTCTATTTAGAAGTCATGTTCGGAAACACTTATCAAGGGCAATTAAAAGAGGAAAGTGCTGATTCTTAAAAGAAAATAATTGAACTAACTGTAACCTTGGCAAGATTTTATTATGCAGGGCAGACAATACTAAATCGATTATGAATAAAACTGAAGCTGTTTAGTTAGAATTTAAAGTAAGAAACACAAGCAGTTAATGATGGCAGCTTCTAATGTATTTTCAAAAAGCTGTGAACAATCAGTGATGATAAAATTTGGACTGCACTTGGAGGAGTCTGCAGAGTTTACATAAACATATGGAGGCAAATAAGAACTAAGTTCATTGAGCATCAATCTAGGTTCTTCTACAGAGTCTCACATTTAATTTCAATTCCAATGTGGTTAATTTTAATTTTACCTTGCGATCGTAAGGTAAATGTGAAATTACAAAGTTTTAGGAATATTCCAGGTATAGATAATGTAGCCCAACTGTGAAGATCTTGATCTAGTCTGTGCTAATTTTAAGCCCATGCAAAAGAAATATTATGAGAAGATATTCAGATGAGGGAAACTATGAGGTATTTGTGCAGACTTTGGTATAGAAAGGATGGCATATATTGAAGATGTAATGCAATCCTTGATTTTGCAGGATCCTGGAATACTCCATATCCTTATTAAGATTTCTAGAAAAAGGTCCCTTCGAGGATGGTGGGAATAGGGAAAGTGAAAACACTCAGGCTTTCTCGCCACCTTCTCACGGCAGAAGGCCGCAGTTACCTAAACATGAAAACATAGTCACAACAGATGCCCTGTTAGCTGACCAATGTCTGACCCATGTTGGCTGAGAGCCACTATTGTCCCGGCCCCTATAAGACTGGCCCTGGACTTTCAGAGGGGCAGGTTTTTGGGTTTGTGGTTTGCCCCCCCCCAGCTGGCTGCCACCAGGAGAGTGTGGGTTTGTCTATCTTGTATGTTTGGCCCGCCACAGCCAAATAATAAAGCAAATGTCTCTTCCTCCTTCGGCTCCAGTGTCCCTTTGGATTGTCCAGATATAAAGTGACCCTCCCTGGCCCTGAGCGGCCACTACAGTTGGCGGAGTCCTTGGCACGACACTTGGCCTGATCCTCTGGTATTACAGTGGGGGTCCAAGGAAATGGGAATTTGTCTTTTTGCTCACTTTCCCAAATTAATGCTTTTAAATGAAAACAGAATGCCCCACTGCATTCTCCCAGGCCTAACAGCTGTTTTAATAGAAGTGAAGTCCTGCATTGAGGACTAATACCTAAAAACTCAAGAAAATTATTCTCCATGGTGCAACATTTTTCTTTGCTTCTGTTTTTTCAGTGTGATGGAGATTCCAGAGGAAAAAGCATGGAAATTGATCAATGCTGAGGACCAATGGGTGAGGCTACCCCATATCAGGTTTAGGGTGTTTATAGAAACAATTTCAAACACTCATTGTCACTCTTAGTTGAATCACTAGCAAAATGCCCAAAAGGTGTCCAGCAAATCATCTTTGAGAAAAGCCCTCACTAGGAGATGGCAACAGATAAATTGCTCAGTCAAGAAGAGAAAGACAGCCTGCCTCCCCTGTCCTGACCTTCATTACATAAGTCCATAGACTGTGATGCTGAGAGTGAGATTCACTTGTCAGGTCCACCACGGATCTATTTTTGTTGTTGTTGTTGATTTATTTTTCTTTCATTGAAGTTCTTTAACAATTGCTGGATGAGCAGTTATAAGATAGAAGCCGGGCCCTGTGCTGTGGGTCTCCATGCCCCATGAAGTGTGATTACTCATCCCAGAGCAAGTATTAAAGAGGTGCTGTGGGTGCGAGAAGCCCACCAACGTGGTTTACATAAAATCAGATCATTAAATGGAACCACGCTGCGAAGTGGACTTTACGGAGGAAGATCATAGCACTGATCTGAGTGGAACAAAACTTTCTACGTATAGACCTGGGCATATTCATCTAGTGACAGCACATCATAGTAGGGACGTTTTTCCTCAGACATGTTGTGTGTGTACTAAGTAAAACAGCAGAGATGTTAAGTCAACTTTTACAGTGGCCCGGGTTCAAGATTCATTTGATGTGAACAGGACTGTGTTGTATACAGACGCACCTATCAGCACTAGATTCTGTGAAAAGGAAAAGCATGTTTTCCAATTCCAATGTGGTCATTCCTGAGTATAATTTTGTGCTACCCTCTGGAATTAGTGAATAGAGTTAGATGCAATACTCTTGGCAACAGCAGGATTTTGGATTATTGCTGCCTCCACTCTTGAGTGTCAGGCAATCAGCAGATTGAGGGCACCGGTTAGTGCACAAGTGGAAGAAAATGCCTATGAAGGGGCTCTTGTGGTGCTCTCTTCCTCTGCTTGGCAGAGCATCTGGGGCATTGCCAGTGAATGAAGAGAGGGGATTTTTCTATTCAGTGCTAGTGATTAAATTGCTCTTTCAAGGGGCAGTTTGCTTTAGAAAGGATTCTGTTCTCTCATTGGCCGAGAAATCCTATAAAAACAATCAGGTTCTATCAAAATAAATGTTTGAAGGGGGGAAAAATCAATATTTCAAGCAAAGTAATTTTGAGCAGATTAATTTGGCTTGTATTAAATTCATGAATTCATTGCACGTTTACTGAGCACCATTTTTAAGTGAGGCATAAAAAAATGGGGGTGGGAGAGAAAAATGATATTGCCATCAAAAAGTTTATGATATATTATATACAATTTTTGAAATGTGATAGATGATATATGATGCACATACACAGTAAAACACAAATGAGAGAACAGTCTGTGATGAAAGCACTTAAGAAACACACCCAACCCATACCACGGAGATCTGGGGAGCAGCTCCCCAGGAAATGTGGAACTTCTTTAGTTTTTTCGCTCTTTATCTTTATAAATATAGGATCTCAAAGTTAAGATGTGAAAGCAATTTTCCTCCTTGCCTCTTACGTGTGAGAAGCACTATTCCTCTAGTCCTCGGTTAACACTAACATCTTTTTAAAGATGACCTAACTCACTGAAAAGCCACTGCTTTCTGAATCAGCAGGGTTGATACGTACAAGTACACACCGAGCACAGCTTTCACACAGCCTCCCAGAGCCTGAAGAGGTTGAGAAGCACTTTTAGTAAATGGCTCCAGGCAAGTCATATTGATGCCATTGGAAACATGAAATAACTTTCTTTCAATAGCCGAGTTGAATCCGTGCAATATGAACAGATTAATTTTTTTTTATTGAGTGGAACCCACCTTCTTCCTAAGATTATGGCCTAGTTCATGTTTAGACAATTTAAATAGTTTCTTAAACAATGCTGTAATATTGGAGAGAAATAGTTCCCAGTATCGATAAAGAACAAAAGGAAGAGTTACATCACTTTAAAACAATGACTCTTGGAATAAGAATTAATGTAGCACAAGAAAATCCTTCTAAAACGGTTGACAGCATACAAGTAACGTCTACCTAAGAACTGAAATTTGAAGAGGGAGGTAGAAGGAAAATCCACTTAATAAGAACCGTATTTACTTTGTAGTTAAAGAGTAAAGGCTCTTCTGGGTTTATAATATTGTAAGTTATGTAAGAAACAAACAAACATTAACCGAGGCAAAACAAAGCTCTTAACTATACAAAACGTATGCCTCTCATTCCTGCGGTATCCGGTTGCTGGCAGAACAGCCAGTTCCCGGCCACTGTGATATCCTTGGGGTGGTACTTCAACGTCGTGGGTCATTTATGCGACAAAGTAAATGCAGAATGTTGTGTGAACTAGAAGTAAGACCTTTCAAATGATGATTTCTTCAAGCTTCTCTCCTTAGGCACATAAGAGGGAATCCCTCCATTTCACAGGTGAGGAAACTGAAGGAAACTGAAGGAACTCAGGAATTCTTTTCTTCTTTGGCACTCACATGCTGCCTTAGGACTGACAGCATAGGGACACTGCAGGACCTCTTATCCTATGTCCTACGATTGCTCTGTAGACTGAGAGTGATGACCAAGAAGTTTTTTTCATCCTAAAACTGTACTCTGACTTACACGGCAACCTGCTGCAATGGGAGTTATTAGACAGCGTTGCTCGAAACATGTTCTGCAGAACAAGAATCCCCTACATGCACACACACACTAGCCCTCCGGACCATTATGCTTGAACGCCAATACATGCTATATTTTGCGAATATTTATTGTGAAGATTGACATCATAAGGATGCAAAAAGATGCAAATATTTCCTTATTTGATTCGAGATATTTTCAGTTTTATGTGTGACATCAATGCAGCATTCACATAAATTAAGGGAGGGGTTTCCCCTTCCTATGACTTGAGCCCTAAAAGCATTCTTCTTACTCTGAGAGTAGCTCCAACACATTTGATCTCTTTAAATTGAATGTGGACACAAAGAGGCTATTCAGACACAGAGTTTTACAGAAGCCACCCCTGTCCTCTTACAGAATGGTAAAGTCACAAATTTAATAGAAAAATATGCATGCATTTCAATCATGTAAAGTAGAACCACGTGAAACACTAGCATGCTCATTCTCAACTGAATTCTCCAAACCAACAAAAATTATTTTCCAATTTAATAGTTCAAGTTACCCAGTCATTGGCTTGGCGTTGGCAGGTAGCTGGCGGTTTGTAGAGGGACTAAGAAGCAGATTATTTCTGTTTGTTAGGCTTCAGTTCCTGCCTGGATGTGTTAAATCCCAAGAAAGTGGAGCAGAGCTCGATATATGTATCTGCAGTTCCCAAAGGGCTCAGGTATTTATTACGGCTTCAGTCCGTACGTAGCTATTAGGACGTAATAACTGATGGGGGTATTAAACACAGATATTGAACATTTGTTACAGCTAAGGATATTATGGCTCACATAAACAAATGGAAATACAGATCTCTGCTTTATTTTTCTAACCACCAGAACTAAAGGAACAGACTGCTCGTTCAATGGGTGTGAAATTCCACTTTAGGTACAAGCTACTCTAATTTCACAGTTGAATCCCAGGGTTGTCACAGGGCCTCATTGAGTAAATCTCACATTTGCATGCACTCAAGGTCATTACTGAATGTGATAGAAATGACTTGCGACACCTCCATTTATTTGTTGTCAGTGAGAGGGTTTTAAATGTGAACAAACTCTAATTGGGCTTATTCCATAGCAAGTTAGGATGATTTCAGTCATGTCTTGACTTGTCATAACAAAATTTTCACTTCTAAAATGCTACCTTTTAATAATCATACTATTTGATCACATTTCCAATACAATATTTTGACAGATGCTAAATTTATATCATGCCACATATATACATAAGTTACAGGTTTTTTATTTCATGTGATTTCTCTCTGAGTGGGGTGGAGGGATTAAGAAATAAGTAAAAAAAGAAAAAACTCATGGACATGGACAACTTTGTGGTGATTGCAGGAGGTGTGGGGGGAGTTGGAAGAGGGAGTAGGGGATAAAGGGTGATATTAGGAGATGACTTGGGATGGTGAACACAAAATGCAGTGTACAGATGATGTTTTGTGGAATGAATTTTTCTCCTGAAACTTGTATAACTTTTGTTATCCAGTGTCACCCCAATAAATTAAATAGAAAGGAAAAAACAAACAAAAAAATTAAAGAACTATAACCTCCTAATAATATATATGATTAACTTAATTTACATATGATAATATTAATTCCAATAAAGATCTCAAACAATGCAGAACTTATATATGTAATAGGGTACTAATTATTGCTGTTTTCTGTATGTTGAAGATGAAGAATGTTGCTTTTTGGCTATTTTAATATAATTAGTTCTTACTGAGCAAAGAACTTACAAAGCAAAAAAGAGAAAGGAATTAATTCCACATCACTTACTATATAATTTTATGTTGAACTGATAGTGAACTGATAAATGAGAAATCCATAAACTCAATGTCTTCTAGCATTTTTGGTTGCATAAATATTTAATAACAATGGTTACAAGTCATTCTCTAGATTTGAAGGTTAGTTTCACTCTAATAGGTACTTTAGAAAATTAAATAATCTAGCATGTCATTAGCTCAAAATGTCTCAATACATACATTCAATTTCAGATAACACATTTTCTAACCCATAGTTCTGTGTAATTTATTAGTTTTGTGCAATTTCGTGATACTGAGGTAGGTATTATTGAACCTGGAAATGGGGAATAATACTAGTACTTAAATTGCTTACAGTTCAATGGGTGATAACTTATAACTGTAAAAAATAGAATTCTTTCTAAATAATATAGTATTAAGTACCCTAAGCATTGCAAGAATGAAATGTGAAATGTTTTGGAACTAAAGATAAAGATATATTGCTACCTGGTTATGTCAAAGCAAGAGAGTGTTCAGTTTTAAGCAGTGTATTAAACTGGTTAAAATGTACACATAGAGAAATGTGCAGAAACTTATCTCGGGCAGTGGAAGTGGACTTGGCAAAGTCGTGGAAAGAGAAAGACACAGTAAGTACATATATGGGTAATAGTATCTGTGTCCAAAACTTAAATTGTGTGGTAAAAGATAGCTTTGAAAAGATAAGTTGAACAAGGCTCTAGAAAAATGGAATGACTCTGTAAGAAGAATTAAGTTATTGATAAGGCCAAAGATTGAGCGAGAAAATATTTGGGTTGTATGATGTAGTGGAAAGAGCATTGCACTTCCAGCCAGAAGATATGCACTTCAAACATCTCACAGATCTGGACTAGTCCCTTAAAAGTTTGAACTTTGAAATTCTTATCTATGTAGTACAGTAATGAACACCTAAGCAAGGACTTTCTGTGAGAAGTAACAAAGAATTAAGACCAGACATTCTAAAGATGAGCATGGCACGTGGAAGATACATATTTGTTCAAAAGACTAAGAGCTCAGTCTCACAACAGTTCATTGGCATGCAGTGACTGAATACGGGCTTAATAAAATGCAGAGGTAAATAGGTCCTACGCTTTGGAGTGAAAATGGTTAAAAAGAGTAAAAATACTACTATTGTGTGCTATAAAGACTTCAGTCATACGGTTTCATGTTCATTTTTCACAAATATATTAATTATATTTAATATACTGTTGTTTGTAATTGTTTCACATATTTAAAAAATAGAAATTAGCCTGTATTTGAGAGTACCCCTCATATTGTCTCAATATTATTTGATTCGATCTCAGAATGCTGGCCCAGCCCAGAACCTCAGTTGGGAGAAATACCAACGCTGGTCACACCCTCGATGACCCTGGCCAAAGCTATCTGAACCAGGGATATAACTGACTCCCGTGCTAGCAAACCCAAGGAAGAATAATGACTAATTAAACTAGTTAGGCTATTTCCATTAAGTTCCAGTATGAAACATGGAGTCGGTTAGCTAAGAAGGCGACAGGAAGCAAAGAGACAATAAAACAGCAAAGAGAAAGTTGCTGACCTACATTAACAGTGCAGTAGAGCGGAGAGGACTGGCATTCTGGCGTCAAGGTGAACTTACTGCCAAAACTAGGTTGGGCCCCGCCAGGTCTCCCATTCCCAGGTCCATTTTGCAGGAGGCCTGTGACCAATAAGAACTGCGACTCCTGCCTTGTTGCAGAGCTTTTCCTGGTTTCCTGTCAGGCACGGTTACATGGTTGAGATTCTGGTCTTCTTTATTGCCATCTTTTTTTTTTCCCCTTGTAAAACCTTGAAGATTTCATATAACTCGAAGAATTTCTTAGCAAAAGAGCCTAACCAACAGCAAAATTACAAATCTCTGGACAAAATCTGTTCGATTATGCTATCCTCAGTGACAAAATGGTGATGTTGAAGCTAACGTACCAGGGATTTCTTATAACTTGCAATTTATCCAATCAGTGGGTAGATGAGTGGAGTGTGCCAACACATGGAGTGTGTCATGTGTGTCAAAGCAGATCGAAATACGTGGTTTCTTTGTTATTAATTCTCTAAGAATTAATCTGGCTGTTCAGTGAATTCATGCAAGATGATGTATTCTACATTTGCTTTCATAAAATTACATATAAAGTGTCTCTTAGTATTATAACCCACATCTGTAAATCTTTATCTTTTTGTTTCTTGAATATATAGAATTAGAGAACTTCAATTCTTACAGGGGTTTTTAAATATCACATATTGAATCAAAGTTAAATTATCATCATTTGTAAGATATATTTATGTATGCCCTCCCCAAAATCAATAGTGCTAAATATGATTGTAAGAGTCATCCTGATTTCAGAAATGTTAATATGTGAAAAATGTCTTGGAATTTTTGAAAAAGTGTGTAAATTAATTATTTAGTTGTTCAACATTCTCATTTCAATAACGATTTAAAAATGCCCATGATGACAAATTGTCTGGTTTTGTAGTTACTGACCTATTGAATTCAAATGTGAGTCTTGTCAATCATAGTCCAATGTCATTTTCACCTACCATATTGCATGAAATCATATGTAATCCACAGCCAAAAGTGAAGATAATTATTTTTTTAACATACTGAAATAAATTAAGTTGTATTAATCTATTTTTATTCAATCAATAGACTTTCACAAAATACCATATTCCACTCTGTACATATATAAAAATATATATACAATACTAAATATAAAAATTAGTAAAACACTGCCATTCGTGTCACTAAATGGAAAGTAACTTCACACTTGAGTTTTTATGTTAGCTTACTCACATTTCATTTTATTTATTTATTTAATTATTTATTCATTTAATCTTCACTGGAAGATATTTTTCCATTGATTTTTAGAGAGAGTGGGGGGGAGGGGGGAGAGAGAGAAAGAGAGATTGATGTGAGAGAGACACATGGATTGGTTGCCTCCAGCATGCGCCCTGAGGGGAGCAGGGCTCAGACCTGCAACCCAGGTCTGTGCCCTTGATGGAGAATCAAACCCAAGACCTTTGGTGCACCAGGCAAGGCTCTAACCACTGAGCCAAACCAGCCAGGACACATTATTAGCATTTTAATGAATCAAATTTAGAAAAGATACTTTAAATTTTAATAATGTAATAATTGGCTTCTTTTTTGCTCTATATGCATAACATTTAGCAACTTTCTCTTCCACCAACTAAACTCAATGCAATAATTTTAGTTTTTTAAAGAGGAAATTATTTACTTTACTTTTGTGTTACTACGGACTCTTTGTTTTCACTGTCTTTAATAGATAGTTAAACTTCATCATAAAAATATTTTTTTCAGTTAACTCTTTAAACATTGTCTATGACTTTTAGCTCAAAGTGTTCCAATGTTTTCTTTTCTACGTAGTTTTAGAGAATGAATGAAGCTCCCATAGTTAAATTAAAGCTATTTTATTCCATAAATGAGAATTTAAAACTCTGTAGAGTTTTTGCCTGCCTTGACACCTGTTATTATATCTGTGTGATATTAATAACTTTGGTCAAGGAATTTCAGCTTCGACTTGAAGTTTTGACAATTAAAAAAAAGAAACACTAATTTTAATAAGGATTTTGTATTCTGAAAAAGAGAAAAATAATGCTTTACTCTGAATGTTTTAAATTCTGAAATGAGAAAAAATAGCCCTTAATGTCAGAGATATTTAATTGAATAAAGCAACATTAATTTTCAAGCAGCACCTTTAAACACACATTTATCAAACAATTTGATGACATAGGGAAAATCACTTAGATTTCAAAAATGCAGATTCACCCTCATCTTCATTCACTCCAATTTCACATTTTTTTATTCAGATATGAATTAGTGACTCTAAAATCTTAAGATACATAATAAAAAGAATATTTTTTGTTATTTTTTTCTATAATTCCAGCTGTCCTTGGAGAGACAGTCGTATTTTTTCTATGAAAAGTTGCTTTCCAGAGCCCTGGAGCAGTGCCAGCAGGACAACCGAGGGGAGGGTACACAGGTCTGTTAAATCTCACCCTTGATAAGCAGTCCAGGGGGCTTATGCTCTGAATCTGCAAAGTTTAACAGACCTGGAGAGCTTCATTCAAGCATCCAATCAATGTTTGATTCATTGCTATTTAGTATTTGTGTAACAATGAGCCTGAATAGAAAGGCCTGTCAAATCTGTAAAATATTTTAGTGAATTTGTGACTAATGTGTTCTAGTATTGTTTCTAAGTAAACTGGTGCTTGGGGATATAGTTGCATTTTAAGATGTGAACTACATTAAGCATATTAAAATAATAATGCTTAAAATATATACAACCTAATTTTTCTGTTACAAACATTATCTTGGGTTAAATTAAAACTCTATTATATAGTTATTTAAATATGATTTTAAGATAAAATGGATTATATTAGCATAGCATCTGCAGAGGAAAATAATGCACAGTAACTTCTTAGTATAACTAAATAATAACATAGGAATTTGATATCTAATCATAGACCATTAATATACTCATTGGTCATATTATATTATAAATATTAGCATTCTAAATTAATATATTGAGTATGAAAACTTGCTAGAAGGCAGGCAGAATGTGTAGTGCAATATGTTTGGATTAGGATTCAGAAGACCTAAGTTAATTCTTGCTGTACCACAGTCTGTGATCTGTCATTTGTGGATAGAAACAGTTTTCTTTTCTATTCTAGATTTCTTGTGAAAATCAAAAAGTAAGACCTATGTTTTCAGTATAAACACAGTTCCCAATAGAGCCCTTTGTCTGTTGTAAGTTTTAAAAACTATTTGCTAACAGAATTAATATAAAATCTCACCTTAATAATTTAATAGGTAAAAAAATGCAAACTGAGCCCTGGCCAGTGTGGTTTAGTGGTGAGAGCATCGGCCTAGCATGGAAAGGTCATGGGTTCGATTTCTGGTCAAGGGCATGAACCTCAGATGCAGGTTTGATCCCACCCAGGTCTGGGTGCGTGCGGAAGAAAACCAATGGATATGTCTCCCTCACATGGATGTTTCTCTCAGGTCTGGGTGCGTGTGGAAGAAAACCAATGGATGTGTCTCCCTCACATGGATGTTTCTCTCTCTCTGTTCCCCTCCCCCTCTCTTCCACTCTTTCTAAAAAGCCATGGAAAAAATATCCTCCTGTGAGGATTAAACATTTTTAAAAAATGAAAACTGATATTAATATGTTCTAAGGTATAAAGAAAATACTTCACTTACGTTAAATAGAATGCAAGTAGTCTTTTCAGAAATAACAAGCAGCTCCATTTTGCCTGCTCGAGTCAGGTGATTGATAGATGCTTCCTAGAGCAACAGAGAAGGCCTCAGAGGTGCTTGCCACAGTCCCACCAGTAGGGAGTGGCCTTGAGTCAGCAATTCTGGGACTAGTGGCCCACCTCACCCTCACACCATAATCTTACAAGGTTAGGGGTTAGAACTGTAAAGTCACATTTAGTCTATCATCAGCAGGAAATACAGCAAAGAAGATCATGACTCCAATGTGTCTTTTTTGAAGGAAAATTTTTGAAAAAACACACACAAATTTTTTGTATCATGTGGACTCTAGCAAGTGAATAATAGCCTGTCATCTCAGTTGCCATGCAAGAAAAAATATTAACAATTAATAAGATCTGTATGTATCAATCACCTTCTCTGCTTCATGCTTCCAAATGTTTTCAACATTGTTTAGCAATGGGTTTTCCATCTGTATTTTTTCCCAACTGATATTTGACTAATATTAGGCCTTTTGTGATAGAGCAGGACTTCTCAACTAGTCAATGTGATGATTCTCTTTTTTGGGTGATTGTTAGACTTTGCGTTGTGGCTACAGCCCTTTGGCTCTAGTTCATAAGATTTCTCCACTAGGGAAGGAAACAATGTTTCCCTCATCCATTTTTTGACTCTGCCTTTTAATTTATCCTGAGTCTTTCCACTGAAGTACTTACTGTATTACTGAGAAGTAGAAAATGACCCTTGCACTCAAGAAGTTTTGAATGTGATCATAGTTAACAATACTGTAGTACATACTTCAAAGTTGCTAAGAGACTAGATCTTAAATATTCTCATCACAAAGGAAATGATAATTATGTGACATGATGATGTCAGCCAATGCTAAGGTGGTGATCACATTGCAATATATAAATGTATCAAATGAACACATATACATGCATATTAAATATACATAATGTTATATGTCAATTATATCTCAATAAAAGAAGAGAAAAGCAGATTTTTGAGCAGAGAAGTAACAGGCTTCCTAAAAGGAGAGATAAGGCTGGAAGTAATATTTCCTGCAGTAAGAAACGTTTGGGCTGAGTCCTGTGACATTGGAGGCATGAGCAAAAATTTCTCGGCAAAGTATATGCATATACTTTGTAAGAAACAAAGCTGTAGGAAGATAGAAACATAAAGTAGGGTTGAGGGCTTTCACCAGTTCACTTCTGTTAGGGCTTAGATGGAAGGGAAGAGCAAAAAGTGAGGATGTGCATTTAAACATGGATCAGGTCATCCAGGACGTTGTAGACCATGCTGTGGATTGTAAATTTTATCCCTAAGGTTTTGAGAAGCCAGTAGGCATTTTTCAACAAGAAAGTAACTTGATCAGATTTATGGTTTTATTAGAACACCTGAGATGTTGTTGGGAAAATGGGTTGAAGTTAAACAGGAGGAGTGGCAGGTTCTGCATATTTCTAAGTAAGGAATGATGGGAGACCACAGCAAATGAACAGCACTGTGGACAGACAAACATTATATTCAACAATAGCTACATGAAGACTGCAGTGAGGCAGCGCAATACTATTTGTTGGGTTTAGAAGAAATTCTACGGTCTTTAGACATAAGATGCCTGAGGTGAGAAGAAAGAGGTGAGAGAGTGAGCACAAGAATGCAAGTGATTCCTATCACCTCAAGGTTATCTGTGGATCTCCTGAGGACAAATGTCATTTCTGCATGATTAGAATTAATAACCCCTAGGTGACAACTGGCTTTACTTCTTTACTTCCCAATCTAAAGCTTTATCCATGTGGCCTCCATAGATAAACTCAGCAATTAATCTTTATCCATTGACAAATGGCTACTTCTTGTCAGGATGTTCGGTGACAAAGGTCAGAGACTGAAATGTTCTATCCAAATATGGTAGCCTATGAATTATATTATGTACTATGGTTGTAAGGTATCACTCCAAGAGAAGTAAAACTTACTTGGCCACTTTACCTAAAATAATTTCCATATTTTATATGGCAAACATTCCACATACTCACACTCCCCCTGCCACACACACACGCAAGAGATAGCACAGTAGAAAACCCAAAGATTTGAATACAATTATTTCTTGGTATAGATCGTTTAAAGATCATCTGCCAAAGGATATTGTTACTTTATCTTAATATTTAAGTAATATTTAGGTTGCAATACGTCCAAGATAATGAATTTAAGACTAAATAAATATTTTTCTGAGGTGAGGGACACATCTATTCAATGAAGATTCAGTTTAATTAAATACTAACAATATGTAATTAAAATTAGAACATCAATATGCTCTTTCAACAGATTACTAAACTGGTTATTTTTAACTTGCTGAATATATTTCTCATTTTTTCAGTATAACGTGGTAATTAAACATTCCCACATTTTCACTGAAGTTTCCATACTATAGAATAAGGTCATATTTATTCCAAAAAAGCAGACCAGACAAACAAAAACCTCCAGTGGGTTCTGCCCTTTTTATGTGCCTCAAATAGTTGATTTTTAGACAAATATTTGAAGTAGATTGGCGATAAATTAAAGAGACTTCGACATCTTTGAAGAAATTCACTTGAACAGTAACAAAGATAGAAGAGTGTTTGAGATTGCATTCCCAGCGTCCAATTTATTCCATCAGTAGGTGGTATCCCGCGCCCGGCGAGCTGCCCCTGGGAACGTGTGGAGAGTGAATTGCTGCCTTAGTGTCGGCGTGTGGGCATCCGTGAGCCGGGGCGTTGGGCCCGCACAGTTCACATCTTTGTCTTTTGGGCGTTGCTTATTCTATTTTATTGTGTTCCCTTCTGCTTGCTGCACACACACCTGATCCTGAAAAGTATAACATTGGCACCATGGAAGAAGTTTCATAAAATTGATGTAGATAATTAGATCACAGTTTCTAAAGGAAAGAGACAAATTTCAGCTATACCTGGTGTGATGTGATCAGAAATGCCTCAAAAAAGCAAGTCCACCCATTTATGCTTACTGTCGAGCGGTTCTTCAGTGTTTACTTTTTGTATCTTTGTTACTACTAATATATTCTTTTGGCACTGAAAAGTCATTTTGGTGATTAGTCTGCTTATGTCGCATGACTGTTTACTATCTTTATTTAAAATATAGCTATGCTTGGCACAGACTCTCTCTAAAATTACAGGGAAAATTAATCAATAGAGGAGAAAATAGCCATAGTCATCAGTAATAATCTGATAAAATGTTCAGTAAGAAAGAAACTCTTTTTGGCAGTTTGAAGCTTGATTATAAACCTAAAAAATCCATTGTAGAAAATGAAATAATTTTGTTCATGTTATAAAATTACTTAAATTTCATATATTGCACAGTATATCAGGGAGCTAAATTTGTACAGTTTTACTTAAAAACATCTCATGTCAAGGAATATAGGAATTAAGCTTACATTTAACTTTTGCAACAAATAAGAATTTAAGTGACTTGGTAACATTTAATATTCTTTCCTGCCAGAAATATTAGCTGAAATATTTAAATTTTAAGTATAAAATGCATAAATAAGTGGAACCTTATTTATTTTAATATGACAACATTTCCACAATTAATATTTACTTTATATACATTTATTCCATAATATAGATCTTAGGAAGTTTATACTGAATTTTGAAATCAAGATTGTATAATGCAAGTTATCTATAAATAAATGATGAAATAGGAAAAAATAATGAAAAGTGGATAAGAGTTTGCAAACATTTCAATTCCATAGCACACAATTTATTTACATGGAAAATTGTTATTATATATAACTAGAAAATTCAGGGTGAACCACAACAAGAGACAAAGCAAAATTGAAAAAGAAATATTTTTCTGCATTTTTTCATGGTTAAAGCACACTTCAGGTGAAACTCCCAGGTTTTTGTGGTTAACTGGCTCTGCCAAATTTCCATGTACTCCCTAACTGTGTAGGCTGCCGATGGTGTAGCCCGGAGCGTGTGGGCTTTCAGCATCAAGCTGGTTCACTGCACTGTGTCTACTGCACCTATTTCAGGGAACAGCAATCACATGTCATCCTGTGATCTACTGCTGTGTGTGCTCCTGGTTTCATAAATAAAGTTGAGAGGTCATTTCCACCATAAATTTCGTTTGTCAGAAATTTTCAGTCAAAGGAAAGTATGTAATGGAGTATGGAAGGCCGAAGTCAAACACAAATTTATCACCAAGGTGATCTTTGTATACTTAATGTTGGTCAATTAATTGTGAAACTGCAAAGATTGTTATCAAAATTATTTGTTAGGCTTTGTGAATTTATAAAATTAATTTCAGAGGATAGGCATGATGATGCCTTTGCAAGAAAGTTATCTTTTTCTTTTGGGGGGAAAGAAACAGGCTTAAAACACCTAATTCTGTTTAAAACACCGATCTGTTTAAAACACCTAATTCACTAAAAATATATATCCAAGGTTTGAAAATTTAATATTAATAAATGAGTAAACTACCTGAATATTTCATGCTTTTAAATTTTAGTTAAAGTAATTTATGAGGTGGTTAGTTTTGTATACAGAAAAAAAAATGCCTTAATGATGTTTCTGATGCAGGCAAAACCCAGGGGATAGAATTTTTTACCCACATAAGTTTCCTTTAAGTTTTCCAGTAAATTTTTAGTAATGATGTTAAAAGAATTAGTTTAGTAAATTCCTAACATAAATTTCAATTGAAGCTGCTAAAATAAAGCATCAGGTGCATAAGAATTTATTTAATCTCCATAAAATTTATCTTCCTATGAATGGCAATCAAAACTAATTCATATAGGTAACTGGAAACTTAATCATGGAGTTGGCATAAACTACAAAAAATTACTGCATTAATTAATTAATGGAATACATCTGCATTTTGGAGGAATCTAATAAGATAATATACAACTTAGTTAGGTAAGTTCATTCAACTTAGATCTTAATACTGCCGACTCTAACTTAAGTTTAAGTATATTGGTGTAGCATCATGAATTTCATAGTAGACCTTAACAACTATATATTTGGAAAGAAATTTTAAGCAGATAAATAGAAAAACAGAGATATTATCATTTGTATTAGCTTTTAAATTCAGTTGTATCTGTTTTACTAATAAACCTAACCTAGTAAATATATTTGCCAGACCTAGATTTAATTGACTGTAATAATTTTAAAAAACACACATTTGGTTTAAATAAATTGACAGTGACCTGCAAACTCTATAGCCCAAATCACTACCAAAAGGGAAGTTATTTAATTTTGATGTAAATAAGTATTTAGATGGCACAAAACCCAGGAAAGGATGCAACTGCTATATTTGGGACATAGTCATTGTTATCATGGAACATTTTGAAAGATGATAATAAATACTCATTCATCCAGGATTTTTGAAAAAAGAAAACATAATAGTGATATGCATATCTTATTAGGGCCTTCTAAAATGTAGATGGCATTCTATTTTATTCAGCAGAACTCAAAATACTGTATTTTTGTTGTCTATTATTAACACATGGTCAACATCCACATTTTCTTTCTGATATTATTAACCTCATCTATTATCCAAGATATTCCAGGCAATATTGTCACTTATTTCCCTCAATTCTTATAAATAATTTAAAAGAAAGTCTGCATATTCAAAAGAATATAACTGTACCTATAAGGTATTTTCTTCAAACACAAGTATCATTGAATGATATAATTACTTATATTGTTGTCACTTTAAAATATATTAACAAAAAAAAAATGTTAACTTGGTCGTGTTTTGATTTAAATCATTTTCAATAAGTCTATAAATCATTACAGTTTTTTGAGAAGCCAGGGTGAAGACATTTGTTGCACTCTCCTCCAAGGTGTTTCATTTAGCATATTTAAATTCAGGAGTTGATCAACTATTTCTCCCTGAAAATAGAAATTTTTGTCCATTCCAGTCTACTTAAATATATTTTAAATGTTGTTACCCATGACTTTTTTCATAAGTAATGAAAATATGATACGTTTTGGTAAATGTAAGGTTTTATGCAGTAAACATTAAGGGTGATTTCTTTTATCATGAAGTATCCAGCAATATTTATAGATATTTACAGATATCTTAATATCTATAAACACTTACAGATATACTTTGGAAAGCAGATGGATCAATTCAGATGTTTTTGTTACTATTTTAAAAAGAAAACCAGCCAATCGGTATTGTAGTTAAACAGAAAAAATAAAATCTGTAAATCATGCACTAAAAATTAACGCAAAGAGAAATCATTTTCTAGAGAAAATTGCTTGTCAATCAGCAAGATAGAGGCCAAGTAGATAGTACACTTATGATGAGGTAAAAGGAAAATTGATTTGAATGTCTTAATGGACCATGACCAAATCAGCTCTCTCCATGTTTGAGTCTTCAAACAATTAGTGAAAAAGTTGAACTTGGTGTTTGTTGATGCCTGAACTTCAATTTCAGCCTTGACTAATCCACAAAGTTTGTTTCCCTCTATTTTCTCCAGGGAAAATAAAGCAGGCTGATTGAATATGTTTTATCTAATCTTGATTCTTGCTTTCTCTGCAATTCATTATCGACTAAATATGAGCTCCATGAATCAAGTTTAGTGCAATCTCTCATTCACCTGAAATTACTTGCAAAAATTTATATGCTCATGCCTGCATGCTCTTTGTTCTGGGAGGAAAAACACAGCTTCCATAATTAAGTAGCACTCTCCCTGCCAAATATTTGCCATCTAACATTACAAAAGTAAACTCTAATAATCACAAATACTGTATGGAACTACATTTTAGGTAAAATGGCTTGAATATACTATGTTGCATTAGATTTTATGCTCTGAGTTTTATTTGTTTATTTATTTATTTATTTTTTTAATATATCTTTATTGATTTCAGAGAGACTAAAGGAGAGGGATAGAGAGATCGAAACATCAATGATGAGAGTCATTGATCGGCTGCAGCCCGCAACCCGGGCATGTGCCCTGACCGGGAATCTAACCCCGATCGCCTGGATCCTAGGTCGACGCTCAACTGCTGAGCCACGCCCAGCCGGGCTATGCTCTGAGTTTTAAAAACAAAAAATCCAGCTACAGTTTCAGAAAAGGAGTTTACAAGCTACTTATAATTTTGGTATATTTTAATGTAATATATATATTTAATTCAACTCTTTGGACAATATAATACACTAAGGGGAAATAAGTAGTCCATGAAACTAGCTATTACCTCTTTTAGAAGAATGTAGTATCATATTTTTAATTTACTCACAATAAGCTTGTGTTTGGAGATTCAAACTCTTCTCTTCCTCATTTATGAGATAAGCCCCCCCCCTCTTGCCCCCCCCACCCCCCACCCCCCACACACCCTTAGTTATTTTGAAAGATAAAATAAATGTTAGGTCAGCTGGATACCCTTTTGGTCATGAGTTTTAATCAGATAGTTTAAATTGGTCCTTTGCTCATTTTTGAATTAGATTGTTTGATCTCACTTGAATATGGAATCTAATGAACAAAACTGACAAACAAAATAGATCCAGAGACATGGAGGCATGGAACAGACTGAAGAATTTCAGAGGGAAAGTGGGGGTGGGAAGAGATTAACCAAAGAATTTATAAGCATATGCATAGCCCATGGACAGAAAATAGTGTGGGGAAGGCCTGGGGAGGGGGTGTGAGTGAGGGGGAGGGGGTCAATAGGGGGTAAAAGGGGGATATCTGTAATACTTTAAACAACAAAGATAAATAAAAAATAATAAAACAAAAAATAGTTTAATTGTTGGGACTATTTGTTTAACCAAAGCCCAAACGATCTTTAAACATATTGATTTGTTTTGCTGATAATTTATTTAAAGATATATTCTCCCAAACTAATGAAATCAATGTTAAATTTAAAGCATTTTTACTAAAACTAAGGACTAACATATATTGAGACATGTAGAAGCTCAAACTAACACACATAAAAATCACTCCTCATAGGCTTTTATAGTTATGCTAAATAAGTGATTAAACCATTAACATTCTCATAGGATAATAATTCCATTTACATTATAATCTCCAGTCATAATTTTCTTTCACTTAAAAATTAGTTCCTCAATTATCCACAGAGAATTCATAGTTGCTGTATGATTTCTTAAATCGTCTAAATGTACATGTTTTAATGTTTACATATATGGTATTTTGTTCAACACTGACCACAGTTAAATAATCCTGTTCAATTAAAAATAATATATGTCAATGCATTCAATAAAATAACTAGTAAACATTAGTAAAATTAAACCAACTCACCTGAATGATCTTGTGTGTATAGATATCTCTTGAAACTTTGGTGTCCTAGACTTCTCTGAGATAAACTGAAAGCTAAGAAATCAGTCCAAAACGATGGCAAACATACACCTCAACTGTATAACTGCATAACTAGATTCAATGTTTAAACGGATGAGCAATTCTTTCTTCTAGGAAACAATAACTGAAGTGTGTGTGTGCGTGTGTGTGCCTGTGACAGTGAAACTGATTCAAGCACAGGTAATAGAATTAGAATTATGATAAACAAAAGCTATTTTCTGATTGGAGTTATTTTTACGTCGTGCTTAATTGCCCAAGAGAGAAAGTTTCCATTTTTCAATTAGAATCATGAGGCTAACAAACTGGATTACTAGAACCACTCACATTGCCAAATATTGATTGTCACAGCACACATCGCAGAGCAAATGTTGAAACTGACTGACAAGTGAAGCATGGACAAGGGAATGTGACAAAGAGAGATCAGAGCATCTGTGTATAAAACTAAAGAAAAATATGGAAAAAATCTGACGAAAGTAAGATATTATCAAAAATTTGAAAATAAACCATTGAATATGTGGCAGTAGAAAGAAAATGCATAGAATATACATCACAGCTTGTTTCTGATTAAGGGACTATGGTTATATGATAACAATGACATAATTAGAGCGAATTGAGAGTTGTGTTTTATATTGGTTTATGATATTCCTTAATACAAATTATTAGTATTAGTTCGTGCCTTTTATTCTAAAATTACACTAGTAATTCACACTATCTTTTAAAAATGTAATAAAGTAATTCATCTTTAGAATAATTTGATTCAAAGGAAAATTTAGACTTGATTAGTATAGTATAAAACCATAATGAATTATTTTCTGGCCTTGAATAGGACTGAGTGATTACTGTCAGTGACATTTCTATCTATAAATTCAATGGTATTATAATAGTGCTGAAATAAAATCATTCATGCAGAGTCTTGTTTCATAAACAGTACCCCAAGCTGAGGAGTAATAGCACATGTATATTGTTGTTACGTCTGCGGTCCTGGGAGATAACACTTTTGAGCGTAATTCATGGTGTGTTTTAGGATGTAGAAGCAATAAAATATTGATCATCAGCATGTCCAACCATTATTCAGAAGATTAGATCAATTTATGGGAGGCAATAACTTGTAAACCAGTGACCTTCCAAAGGCCCAATGTAATTCCATTGCATATCTAGGGCTCCAGATGAAACCCAAGTTACTAAATGTCAAATATTGAAACAAAATATAGTTCTGAGCTCAAATCATGTAATAAGTTATTTGGGGGCCATTACCCTATAAATATATTGTCAGGTTTTGATAGCAGCTGTACTAAGTTAAAAGTTTATAGAATTTTTTTGAACATAAAACATGTTTCAACTCAAAGGGGAAAATCAAGCTAACAAATTCAAATCTTAAGTACATCATTTAGTGGGATTTGTATTCACCTAGTAAATTTATAAAACAAAAGAGTTTTCTAAAAGTTGTGAAAGGAAAGGGAACAGTTGGTTTAAAAATACATTGCTATTATTTTCATTTGTGAAAATTAGAAGAATGGCATTTAGTTTTAAGGAAATAAAGTGATATAAATGCTCTCTACATGTTTTTATTTAATGCAAATTTAATTTAAATTTGTTCAGTACACAGTAGACTGTTTTAAATTATAATTAATACACATGTTTATGTGATATATGTTAAATCATTAACCCTCAGGGGAAGGAAAGTTTATTTAACTTCTAAGAAGTTAACAACACTGGATATCTGAAGATAGACAATTCATTGAATATTCTGAAAAATTATTAAAAAAAATATTTTTCTAGGTTTTCCAATCTAAGCTTACTTTTCCGAGCATTTTATATTTCTACCAGAGATTAACGCAACACAAGTTTGCAGATCAAAGAAAAAAATTAAGTGAAACTGAAAAAAACACATTTTAATATAAAAGTAAAATTGTAAAATAAAACATGCTACTCTGATTTTAAAGTTATTTTGATGAAAGAGAAAATGACTTACAAAAAATATCAAATAATATTTTTAAACATTAAGTTTTATTAGAAATAAATTGATACCACAAAAAGATTAAATATGAAATATTCAATGAAAAATCATATTTTCTGTCAGTATTTTAATTTACGCATATCACAACCCTTTTCTGATTAGATGAAACACCATAATTTGATGCATATAATTATAAATAATAAACTAAATATTCATGACATATAATGCTAGAAATGTTAATTATAGCTGCGTAATATATATCTTAACATTGCTATGCCCGGATTTTAAAAAGAGACTGAGGAGATATATGATTAGGTAATGAAAATCTATTTAATGAAAATGTATTAGCCATTTATAAAATTTTCGCTAAAACTATTGTGATTCGTTTTTATAGTACATTATTACATGACATCAAAGGGAAAAGCATGGCATTCTGAAATGATAAAATCCAGTCTTAAAACAAACATAAAGTACTTCATGGTATGTGTCTACGATATTCTCAATATAATAATCATTGTTAAGCTAAGCAAGAAGTAGTAAAACAGAAGCATAAAACTTAGAAATATGAGAGTTAGTTTTTAAGCAAGAAACACAAATCAACAAAATTCAGTTAAAAATAAAAACCTGAACCATGAAAGATAAAGATTAATTCCAGGGAGGTTTTCACCTTTCAGGTTTTCTAATATACTGTGTAGGCCTCATTCTATCCTACCTGCAATTCTACATACCAAAGTTGGGAACACCTTGTGTCACATGCAGTGAGGTGGCAGGATAAGCTGGCATGGGATACACAATAGCATCATGGATTTGGTGTCAGACAGTCCCAGTGGGTTCAAATCTGAGCTCCGTTAATTGTTAAATGGAACAAATTCTTTTTCACAAAGGCTTTTCAAGGACTGAAAGTAATTAGTGCAAAGAAGAGCAAAGAGTGAGTGCTCAATGAATGGGATCCATTGTCAATAAAAGTGTTATTTGCTACCCAGAAATTAAAGACAGTAAACTAGATATATTGCATTTTTATGAATATTTATTATTAATTTGTTAAAGAGTGTTTATAAAATGTATCCTCAATTACCAATGGCTAAACACTGTGACAAGGGAGATAGATTACTCATGCAAATGTCATGGAGAAATTCCACAAAGTCATCCTTTAATTAAATTATAAATGTAAAATTATTGCTAGTTCAAAAAACATGGCAAATTATCAACACATTGAATCAAATTTAGCTTTCAGATTTTGTTTAACATAGTTCTTTTTATTTCTTCAAACCCCCTAAATAATATCAGTCACCTCATTAAAATTACCTTAAATTCTCAATAAATAATTGCCAAAATATCTCTTTTGATCAGTCAAAAATCCAAGATATAATAATTAAACACATATCATACCAAAAAATTTACTGAATAAAGATGAAGAGCAACACATTGTTGAGTATGCTATGTAATTTGGGTTTGTTTGGTTAACCTATTGTGAATAAATATAATATAATATATGTGTGTATATGATGTAGCTATAATAAATATTACATATATATAAATATATTTTTTATGCAGGAACACTAAGCACAAAATTGGACTATCTGGGGAAACCTGATATAGTCTTGTTTCCACTGAGTCTACATATTTTCTGTGCTCACAGAAGCGTATAATAGATGACTTTTACTGTTCTTTTTTTCCAACTGATTCATGCATTTAGACATATTCTGTTTATACATGTTACTGTGTATCTGTTTTTGTGTTTTACAAACTAAACATTTATTGAAATTTGATTATGCTAGTAATTTTAACTATCTGTTCTAATTCCTAATAGTACTATTACCTTAAATTTCAATTTTCTCCCTGTTCTTAGTAGTCATTCAATTAAAATATACTAATTTATTATCTTATCCTTATAACTACTTGTGTCATAAAAATTAGTTAAGTGACAATTCTACCTATCAAGCAATTATTGTAGTCATCTTTGCTTTGCTTTTTACTATTTACTTTAATGATCAGATTGCATGTATGCGTCTAAGATCCTCTGATACGGTGTTTTGTTCCTTTCTATTAATATTTTATTTGATATTAGTAGATCTGTGGCTTTTACATCAAGTTAGCTCACCAATATCTACCACATAATAAATTTAACTGAAAAGAGGCCATTCTTGATAGGCTATAGATTTCTTTTCATCCACTGAAACAAAGAGTGAGCTGTGATATACCATAGGGGTGAATCACCGTTCTTTCAATAACAACTCCAAAGTCAAAATGAAATAAACAGGGACAAAGTCGTGCACATTAAGCACAGAAAAGACAAAACTTTCCCTGTTACACAGCAACTGACCAAACAGCCTTGGGCAATTCTAGGCAACATTTGAACGTTTCCTTATTTGCTTCTCTCGTTGCTTTAGACTAGTGATTTTCCAATGCTTTCTGCAATCAGTATATATTGTTGTCTTGGTGTGTTTTTTAAAAAATGAAATGCAAAGAAACAAATGATAGGAGCCTATATTTTTGTTGTTGTAAAGTACTTCACTAAACCAGTACAAAATATGAAAGTCCTTCCATTACCAATATAATTAAAAATAGAAGTTAACTGTGGGCATCCTTCTGTTTGCTTCATGGCATGCTTTCAAAAATTAGAATTTTGGGTGACATAATTGAAGGCTCTAAAAAACTCATAATGCTAAACAATCCAGTAATAATTATAACAAAATCACCCCCATAGTCTAAATATGTGTCACAGCGTCTGTTAAAAGAATTCATAATTTTCACATGAATCCCTTGTGGGCCCTGAAGTTTACGTCACTGTTTGAGTAGAACTAACCATTGTGACTTACATTCTTATACATATATTTACAAACAAATTCTCACACATTCTGTTAAACTTGCATTACTTTCTTTGGTTTAGGTTGTGGTGAAGCTGTGTCACATCTGTCGTCATAGCAAATTATAATGTCTCTACACTGATTCATTGTTTTCTGCTCATGAAATAGTGTGTCTACATTCTATACTGAATAAATAGTCTGTTGGGACATCAGAGGGATTCAAAGCACTGTGTAAAAAGCACTATTCTGAAAAAATGAAAAAAGACTAATTATTCTCACATCCATTTTCCACATTGAAACCCCTCCTTTTAATGTCGTTGTGTTTTCTCTCCTAACTCCTCCGTGAGTCTGAGCAACTCTCCTTTCCAAAGGCGTTGGTTCGGTCATGGGCACCATCATCCACCTCAACACTGCCTGATACCCTTTCAATCACTTGTATATTTCCTGTCCCCTTCATATTTACAAAAACCCACTATTGTTTTTTCAAATAATAGCGGCTACTATTTATTGAGTGCCTCCTCCAGTTGACGTAATTATATTAGAAACTTTACAGTTCTTATGTAATCTTCACAAACACACCACAGGGTAAATACTATCTCCCTTTAAAAAACAAACAAAAACCAAGCAAAACAAAACAAGCAAACAAACCAAAAAAATCCTTGTATGAGTTTCCAAAGTTCACACATGTCACAAAGAATCCAAGTAAATTTAACACTAAAGGCAATGCTTTTGATTAATATTGCCCAGCTTATTTGCTATAAATCAATCAACCTGTTAAAATGGCTGATTCCTATTACACTTGAGAAAAGCTTACAAAAATAAAATAGAAAAAAAAGACAGCTCATCTTTAAAGAGGCAACATGATGGAAATGGCAAGAAAGTGAAATGGCAGATTCCTTTTAAACCTTATGATTAAAACTTGTGATCAGTAAAAACCAACTTTCAGACCTTCCCAGAGTGTGTGGAGCTGCTGTGTGCTTCCAGACCACATCACACAATTGACGCACAGAATTTGCTGCACCCACGTAACACTTCTGAATTGGTCCTCTGATCCCCAGTAAACTACGTTTCCCTTAAACAACTATCTTTCCTTGTAACATAAATTGTCCCTGGTCTGACTTTTCAATCTCAATTTTATTTGTTCTGTTTTTAGCCACATTTAATATTTTAAGATGCCAAAAATTCCTTTTGTGGTTAGACAGACTATCATTTCCAATTATCATGAAAAATAAATATTAATTTAATTATCACTCACAAAAATCATTTAATATTACCATTTCGCATTTTATTCTGAATTCATAGATCAGTGCTTTAGAAGATATTCCTTCCAATATTATTTCTTTAAACTGAAGACATTATAAGGAGATTATTATTCTAAATATTTAAAGTTTCTTATGTAATGAAGATGATGTCACAGATTTAAAAACTCTTAGGAGAAAATCAAGGTGACCTTGGGTTTGGTAATGAGATTTTAGATACAACATCAAACACATGTTCCATGAAAAAAATTTTTGATAAGTTGCACTTAATTAAAAATTTCTGCTCTGCAAAAGGAGAATGCATATAGAAGTGAAAGAAAACATTTGAAAAATATGTATACGATAAAGGATTCAAATCCAAATACGTCAAAGAAGTCATAAAATGCAACCAAAAATCGAACAGCCAACCCAATTAAAAACTGGGTAAAAGATCTAAACAAACACCTCACTAAAGAAGAAATGTAAATGGCAAATAAGCATATGAAAAGAAGCTCAGTTCATATGTTTCTAGAGAACTTGACAGTAAAACAAGGAAATATCACTGCACACCTATTAGCATGGCTAAAATGCCAAATACTGACAGCAGCAAGGCAGGGAAAGTGGAGCTACAGGGACATTCACTCATGGCTGGTGGGAAGGCAAAATGGTATATAAAAAGTCTGGCAGTTTCTTAGAAAGTGAATCTTAGTTTTACCATTAAAGTTCTTTGGTGGAAATTTATAATAAATCTATAGTTATGAGAAAACTATGCCAAAAATTGGATTCAATGAAATAAGTTTCACTTCATTGGCAAACTGACCCAGTGAATATATCAATATATTAATTACAGGTTGAATTAAAAGGTAAAATTACCTCTAATTAGTATTAGTCCATTTTTATGATATCCATAATTTAATTGTAACTACTATTCTCAACTGCTGACATAATTACGATTTAGCGTACTTTTGAAAGAAAAGTATTATAAAATTAGTCCTTGTTATTGAATTTACATTATTTAGAATCTAGAAAATACCTGTGGAAAGAGCACAGTATCTACTGAAGCTACTTTTCTTTTTACCTAGGAACTTCTGTGGGAAAACAAACAAAACTACTTTATATAGCTAAATAAAAAAAAATGCAGCATTAATTTCAGCACTGTGGTTAGGAATTTCTACTATCTTGATGGTGTGAGATCCCAAGTAAATAGGCTTAGTTTTCTAATGAACAGATTTTTAAACCTGAGAAAGACACTTCCATCTGAAGGGGGGGAAAAAGAAGCTTTAAATGGATAAATTGTAATTATATTTGTCTTTATATTATTGTATATTTTTCTTTACATTCACTAAGTGTATGTGCATTAAAAAAATAGTGATCTATTAAGAAGAGTTGGTGGCCAGTGAATAGGTGTGCCTTTACATAAAATAGCTTTGAAGAACATAAGATATATGTCAGGCTTGATTTCCCTCCATATATCATATTTCATCGATTCAGGCAGTTTTTCCCCTTATTCTGACTCTGTATTCTTGCATTGATGGCATCTCACAATCGCTGTGAGCCAGACAGCAGTTTTGATGTAATTGTCATTGACTGTGATGTGATTACTTGGTCATAACTGTTCATATTGTTGTCATTTCAGCTGAGTTATGTGCGTTATGGGGACACACAAGTGGAGTTTAATTGTCATTTAAAATGTCTTCCATGAGCCCACTATGATTCCATTGTCAGTAAATGTTATTACTATTTGAAGCTTAGAAACAAAGTTTCAGGCATAGACTTGAGGAAGGAACTATTTATTGATGAAGCAATGGCTACAGATATATGTATTTTTTTGTGAAGCAAAAATTAAAGTACTCAAGAAAAGAAGACACACTTAGGTAGAAGAAGGTGCCAACTACTTGATAAATTTCAAAATTATTGTTTGTTTCCCACCAAACTAGATGCAAGAGAAAGTGTCTATTTCTTCAAAAGGAATGAAACTTCACAGCATTAAGAAGTTGGCCTGATTAATCCATTCCACAAAACAATCCTTAAGTCATTGTTTATGTCTTAATGGGTAGTTATATTTTTTTCTTAGCCATACATAATGGTTCATCTTACTAAAATCATTCTTACCTTATATTTTATTTAAAGAAAATTAAATTAGCTATAAGTTGTTGGAGGGAAGTAACACTTTCTATTCTACAACTACTTAAAAACCACAATTTTCTTATCATATTGGAAAATAAAAAATATATATGTGCAATTGAAGAGGTAAGAAGTTAATGGAGTCATGAGATTATAAAGAAAATCTATGACCTAATGAGCAATGATATATCAGGAACAAGAAAGGCAACAGGATGCTGGGTCCCTAACCTCAGCTTACGGTAATAGCTATGCAGTCCTTAGGACTTTAATTGAATTCCATGTCAAATTATGAATCTATGTAGGGTAAATATTGAAATAAAGGTAAAAGACCGCTTAGAAAACTGTGAAACTACATTATATGTTTCTACAGAATCATATTTATAAAAAAAATTCAGTAATTTGAGTAGATATATCACCCTAATACTGTGGTGACTTAGAGAATGCCTATGAACATTGATGGAAAAAATGTTGTCATAATAAATCTTACCTTACTTTTAGGAGCATAAAAAAATATTTTTTAACTTCTATATCAGCCTATGTATATTAACCAAACCTAAAAGAATAATTTAGAATAATAAACACACATACTTTTTATGCATACGCTTATACTGAAATGTATATATAAATGTATATGTAAATAAAAGTATTATATATGTATATATATAGATATATGTACATTGTGACTCCCTTCCTATATGTATATGTCATGTCTTCTTTCAAAATTTTCACAGTAAGGTTCTTTTTTGAGGGAGAAGGTCAGTTTTATACTTTCAAGCCTTTTCACATTGAATTATTTAAAAATTATTTGTATTTTAAAAGTTTAAAATACTCATTTTATTTATTAATTGTTGAATTGATAATGGAAATCATTTCCAAAGCAATTCTCCCACAAAAACATGGCAGAGACGCTGTATCTGTCTATACAACAAAAGACACAGGCATGCGGACAGAGGAAAGCTGCAAGTAAAGGAAAAGAATAAATGAATGCTCACTAGGAAATCTAGAGAAAAATAGTTGAATGAAGTAATGACAGTGTCTCAGGCAAATGGGGAATTTTTTACGAAAGGCTTTCTCCACCCTCAGGCACAATTACGACAGCTGTACCATATAGCCCCTATCAGTCATAATCTAGACTAGCACCTCTTTCTATTAACCGAGCAATAGAGGAGCAAAAATTACTTAGCCCATTCCATCTGAGGCACTCGGCTTGTTGCAATGCATTCTGATGGCTTAATTAGGTGGATAGTGTGGCACATGGGGTTTTTCAGGCCATTTCATCACAAAGGCACTATCATCAAAGCAGAATGGTCCTGGGCTCCACAGCTAGGTTACAGACAGGAGTTTCTTCATGGAGTGTCTTGTGGCTGAACGTGTTAGTGGTTAGTTTGCTTCCATCTACTTAAACAATTAGGTAAAGCCCCCGACTAGTAGACCAAGGCTAATAAAGAGCCATGGAATTAAGAACAGCTGGCAATTTCTCTAGTTATTAAGATCTCATCTTCAACTGAGTGATGTTCTCTGGAAATTAAGGAATGTTTATTTTTCCTTTGCGTATTTGTTCTCTTTCAAGCCTGGACACCTCTATCAATGGGATATCCAACCCTATTTAACACCAACAAACACAAATATATCGAAAAAGTAAGCCAAGGTCACATCACAATATCAAGTGACATGTAATAATCAATTTAAAAAATGTGTTTATGACAGTAAAGGAATATGAGGGAAAAGTCTGAGAAACACAGTTACACTGAGAGAATAAATCATATATACCAGATATTTTAATAGCTATTTACTTCATAGATTGGTTGTATTGTTAAGCTTATGAGTGCTAATTTTAATGGTACGGAAAAATTTGGCTAGTGTTAACATCTATACAAGAGACAATAACAAATAATGTATGCATATATACATATACACACATATCTGCATAGGTGAGTATATACAGGGTGTCCCAAAATATATATACGCACACTTTAACAGCTGATAGCTGTATTATGAAAAGGAAGAGTATTTTAATAAGCCCTGCCTCTATAATTATTTAAAGTGTGTGTATAATATTTTGGAGACACCCTCTATATATGAATAGTGCTTTTAAATAGCATTAGAAATCATTTTGAACTTATGTCCAGCAAAGACCATAAAGCAAATACTAGTTCTATAACCAAACAGAAGGATGCTATTATGCTTATATATTTTCTACTTGATCTCTTAAAATAATTACATATTAGAAATCACCTAGCAAATACACACTAAATCAAACCATAGTTTGGCAGGCTATGTCCGCCAGCTTTCACTAATGATTCCACCACTGGCTCATCCTCAACAATGAATCTTGAAATCATTCTGGAGTCTTCTCTTTCTTTTTTCTCTCACTCCTGCCATTACTCAATAGTTCTGATGCAATATCTTATGTCCATTTCTGTTTGTCTTTTCCATTTCCATTTCCCCATCTACGATGAGGCCTCTCCCATATTTGTTTTGTAACCTGTTCCTCTCAATAATTTATTCATTTATCTAAAACCATTCAGGAATAATTTCTATGTACCCCTTAATATTTTAGGTATGGATAATACTTTTGAACACCTCCATTTTTCTCTCTTTTATCATAATGATAATTTAATATAATTAGAATGTTAGATGTGTAATTGGGTTTTATTATTTTTCCTCCACAGAGAAAGGAAAAAAGATCACAAGAATGTCTTCATTCACATTATCTCCTCTCACCTTACAACACTATCATGTAATAGTAGGTGTTAAATAAACATTTGTTGAATTAATAATTAAAAATAAAAGAAACAGATGTACCACATTTCCACTGAATTATAGTTCTAAAAAAAAAAAATCTTATTGGGTTACTCCCATTTACACCCTCCAAATGTCTCCCTACTGTCCAGGGTTTACATTTGCAGCTTTTTAGCATGGCATAAAGAGCTCCTCAAGATTTGAACTTCAAATCTGTCTCTGGACTCATCTCCAAACATCCCTTAATATGCACTTTTCTACCAAACTAACCAAGTCATGGTAATCATTATTATAGTCATCAAGCTCTGTCTCTTGGCGCATGCCTGAGATTTTCTTTTCCACTCACACCTTTTCATCCAGGTAGAACTCCTGAATCTAAAACTTCAAGCACTCACAGTGGGTGTTTAGTAAATGTTAGCTTTCTCACAAACTCTTATTGTTAACCTGTTCTGTGAAGAAGTTTTCCATGGCCTCAAGTTGTTGCTCTGGGCTCTAATAGACATTGGCAAAGACACCTTTCAGGGTCGATCACAGAACCTCATTTTTACTTTCAGCTGCATTTTCTCTCAATGGTACTTGTGGTTAGTCACCGCCCCACTGCAACCAAACTGCAGATTAGGCCAGTAACAAGCATTTACGAATAGAAATATTATTATCAACGTTAGTAAGAACAACTTTTATGTAGAGAATCATCTCACTGTCCCATGTCCTTTGGTTACTTATCTAAAATACAGAATCAACACAAGCTAAACCAGACGTTCTCTCTGAGGGGTAAACTGACATAGGGAGAAAGTAAGTTTTTGACCAAGGAAACACAAATAATACAAAGCAGAGAGAATGTTCAGACGGATCTGAACCAAAACCATCTTTTCTCCACCATAGCATTTCAATATTCTCGATGCTTCCTAAACAGTCTTTCTTTCCTTCTTCTCTCACTCCCTCTCTCCCCTGCTCTCTTCCTTCCCTCCTTCTTTAGTTCATTTTTTCCTTCCTTAGTATGGGTGGGTCCTTTGTTATTTTGGTTAAAATTAAATTGTGAAAAGTAGCATTCAGAGAATACAGATTTCTCTTACTTTATGGTGTTCTTCTAACATTCATAAGGCTAACAAAAATGTATAAGGCTAAGTTCTTATTATGCTTTATTTGTAGTAAATATTGCTCCTAAGTATCACATTTAGGCATAGGTCATAAATGTGTACTTGGTCTTTTCATGGTTCTAACAGGGCTGACTTGCTACACACAGTGGCACAGTGCAGGCTGACAGTAAGGGGCCCATGCAGATATTTTAATTTATTTTAAAATAAGAAGAAAGACCCATACAACCAAATATTATATTCATGGTGATGTCAACAGCTTTAAAATAAAATGTTTAATATTCTCTCATGAGGGAAAGCAGCCCATGAAGACAGAAGTACCTAGGGCTCCCGTAAGTCATAATGCAAACCTGGTTCTTAGTCTCTTTTTACAGAAAATTTATATAATTGACATGTTATTCTAATTTGGATATAGACTCCCAGCCACTTCATGTTTGGGTTAACACTTGACTAAGGCTTGGACAAAATTTAGAGGTAATTGTATCCGTTAGGTCAAAGTAAGGATCATGTAAAGTCATTTTTAATTATATATGTTTTCACTGATCTATTTATTAGTTTGATGGCTTTTTGTCTTGAGCTAATACCTTTCATCTATTGTGAACATTTACATTTTTAAATCTATAAACATTACCAGGAGATAAAAAGAGTAAGAAATAAGAACAAAATATAAGCAAAATATACCAGCAGTGGCTGCAAATCTGCTCCCCCCCCAAATCCTTGCAATATATAAAACAGGTATCTTCAAATACTTTAATACCATTCTCACAAAAATCTTTCCTCAGAGAATAAACATCTTTTGAATGTATTGAACTGTTTCTATCAACTTATACTTTGTCAAGAGCAGTGATTCTCAAATTTTCTGGGTTAGGTTGATTGGGTACTTGGAGTACAGGTTCCTGGGTCTCGAACCCCGGCTCTGTCTCAGTGATCCTGCAGGAGCCCTGGGAAATTTCACGTTTAAAAGCAACTAAAGTGTTTCTGAAAAAAATAATCTCTGCAAAACATGCTGAGAATTCTGTCATCATACAGAATTGTCAAGTGGTGTATAAAACCAAACCATTTTGTTTATAGTAACACCTCTATGAATGCATAATTGGAAGAAATTGGAAGAAACACGTTGATGTGCTATTAACCCTCTTATATTCTAATACAGAAGATATAATGTTAAGCTTTTTTAATTAACTGATTAATTTGTAAATAATGAGTACAGTTAAAAAATCAAAGTATTTATTTATGAACAAGCAATCTCTATAGATTCTAAACAATATGCATTTTCCTTATCATTGCCCATGGCTACAGCGCTATAGAAACTAGTCACAAATCATCACAGGAACACCTTCCTGTGGACAAAAACCTGTGTGGGATGCACATGAGCAACATCACTAGCTAAGTCATGTATTCCAAGAGAAACAAAGATTCTACCTATCACAGTTCAATTTCAGAAATTTACTTTTAATGTTTTTTTTTGCATTATAACAAAGATATAAAAATCTGAAATAATTTCTCACATCTATTCAAAATCTGCTGAGCATGTGAAATCTAAAAGAAAACACAAATATAGGAAATTTTGTAGATTGTAAGTATATACTTACTATTATTACTAAAATTTGACATAAAGAATTCTTTCTTTAGAATTTTAGATTTATCTTTAGATGGTTCAAATACATATAACCCTTAGCTCCTTGTAATTTCTTTCCTTTAGAAATAACAGAAAGGTACTGAAGTGGTGGTGGAAGGATAGGTGGGGAGTGCGAACAGTAAATCATTTCAGACAATTTCACACTCAGGGCTTGTTGACATGAGGCCGGGCAAAGGAAATAACCCTGTCAGCACCTGCATCTCTAATGAAGGACCAGGCTGCCGCACATTTAGAGAAAAGAGAGGAAAAAATAAATCATGTTTAACTTTAAAGTGGGTTGTCAGGTTTATTCAAATAGAAATACAACCTTGTGTGCTTTCACCCGCCCCACGGATTTCCATTTAAAATCTTACAATATACACCTTGAAATCAGCATTTTTTAACTGTACATGTTCTTTACATTTTCAATTCAACCCCCTATCTGTGAAACACATATTTTTCAACCTATTATTTACCATTTGTCTGTCCTTGCCTTCTGACATCTGTTGCAATCAGAGGTGGACGTTTAAAATGTAAAGAGGTGTCTGTGAGAGTCCTGGAAGCAGGGATGGAGTGAAAATGCGCCAGCCCGGACGCAGCAGCCTCGGGAGATGAGCGCAGGCCTCTGCTAAGAGGCGCATGTGTATGTGCGCAGGGGGTCAGGTAGATTGACAGGAGCAGTGTCTGGCCCTGCTTTTAATAACCAGGCAGCTTTGAATGGGCTCCATAGGTAACGAAGGCAGCAACTCGAATGGCTGGAGAGGCCCAGTCATTCCCAGAATTTACTCCTTTCCTTCCTTTTCCCTTAAAACTGAGGCCCTGTTTACCCAAAATAAGATTTCTTGATTGAAAACATACAAGTAATCTCAAGTCACCCCTCTGGCACACCAACCACTTCACATACAATATTGTAAAACATAAGAAGTTTTAAAAACGTGTCATACAGGGACACAAACTAGATAATAGAAAACAGGAGCTGGGGAATCCATCCATTCCAGCATTATATACAAATGATGTCATAATACTTAATTACGCCAAGTACCCAATTCACAGCTGGACTGAAAACCTCTTGATTATTGTGGGTAATAAAATAATCTATATTGTGACGACTATTTTTATTGCTCTTTATTTTATCCCCTAAGGCACTTTTTCCCCATTTATCTGATCTTTGAAATAAATTTCTGATGAAGGAAGGTATTTTCTTAAGGGAAATGTGGAAGTAAACCGGTTGAATGGGAAATTGTTTTTTAGAGATCTTCCCATCTTTGCTCCCTCTGACCTCTGCACTAAACTCAACCCAGGTCCCTGGCCTCTACTAAACACAATGAAGCTAAAATAACAAAAAGTATAAGGACCTCCCTTCATTCTGAGGTGAATGCGAAGAGATGAGATACTGAGGCTGATGACTCCTTTCAGTAGGTTTTCTAATTTCCCCAGCCTGAAACCAGTGCTCCCAAATGAAGGCAGTTATGAAAATAACTCCACTCTGCAGGTGTGCCCTTTGAAAGCTAACAGCATATTTCTTTTGACAGGCAAATTATGTTAAATAATTCTTGAACTCTGTGGTCCTGATCAAGAAAGACATTTAACTTCATACATTTCATTTTGGGGTACTCTTATTTCTTTTTAAGGTGTTAACCAATTGATTGCCTTTGTAACCAGTCTATATATTGCACTGAACAATACATTCATGTATATTAAGTTTTCTTTAGTTTTGAAAAAAGTGTTTGCATGTAAGAGAGCCATTGCAGGGTTTTGTCAAATTTTGGACAGAATTGCTAACGTTGATTTATCTTCTCTGAAATTACACAATACCTTCTTGAATTAAAAGGCAACTTTCTATTCCATAGATAAAGTTTACCTGAATGAAATGGTAACTGTGTATTCCGTAGATAAACCTTACACCCTCCCCATACTTTCATGCATGCATCTCTTCTTCCAGAGATATCTAGAGAAACATGATTCAAACCACACTTGACCATTTTGATACGATTATCTGATCAATAGCTAGATCGTGAACTTAATTTATTGACTTATACCTGTTATTAGCCTAAAGTGCTACAGTTTATACATAACTGCTAACATTTATACCTAAGCTCTATCTATATCTACGTTTATATCTATTTCTATAGTCGTAGTTTTCAAAACACTTCCATCTAATTGCCCTATTTATCCTGACAATTTGAAAGACAGTGCATTATTTTGTACTTAAATTTGCAGTTTTTGTATACTTAAATAGAGCATAACATTTTTTCATATTGTCACATTTTTGATATTTGGGTCATTCACTAATTTTAATCAATATTTAACAGAGTTGTGACAAGAGAAAGGAATGTAGGAACAGATTATAAATAAAAACATAGTATTTTAAATGTGTTAACTTAATTCAACACAAAGTAACCAAATGCACTTTACTATAACAGACTTTAGATTTTCTGTATACTTCCACCTTATGAAATGTTTTTAATAAACCCATTTGTTTGTTTACAGCTCCCTTATCTTCAAGGTCAAAGTGTCAGTCTTAACCCAGCAGAGGAAAAATAAATCCAAGCCTCTGGATCATTTGAGAATCCTGATTTGTCTGGGGATACACTTGATAAGTTGTACTTAGTTGCTGAATATGAAAATAAATGTAACAATAAAACAAATAAATAAAAATCAGCTTACAGTTTGGTTAAACAAGACATTGTATGCCATTAATTTATGAATAACTTGGCTAAATTATGGTGATTCATTAAATACATCCAAACAACTACACATTGGTCCCGTAGTTTGATCTAAGAGGAAAGCTGAAATAATATTTTGATTAGTGTATTGATATATTTTTCTATATCCTGCTACTATAACATTGGGTTTAGGTGATTTCCTATAAAAGAGTATAAGTAAGGCTTTTTATAGCAATGCTATTCTGACACAATTAATACAATGATGACTTCAAGGAACCAGGCTTCTAACTGCACTGAAGACAATAGTAACTACGGCAGCAACGGAGCAGGCCTTGCATTGCTCTTCTCACGTCACTCAGCCTGTTAATTAACATGTCTCTCCCGCGAAGAAATGTCAGTGTTAGAAATGTCACCTTTTCGATGTTCCTTTTCTAAGGTACTACATGCACTGTAACACTGCTATTCTTTGGTTACACATCTCTTCCCCACTATAATTGTCCTCCCACCACTCTAATTTACTTAGTTAATATAATCGCTCCACACTCGTTTCAGTGACATTGAGTTTTCCTAAATTTTCTCAGTTTCTCTAGGGAACGAATAAAGTGCTCTGTACTCAAGTAGAATATCTGATCCCTGGAAATAATCAGCACACATACTTAACCAACCATTCGCACACACAAGTTCCAAAGAAAGCGAACAAATTTGATTTATGACACACAACATAACAATGAATTCAAAGCAAAGGAGAAATACTGGCCAAGGCTTGAGGAAGGAATTCATGGCACTGACCTGGAATAAGCTGGGATGGGAGCAGCTGATTTCTTGACAAGCTGAGGAGTGATGTTATGACCAAAAAAGGAACATGTTTCCATTTCATCTTTGTCCCTTCCTTGCATTACACCCAGCCAGTGGCACAGATATGTTTTATCTGGGGGGAAAAACAGAAATTTATTTTCTTAATGGTTAGTGAAGTTGAGATAAAGAAAATAGTAAGTTTTTTTGTGAAAAATTATAGTTTAAATGCATTTAAATGTCATTTTTCAAAATGATGAGAGATAAATGTTTAAAATGAATACAACTTGCACAGAATATAGTATATACATTTTAAATAAATGCAGCATTTATTAATTTTGAAAACAAATTTTCACTCAGATATAACAAGCTATTCCATAGTTTTCTCTATCCTTTAGGGTAGGGGTGGGGAAACTTTTTTCTGCCAAGGGCCATCTGGGCATTTATAACATCATTCAAGGGCCATATAAAATTATCAACTTAAAAATTAGCTGTGAATACAGCTCCTAGATTCATTGAATTTCGAGTCTCGCCTGCGGTTGCCTTGACAGGGCCAGACCAAAGGATTTCGAGGGCCATATGTTCCCCATGCTTGTTTTAGGGGATATCAGGTAAGTGTTTTTGATTTCCCACCAATTTAGTTGGAACTTGCTCATGAGGTCTAGGAAACTCTATGGTTAGTCATTCGCTAAACAAATATTTACAGATGGCTTTTCATGAACCAGTTGGTGTGCAACTTTGAGGTACAGCAGAAGACCAAAATATATATTTTCTCTTCATTCAGCCACATAAACAATTTGAGGCCACTTTATTTATATCAATTTATAAACAAATTAAAAAAAACTTTTGTAGATTTTCTGTCCTGAAAAGGCATTTTGTATCAATCACGTAGGGCCCAAGGAAGCATAAGAGAGTGCCTTGTAGACAACAGCGCTTCCATTTGGGGGCCTCAGTCAGGGTGGGGAGCAACAAAGGGCAGATGGGAGACTGCTCAGTGCTGCCTGGGAGGGCTGCCAACATGCTGAGGAAACAGCATTTGAGATACAAGATAATACTTGATCAGAGAAGAAAATACTCTTCCTAATGAAAAATCAATTAACCAAATATTCAAAATTTTATATATGTACATAGATAGATGATAGATGATGATAGATGATAAATGATAGATGATAGATAGATGATAGATAGATAGATAGATGATAAAGAGATAGATGACAGATAGATAGATGATAGATAGATATAGATGATAGATAGATTAGATAGATAGATGATATAGATAGATAGATGATAGATAGATAGATAGATAGATAGATAGATAGATAGATAGATAGATAGATAGATATAGATAGATGATAGATAGATTAGATAGATAGATAGATAGATATAGATAGATAGATGATAGATGATATAGATAGATGATAGACAGATAGATGATAGATGATAGATAGATGATAGATGATAGATAGATAGATAGATAGATAGATAGATAGATAGATAGATGATAGATAGATAGATAGATAGATAGATGATAGATAGATAGATAGATAGATAGATAGATAGATAGATAGATGATAGATATAGATGATAGATAGATAGATGATATAGATAGATAGATAGATGATAGATAGATTAGATAGATAGATATAGATAGATGACAGATGATAGATATAGATAGATAGATGATAGATAGATATAGATAGATAGATAGATATAGATAGATAGATAGATAGATAGATATAGATGATGATAGATGATAGATAGATGATGATAGATAGATAGATAGATAGATGATAGATAGATAGATGATAGATAGATAGATGATAGATAGATAGATATAGATGATAGATAGATATAGATAGATAGATGATAGATAGATAGATATAGATAGGTGATAGATAGAGATAGATGATAGATAGATAGATATAGATGATAGATGATAGATAGATAGATAGATAGATAGATAGATAGATAGATAGATGATAGATAGATGATAGATAGATGATAGATAGATGATAGATAGAGATGATAGATGATAGATAGATGATAGATAGATAGATAGATAGATAGATAGATAGATAGATAGATAGATAGATAGAGATAGATAGATAGATAGATAGATAGATAGATAGATAGATGATAGATAGAGATAGATAGATGATAGATAGATATATGATAGATATATGTGCAGTTTGTTTTTGGTTCTTAGACTTTTCCAAGATATAATATGATTGAAAAGATAAAAACAGGTACTAAGGAGCCACCGTGGAGTTTACTGATAGATGCTAATATCGTCCAGATTACTTCCAAGATGACTCTGGTGGGAATGTGAAGTCTAGAGCAATTATAGGACACCCGGCACAGAGGCCATAATAGTAGCACGGGAAAGTATAATGGATGCTCATGAAGGACACTGGCAGGTGAAAGCGGACAAATGGCTGGTGCTGGGGAGGGAGTCAGATAGGTGACATTATATACGGTAATACTTCGCAGGGACTTGGCAAATGATTGACTTTGGGAGGTGGGAAGGGGAAATACATTTATTCATTAGTCTAAAATACATAAATAAATGTAGCAGGATATAAAATGCGATGTGTCCTGAAGAAAAACAAAATTCTACCGCACATTTCTGTGATGCCTGGAATGCTAGATGGGAAACTGGTGGCCTACTCCATTCTGTCGTTTGATCTACACCTGCCTAGTACCAATTTGTCTATTTGAGCGCAGTTCTTACTTTCTTATCACTGTGGAGTTAATTGCTAAGCTTTCCTTTAGCAGAGCTGCATACTCCTCCTGCCAGACAGCTACAATCATCTGACCTCATTTAAGACCCTTGAGGATTATTTCTTCTTTCTTAGGAATAAGAGGGCCTCCCAAGAAATATTCTCAGTTACTATAAGCTCATATTTGTTGTCTACCATTCTTGTTCCAGGCTAATGTCCTTATAACTTTCCTTAGCCTAATATGTGAGTCATAAAACACACTATCTTTCGTGCATTATCTGTTTTATGTGTCAAATGAGAGTAGACAGCAGATTGGATTTCAGATAAGTGCAAAACTAAATTTAGAGTCCTATTCTTCACCCAGCCAGGCTTGGCTCGGAGACTGAACGCCGACCTAGGATCTCAGAGGTCACGGCTCGATTCTCACTCAGGACACATGCCCGGGTTGGGGGCTCGATCCCCAGTCAGGGGGCATGCAGGAGGCAGCCGATCAGAGACTCTCTCATCATTGATGTTTCTATGTCTCTCTCTCTCTCTTCCTCTCTCTGAAATCAATAAAGATATATTTAAAAAAAAAAGAGTTCTACTCTACATACTACTCAGTTGTTAGTTTGTCCAGAGGCTCCTTTTCAGGGTTATCCACTGAGCGTTTTGGTTTATAGCCACATTTCTCAGTGCTGTACAGATTATAAGAGAAAATGTATAGATGTACTGCATCATAGTAATTTCTGCTTGACTGGGTTTAGATATAATAGTAATAGTGGCCCTCTCTTGGATTCTGCTTGCCTATGGATTTTTGCATATTTCTCTTCACTCTAATATTGGATTATTATAATATTGGATTATTACTAGCACAATAGTGAGCACTAGACATCAGAGTCACTGTTTTGGAATAAACCTTAGACCTCTAATTAGGGCTAAAGAGATTAAAACACTTTATTTTGTATAAACACACTTGTCTTATAATTTGTTAATAATACATTCGGTTCCTCATATTGTTAGAGACACTTTCCTCATAATTGGAAGCAAATGTTTAAATTATCATAGACCCCAAATTATTAATATCCTATATTTAAAGTGTCATTATTTAAAGTGTCATTATTTACTTTCTGACTTCATTTATATACATGAATTTTGTAAAGAAAAAAAGGAAAGAAAAGAAACTAAGAATAAAAGACTCTTGAAAATATGTTTGAAGTCAATACTGGTTATAAACACATAAAGAGGAAGTACAGGGTGAAGACCAGATACGGGCAAACCTGGGTGATTGGATGGAAAGCTAATCTGCAGTAGCAGCAGTAAGAACATTAGCAAGACTCTCAGTGGCTTGTCACCTAATTTCTTGAAGATCCTGGATGTGCAGACACAGCCACATTACTATTGACACATCAGTTTTCTTTGAATGAATCATGGACCCAGTAAGCCTCCATTCATTTCACAAGAGACTAATTCTCATCACATTTTCGGGAAACACAACATTTGAAAAACAATGTGGAAGCTCAGGGCAAGATGAAAAACCTCAGGCTTTAAGGAATGAGATAGCTTGAGACTCATTCTTACTCAAAATTATACTGAAATAGCTTATCAATTCAGGTCCAAGACTCAGAAGCTATTTTCTTATGTATTTAGTTCACCTAACATAGTCCACTTATTAGTCCCATGTAGACAGCTGTGTTACTGATACCGTTGGAATAACTTGGTTATTGGTTACCAGGAAAGGAGTGCAGGGAAGGCCAGGTAAGACAGGCATGCCATCTGTGCCAGGAAGCTGCAGTTTAGCATTCTCCCGGTCTGTTCCCCGCAGATTCATGGGGGAAGGGACTGGACAACGGACACATGCCCAGTGAGGTCTGGATGACATGGGAAAGTCACTCATACCTGGGAACAAGGCATTGGCTAGAACAGGAGCGCCAGAACAGGGCATTTGCAAGGGTGCAAAATCTATGTTACATAAACTCCTGAACAAAAGGAATTCTCTCCCTTGGCCGGCTTGCTCTCCTGGGACCCTTGTTGCAGGGGAAGCGGCTCCCTGCATTCACACGCATGGCCCACAGACATGTGGACCCCACGCATAATGGTCTGATGGACTATGACTAGCCTGACGCTACATCAGGCCCAGCTCCACCATGGAACGGAAACTGAGGACACTGGCTTTGCTTCTAGCTCTGCGGAAGCCCCAGCTGCACATTTTCCAGGACTGGTTTAAGAGAAATGGGATTGTGGAAACTGAGGGATATAATTTCAAGCAAATAAAAATCACTCATTTTCCTGTGTGAGTCTTAGAAAGTTCTTTTTCTCAAGATATCGTAAGAACCCCACTCTCACTAGCAATGGGGGAATTATTTCACCTGTGCAGTTCTCTGATAACATTACCATGAATTAAGAATCAGAGAGAAAGTAAAGTAATGCGAGACATACATCCTTTTATAATTCTTACTCTTGCCAGCAGACTAAATATTCATGTTAACTCAAAATTCACCTGTTGAAACCAAATCCCCATTGTTATGGTATTAGAATGTGGGACTTTGGGGAGGCGATTAGGTCATGAATGAGATTAGTGCTCTTATGAAAGACACCCCAGAGAATCGGAGAGAGAAGAGAAAATAGCTGTCTATGAGCCAGGAAGTGGGCTCTCACCAGATACCAAGTCTGCCAGCTTCTTGATCTTGAACATCTTGGCCTCCAGAACTATGAGAAATATATGTCTGTTGTTTGCAAGCCACATAGTCTATGGTACTTTGTTATAGCAGCCCAGCAGCCCAAACAGACTAAGACAGCAAGCATTTTGTCATCTAAACCTAATGTTAATGGTATGAATCTGCTATCCTCCCCAGGCTTGCAAAATTTCGAACTTCTGATTGTTTTGTACATTTCACTGAATAGACTGTTGAAAGGCACAGTGATGGAGTTTATTTTTAATAATTTTAAAAGGAAAACATTAACGTAAATAACACCAATTTGTAGTGAAAATGAACCTCACTAATCCCATTGTGTGAAATAAAGACATGACTATATTACAAATTTAAGAGAATCATCACGAAGAAAGGACAAACTATTTTATTGCTACAAAATGAGAATCTGAAGCATTAGACGGTTCTTAAAACAGTGCACATGGGGTATTCAAAATACTGATTGACATCTTCAAATAAAGCACTCTGAGCAGCCTGAAGAGAGTCAAAGTAATGATCATTAAAGTTCTACTTAATGCTTGGTGTCCATTTAACATGTTGAACTTGGTGTTTCATCAGTGGTTTAAGCTACGCTGGCATGAATTTCGAATTAGATACTTTCATATAGTGCATTTCAAGAATTCATATATGCATTTCAAGATTAATCCCTAAAATCAATAAAGACGGTAAGATGATTGTCAACCACTGACTAGACCATGTTATCAAAATGATGGAACCGCACTTATGTACAAAAATAAACACAGCGTTCTATCCACAGGGCATGAGGAAGATGCGCAGCAGTTTCTCTACCGCAGCTCCCATAATCATTAAGGAATCAATGGCAGATTAAACTGCTCTCATCCTTAGGGGGAGAGGGAGGAAAAAGCACAACAGTACATGCAGAGAGTTTCAAATCAATTTTTCACCCCAAGCACAGTGAGGTTCATTAGTATTGCCGATATAAAGGCAAAGGTAAAGACGTCAAAATGGAGATTTTATCTTCCTTTCACTTTAATTATAGGATTGCCTCAGGCAACCTAGTTTTCAGACTTGTTAAAAATGAAAGAGTGTATTCATATATTAGTGGAGTTGTATTAAAAATAAACTAAAAAAGAAAATGTAGTGTAAAAAAGTTCTACATGTAAAGATATAGAATATAAAGGTTTATCATAAAGAAAAAACTACCAGGCTTTTTTCTTTTTTTCCTTTTTTTTATATTTTAGCTAACATGAATACTGTCTACATCATGCGCTCTTTTCAAAATGAATGTTCAAATTCACAAAGATGATTTCTTAAAAGTATACTCGTGCACATAGACAAAAAGAAAGCAATTTTCAAACAAAAGCAATTTTTAGAATGCAGTGCTCACAATAGCACAGCCAGATGAATTCTGTACCCACTTGACCTTCAATCATATTTTTCATTTCATCTTTCTGATGAAAATTAGTGGGACACGTTGTTTGGTCATCCTGGCCGAATGTGAATCCAGTTGCAGACGCATTTTTCTGGAAAATGCTATCTTCAAGTAGGGTAAGATAGAAATAAACATCCATAGCCCCACTATTCTAAAAATAATTATTGCTTTGATAAGTTACATTTATCTTAGCGCTGATAACAAAAATAGAGGAAACTGGGCATTGGATGAGTCAAAAAAAAGTTACATATGAAGCTGGTCTGGCTTGACACATGTTTAGAGGGAGAAATGTAGAGTGGAAGACAGGCGAGAGGGAGAAAGCACAATTAAAGAAAACAGGAGAAACTGAACAGACGATTTAGCAAACATGTTCTGCTGGCAACTCCCAGAATTAACCACAAACCAATTGCACAGCAAGTGAAGTTAGTTATCTGCTGAACACCCTCAGCTTTCAGAGTGCTGCTGTGATCATGTCCTTCTCTGCTTAATCTAATTGAAAAGGAATGTCTGGTGACTTTTCACTTTGGAAAACAAGACTTCAATTAAAGCCAGCCACGCTGCAAGTTAAAGGTGAAAATCCAAGCTGTGCTACTTTTAAGCTTCAATACATGCAAATATCTGATGAGGTAAAACAAACAAACAAACAAAAAAGCAAATTTAATGGAATATGGTGTTGCTATTATTTTCTCTATAAACAAAACAAAGATATACAAAAAACATGTTAAAATGGTCATGCTCATGTGTCTACACCTCATTCATTTAATAATATTTCTTTGAGAACCTATTAGGTACCATCCTAAGATTCAAAAATTAATAGGATACATTCCCTGCCCAGGAAGAGCTTGAAATTTGGCAGAAGGAAGCAGATCCAGATGAATTAAATATAGTTGGTACTTTCCATAACAGAGCTAAACAGAATGCTGTTCTAGGAGATCACAGAGAGAAAAAGCAGCCAGGCTCCTGGCTGATTGGAAACATTCATCACAGAGGCAAACAGCTTAGGTAGATCTTGAAGGAAGAGCAGTTGTTGATCAAGACAAGAGTTCAGGACTGGAGAGGAGGGGCATTCTCTGTGAAAGTACCATCTGAGCAAAGGCAAGGAGGAAAGAGCCTGTCTGTTTCAAGAACAAGCACTGGTTTTGTCTGGATGAGATTTCAGGAGACACATATGTGACTGGAGAGGAAGCTAACAAATTAGAAGGCCAAAATGTAAAGGGCTCTGTGCGCAGAAAAGATGCTTAAGCAGAAGAATGAATTGAACAAACGTGGTTTCTAGGATAAAAACTCTGTGAGTCACAGACATGAAGTGAGAAAGTCTGTGTTGCATGAAATGGCACAGGTCACTGCTGTAATATTCTCTAATTCTAGTGCCATGTCTGCATGCAGTAAATACTGGATATTTGTTGAATTAATGAATTGGATGAATGGGCACACTAACATGAACATAGTGATATGCATCTGAACTAATATACTTGCAGAGGAAACTGGAAATACAACCACAAAAGCTTTAATATTCATGAAGTACACCTGTCTATGAAGATTGCCATTACATTGGGCAAAAGATCATGGTAGTTAAAGACAGAGAACACTTATAGGAACATTATACTTACCAATATTACACAGAACAAAATGTACTCGGTTTTCATTGTTATTTGCTCTTATTTTCTATACAAATTAATTTCAAACACACTGCCTTGATGAATATGGAAACCTAAAATTGGTTCAATTCTTTTGGGAGATGAGTCATGGCATAATTTTTAAATGAATGTGACATTTAAATTAAAATCTATTACTTCTGGTTTGATTTATTTTAGTGCCTAAATAACTATGTTTTTTTACAGCTATTCATATTAAAGCTCTATATTAATCTCCAAGCTGTGAGTAGATTGCACATTAATACTTAAATGAGCTGCAAATTTTTATATTGCTTAAGAGCAAATAGCTCTAGAAATATAATTATCCAAAATGCACATATAGCCTAGTCAATTGCCTCAGCAGCTGCCTTCATTTGTGTTGAGTTAGTTTAGGAAGATACAGGTTGCAGAGTGTGGACCGAGGGAGAAAGCATTAAATTTCAGACAATTAGTAATGCTGTAGTAAGGTAGACATTAATGAAGTAACAGAAAAGCATGTCTAAAGTACTTTTAATATGTCAACATACACAAAGACATCAAAAAGATTCATGCACAAAGGCTTTTAATGAAAGATGGGGGGAAATTCTGTGACTGGGAATTGTGTGGAATGCATTCTAGAAAGCACGGGGTTTGAAAGGATTTAGCTTTAAACCACTCAGTCTTCCTTTGAATGTCCTCAGCAGGACCAGAAATGGAGGATTCAATTTTCAAAGATAATTGTTTCAGATAACTGTCTCATGCCTTTTCAGGAAGAATCTGATAAACACCTAATTACTAACCAAATGACTTTAGAGCTACATAGCTGGGCGGATGTGAAGGCTACCTAGAAAGACCGGGCCACTCAATGTAGCAGGAGGGAAATGCAGTTGGATTATAAATTAATTCATTTATCTGGCTAATAAAATCTTGCCAACTATCCCAAAGAAACAACTTATCATTTTAAAAAAGAGAAGAAATTTCAACATATAACCAATTATAGCCACGAAAATAACTTCTTACCACAACCTATTGAAAATAAAACACCTTTCTGAAAATAAAAATACATTTAGTTGGAATTTTAGGGAACTGATTTTCCTTGGGCAAGCTTTGTGCAGCTATACTGATGCTATCTATTAGAGTAGGAAAAGGAAAATCTTAATCATTTGGATGTTAGAATTTGGTTCAACTCTTTAAATATAATTAGCCATTAAGGCATGACAATTCATCTTCAAGTGTATTGCACGCACACTCAGCTGGACTCTCAACTACTTCTGAGTAGAATTCCCTCAGATTCCTGGCCTTTGTTTACTATTTCATGTTGTCATGTAAGGCCTAAAATTAAGGCCCAATATTCTGTGCTGCCTTGACATCTGGTGAAACTGGGATAGCCTTAAGCGGCCTCCAGTTTTCTTGCCACTCCCCTCCTGTGGATGTATCCTCCATCCACACAACCTTCCTTATCAAGGGGACCAGGCACAGTTCCTGCTTATCTCTGAGTATCAGGCTTCATTACCTAGCCAGCCCGTGGAGTTATTCAAACCAGGGCATCACACCCTCCCAGGGGAACCAGGACACCTCACCCTCTTCACACTACAAAGCCCGCCTCCCCCTTTTTCTGGTCCTTCACTCTGTTTCCGATTGCAACCTCCATGCGAGCCTGCATTGCACGGGGTGTCCCCTTCCCTGAGGCTGGGAGTAGATGTGAGTAATGAATTCTGATGATCTTGTCTGCCCAGTGTCGGATGTCCTGTGTTCCACCTCCATGACGCTATGGTGAGAGTCCCTCCCTCACCAACAGGGTGAATATGGGGTGACTAAAACATCATAGGGCCACTCACATTGGTCTAAATCAGAGACCTTCCCTTTCTTTAAATAAATATGCCATTTGAATGGTATAGCTCCAGGGCGACTGCCACATTGTGGACATCTGGAGGGGCAAATAAAATGATTGGAGGCTCTGAGCAAATTCTTTCCTAAGTCAATGAATATACTGACATATATTGAACACTTTCCTTAATACCCTCAGATAATTCCTATTGGCCCAGTGCAGTGATTTTCAACCTTTTTCATCTCGTGGCACAGATAAACTAATTACTAAAATTCTGTGGCACATCAAAAATATATTATATTTTTTGCCTAACACTAAATAGGTATAATTTTGATTGATTTACAAAAAATAATAATAATAGTAATTACCTACCCTTTTTGCTGCAAAATGACTTTTTAAAAAATCAACCAAGTGCTTATACTTGTATATAAAGATTTCTGGTACCAAGAATTAGCCAGTCAGACGCAACCTTATTATGCAAAGTGACCAATAAGATGCAATCTTATTATCTGACATATACTTTTGGGCCAAGACAGGGAGGACATTCCCACTGGGCAGCTATTGCTGTGTTGGCTGTTGTCATTTTTTAATTTTGTTTGACCGTATAAGGGAAAAGAGGTCAGTGCCCCTGGCTAAACAGTCAGGCATTGCATGTTTTAAAAACCCTTGAGTCTCACCGGTTGGAAATCACTGACCTAGTGGCAACTGGTATAAAATGATACAGGATGAAGGAAAAGGGCAACATTCAACACAAACCCAAACCAACACGTGATCCGCAGAGCCCACTGCGTTTCAGCGAGTTACGCACCACAGGTTTTCTCATGGAAAAGTTGTTTTAAAAACCATTTTCATCTACAAGATAAGAGGATGACTATTTGGCAGAGACAACTTTATTTTATTGTCATTGCTTACATTTTGCACTTTATTTGCAATATTATTATTTTTGTTTTTTCTCCTCAAGGTACCCTTATTATTATTTTTTAAAAATATGTCTTTATTGATTTCAGAGAGAGAAAGGGAGAGGGGGAGAGAGAGAGAGAAACATCAATGATGAGAGTCATTGATCTGCTGCCTTCTGCACAACCCCTACTGGGGATTGAGCCCAAAACCCAGACCTATGCCCTGACCGGGAATCGAACCCCAATCTCCTGGATCCTAGGTTGATGCTTAACCGCTGAGCCATGCCTGGCTGGGCAGGCACCCTTATTTTTAAGGCCAGTTTGAGATCAGAGGCAGAGGATAAATAAAAATAAATAAATAAATAAATAAATAAATAAATAAATAAATAAATAAATAAAAACTATAAGAAGTAGATGGGCCTGGCCAGCATAGCTCAGCGGTTGAGCGCTGACCTATGATCCAAGAGATTGCAGTTCGATTCCTGATCAGGGCACATGCCCAGGTTGCAGACTTAATCCCCAGTGGGGGTATGCAAGAGGCAGCTGATCAATGACTCTCTCATCACTGATGTTTCTCTCTCTCTCTGTCTCTCTACCTCTCCCTTCCTCTCTCTGAAATCAATAAAGATATTGATTTAAAAAAATAGGTGGAAATTATCTGTTACATTATTTTTTTCTGTTAAAATTGGTATATGATGATTCTTTAAAATTATTGAATGCCTGCACATATATACACTTAAATTAAAGCACTTAAAGATTATTCAGCTTTTAGAAATAGTGAAATATTACAAGGCATTCAAAGGTAAAATAGTGAATTTTAGCAATTATAAGATCATAGGAATAATAGATATTTAGTTATTATTCTATGTTAGCCACTTTTAAGTCAAGGAAATTATTTGAGCTTCATGGGGAGAAAAAATTTTATTTTTATTGCAAAGTAAATACACATTTAAATATAATTTGCAAAATTAAATTTCAAATTTGTGATTCTTTTTTGTTAATTAGATCAAAGATTAAAATTATGCTGCGAGTGATCTCCCATTCCTCATGACTACTAGATAGAAGTCAAAACTTTCTATATACTTTTGTAGGGTAAAATATCAGAAGGAAATACAACTAACTGTCCTTCATTATGGATTGCTAATAACTTCAGCAGAACACCAACAGTTAGTACCACTAGTAGAAAAAGTCAAAGAAAAACACTGTATAGAAGCACAGGAGATCAAATGAAAAGGGTGTTTGGGGATGTATATATAGAAAACATTAAGTAGAAAGGACTTTAAGAAACATCTCAATAGACTCAGCGCATATTTGGCAATAGCACCAGTCTGCCTTGCGTTACTGCATGGATTCATAAACTGTTTTCCCTACTGACATCATGTGCATGTAGTGGATATTAAATAAAATTATGTAAAAAAAAAATGAACAAATATTGTCACATCAAAGAAAGAAGCAACAAGTCCACTGAGCAGAGTGACCAGAAGTGAGGACACTGTGACAATGGTGAGAGATGGACTGACCAGTGCACTGAGAGACAATCTGTCCCTATGGTCGGTTTTCCTCTCAGCTGAACTGTGAAAAAGGCAGACATGGCTCTTCACCTAAAATTTATGTGTCAGACACCAACACTCAGGAACATCACTACTTCACACTCAGCAACTATTTCAGAGGTTCAGTATTTAACCTGGAGATTTCCTCTGTATTTTCTTAATGGACTATTAAGGATAAGCTACTATTATCAGATTATTATCTAAAATCCTAAACAAACTTAAAACTTCGGGCCCCCACATTCATCCTTGATCTAAACCACAGTCTTTTCTAAGGTTTAGCTCCCTCGTGTGTTCTCATTTGTGAAATATTCTTTTTTGAGCAAAGAATCTGTCATTTTTTTGCATGAATTGACCATGAATACCTCTCTCTTAGTGTCAGTATTCCCACCATCTGTGAAACCCACCTGGTCTGATTAATGGACTTCTTAACCTGTGATGCTATCATACTGCAGCTGATGTGTCAGCCCTTGACCCCTTGCATAGCCTTTGTCACCTCCTATCCACCTGGGAGTATTAGTAGACCAATGGTCACCTTTGATATTCTGCCTGCCAGATTTCTATCTTTTGGACCACTTAGGGCTCCTATTGTTATTCATATCGGTATCATTGTATGTTTTAAGAGAAAAATATTTGCAATTCAACCATTTTAAGGTAAAATATGATTGATGAAGGATAAAAAAGGCAATGTGTTTCTAAAATATATTGAATTTTTGAAACAAGATACTATTTTACTAGTTGTACTTTATTTCAGGATCATCAATAAAAGATATGTCAAGAATTTTTATATAAAAGTCACCACTATTGGTACTCAGAATCCTATGATTGTTCTTATTTTGATTCTAGATAGCAATTTCCTTAACATATAATTTAGGATATTGCATAATTAATCTGTATTACTTTTCTATTTTTCATTAACTGTCATAACAAAACAAACAGTAGAGCCTGAAAATTACCTTACCTGTTAAGAACATTAAAAACTGGTGTGATTTTATTCTATGAAAACAAAGATTTGCTATTGACATTGCTAAGGTTAATATATATTAAATTTCTTTTTTTAAAAAAAATTTTTTTATTGATTTCAGAGAGAGGAAAGAAGGAGAGAGGGAGAGAGAGAAAGAAAGAGAGAGAGAGAGAGAAACATCAATGATGAGAGAGTCACTGAGGATCGAGCCCCCAACCCGGGCCTGTGCCCTGACCAGGAATCCAACCCCGATCCCCTGGATGCTGAGCCTCGCCCGGCCGGGCTATGTTAAATTTCTTAACACAACTTTTTTCTTTATGAGTAAATTATAGAAAGTATATCTTTTCATAATACTATTATTAAGTATTACAGTGACCTGACAATTTACATTTAACAAATCTATTGCTCTCACAGGTTTTAAGTTACCCTTTGAATATCAATGTTTTCTTCGTAAGATGGGATGTTAAATGTAAGTTAAAAATATCAGAGGAAGAATATGATATATTAAAGGATATAATAGCATATTTTTAAAACATATTGGCCTTAAATGATTGTCTGCTCAGTGGAGAACAAATCCCAAAGTATTATTTTTTTACTCATTTTATTATAAAATTATCTTCTTTGAAAATGTGATATATGTGTGTTCGGACATAGTTTTTTTTGGGGGGGTTCAGCTGCATCCATTCTTATTATCCCCTCATGCTTCTTGAATCGTTTATTGATGAAACAGAATTTAGATAAACATGGCACTTTAAGAGGCTGTAAAACTGGAAACTATTTGAACAGCTTTTAATTTCTAAAATAAATTCTTCCTCACTCAGGCTTCCTTTTCAAATGCACACTCACATGCACTGCTCTCCCAGGAGGGGCACCATCTAATTGAACATGATGGTTTACAGCCCTCAGACATGCTTGTCATACCCAGAATGGTGAATATTTACAGTCATTATAGACATGGCTGGGTAATAAAAGTCTCAGCGGATTTAAAACTAAACAGAGTCTTGAAACTAAATCACATTTATGCTGCATGTATGTAGTACTATATTGATCAATTAGTCTAATTTCACCAAATAGCTATATGAGTTGTATTCTTTATAAAATTTAAAAATAAACATACATGTTGTCAAGTATGGACTGTTCTCATTTGGAAACGTGGGTTACTTTTCCTTGTTGAAATTATGATTAGATTTACTGTGTGGTCCACAAAAGCCTCTTTAACCCAAAGTGTGGCTGTGATAGTTATGAGCCCTTTATCTCTCTTTGCTATTAAGTTTATTTAAATTCCTGCATTGCTTACGGCACTGAAATTTTCTGGGCCTGAATCACTTTCATTTTAAGCTTTATCTCTTTCAAGATGTGATCGTTTTGAGTTTGGTACTACATCTCTGATATTCCAAAAAAGAGCTCACCGGGAGAGGTGGAAGTGTTGCTATGGGTACAAGAGAAGACCTATTCCAGCAGTTAGTGGCATGGAAAGGAAAGGCAAGGAAAGGCAAGGCAAGAATGTATTGGCAGAGGCTGTTTATATGAACATTGAAACAGCAATTCTTAAAATAATCTTTAACCTAAATAAAGTTTATTGGATTTTTTTTCTCTTTAATTAACCAGCTTCTTAACTAAATAAAATAACTTTGCCTGCTTATTGGCATCATATAAATAGAACCACAGTAAAATTAAAGTGGACAAAGGAGCAATTTTTTTATGATCCCATTATCATGCTCAAATAGAATTATTTTGCCACTAACATTGGTTGGCTTATTACAGGGTCTTTAGCACTTGAAAGATTGGTCAACATTTTCTAGATACAAAAGTCCCAGAGAAGGAGTTTGTGGGCCTTGCTTTGGTCAGGTAAACAGCTCTTAAATTAATGTTCAATCTGATGTCACTGAAGTGTGGTGTTTGTGAGAACCTCACACTTCCCACATGGATAGAATACTCAAGGACACAATTTCTGGAGGAAAGAGATGGTGGGTGTAGAGGGACTGTAGAGCGACTGAGCTGAACAGACAAAACTGGTTCTACTTTTATTTCTTGCAGTTTTATTTTTAAACCTGTGCTGATTATATTTACTTCTTTATTTCTGATCTTAGGGACACCACAAGCTGTTTTCAACCTTGACTAACACATAGGCATTATTTTTTAAAATTTGTTTTGTTTTTTGTTAATCCTCACTGGAGGATATTTTTTCCATTGACTTTAAGAGAGAGTGGAAGAAAGAGAGGGAGGGAGGGAGAGGTAGAGAGAGAGAAGGAGAGAGAAACATTGATGTGAGAGAGGCACATTGATTGGTTGCCTCCCACACTCACCCTGACTGAGGCTGGGGATCAAACCTGCCACCCAGGTACATGCCCTTGACAGGAATCGAACCTGCAACCCTCCCATGTGTGGGCCAATGCTCTATACAGTGAACCACACCATTTAGGGCTATAGGCATCATTTAAAAGAAAAATCCCATGGTTCTTCGGTGTTAACATAAGTATATTTATTATAATGACATTTAAATATGCACAAAAATATACAAACTCATCATGCTTACAGCTCAAAACATGTAAAACACAATTTAAATGAAACACAAATGTCAGAAACTGATAATATTGAAATTAAAGTCATTTGATTTAAATTAACAAAATGAAATAGATGATGTTATTTTCCTCTAATGAAAATGTAATTTGCGATCTGAGTATGATTGTGAAGATGATGGAGCAATGTTTTTCAGTTTTCGTGGATATAATACCATATCCATTGTGATGGTGGTTCTCTCATGAGCATTACCTTTTATGAATACTGCAGAACTCACTGCTACAGGGTGCTGCATTTTTATTTGGTTTTCACTTCATTCATTATTTCTACATCAAGTCTTTCTCTATTACCTTCACATTGCTGTGTAACTACTGAAATGGTATTATTACTCACTAAGAGGGTCAAAAATTGAAACAGGGAAGTCATTTGTTAGCACACACTTTTAAAACTGGTTTTTAGGACTATGCAGAATATGGTTATATAATTTTAGATAACAATAGGCAAACCCATGCTACTAAGAAACAACTGCATTATGACATAGTACATAATGCATTATAACATAGATTGCATATTCTTATTTTGAGAAACACTGGAATAAAACTACCCACAGAACAGAAATGGAGACAGACTGAAAGACAAGTACATTACTTGATTGAAAGGGTAATTTCAGCTTTAAAGCTATATTTGAAAATGTTATCACCTGTGTTGCCTGATAACTTTACCAAAGTCTAATTCACATTCATAATGCACAGCATTTGTGTTTGGATTAATATTAGATAGGCTGTCTAAAAGGAGGGGAACCGCTCTTTTCTAGAAGGTGACTTGTTTTAAAGATGACTCAGTCATCCTAGATTTCTCTAAACATCACTTTACACATTTTGTTTATTTCACAAAACACGTGAAGAGTAATCGACAAGTTATTTTATAGCATACAGGTACAGTGAAATACCACATCTATTTTCTTCTAGTATTTTAGTTTTATTCTTGCTTGTGAAGTTCATTATTTTTATTATATTATAATTAAATTTCATGATGTGAAACCCTGATACATTGCTGAGCTCCTACAGCTTTTTATACCAAATAGCCTGTATTCTGGTGTGGAATGCAATGAAAGCCCAAGGAAGAAAAACATAAAGGGACAGTGATAACAAACAGGAGACCAGAATGCACCCTTTCTCCAGGCAGCAGTGTGTAACCAACAGCTAACGGATGGTCAATACTGATCTCAACTACTTCCGAATGTTTCCACAACTCCAACGGGGGGGGAAAGCTTCACATTCAGAATCATCGTTCCAATATATGGAAAGAGCATTGGTTTGGGTGGACAAACATGTCTGTGACACCCCAACCTGCTCTGTGATGTTTAATCTTCACAGAGTTTTCTTCTGAATGAGTTTGACAAAAGTGGTTTTCCTTTCTCAAAACAGGAGATTTAATAACACATAAAGGTATAGAAAATGGGAATCAAGATTTTTAAAAGTTTGGAGTTAATTATCTCCAAGTGAGAAGTAAAATGGTTACTCTCCCAGTATAGTTATCAGTGTTGACATCCCTCACTTAATGGGAGGAACAGAACAAAGGCTGTTAGAGATGACGACTGGATCCGAGCCTAGCATAGCAATAGCTTTCCCAGAGACAGGCACTGGAGACTCACTGAGTTCTCTGATGATAGGAGAGTGACTTAAGAATATTTAACTAATGTTAAAAACTATTTAAATAACCATTTGAAGTGAAAGGTGTAATTAAGAGAAAGATAATAGATAGATCTATATGTATAAGAATTCATGAATTAGGAAACACATGAATTTTAAACTATCAGATTGAGTAGCACTTTCTCTAGAAAGAATAGAAAACCAGTCTAGAACACAAATGGTGTCAGATGAACAGCATCCAAGCATCAGTGGAAATAAATATTCTAAAACATGTAAGCTAAGAATAATGAAATGCATGGAAAAAGGGTTTTCCCACCTTCTGCCGCAGTTTCCTATAGTCTTTAAAAAATGGTTTCAATTCTGGCTTATATGACAAATTGGGGATGTGAAAATATAAGAGGTTAAATAAGAAAGTCATAATTATTTTGGTTTTGGAATTTGGATAAAAATAGAAAATCTACAAATTCATTTCTATTCCTAAGGAAAGAAGCATTAAAAATTCTTTGTGTTCTCAAAGAAATTATTTTCTCAGGCCTTATGAGCACTGCTTTATTTTCACTAAAATAGTGAAACGGAAGAATGGAACACGGTAGGGCATCCGGATAGTTTTCATTTGGGTTTTACATACATACGTTGGCAAATTGAAATGAATGTGATGAATGCACTGTAACAAGAGATACATAGATTTGATGACAGATGATCTACTTTTGCAAATTTGAAAACAACTCCAAAAAATACATACTTATTATTGAAAAAGCACGAAACATTAACTTACTCTTTACATTAATCAAAATATTATTTTTACTAAAAAAAATTAAAGATCCTGTAATTTATTATATACATATCATTACTAATAAGGTGATTTGAGAATCATTTATGATAACTAATTAACAAAGAATAACAGATGACTTATGCTCTGATAATTAAGAATATGACATATTTGGGCTTAAAGATTTTTTAATATTAACATCACATATGTAAATAAATAGTAAAATAGTAAATAAAACAACTGGCAAGAGTATAGATTTAAGTTAAACCACATAATTAAGCATAAATGGTCTAAGCCTGTCAATTAAAAGTCAGACATAGTCAGATCAGATGAAAAAAAAGCAAGAACTAATTAGATTATATATCTACAAGAAATACACAATAAATATAATGATAGAAATAGAACAAAAGTAAAAGGTTGGAGAAACCAATGATATGTGAAGTGGCTACATTAACATCAAAGTCAACCTCAAAACACGTAATATTACCAGAGATAAGATCAATGATAAATGGGCCACTTCATTAAAAAGACATAAAAATTCTAAATGTGTACGTACCTAACAACAGAGTTTCAAAATGCATAAAGGAAAATCATTTATGGAATAAAAGGAGAAATAGATAAAACTACAATAATAGTTGGAGCCTCCCCTCTCAATAACACACAGAAAAAGAGCAAATACCATAAAAGACCTGAACAATACTATAAACCAACTTGAACTAATTGGAATTTTTTAAGATGTATTTTTATTGTTGGAAGTATTACAGATGTCTATTCTTTCTCGCCCCCCAACTGACCCCTTCCATTCGCCCTCCGGTCCTCTCCCCAGGCCTTCCCTGAATTATTTGTTTGTCCATGGGCTATGCATATATGCATGTAAATTCATTGGTTAATCTCTTCCCGCCCTGTTGCCTTTCCCTCTGAAATACATCAGTATGTTGCAAGCTTCAATATCTTCTGATCTTTTTCGTCCATCAGTTTCTTTTGTTCATTCAATTCTACATTGAGTGAGACCATGTGATACTTGCTTTTCTCTGACTGGCTTATTTCACTTAGTATAATACTCTCCACATCCCTCCAAGCTGTTCAAAAGGTAAGAGATCATTTTTTATAGCTGCATAGTATTCCATTGTGTAAATGTACCACAATTTTTTAATCCATATATCTACTGATGGGTACTTAGGCTGTTTCCAGATATTAGCTACTGTAAACAATGCTGCAAAGAATATAGGGGTAAAAAGCTTCTGCACAGCAAAATAAATCAGCATCAAAATGAAAAAGGAACCCACCATATGGGAGAATATAATTACAAATTATACACTTCATAAGGGGTTAATTTCCAAAATATATGAAGTACTCATACAACTCAACAAAAGGAAGACAAACAACCCAATTAAAAAATGAGCAAAGGACCTGAACAGACACTTCTCCAAAGAGGACATACACATTGCCAGAGACATATGAAAAAAATTCTCAATGTTGCTAATCTTCAGAGAGATGCAAATTAAAATGACAATGAGGTGTCACCTCACACCTGCCAGAATGGCTCCATCAACAAGTCAATAAACAATAAGTGCTGGCGAGGGTGTGGAGAAAAGGGAACCCTAGTACACTGCTGGTGGGAATGTAGACTGGTACAATTACTCTGGAAAACAGTGTGGAGTTTCCTCACTGAAAATATTAAAAATAGAACTGCCATTTGACCCAGTGATTCCACTTCTAGGAATATATGCCAAGTATCACGAAACACCAATCAGAAAGAATGTATGAACTAATTGGAATTTATAGAGCACTACACAAAACAGCAGAATACATGTTCTTTTCAACTGTATATGGAACCTTTACCCAGACATATTTCATCTGGGCCATAAAATAAAACTCAAACTTAAAAAAAAGAGAAAATCATACAAAGTATGCATCACCTAAACAAAATGAAATTTAAGTAGAAAAAAAATGAAGAGAAAGATGCATGGAAATTCCCAAATTAAGCACTAAATTTATAAATAATATATCAAGAGGAAGCAAAAAGGAAAATAAGATTTTTTAATTGAATGGAAAGGATATACAAAATTCATGGAATACAGATAATTAGTGCTTAGAGTAAAATTTAAAGCATAAAGATAATGAATGGGTTTAGCAATGCCTTAATGATAAAAGGTCAATGTATAAAAATCAGTTGTTTTTACATAGTCTAGTAATAAACAACTGAAAATTGAAATATAATAAACTGTATGTTTTATTAAGCATGAAAGATACATTTAACAAAACATGTGCAGAGTTTATATTCTTTAAAGATTTTTAAATGTTGATGAGAAAAATTAAAGAAAATAACTATAAATGGGTAATTTACACCAATCCCAGGAATCAGAAGACTCAATTTTATTATATTGTCAATTTTCCTCAAATTTATCTGTAATTTCAATGAGATCCTCAGTATAATCACTGCTATTTTTTTAATAGAAGCTGACTGAAAAAATTCACCTTGAAGCTAAAGCTAAGAAACTAGGGGCTCTAAAAAGGTACAACATCACTCTAGCTGGTTTTAAGATTCAAAAATCAAGACAATTTTGTATTAATCTAAAGATAAATATATAGATCAAGGAAACAGTATAGAGAATCCTGAAGTAGACCATGTATATGTAGACTCATAAATATATAGTCAATAAGCAGATGTGCCAGGTAATACAATAGGTAAAAATGGGCAATATTTGCACAAAAATGCATCTTGATGTTTACATTACAAAAAATTTACTTGAAATGGGTCATAGAACTAAACATAAAACCTAAAATATAATAGAATATATTTGTGACCACAGGTTAAGCAAATATTTTGACAAGACACATAAAGCACTAATTACTTAAAAAATAGACTCCTTCAAAATTAAAATCTCTTGATATTCAAAAGACATCAGTAACAACATGAAAATACAAGTTAGGCAGGAAGAGAAAGTATTTTCAAACTAGATTTGTGATAAAGGACTTGGATCCTGGATATAAAAGTAACTCTTCTAACGCAATAGTAAGAAACCAAAGAAAAACCTAACAAAAAGAACAAAAGCACTTTGAATAGACACATTACTGAAGAACAGATCCAGACGGCAAAAAACCCCAAAAACAACTGGTTAAAAAGATAGTTCAGCGCTATGAGTTATAAGATAAATATAGATTAATGTACAATGAGACACCACTACACACACAGGAGTGACTAAATTTGCACTTTAGCAGCCCCAAATGCCATATAGCACTACGTATCAAAAATATGGTCTTATTTCAATGCATACATACATATTTGTTCTTCAGAATTATTGAAATAAAAGCCTAGCTTAATGGAGTTAAGTACCTGGAGTGACATCAAATGCAAACGCTCTTCAGCCATAATTCTGACCCAATAACCCATCCTTGATATTGTTAAGGGCTCTGTATTTTGTTACTCTGGAATAAAACTTTTTATGTTTGTATTTAAATAGTACTTTCAAAAAGGAAAACAGAAAACAACCTCTCATACCCAGTAGTCAATTCTCAGTCATTACTAACAGATTTCTAATTGAAACCAAATACTTCCTTTTTTTGGTAAGAGCTCCAAAAGCTTGTCCATAATGTGATTCAGACCTGTAGGACATGGTTGACAATCCTGAAGGACCAGGCCCCCTGGACTCAGGACCTTCCTTCTTGGAAACCCATAGAGGGGAAAAGAGTCAATTGTGCCCAGCCTGACTCAGCGATGTCTAGTCACTAAGAGAGCAGTGAGTCTGAATAAAGGTTCTGAGCTCCGTCTCAGACTCAAGGAGCTTGGGGCAGAAGTCTGCTTGTAATAATTGTGAACAATCAGCGATTTACTCCAGCAGATTGCTTTCCTCAAATTTCTGTCCCTCTTTGGCAAGAAACACTGTGTAGCCCTGACATAGAGGTTTAGGGCATGCACAGAGGAGGTGACATGAAGTGGCAACTGTGCTCAGAAAGGGAGTTTGGTTGCCCATGATCAAGGTTCTATCCAGCAGCAGCAGGGAGCAAAGCCAGAGAACAGGACAAGTGCCAGGCAGCTGCCTGGATTTGTTGATGAGCAGATGAGACACTCCCTGGACTCCAAATATTTCTGGGACTCTTCAGGGTGATGAAGTCCTACATCACATGGCAGTGACAGGGAAACAAATATATGTTACAGTTCTTAATCCTATCAGCATTCAATGCTCTTCGTTCACTCCTAAAATATAATTGCTCATTATTTTAAGACTCTTCTTTGAAAAATCAAGTAAATGTCTTTATAATCTGGAGAAGAGAGTGTTGGAAGAGAATGAATAACTTCTTTTGAGTCTCATTCTTATTTATATCCTGTATTTATTTTTACAAAATATGTCCACTTAGGTACATTTTCATTTTTGTCTAATATTAAAAAAAAAAAGCTCAGCATGATTTATATCTAATCCATTAAAATTCACCATCATATATTAATTTAAAATTATAAATACATTTAAAAAAGAGCAGAAGTCACTTAATTGCCTATGCTATTACAATAGCCATTGGACTGGAGGGGAATAGTGTTCTTTTTATGCCATCAATATTTGTAATGCAACTATAATTTAATCATTTTTGCCATCTGATAGGAGAATGGTAACATCATTTATATATATCATCGAAAATATATATCATTTGTATATAAGTTTCCAGCCCAGTTCCAAGAGAAAAAGAGAACAGTTAATGCTGTATGGCACACAATAAGTAAAAGGCACCCTGCTAAGTACTTCCCATATATGCATCCCTTTAATCCTTGTAACAACACTATGGCGTAAAACAGATAGGGCTCCCTGAGAATAAACCAAAGTGCCAGGCTTCCTAGACTGTCCTTTTCAACTCTCTCAACTCTTAGACGCAGATGCCTGAGTGTGGACTTAAACACACTGGGCACATTTTCATATGGCTACATTCAACTGACTTATCTTTTACAGCCCCTTTTCATTAGTAACTTGTGGGTTACTAATGCATGATGCTTATACAACCAGTATAAATGATGAATTCAAACATTAAATCAATTACATAAATTAAAAAAATACATTTTGACTTCCTACAGGCTATATAAAATGGTATAAATGGAATTGGAATTTTCCTGCTCTCAAGAGCCAAGAGAGGTCTCATTATTGCCAGTAAATATGGTTGATATCTCCTCTTGGTTATCAGAAGTAGGTGAATTATGGCCTTTATTTTTAGATGGTAAGTCTTGAAATCATATATGAAATAAAGATATTCAATATCAGCTCTAACTACTTAAAGCAAATATTCATTCTAACAATTGGAGTATATTCTTTGATTTTGATTTTTGTTTCAACTCTGTGGAATTATTTTCCTCCTTAACATTTTACAGGGTTATTATAACTTTGATTGTTAATAAAATTGGTCATTGTAAACATGACACAGTCACAAAAACTAGATGTCAAACCATAAGGCGGAGGTATGCTCAGAAAAAGGAGTGAAGGAGTTAAAGGAATATGGGAGGTAGGCATGGGATTGGGATGTTCTGGACTCCGTTACTGCACTCAGTCACTTTACTTAGCCCTGTCTTTTCTAACTCTAATTTCTAGTAACTAAGGGAAATTAGCAGTAAATAAATGGCAGTTGAAATATATGCACCTACCTTACTTGTTTCCATAGACTTTTCTTTCACTTACTTTTGCCACTGTATTATGTTTGTTATGCTAGTAGTCCTCCCTTCATCATTTAATTTTTTAGGGTTGAAATCTTAACTAATTTAAATATGAAGACCCTTTAGAAAATATTACAGACATTATAAAATAAGTACTCTGCAGTTAGGCATTGGGAAAAACTGAAGCAGAATTTCAGTACAGAATAATTTCCCACATTGTACTTAGGCTTCCTTTTGAACCCGGCGGTATGGATACATTTTTAACATCGAAAGTGTTTCTAGGGCTGTCTAGTTCATTCTTTCATCAACTACAAACGAGCCCCATCCATGAATTTATTCATAAGTGCATATGTAGTGGAGAAACAACAACCTAAAAAGGGGACAAAATCTCTTGAATGTATGTTGAATCTGGAAAAACCTGGTGTTATGAATTTTAACAAGACACGTATTAAGTATTCTTCTCCAAGTTCCCCAATAAGGGGACTCGCTACAGGTTTTCTTCTCTGCTATCCTTCTGGCACAGTCACCAGGGCAGTCACCGTGCCCATCACAACATCCCGTCAGAACAGGGTTTCTCTGAAGCGCCCATGACAGCCCCTTACTTTTATCTCCCTGCATCATTGTTGAGCTGTCCCTGGTTCAAGACACCGACAGAACACGGGTCCCTTCGTGTCCCTTCACATACACTTTTATCCCTATGCTACAAAAGTCTCTTTTGAGAAGAACTGAAAGCTCACTGGCTAACATGGGCAACAAGTGGTTTGCTTCTGACACGAGCACTGCAGGCAGGACTATCGCTGGCCGCAAAGGCGGATTTCAGGTGACAGCAAAGGGGCTGCCGAAGTACCTTTTGCATGGCTAGGATTTAATTTACAGGGATGACGGAAACATGTCAGCTATATAATAAAAATCCAGACTGTGAAGGGAGAATGTTTTATTTTAATCATACATCTATATAGCTTCTTTACAGTTATCATGCATTCTTATCTGAAAAAAATATGAAAAAATTTGAGAGCTGAAAAAACAAAGGCCAGTTTTGTTGAACACAAAAATGGTTAACCCACCGAGGGCCATGAGTTTGTGGCTATTAAAATTAAAGTTAAATAAAAATAAAAATAAAAATAAATTATGCTAAGTTTAGAGCTCACCAGCCACATGTGGCTACAAGCTATGGGATTAGACAGCACTGTGAACATTTCCGTTATCCTGGAATTTCCTATCAGACAGACCTGATGTAGAACAACTGATATGAAATGGAAATTTTCCAAGTTTTGTGTAGCTGTCATGCAAATATATGCAGTTACTTAGAACGAGATGGAAAAGATCACAGGGAGGGTCACTGATATTTAGTGACAGATTTCTACAGAGTGAGGAGCACATTTTAAAATCTGCATACTGATGCATGTTAGTAAAATTGGGAGGAAGAAACAGGTATAATTTTAAAACATTTATATTCCAAACTTTTACACTTTATTTCCCACTCCTTCCAAATACAGTATACCTTCATTTTAGAAATAGCAAAAAATAAGGCTTAAAATGTGACCCTCCTTCACAAATCCCCAACCCCCAAGCACTTTTTAGAAAAGAAACTTGTGTTTGATTGAGTTTTATACTAAAAACCAAACAAACCAAACAAAATACAACAACAACCAAAAAACCAGTCTCTGGGAACTCTTTCAACTTTAATATGCTTTTATAAAAGGTTTAAAATAAGATATGTTGAATACAGCATGAGCAATACTGCATGGTGACTTGGTCTTATTTTCATTTGCGATTTTAGAGGTGATGTTCAATCTCATTCTCAGGAACTTTTAGTTATGTCTGCTGTTTTACACGGTGTGATATCTATATAAAGAGGACTGGACTGTGATCATGTGGATGGCTTAATACATATTACAGGCTTTATTACTATAGCATGTGTATAGAATGGCTCCAGTTCTCAAAGGTAACACAGTTGTCTTTGAGTTTTACTAGCAATTCTAAATGAGACAATAAAAATCACTATCAAGCATGCAGTTTATCTCATACGTAGTATAGTAGTCCTCTAGGCTTCTTTTTAAAAAAGAGTTTTGACTTGAGTATATTTTAATCATATTTTTCTTGATATGTGTGGCTAAGATGAGAAAAATGTTGAGTTATCTCTGAATTACAACAAAAATAAAAAGGAGAGAAATAACCATCACTTACTTAAACAGAATCAAATGCAAACAGATAAAGTTTTGTGTGTTTTTTTTAATTTGAATTTTGACCTAAACTTATAGATAGCTCAATAGACTCAGCTACTCTATTAGGAATATAAAAGACTAACACACTGCAAGGGCAGCCACTGACATCAGCACAAGCCATATAACACAGCATTAGTGACATTTAACACCATTTACAGGAAAAACAGCATTTCCAGTACTACAAAATAACCAGACCGAACAAATCGCATCTGCCACAGTATATTTGCAAAGGCAGGAAAAAACAGTCTGATTTTCCCACAGTAAAATTCTAATTTATTTAGCGTGAATCTCGGTTTCTAACTTGCCAAAACACAACCATACGTATCTTCTTAATTATATCATGTTCTGATTTTTGAAAAGCCTGGCAAGCAAAGTAATTTCTGCATAAGGAGATAAGCCTCATTATTTTTTCTGAGAAAGCGTATAAGAACAGAATCAATAATCTTTGAAAGATAAGCCTTTCCAATTGTATATTTTTAAGATATTTTATTAGTTTTTAGAGAGAGAGGAATGGAGAGGGAGAGAGAAAGACATCTGTGTGAGAGTGAGACATAGATTGGCTGCTGCCTGCAGGCCTTTCCACTCATAAAGCATGGCTGATGCTGAGGAAATGCTTCCCCTTTCCTCGGCAGGCTGGAAAACTCACTAATTATAAAAGAAAAAGGGGTTTCTTGGTTCTTTTCCAAACTTCCTCCCAATCTGGTAGCACATAAATCAATATTGCACCATGGAAAGAACCGTGTGCCTAAACTCTTGAGTTTCAAGATAAAAATTTTGAAGAACCACCATTGTAACAAGAACCACCATTGTAACACACTGTGTAAATTTATCTCCATTAAATTTAAATTTTAAAAAGTGGAAATAAAAAATGGAAGATGTAGCGTATGAGCAGAAAAAAATATATAAATTATGTTTACTGTCATCAAGTCCAGGAGAGAGTTTCTATCTAACTTTTATCTAAAAAATTATAACCTCAGTTTCAGATTGCACTGATAATTCTATAGGTAACATTTACCGATTATTTTACTGGCATTGAGTACACAGGTAAATGATACTCTTGAAGTATGTTAGAGTTCAGCACAGATAAATTAAAAGGTTTGATTCCGACAGTGTCTTTTGTTTTTTGAGAAATGCATTTTCTAATTGTATTTTAATGCTTTTATTTCTGATTTTTTTCCTTAAATTGGAAAAGCAACTTTCTTTTTAGAAGAACTTTATAGTATATATCTGCTATGAAGTGAGTATAATATTCATGGTAACTAAGTAAGTAAACTATGAGAAGAAAGAATGTTTCCAGAAAGACATAAATCAGTAGCATTTCACATTAAATAAAACTAAATTTGGATAATCATTCATAAGCAAACAGCAAAGGATCTTAATTCTACCAGGAAAATATCTGGTTTTTACCTAGATATGGTACTAGTTAAGGTGATATAACGAACTGCTACCTAATAATTTATTTTTGTTACACAAAACTCATTTTGTTAACTGTAGAATATCAAACCCACTCAATCTGATAATCTTCTCTGTAGACTTCCCTATTGCTTATGATTTTATCAATAAAATAAAAATAAATTTTTGAGACAAAAGCAAGTCTGAGGCTACTACTTAGTGCTCTTCTCATTCTTATGACATGGCTCTTTGAGAGCCCTTTTAATTTCTCCTAAGTTATTGCAGAAATACCATTTTTATAGGATTATCATTCATGCTTCTAGAGGTTTCAGTTATTTAATTCCTTAATATTTAGTGAGCATATGCATCAGTAACTTTTAAGAGTTAAAATGAATTTTCATCTTTTAAGTATGTGAATATTAAAGTTCCTTCTTTATTCTATTACCCAAAGGGAGTGAGGAAAGAAGGGAGGGAGGGAGAAGTTAGTGGACTTTATTCTTAGATTTCTTCTTAAAATGACAATGCTATTAAAACTTCTGACTCGATAACACTTTGTCTCTGTCTCTCTGCCCTTCTGTATGTGTGTGTGTGTGTGTGTGTGTGTGAGAGAGAGAGAGAGAGAGAGAGAGAGAGAGAGAGAGAGAGAGAGAGAGAGAGAGATTAGCTCTTTCAAGTTATTTAGTAATCAGGAGAGTTAGGTTGAAAGATCTGTGAAGAAAAAAATTGGAAATTTGGGGAGCACCTATTTGATATGCATCAGAGAAGTGTCTTGATTTTCAGTGTGATCATCATAACATTATCTTAAAAGATTAAGTATTCATTTTCATTTGGTATTATTCATTAGATTGTTTTCTTTAGAATTATCGTATATGGTTGGTTTAACGTTCTTACAACTTCAATGGCTGTAAAGGTGAAGTGGTACAACAGTATTTCTAAAAGGGAAAGATTAACAACAGAAACTCTCTCCTCTCGCTTCTGTGAATGTAAAGTTCTAGCTAGCTTGAACAGGCTTGCACACACCAGAAGTTGTGTAGTTGTCAAATTATAAAATCAAGAGTGGTTAAAGCCTATGATGGGAAGTACATTATAAGAAAGAAAAAAAATGAACTCTGTAGAATATTCTCTAATTCTTCATGGCTGCATTTTAATTTTTTTCTTCATTTACATTCCAATTTTTATTCTCATTATCTTTCATTTAGGAATTGAAGAAAATGCAGATGAGGTACCAGATATTTATAAAAATATTCTAAGTTTTTCTTGCTGTGGAGATACTAAACTCCTCTAAATTGTACTTAACCCTGCCTAAGATTTGTATGAAAGGATCACGAAAGTGCTTGGAACTTTCCAGCAGAAAGATAGCTCATACAGAGCATTATTATAGTGATTTCTGACATTAACATTCAGAATCTTTTAATAAAAAGTGCTCATCATAAACAAGTGAGAGAATGTTTTCATCTAAATTTCCTGGGATTCCGAATCACTTATTCGGGACCTTATCTCAAGTGAGATACTTTTTAAATTAAGACATCTGTCTTAGGGAATCTGATAAATCATTAAGACTTTTAACATACATTGATAACCAGCTTAAAAATACTTTGAATTTCTGTATGGCTTCAAACTATTTTGCATTTAGAATGAATTCTTTAAACTATTTCTTTCCTTCACCACTTCTCTCTAACCTCATGACACTCTAGCTTTCATTACATCCCTTTGCCAACCCATGACATTAGTTTTTGTCCGGTTTCACTTATAACCCAATTTAATCTTGTATCAATGGTAAGTTGCTTCAGATACTACACACCCTTTAAGGTCTGACTCAGACTTCAAGGAAATTTTCTTTTAAGTGGTCTAGCTTTGTTAAGCTCCATGCTACTTTATAGCACCATTCTATCATTGACCATATGTTTTTTTGTTTTGTGGTTATTTCTGTAAATATGATAATCCTCTACTGGACTATAATCATGTTGAAGTTGCCATAATAAACCCCACTGTGGAATCCCACATCACTTATACCAATTGAGCTTTCTCACCTCCTTGAAGGCATCAATGTTGAAAGTCAATAAATCTTAACACCTAAGCTCACTACAGTTTCCCAGGATGTAACTGCCACTTACCTTCCAGAGAATGTGCCATTGGATCCCACCTCATTAGTCTTGTCATTCTTCAAGTTTTCCTTACTGAGGCATCTGAGACTGTCCTCAATAATTAAAACTAAGCCTGCCTTTGATCTTGGCCAGGTTGAATGGGTGTAGGAAAGGGGTACTTCCTCTGTCCTGTGTACAGGATTTAAGGTGATTCTGTGCCACATGGACGGAGGAAGTCAGTAGTGAAGGTGCTGTGATGGGTCTATTCATGGGACAGCCAGAAACAATGTTCTCAAATTTCTTCCCTGTCCAAAATGGATAAGGGAAGGCAGCTGATTAGACATCTTATTTTCCCATGAAATCTGCTCAGAATGGCCTTTTCATTCTCTATTTTTACTAATTAAACTTTATTTTATGCTTTAAGACAGAGCTTAACCTATATCTGTTTCATTAAGTCATTGTTGATCAATAGCTCCTACCAATCTCTTCCTCTTTAAATCTCTAAAGACACTTAGTTTAAATATATAAAATTGTCCACATTTGGAAATATTTTCTATTTTAAAATGATCTGCTTAATAATTTCCATGAGAGTGAAACAGTAGGTAATGGTTTTATAGAAAAATCATTAAGAAAAAATTAAAAACGTATATTAGATTATTAAAAATATGGTAATGTATGAAAGTTCATTATATATTATGGGTTTCATTTAGGGGAGATAAGTCAACATGAAATACGTATTCCACTGAGGACCATCAAATTAATATTCATAAAATTTTCATATCTATAAGTCTAATTAGGCTTATTATCATCAAATTAGATAAGTGGCAAGTGGTAATTGGTAAACAAAAAATAAAAACACAGTAATGAACTAAAAATTGAGTAATTGAGCTATTTATGTGATTGTAGTCACAGAGCTAGCTGGAGGCAGAGCCAACATTTACACACCAGGATTTTTGGTTTGTTGGGTTTTTTTTTGCTGTTAATATTTTCCCTTGCTTTCTTTATTTTTGCAATATGCCCATATTACAAGACTATATAGTAAATATATAAATTTATCTGTCAAGGATGCATAATATTATTTTACAAGTTAAAGATTACAGGTTTTTTGACTCTCCAGCTGTGCCCTGTCCTAGTAAATAGCCTTTACTGTATTAGTAATATATGGACACAGGTGTTTCATCTACTCATATTTGTCTAAATACTACCTCAGAGTTACTGACATGATCAATTAGCCCTTGCTCAAAATTTATTCTCTTGTCAAGTTAATTCTGATTTAAAAAATAAATTTAAAACTCTAGTTTTGGCAATAGAGAAAAATTAAATACCTGAAAACTCTCTTGATATGAAAATTTCCTGCTACAAATATTAGATAGAATATTACTGGGCCTCCTATTAAATATGTAACTGAGATCACAAGAAAGGGAAATTTCTACAAACTATAAAAACAGGCAACTGAAAACTAGAACATTAAGTACATGAGCTAATGATGAGGTTACTCTGGAGGGCTTGCGGATCTCAATAATCTAGGGCAGTGGTTCTTAAGTGGGGGCAATTTTGCCCCAAAGGGGACATTAGAAAATGAATGAAGGCATTTTGGTTGTCACAACTGGGAGGAGGTGTGTACTACTAGCATCTTTGGGGAGAGAGCAACACTGCTACTAAACCTCCTACAATGCACAGGATACAAGTTCCCAGCCCCAGCACCACCACCACCACTAAACAATTATCCACCTCAAAATGTCAATGGTCGAAGTGGGGAGATTCTGCTCTAGGGGCTTAAATATTCATTTCTAATTGAAGATGGGAGAAAAAGTCTTGGGATAATGGAACCTATGGAGTTAAAACCTTACAAAATCAGGACCTTTTCAGGGCTAACTTTAAGTGAAATGGAGAACTAGAAATAAGTCTGCTATTCAGGTACTAGGAAGTTAAAATATTTTGTCCTGGGTCTGAAAATTTGTAGCCATCATGTGCCCTCAGGCATCTCTGCATTTCAGACTTCCTGTGTTATTAGATCTTGGACAACTCCCTGCCATAAAATTTACACCACTGTGATAAAACACTGGGGAATCCAACAGAAGCAGGTACAAAGAGGAGTGGAAAACAAAATATTTTCAACACAGCCAGACATATAAAAAGCCCCACTGAAAATAAACTCATAACCTAAACTATAAATACACCATGAGCAAGAGTTTACAGATAACACAACAAAAGAGTTCAATCCCTGAGTGCTTTAGATGACAGAAAATTTGTGGACATTGTTTTTTAAAATATATACATAGAAAATAAAGATCTAGAGTAGGACTTGGAAATAAGTAAAAAAAAAAAAAAAAAAAGCATTACTTAGAAAAACTTAACCTGGCCCAAAATGGGTTGAGTGATTGTCAAAGAATTAATAGCTGTATGTTATTGTTTTGATAAAATACATGAATCTTTAGATTTAATTACTATGCTAGTCTGAAAAAGAAATACAAACAATTATATATCAAGAAATATGGCAGTGGAATTGCAGAGGACCAAAGGCAGATAGAAAGTCTTAAAATCAGCCAGAGAAGTAAAGGCAAATGCCCAGCAAAGCACAAGGATTCCAACTGCAAGTTCGTTTCTCAACTGCAGGACTAGAAGGCAGCACAGTATCTTCAAAGTGCAGTGAGAAAGTCGTTGTCAACCTGGAATTCTATATCCTATGAACCAAAAACCTTTTCAAAGAAAATTTGAAAAGAAAAAGAAAAAACTTTTCAAGTGTTCTTAGCTGAAAAAAACTGTGAGCACTTGGTTCTCAACTCTGGCTGGCCATTAAAATAGCCTGGAGGACTCTGAATTCTCAATGTTAAGTCACAGTTCAGATCTATGACATTAAGGTCCCTGAGAGTGAAACTGAGGCACTGGTTTGTATAAAACTCTGTAGATGATTCTAATATGCAACTTGGTTGAGAACCACTATAGTTAATGAGTCTTGTAGCATAAAGGAAATTAAAACCAAAAGAAAGAAAAAATAAGCAAGAAATTGGCAATTGCTGAATATATATCAATAATAATACCAATAACAGTAATAACTATATGCTACTTATGTCTTTATATGCATGCGAGCATATATAAATACATATAACACAAATATATGATATTAAATACTTATGCCCCAAAATAAATATAAAAGGATAGTAAATCATGCCATTTATGTACCATGTCTTCACCCCTGGCCAGTGTTCTCTGTGGTTAGAGTGTCGGTCAGTGCACCGAAGGGTCCCGGGTTTGATTCCAGGCCAAGGCACGTTACCTGGGCTCCAGGTTTGATCCCTGGCCGCTGTTGGAAAGCATGTGAGAGGCAACCAATTGATGTGTCTCTCTCACATAGATGTTTCTCTCTCTCTCTCTCCTCCCTTCCTCCCTCCCTTCTTCTCTCTCAAAAAGCAATGGAAAAATATAGTCAAGTGAATATTAACAAGTATATATTATAAAATATATAACTAAAGAATACTGGTGCTGAGAGAATTAGTTTGCAAAATAGAATATTAAAATAATTTCTTCAAACCATGTATTACGGGAATTTTAGGTATAAAAGATTCTTAAGCTTTCAGTTGAAAAGTATAGAAAGAAAAATCATGCTAAATTTTCATACATTACAGTAGAATCTTCACTGAAAAGGACAACTGAGACAAAGTAAAACAACAAGCCCATGCAAGGGGGGTAAAATGATATAAAGAAATCTACCAACCTGTAAGCAAAAGACAAGCAAAGCATGAAAAAGTAGAAATAGGGACACGGAGGAGGAAATAGAAATGGCCAATACAACATTAAAATATGGTTAATTTCACCAGCAATCAGGAAAATGTAATTAAGCTGTAATCAGATATAGTTTCCTACTCATCAAATTTACAGAAATTAATTATTGTCACAATACTAAATTTTGACAAGGATCTGGAACAATGAAAACACCCATACACTGCTGACAGGAATATGTTTTCAAACACATTTGGAAAGATTTTTATAATATTTATCACAGAAGCATGTGTGTAACATCTTCAACTTGGCAATTCCATATTTATAGGAATGTATACTATTATAAATATACAAACTTTTAGATATGCCCCCAGGATAAATGGACAATAAAGTTCATTGGAGCATCGTGTTTCGTAGAGAAAAATCAGAGCAAGACTAATCGTGTAATAACAGGAGAAATAATAAATTCTGATACATGTTAAAAATAGAACAGTATAGGATACTGAAAATAAATTAAAGCTGCACACATAGACATGGAGAGATCTCAAACCAATAGTGAAAGAGGAAATATGAAGACAAATACATATAGCATGACATCACTTACAAATATTTGGTAAGATGCAAAGCATTACATATACACATTCCGTATGCACGGGTCATCTCCTCAGAGGGCAGGAAAGAGGAGAATTGCAGGAGGAGACCTCAACTCTATCCCTCATGATTCATTACTTCCAAAAAATTGAGAAGTAATAAAATTACAGCAAAATATTGATTTTGACAGAGCTGCTTGATAGTACGTGAATAGTTATTATTTTTCCATGCATTTTATAGGCTTACAATGCTTCATAATATTGATAATGAAGAGCACTGATATTTAAAAGAAGCAATGTATTTTTTTTACATTGCTTACAAAATATAACTAAAATTTTGTGTAAGCAATGTGATTTTGGAACAGCAGCATCTATATCTACCTATCTATGTATTTATATATGATTGTTCACATTTCCTTCACAGGCTGGGAGATGGAAAAGCCTCTTTCTCAAACTGCAGTCAGCTGATTTATGTGCAGAGCTCAGCGGTGCCTCCTGCAGCCAGCCCCCCTCAGCCCTGGCCCGCAAGGGGAGCGCCCCGGGAGACCAGCCGCTGCTGCTTCCCTCGCATTAGGCCTGGGGCCTGAAGCGTTCATGGGTGAAATGGCTCCATCCAGAAGCTCTCCTTGGCGTGGTTTAATGTTTCATTTGGTGCCAAAAAGTATTATACTTTCATTCCACTTACATTCTTCTTCTATTTGTGCATGACTGAAAAGTCTATCAAATGTCAAAAAAGATCACTGAAAAGAAACTAATATTGCTCAAAATAAAATTTATTTTACCATAATTCACTGACATTTTTCGCTTCCTAATGCAATGATTGAAATCTAGGTCACAGCGCAATTCAACTCATACTTTGCAACACCAAATTTTTATAGATAGCAAAATGTGCAACTTGCCCTCCATGGATTAATTTCACATGTAAAGTTACACATCAGTGAAAATGAAGCCCGCAAGTGTCACATTCTGCATATTAATAATCTGTTATTGTATTATTTTATTCTAAAGCTGATTTTTCCTGATTACACATCGTCAGGTTCCTTGATAATTATCTTTCTGTCTCAGTTACATTGGTGGGAATCTTCAGAGAGGATGATTTAAACCCTTTCTGAGGAGACTGAGCTCGTATGGGGTTGCACCAGTGGTTGGGGTGTGTCATTTCATCTCTTACCCTCTTTCTCTAAAAACTTTTTCCAACCTCATACCTCTTCCACACTTGTTAGCCTTCTACTATTTTCTTTTTTAAATAATTACCTATATATTTAATTTTTCTGAAGTTTACTGAGGAATTTTTCTTTTTCTTTTCTTAAATATATCTTTATTGATTTCAGAGAGAGGAAGGGAGAGGGGGAGAGAGAGAGAAACATCAATGATGAGAGAGTCATTGATCGAGCCCGCAACCCGGGCATGTGCCCTGACCAGGAATCGAACCCGATCACCTGGGTCGACGCTCAGCCGCTGAGTCACGCCCAGCCGGGCGAATTTTTCTTATAGTATACAAAACTTAATTCAGTATATAAAATACATAATAAACGCATGTACTTACTTTAGTAAACAATACTTTGGTATTTTCCAATCTTTGTTTCTGGCTATGACCATAAATAATTTTAAGCACCTGATGATTTGGAAAGAACGTAATTGATTTATAAATTGTTTTGGAAGGGCAGCTTTCAGAAGGGAGCATTCTGTTTTCTATAGAAATAGCTATCAATGTAATCTTGAATACGTAACTTATGTGCAAAATTAGACTATTATAGCCCCTAAAATAATTCAGGTGACCTTGGACTCTGGGAATATTGTTTGGGTATAACACAATCACAGTTGCATTATAGTATAAAACAGTAGAGTTTACTACCCAGGACTTATGAAGCCTCAATAAAATACTCCATGTAGTTTACTTTAACTCCCAGGTTGGCACGTTTTCTATGCAATAACTATTCACTTTAGAAGGAGCTATCGTAATAGCAGTGTTCATACCGGTAGTAGCGGTGGAGGTGGAGGGAATATATGTTATTGTTTTAATAGTGATGAGATGCTAATAACAAATACAGAAAATTATGAAACAAACTGCCCCACAGGAAACACATTTTTGTTTTTGCTTACTTTCAAATTTGAAATTATTATAAAAGTTTTCTTTCAATTATTCTATTTTAAAATGAATAGTCAGGGAATGACAACTACCATGTGATCTCACTAATATGTAGTATCTAATGAATGAAATAAAGTGATGAACAAAAAAGAAACAAAAGCATGGATACATGAAATGGAATGACAGCTGTCAGAGGGGAGCAGGGTGCAGGTGACTGGATGAAAGAAGGTGAAGGGATTAGCCAAAGGACATATATGCATAACCCACAGACACAGACGACAGTGAGGTGAGAGCTGCAGGGAAGGGGGGCTGGCTGAAGGTGGGCAAAGTTGGGGCAGACAGGGGCATCTGTTATAGTGTCAACAATAAAAAGAGTTAAGAAAAGAAAGAATGAGTTGCACAAATTTGAACAGTAGGTTAGTATGCTTTTATAAAAACAAATCAAGAAGCATTTTGTGTGTGGGTAGATAAGTAAACAGATAAATTGGGTGGATGATGATAGATATAGGTAGATAGATGATGATAGATTAGATAGATGATAGATAGATATAGATGATGATAGGTAGATGATAGATAGATGATAGATGATAGATGATAGATAGATAGATGATAGATAGATAGATGATAGATGATAGATAGATAGATAGATAGATGATAGATAGATGATAGATAGATGATAGATAGAGATAGATGATAGATAGATAGATAGATAGATAGATAGATAGATAGATAGATAGATGATAGATAGATAGATATAGATAGATGATAGATAGATATAGATAGACAGATAGATACAGGTTTTGTAAAGATATGGATCAAGGTCTTAGTAATTATCTGATGTTGGGTAGGATCCAGAGTTTATTTTCTTCATTTTGCCAATCTGTATTTTCTTTCACTAGAATGACAATGTATTGTTTATGTAATAAAGAAAAGCAATTAAAAAAAAAAATTGATGAAGGAACAGGTATTCTTTACTGAAGAAAATGATAAAGCTTAGCACTGTCACCACTGAATTTTATTTGTGCTGGAAGAAGTAGATTTGCATATCACCCCAATAATTACTAAATATGTTTGGCCATTACCAAACAAAGAAACTACTAAAAATAATCTTGAGTAATTAGGAATTTTAATTATTATTTAATTTTAAATACTAAAAGTAAAATCAATTCTATATCATATAATAACTTACTTATGGATTATAATATATAAAATTATTATGCATGTATATCTATATTTAATTACTATTTCAGTATTAGTTTAGTAAAAATAAATTTCTTTAATAATAAACAATAATTTTATACAGATAATTGTCCTGTCAAATATAATTCTTGACAAAGATATCGATCTCTTTAGAAGTTAAAAACCCACATGTATTAGTTGGACACATTTTGTTTCTCCTTTTCAAGTTCATTTTCCATGAAGCTAAAACCTTTCTCCTATTTTACTGCCTTTTAAATTGAATAATAAAATGTTAATTTGTATTTTATGATTTTATGTCAAGGTTTTTATTCTTCCCCCACCCACAAAGGATTTGGCACTAATGTGAATGGTCATTGTAAAAGACCCTTCAAAGAGCCATACAAAAGTAATATTTTTCAGGCTTTTGACTATGATTTCCAGATGAAATTATTTGCATTCCCATTAGGGCATCTTTTCTAAAATGCATAGATCGGAGTCTCAGATTGTCCAAAGGCCATCAGAAGATCCTCTTTGTGTAATGTGTCTGGAGAAGGCCCAGTAAAAGGCAGTTCCCAGGGTAGGAGGTTGTTCAATAATGTCAGATGAATCCCTTGAGTCTTGCACTCTGTCATATTATTTTCTGCTAATGTTGACACAAATGAAATGAATTTCCTGTTCCTATTCATCTATACAGTATTATCAAAGGGGACAGCTGATAGCTATATTGATATGATAATTTAAGTTTGAAAATTTTAACTGGAGGTGGGTGGATTTTCCCTAATTTCCACAAAGGTTAAGAAAAGTATAATTTGCTTTGTGAAAAACACAGAGCCTGTGTGTTGAAAATTGAAGCTATCCTTTTGTGAGTTTAAAAACAGCATGACTTATCAAAGATTGGGTTTTACATTGTAGATCTCTTACTAAGTACAGAGATTGTCCTACAAGTAAACAATACTTTTGATAAAATATTTATTATAAGCATACATATATTAGTCCATGTTTAATGAGAGGATGTCTTCAGTTTATGGGTTTAAATTGAGGTTTAATGATAATTTACATGTAATTAATCTCCAGAGAAGCATCAGAAATCAAATACAACATCACACACAAATGTTACCAAAAGTTTTGACAAATTACAAAATAAAACATTTAAAATAACTGTTCTTGTGATGAATGGAAAAGTATTTTGCTCCAGTGGAAAACCGGGAGCATATATGATGGAAATCTATTCCAATGTTGTTTTATGTAAGAAAAAAATAGAATGTCAGAGAAAAAAGGTGACTTGCTCTTTCAATGTAAAATAAAATGATTTTTTTGGTTTGTTTTACCCATAAAACAACCATAATGAAGAGTAGAAATTGCATACCTACTCAAAATTTGTATTAAAAATACTTTTTTAATTCCCTTCTAAACTATGCATGTAAAAGTTCTAACATTCACATACTTGCTTACTACCTTTCTCATTTCATAAAAATATTAACATATGAATTCCATTCTGTCTAGCTCTTCCTTTTAAAATAATTTTTTTCTCTCCATTGTTCATACAGGGCACTTTCTTTTTAGCCTCTGTATGACCATTTTGATTTAAATCCGTTGCTTTCTTGGATTGACTGATTCTGATAAACTATTTCTATTTCATCAGCTTCTGTTTAGCTCTGATGGTTCACAGTAATTTTGTAGCCTTTGCTACATCACCTCCTCTTAGGTCTGTGTAATGAGGTATGCAGTGCCTTCATTTTTCCCCCTCACAGTTCAGTCCTAGAGTATAATGTGAGGAGTGAGATTGGTATTTTGTTAGGAAACCGTTAGGAATCTCATTAATAGCACACTGCGTTCTAAACTGTCAATTGTAACAAGAAAATTTGAGGTTAATTGTCCTTCTCATGATTAGTACCTCCTCTCCTTTAATAACAGGCCATTTACTTAAAATATGAATAAGTATGCTTAGAAAATTTATAATTGGACCATGTGAAGTGAAGTAACCCCAGGGCATTACTGCATATTAAAGATCAAAATCATAACTGACAAAAGTTTACCTGGTTTGATCACACCACTGTATTTACAAATGTTATATATTAAAACTTGCTCAATCCAACCCTCATTTTCTCTAATAATATCAACAGAAATTTTGCTAGTGCAAATGGCAGACCACTGTTAAGGAAAACACTGATCTAACTGAACATTTTTTTGACACAAGGAAATGCAGGAAACAGCAATCTATCTTCAAAAAAGCAGTTGTAACACATTTACAGCTCTGACATGGAACACTAGCAAAGTTTTTGGCCTGTGAAATGCATATTAAAGCATAAAAATCAGTCAATCAATTTTCAGGCTCTGATGAAATGTTCAATTGAGTTCTGGACAACTTTAAAGTCAGAAATCTTAATCCCCCATTTATCTTGAGATCACTTATGTTGTAACGTCAACTATCTAGAACATAGTTAAGAAAGAAAAAGGAAATAGATAATACTTGAGTACTTAACATGTACCACAACTTTACAAACATATTAAATTTAAACTTTACAAGAGTTATTTGAGATAGACATAGTGGTAGAAAATAAATCACAGGAATTAGATAATTTGTCTATAAACATAAAAAAATAAATTGTGTAGTTAAGACTCAAATTTAAAGTTCAACTCAAAATCAATACTTAACTTCTATAATGTTTAAGGATAGGTGCATATAATCTATAAACTGAACCTATAACATCTACTTAACCTCTATAATGTAAGGGGGGAAAACACTTCTAAGCATACATACATATATACATATATAAAAAAAATAAATGCTGAAAGACCAGAATAAAAGTTATAAATTCCTTGTACTAAAATGTTTACATTTTCACACAGAAGTTCCAATTCTACCCAAATGTATTGACTCATTCCCTGACACTCTTCCCATTTATAGAATGTTCTTTGTCTTACAGCCAAGTTTAACTTATAATTTCCTAAATGTAACATAAAAGGGTTCCTAAATCCTGTGCAAGTTATTTTTTTAACTTTGCCCAGACTTATCAGAGTGAAAAAGCTATTATGATCATTGATCTAAAAACATACAGCAAAAGTAATTCATGTAGAATTATAATTCTAAGAGGTGGGCAAAGATGAATGAGAGGTAAGTAGTGAGGAAAATAAATGTCTGAGTCACTTGGGCCACTTTTTAAAATTTAACATGCAAAATAAATTCTTCTTTTTTCTATGTCTCAAGGTGATCTAATACTACCCACCATCTTTAAATATTATGTCTCAGAGATTCTTTTTCAATCCTCACCTGAGGACATGCTTAGAGAGAGAGAAAGAGAGGTGAGAGAGAAACATGGGTCAGTTGCCTTCTGTAAGTGCCTGGACTGGGATTCAAATCCACAACCTTGGTATGTGCCATGAGTGGAAATCGAACTGGGAACCTTTTGGTACACAGGGCAACACTCAACCAACCAAGTCACTCTGACTGGGCTGTCTCAGATATTCTTAGAGTCCCCCACCATTGTATAAATATTGTTGTCCCAACAAAATCCACATATTGAAGCCCTGACCCCAATGTGATGGTATTTGCAGGTGAGGCCTTTGGGAATGATTAGGCTATGCCATGCAGATGAGACCCCTATAATGGGATTAGTGTCCTTATACGAAAAGAGATACCACAGCTCTCCTTCTCTCCTCCATGTGAGAACACAGTGAGAAGATTGCTATCTGCAAGCCAAAAAGAAGGTTCTTATCAGGAACCAAATAGGATGCCTCCTTATCTTTAACTTTCCAGCCTCCAGAATTGTGAGAAATAAATGTCTATTGTTTAAGCCACCCAGTCTATGGTATTGTGTTATAGCAGCCTGCAATGGACTCCACTGTGTCCTCCCTAAATTCAAATGTTGAAGCCTTAATCCTTGATGAGTTAGTATTTGGAGGTGGGGCCTATGGAGGTAATTAGGGTTAGATTAGGTCATGAGTGTGTGGCCCTCATAATGGAATTAATGCTCTCATAAAAAGAGGAAAAGACAGGATATCTCACTATTTCTCTTTCCACACCCATTCATATACCAAGAAAAGGCCATGTGAGGAGATAATGAGAGGATGACTGTCTGCAAACCAGGAAGAAGGCTCTCACTAGACACCTTGATCTTGTACCCACCAGCCAGCAAAATAGTGGGAAACGAATCTTTGTTGTTTTAGTCTCCTAGTCATCGGTATTTTGTTAGAATAGCTTGAGCTGACAAAGAGAGTACTCTACCTCATTACTAATTCTTAAGTCTTAAAAAGTCAACAAAATTTGTTCTTTTATAGAATATGATTGTTGCCAGTGGTCGTTTCCAGTTTCAGACAAAGTTTTCCAGGTTAACAGTTGGTTTGCCCTTTTCCTCAAACCACGGAATCCTGGGGCAAACATCTCATCAGCTTTTTTTCAGCTATCAGTGAGGTCCTGAGTTGACATTTATCTTCAACAAAAGTACTCAGACCCACTTGATAAAAATTTAGTAGCAAAAAACCCCCACAAGGATCAATGTTGTCATGGATTTTTTGATGACCTTGGGTAATCTTGGACTTCTCTCTTTATTTCAAACCCTAGATTAAATCTATAAGCAAATTCAGTAGAATTCACCTTCAACATATCTCCACAATCCAGCCATTTATCACCACCTCCACTTTACCACTGTTGTCCAAAGCTCCATCACCTCTCGCCTGCTTTATTGCAAGAGCTTCCTAACTGCTCTCCCACTTCTTTTCTTGTCCTGCCCAAGTCCTGGTTCATGTTTAATACAGCAGCAGCCAAGTAAGTGTTCCTTTTAACACATAAATGAGATCATTACCTTCTCCGCTGAAAGCCCTTCAATTCTTCCTACCTTAGTTAGAGTGAAAGCTAAAGTCACTAAGTCTCTTACATGTCCAGAATGCCAGTTACTTCAATGACCTCAGAGTCTTTCACTCTGGACCACTTGCTGTTTCTAGAAAACATCAACCATATTCTCTTCTCAGAACCTTTAGATTTGCTCTTCTATCATAAAAAGTCTTTTCACCTGATAGCTGTGTACTCTTGTACTCTTCAGATATTATCTTCTCAGTGGAGTAGAACAATTTTTCTTTCCCTTATTCAAAATTATGGATGATTTCCATTCATATTCATATTCATATTCATATTCATATTCATATACATATACATATACACACACCTCTATAGGTTTCTACATTTACCAGGCTCTGGGCTGAATTCAAAAGATGTATTGACTACAACCTCATTTCTAGCCCTCCACTTGCCATGTAGCTGTTGAAGTCATCCAACCTTCCTCAGTCCAGCATACCTCTGCCTACCTAAATCCTGCCACACAAGTCGCCTAACTAGGTCTCGCACATTCATGGATGAGGTCAAGCAAACTTGTTCTTACATCACACTTACATCCCTGTTTCCGGACAGCTGGTATCTGTTCTTTATATTCTTTAATTTAGCTTTCATATTCATAATGCTAGATTGCTCAATATTTCCATTCTCTTCCTTTTTCTTTGCAATCTGTCCCCGAAATAAAATTATTCTACCTTTCTCTTGAAATCTTAGATGAGACAGAGATGCAACCTAGCACATCCTCAAGACTTACTTTCTCTAACTTTTTCTTTGATTACCAGCTTTCAGTCCAGGGATGCTCATCTTTTTTTCTCCTGAGCATTCCCTCTCCAGCTCCTGCTGATCCCTCATTTCTTTGCACTCAGTGTCCCCCAAACTAAAGGAGTTCATTACCACCAAACCTGTGTCACAAGACATAGTAAAGGTTCTTCTTGGAGAAGAAGGAGATGGAGAGGACCAAATATATGAATAATAAAACGGCAATAAATACACATCTGTCGACTATTACGTTAAATGTAAATGCATTAAATGTTTCAATCTGAAGACATACAGTGGCTGAGTAGATAACAAAACAAACCCTCTACATATGCTGTCTACAAGAGACTCACTTCCTATCAAAAGACACACACAGGCTGAAAGTAAAGGGATGAAAAAAGATATTTCATGAAAGTAGAAATGAAAAAAACCAAAACAAAGGCTGGTAGCACTACTTATTCAAGACAAAATAGACTTTTAAAACAAGGTTATAAGAAGAGATAACAAAGGAACAAGAAATCCCACTTCTCTGTATTTATCCTAAGAAACCAAAAACTAAATTAAAGAAACATATGCATCCACATGTTCATTGCAGCATTATTTACAACAATCAAAATATGGAGGTAACCTAAGTGTCCATCATTTGATGGATGAATAAAGAAGTGTTGCATGTATATAATGAAATACGACTCAGCCATAAAAAAAAAATAAAATGAAATCTTGCCCTCTACAACAACATGGATGGACCTAGAGGGTATTGTGCTGAGTGAAGTAAGTCAGGCAGAAAAGACAAATGCCATATGATTTTACTTATGTGTGGAATTTGAAAAGCAAAACAAAAAAAAGCAGACCAGAAACAGACTCAATAGATACAGAGAACATTTTGATAGTTGCCGGATGGGAGTGGGTTAGGGGTAGGTGCATAAAAATGGTGAAGGAATTAAGAAGTACAAATTGGTGGTTACAGAATAGTCACGGGGATGTGAAGTACAGCAAAGGGAATATAGTTAATGATATTGTAATAACTACATATGGTGTCAGATGGGTACTAGATTTTCAGTGTGATCACATCATAAGTAATATAAATGTCTAATCACTAGATTGTATACCTGAAACATAATATTGTATGTTAATTGTAATCGGAAATAAAGAATTTGCCCTAGCCTGTTTGCTCAGTGGTTAGAGCATAGGGTGGCAGACTGAAGGTCCTGAGTTCAATTCCAGCCAAGGGTAAGTATCTCAGTTGCTGGCTCAGTCCTCAGCCCTAGTCAGTTCATGAGCAGGAGGTAACCAACCGATGAGTCTCTCTCACACTGAAATTTCTACCACTCTTTCACTCTCTCTCTCTCCCTCTCTCTCTCTCTCTCTTCCTTCCACTCTCTGAAAAGCAATCGAAAAAATATCCTCAGGTGAGGATTAAAAAGAAGAATCTCGAATTTATTATATATTTTCAAAAACAATGTCTAGAAGAGGGATTCTATCACTAGGGAATTTTGGATTTTATGCAATATTAAAACAATGAAATTACACTCCTCCTTATGAATATATATAAGCCCAACTAGGTAAGGGATTAATGTTCTGTTCATTGCTGTTTTTCCAGAGCCTAAAACATCATCTAGCATAAAGAGTTTGTTCAAAAAACATTTGTAGAAAAATATACTTCCAGGAGCATCATAAAATATAGGCTTTATATATTTGATAAGTTAAAGCAGAGTAGACTGTTAAAAAGTCACATTTTGTAATATGGTAGGATTTTTGGAGGGCTTAAAATATATTATAATACTATTTAGATTACAAGGCAAAAATAACAATTTAACTTATAATAATGAAGTAAAAATACTCAAAATGCATCATAGTTTCCCTTTTCTAATACAGAATTGCTAAATAATATAAAGTTTAAAAGTTCCACAAAAGTGCTGGTTATTAACACTCATCACAAAAGTGATATTGTGAAAATCATCAATAGGTATTCTTATGACTAATTCTGAATTTTATATGCAAAATAGATTTAAGAAGGCCAGGCTACTTACCTCCTTCTTTGGATCAAAGTGATATGTCTCCAATTTTTCAATGTTAGAAAATATTCACTATGAAATACCTGAGCTTTAATCTATAGAAGTCATGGGACACCAAATATGAAGATGACAGAAAATAAACTTTCTATCTGGCATATATTGGATGGCATTATGTGTATATGACAGTTAACAAACAGTTCTTCCATTGATTAATGGATTAAAAGGTGACTTTGCCTTAACTAGTATTAAAAGGGACACAACATGTCATTCTAAGGATCAAAGAAATCTACCTTTTTGGGGGATAAATTTTGATGACTAAATGAATGTATATATTAGCTTATCAAATCATGCCAGTGAGTGCAATTTAATTTTTTTATGTTTCTTGTAATCAGGAAGAGAGAAGAGAGGCAGAATAATTTGGCCCATGAGTAGAAATTCACCTTTGTTAAGCAGCCAAGAGTCTTTTGACCCTTCTTCCTGCAGCTGCCTTACCATCTCCACGTGCTCTTCTTTCAAAGTGTCATTTGGTTGAAAGAGCATCTTCAATAGATTTCTAAGCAATTGCATTTCATAGTAGCAGGATAGGATATACCAGGAGGTTAAACAGTATCACCAAGAAATATATAACTAGCTGCAAAAGAAAGATTCTGTGTATTTCTTATTTGAAAATAAGGGCTTTTATTTCCAATAATTAAGAAATTAGAGAATGGCAAAGCTGGTTGGGGACTAATTTTTTTAGATAAAGACCTATTGTTTACAAAGTAGGAAAGTGAATTAAGGGGTATGTGCCAAAAGAAGGTACTGATGGAGCTTTGTTTAGCAGTGTCCAGTAGAGTGGTTGCAATACCTGATCCAGCCATTCCAACAGCTGTCCTTTTAAGTTGCTAGGGTTATTATTTAACACATGAATAAATTATAATAAGCATAGAGTGAGAATTGGATATTTTTGGAGGAAGGGGAAGATCTCAGCTGAATTGATGACATATATTCACCAATAAGTCAGTTAACATTTTTAAAATCTTTTTATTTGTGAGCATAGGAACACCTTCTAGTAGGATACTGCTTAATAATAAATACATAAAATAGTATTCCCCATCATCTTCTACAATGACTTTACATGTTTCTATCACATGTGGTTAAATATTGCAAAGGGGAAGTCATGCTATTTTGATTTTTATTTTGTTAAATAATATAAGCCAATATTAAGTTCAGTAAAAGATTATTTGTTTCTGAAATAATAATGGTGAGGTTCCCACCTGGTAAAACATAGAGAATTGGAAAGAAACTGTTGAAGTCTTAGCATATTAAGGGATGTTTTAAAAATGTTTAGGAGCCCTGGTCAGGTGGCTCAATTGGTTGGAGCACTGTCTTGAACACCAAAAGGTTGTTGGTTTGATCCCTGGTCGTGGCGTGTTCAGGGGGCAACCAATCAATGTTTCTCTCTCACATTGAGGTCTCTCTCCCCCTCTCCCTCAAATCAATAAAAAACATATTGCTGGGTGAGGATTCAAAAAAAAAAAAAGGTTTAGAAGGGTTAACTATTCTGTCTAATCCCCTATGTGAATACAAGGAAAAAATGGAAAACAAATTCCCACATTAACAACATACTTTATTTTAATAATTTGTTATTTCTGAAGAAATAAACCAGATGATAGTGAATAACTGAAAATAGAGTAATTGTGAACAAATCAAGGACAGAATGGCACCATCTATGAATATTTAAGATTTCTTTATAGGTATCTATATGAAAAAATTGCTGAGTTTAAAATTAACTTGAAATGTAACTTAGAGACTCTACTCCTTTTGCCAGTTTTATATCTAATTTATATTCTCATAGATAAAGGGTATCATAGCTAGTCTTTGAGTGAATTCAACTTCTGGCAGAATAAATTGGCATTTTTCTGCTTGGGACCTGGTTGGAAGTGTATATATTGAAACACTGCTCCAGGCAGCTATGCCTCTTTGATGGAATTAGTAAGTCAATCTACCTTCTATGACTTGAAGAAACCATAAAAAACATCTATCAATGATGTCAGGCAATGAAGGAAAAAATGTATATAATGTCAGGTGGCTGAATACAGGAAAAAGATATATGATAATGACAGTGTAGGCAGAGAATTGCAGGTAAGAAAAATAATTATTTAAAATGATAGTCAAAGTAAAAATATACACATTAAGTCACCACAATTTACTCTATTTGATTGAAAAGAGAAAATCTTTCATCTAAAAGATAATGTTTAGATCAAATTTGACAGCTTGAAATGAGCACTTCATATAATAATTCTCGATGACTTGATGGAGTATCCATTTGTCAATGATGGAATGACCATACTTTGAGAGAGTAATTCTCTAGGATACAAAGAAGAAGATGTTAAAGAAGAAAGAGTTAATTATTCCTTAATCGTAATCTTGGAAATATTTCTAATGATGAGTTTGGTGTAAGCATGTAACTGCTTTTTTAAGTTGCAATGACTTCAAATATTTTTAATTTCTCTGACAAGAAAATATTACTAAATTCTACCTTCATATTTTTGCTTTCCAATACAGCATACCATGGTATCATTTACTCTTCACTGGCATAATGGAATTTAATAAAAAAATAGCATTGTGTTCATATTTACATCTGCATATTGTAATATAATCAGCAATTTTAAGAACTGAGATTTTGTAGAACTTGTTTATATTAACCATCCAGATTTCTCAAAGCATACTTGCATTATATTTTAAGCGATTAATATATAATGTAAAATATGTTTTAAAATTATGATTGAGATTTCGAGAGTATCAACGTTTTATAACACAGGCACCTTTGAAATTTTGAGATGCACTGATTTAGCCATATAACTGTCAATTAAATGAGGAGTCTTAATAATTAAAGTATAATACTATAAGTAATTCTTAGGATTTAGGTTTAATGACTTAAAAATTCAAATTAAACACAAACAAGGTTAGAGTTTACTTGGGTAGGAATTGGTTTGTTTTAGAATCACTCACCCAAAATAATGATCTGATGACTTTCAGTGGGCAAGCACATTTTCTTGAATTGGATAAGGCCCATTAGGCCCATTTTTATATAGGGTTAAACCTGAGCTGCTTCAAAGAGCATTCACCAAATAGCTACAATATACAATGGACGTTGGGTTCAGAAAAAAACAATACTTTTTGGTTTCATGGACCTTACAGAAAACATTTGGGTACTACTATTGGATAATATAATAATATAATAAGAAAGGGAAATAGTAGCTTGTGTTTTGTATTTATATGGTAGGTAAATTACTATTAACATTACAGCCTGTGCATGGACATAAGGGAGTGGGCATGAAGTGTGGTCACCTCTGTTTCTCATGCTGATGTACACCATAAAAGCACCTACAGAAAGCATCCGCCATAAAAGAGGCACTAAACCACCAAATAGAATGACATGGGCAATTGATAGCTACTCTTTCATTGGCCACCCCATATGCTTACAGCATATGTAAGTAAAGGGACCACAGTAGCAGGGATGGAGGCTATGCATAAGCTCAGCAACATGACACATTTATCAAAGCTGATCTAGTAACGCCGCTGAGAAAGGCCCAAACTACCAGAAAAGGGGACCAATGTTTAGTTCCTAATATGACACCATCCCTCAGAGAGACCACAAGACCATTAGTGGGAGGCTGATTACATTTGATGAGGAGACATTCTGGCAGATGAGGGATTTTCTTTTTTTCCAGTGGTCCTCAGCTAACATTACTATCCCAGGGCTTACCAAACGTTTAATCTATCAGCAAGGACTCCCACATCACATCGCATCAAAACAGGGGCCTACTTTATAGAAAAGAGGGGTGAGAGTATGCCACGAATCATGGGATCACATAGCACACCACCCAGAAGCTGCAGGCTGGGAGAGCTTTAGGACAGCCTGCAAAAGGCACAATTAAAATACCAGATCAAAGAAGATCATACTTAAGAGGATGAGGCAACTCTATTCCCAGAAGTAGTACATTTGGAATCAGAGACATTTACATGATTCTGTGTCTCCAAAAGATAAAACACATGAATCATGGAACCAAAGAATGCAACCAAAAAGTGGAAACACTGCAGTTATGCCCCCCTTGGAAGGGTGTGCTTTCTCTTCTGTCAAATCTGGTCCTGCTAGTGTAAATGTTCTCAACCCTAAAAAGGGAACAATTTCACCCAATTATACAGCAAGCATCTAAATCAGTTATAAGCTATGAGTGTAACCTGGGAACTCTAGATTCCTTTTGCTAAGGGACTAGCTGGCAAGAATATAATCCTCCATCTAGACGGGATAATCAACCATCTAGAATATCAAGAGTCTGCTACAACACCTAGGGACAGAGAGAACCATGTCTAACACCTAGGTGGTACACCAGGGTGCCTCTTTGATACTCCAATCCCAAATAGACAAGTGCAGCGACCTCACACTGAGAAGAGCACAATGACCTGGATTCAGATCCTCTAGTACCAGGGTCTTTGTCAGGCCACCAGGCAACCACCAAGACCATCTGAGCTGCTGATGAAGCCTGAATGGAATCTAGAATGAGTGGTGAAGTAGAAAGAACATAACTGTCAGTTGTGAACCCAAGAGAAGCTTCACACTGGGGTTTGTAGTTCATGTTCTAATGTTCTCCAGGAAGACAGCCTCTCAGATACTCTGAAGTATTTGCTCTAAAAATTTATGCTTAAAAAGTAGAGAGCAGAAGGAGGGCCAGACTTCGGTTGGCATTATGATGTGCACACTATCCACATGCTCCTTCTTTGAAGGACTTGTCTTCCCTCCAGGGGATGCTGTCAGAAGAGAGCTTTCCGTTGTTGACCCCTTCAGGAATTACTTAGTTTCAGAGGCCTACTTCACCTAAGGTCATGCACTTTGCTGAGGTGACACAAATCAAATGACTGATGGCTGTTTGCTCCTTTCTCCTACCTTCCGCAAGTGTTTCTGTGAAAAGTGCACCTTAGGAAGCACCCTGCACAGCATAATCTGACTCCGAGTCTGCTCCCAGGGAAACCAGTTTGCAATACTTCATGGCAGCTTTATTACACTTTTTTAGTCTTATTAGTGTTTTTTTATAATTGCAGTCCAAGAGTTTGGCCCTTTCAGCTCGACAGTCACGCCTCCTATTTATCCTTACTGCTTTTCTTTCCATTTCTTTCCTTGCCCCCTTTTCCTTTCCTTCTCACCCTTAGTATTTTTCTTTGTTCCTTAACAACCAGTTTCCTTCATTCTTTATTCTGACCTTTCTTTCTGCCCCTTTCTTTTTCTTTTCTTATTTTATATTTTTATAGAAACAAGTGTACATCTACCATAAATTGCCTAGACACCTTATTTTGCCTGCAAGAAAAGTCCTTGTTCCAAAGCAATGCTTCCTCTATATTACATTTTACATACTGAAATTCCATGTCTTTGAAAATAGCTTAGATGCTGTCAGCTGGTTAACAGCAGGGAATGTAGCAAATACTCCAGTAAAGAGACAATATGTAATAATTTTGTACTGAATTTTTCATTATTCTTTGTGTATATATTTTTTCTTTTTGTCTCTTTCAATGCCTGACTGCAACAATGCTCTTCCCCTGAAAACTATTAAAATCTGAGCAGAGCCTCCCAAGTTTAAAATGCAAAGAGCAGCCCTCCTTTTAACAGGTTTCCTATGATAATACTTGGAATGAGTCACTCATCCTGAAAGTGGCCTTCTAAATTACTGTGAAATAACCATGGCTGCTATTACACACACTTACGGACGTGCTTTAAATTCTCTGCAACTCCTCTGCGCTTTGAATGAGAATTAGCAGCTTTGAAAGATTTACCTTCACATTGAAAACTGATCAAAGCAAGTGGAAAAAATGAACTTGAGAGTATTCTTCGGGGTTGAGATCCCTGGTGCTTTTCATGCCAAACTGCAACCTCCAAATTGTTTCAGTCTCTAGCAAATTGTCTACATTATAGATAACTAGGCTGTGTTAATCAATACCTATTGATGAATATTTTTTCATATCATTAAACAACCGTTCTTTGACTATTATAATACTGTTTTGGGGGAAAAAATCAAATCTCAAAAGGGAGAGGAAAGGGAAGCTTCAGTCATATTGTAATTAGTGTGTGCCACAGTTTCTCCACAATGGAGTTTCTGCCTTGCAAAGGAAGCTGGCTCCTGCCTGTACTCAAGAGGCGTCATTCAGCTACAATAAGAATCATAAGATCAAAAACTTGCCATTTGAAAGAGACTTGGTAAAGATCATCATTTTGCATCTCTTCTTGTCTGGCCTTTCCCCTCAGCCTCTTGGATCCCCGGGGACCCACCACCTTCATCATTTGCTCAGCTAGTAAGGTTGCTCGCAACCATGGCAAGAACAGGAATCGAGGTGCAAAATGTGCCTCCGGCTGCCGTGCAGCTGTGGAAGGAACGAGTGTCTTTACAAAACTGTCGCTTAGAGCCCTGTGGGAGAATCTAAAAGGAAGTCTTGAGTCCAAGAAAGTAACATGGTGTTTTAGCAGAACTGCGAGATAAACCAAATAATATAAAGTCATCCTAGCATAAAAGGTGGTTCCCATCACTGACTGCTAGAAATAAACTGCAACAGTCAGAAAAAAAACAAAACAAATATAAATTTGGTGTTAGAACTCAGAAGCTGTAATTCTGACAAGTTGGAACCAATAAATACAGATATTTTCTTTATATAAATAATTTCTACTAATGTGGACATAATTCTGTTTTATACTGTAAGTTGTCACTTACTGAATTCCAGGTTTTCTACAATTTTCTTTAGTCCATGGCATATTCTGATAACTGTTAAATTACTTATTTGAACAATCTATGCCAGTATATTATTAATAAAATTATAGAAATATTCCATAAAAATACACTGATTTATTGGGGGGAAATGAAATTATTTATTGGATTATACTCTTACTTTTTAAGGCAGTGCTTGCAGTTCTTTATTGATGCAAACATATATCATGGTGTTAGATTTCTTATCTATAAAACTTAAATTTCTGTAACTGGTAATTCCTCTCACTTTCTTCTTACTTAGTCTTGCTTTTTTTTTTGAATTTGTAATCTGCCCCTTATCAATTCCACTACGAGCACACTGGGTACTCTTAGCCCACAACATTTCCCCTTTGATTCCACCATAACACTTACCTATACTTCTAGAGCACTTGCTGTAGTCTGCCTAGTTAATGTCATTTTACAGGTGATGGCGTTATTGACTATCCAGTCCTAGAAACCATCTGTTCCTTGGTCCTCTTCTTACTTCTTTCTGTACTGGCCCCTTAAATGTTTTTGTTTTCCAGAATCCTACTCTTGTATCCTGCTCTTCTCAATCTATGTCTAAGTTGTCTTATACTAACAACTTCAAATACCCTACAATAGCTCCCACATCAGTGACTTCTCTACAAACATGGTCCTTCTCTTTGTTTTAATAGCTCAAGCTAAACCTTTTGCACATTAATTTGAATTACTGTTGTGTGTTTCTATAGAAAGTTGAGCCTTTATTAATTCATTCAACAAAAACTTTTGAACTTTTTCTATGCCATAGGTTTGCTAGTATCATAATGAATTATAATTATCTTATTTCTATGTCTCTTTCCTAATTAGTCTGGAAATCCCTGGGGGATAATGATAGCATCTTAGTAGTTTCTGTTTATTCTGTTTTTAATTCCAATCACCTGAATCGTCTAAATTAGATTGTAAGCAACGGAGAACAGAGAATTTGTTTGTTTTATCCCTATATCACTTAAGCATAGTGTCTTGCAATTGGTAGACAACTAGTACTTATTGAATTGCATCAACTACACATGTGTACCCCTACTCTGTTATTACCATTTTAGCTCTATATAATACATACTCTATACATGCTACAGATGCCCCAGGTCTCTAACTGTATCAAAGTGAGTTTCTTGGGCAAGAGTTCTTGCCTTTTCTATTCATTCATGCAAATATTTAATAGGCAATTCCATGCCTTGTGTGTGCCAGTCACATTCCTAGATACTTGGGATTAATGATACAGTCTTTTTTGAGAGAGATGAAATTTAGGTGGTGGTCCAGACAGTGCCTTATGCCGAGAGCTGAAAAATTTGGAGGGGAGCTGACCTTTATATTGTTGCCTCTCTGAGAGCACTGATGATAGCTGTGCCTGACTCCAGCCCTCTGAAGATGATGGTCTGGTTGTCTGCTTCTACCTATGTCTTTTGAGGAGGCCACTTTCTCCTTTCTTGGTTCCTTCAGGGAATTCCCATTACTGCATAGCTTCCCCTCCTCATTCAATGACAGGCACATGCTTTAGGGTGTTATTCCAGCCATCATATTCTCTAGGATTATGTTCAATTTCCTTTTTTTCCCTACCCGGACACCATTTCTTCTTCACCATTTGAAGTTATTCTCTTCTAGTTCCATCAGAGCACACTCCTTGTTATTACACCATCTGCCCAAAACTGTACTAGAGAAGGTATTTCTCATTCATTCTTGTGTAAGTGTTACATTCTCACTTGTGTTATGATGGCCTATTATGTTCCCTTTGCCCCTGATATCTTTAACTCTTCATTGTAAATTTTCCATGGAAACAAAAATTTAATGAACATATAATGCCTTCCAATATTATAAAACATTTTTCTGAAAATTAAAGGTGCCATTATAATAAGCATGCTTGCTCAATAGAATGTATATCTATCCATGGATGGAGAATATTAGATGCTTTCTATGTTACGTCATATAAGAAATAAGAAAAGCACAACACATTTCAGAAATATCACCACTATTTTTTGCTTATATATTAAAATTAGTTTGACTTTCTAACTTATTAAATGAAGCTACATAATGAGAAATGGTGAATTTAAATATTTTTATCTTCAGTTAGCTTTCCTTTCATTACAGATATGCTTTTAAAATATTTATGGAAAATATTCCCGCTATGATTATAATACAGTTACAAGTACACATCACAGGACTATTTATTCAGCAGATATTTTACAGAGTTTTGAAATACTTCATATGTTTAGAAGTTATATGTGTATTAAAAAACAAGAATTTTATATAATATAAATATGATTTCATATATTTTATAGACTTAATTTCATACTTGGTTTTGCTATTTGTATTTTATTTAAAATAACCCCTTCAATATCAGTTTTCTTCTTTCATTCGTATTGTCCCATTTCATTATCACCATATTAATTGTACATGTTTTATAAAAACATTTTCTCATGTATTTCTATGAACAATAATCATGCAGATATACTGTAAGAAAAAATACTGGCAGTTAAAATATTCTTTGGTTGGTGTTTCTTCTTTAAATAATATTTAATATAACAATATTAAATTGTGGTTACAATAGATTTAAGTTCTTACAATTTAATCTAGTCAAGAACAAACTTTGAGGTTTTAAATATGATGGATTGGGATAATTCTACCTTTATAGAAACCACAGACCAAAAGATTCAAGAAAAAAATTGACAATAAGAGTTTAAGGAAGAAAAAAGGGATGACTACAAAGTATAAGAAGTGTTTCTAAAATCAAGCAAAAGAAAGTAGTTGTGTGGAAATAGCCAACTTTATCTTAAAAAGCTGATCTCATTTTAATACTAATCTGCTGAACCCTGTGTCCTTCCCTGCCCTATTTTGGTCCAGAAGCAATTTGATACAATTAAGACACCTGAATATAAAGATGTGAGAGAATTTTATAGGTGATATCATAATGAATCAATCATTGTCATTATGTCATGTTTTGAAACTTCTTAAAATATTAGCTTGATTCATATTTCTGTTCCTTTTGTTAAAATTACTTATCAAGTAAAATGTTCTAATTTCCTTTAATGACTTATTTTAATATTTAAAAATTACATTCCTCAAAAAATAGTTCTTATTTGGAACTGAAAGTAACTTGCATGACATAAGGAGAACTTTATAACATAAGGACAAAAATGCTGTGCCTTCGGAGTTAGTGCCTTTTATGGTCATATTGCTCTCAATTACGATCGGGAGTTCTTTCTAGAGCACTTTCAGAATGAACATAGCCAGCTCTTCTGTAAGTTGATTGGTGATAAATTGATGCCTGTATGACCTAATGGATTGTGAACCAGCAGGTGATATAGACAAACTTTTGAAAAAAATGTATAAGCTACAATGAAAATCTTAAGTACAGAATATTTTCAAGGCCTTATTTGATATATTACTGTAGGTTTTAGCATAAGGGTATTATGAATTCACTTTGTATGTGTAGGATATTGCTTGAAGTTAAACGCTGAGGTGAAACTGGGTTCCACCACTTAAGGAGCATGACCCTGTCAATGAAAAAGGACAGCTCTCCACACCTTTTAAAGCATGGGTTTTTTGGAAAATATTTATATAATGTATTTATTTTTTTCATTGGGGGGGATTGGTTAATAAAATTATAAAGGTTTCAGGCATACAGTTTCATAATACATCATCTATATATTGTATTTTAACTCAGTAGTTCCTTGGATTAATATTAACATTGTTGATTAGAAGGAAATATCTATCTCTATATACATATGTTAAAAGTAATTGTATATTTAAATAAAGACATCTATTCTTTTCAGAGTCTCTTGGTGGTACAAATTTCCTTGTTAGAAGAAAGAGATTTTGAGTTCTGAGTTTTAACCAGCAAAGACAAATGAGGAATACACTAGGGGCAAATGCCACGACAGGGGAATAGACGCCTTTTGTTCAATTCTAGCGCTGTGTGTGAGACCCTAATCCCTACACAACCAGTAGAGGAAAGTAGAAGAGGAAGGGAAACACATTCTTAGTTGATCTAATGACATTCCAAAGCAATGAGAACCTATTGCAATGAATGACTTTTCCTATATTTAACTGGAACTTTTTTAGCTTTCAGCAGAATGGGGGTTGAGTTAGGGAAAATATTGTTTATTTTACTTTTTTTTTAACCTTAGTTTGTGGTCTGTACATTTCACCTCTTCCACAGGGAGGGATTTAGAGTAGAAATTCTCTCCAAATATAAAGTACTCAACGACAGTAAATTTTAGCATATATCTTTATATTTCAAGAGATATAACTTGCCAGTTGTTTAACAATAGCAAATTGAAAAAGGTAACCACACGTACAGGTAGAACTTAGAATAAGTAGTTTTGGAAAATGGGGCTTCATAAGGCAGGACAAAAATTCACATTGTTAGCAATAGAAACGCTGTAAGTACATTATAGGATAGCTTCATAATTATAGGAAAGCTTCATGAGATTGGATTTATTTATACCCCAGAATATAAAACAAGTCACAGTTCACACTCATCTGGTTTAGGAAATTTTCACAAGTGAGTGCATGCCTTTTATACTTCCCATAAGTACATAAAAGAGATTAAAACCTGCCAGAAATACAGTGAAATAAAGAGAACCATGGTTAATGACCCTTCATATAAACATGGGCAGCAGAATCTTAAGCAAAAATTCCATCCACACAACAAAATAGTATCTCAAACTGTACTGAAGACAACTCTAACAGTTAACAGATAATCGGTGGTAATATCTAAAATGGTGTAGCAGCTCATATTCTAAGCTTTATCTCTAACACACTTATCACTGTCAACTTTATAGACTCCACTGTAGAGCTTGTCAAATGCAGCTCACCTATCACCGTGATTTGTCGGTCTCTATTTTATGACAAAAGCAAAAAACCTGCATGCAGACATTCACTTGATTAGCTGACTTCTGGCGAACACTGACATTTTTTACTAAGACTTTAGAAGCACAGGACACATACAGGCCTCATCATTGAAACTGAAGTGATTTGGATAAAATTAGAAGGACAAAAAGCCACCTACAGCCATTTAATCTAGTCAGCTAAATACAAAAAATAGACAGTCTATAGAAAATGGTAGAACATTATTTACGAGTCAAGTTTCTGGAGTGGGACTGCGAAGTCATTTACTGAATTACTTTTTTCTTCTACATTATTTTGATAATTCTCAAGGAGGAAGACACAGGAGGAACTCATATCACTTCAATTAATTGGTTTGGTTTTGACAACCAGCTTACTCGCCCAGATTGTTTAATTAGCTTTCTGCGCTTCATTTTATATGATGTGAGAAGGGGGCGGGGGAGCTGACTCCTAATCAACAATGAAGCAAGTGTATGGGATTGTAAGTCAACATATTGACAGGTATAGAAATTAGACACTGATATACAGTGTTTAAGACTTAGCACCTGTAAGTCATGCTCACCTTGCAATATGCGATTAATTTCATAAATTATTTTAGAAGATAATGTTTAAATACAATGTCTCTGTAGCTGTTATGAATGAGATGGGGCATTACAATAAGGAACCATGAAAAATGTTGTAGAAATAAATTCCCCTTTAAGTAGAAATCTACATTGAAGAGACGTACTCTAGCTGTGAAAGAAGAAAAGGCACAGAGACTTTCTGCGAAACAAAAAACAAAAACGAAGCCTAAAAATAGGAATCTCTGATAAAATATAAGGGAGTCTTTTTTTCTAACTTCTCCTATTGAACATCTAGAAATAGGAAAATTTCTAAAATCCTAAAATCATTCAGAATCCAGCAAATTCACACTGCTCATGCTTAGAAACAGTTTACAGGCATCTTATTCATGATAGATTGAGTTGGTCCATAAAACAATGACATTTATTTTAACAGAAACTTATGTTTAATGCTAAAAGAACCAAACTGCATTTTAAGTTTTAAAAAAGGCATACATAAATGGGGATGTAATTTAAATATTGTTAAGTTTTTTTAAATTGGTGATAATCTCAAAAGTACAAAAAGTGTACAAAGTACTGAAATTTATTATATTGGCAATATTTAAAGTCATCTGTGTATTCTATATTTGTTCTTAATTTTCATAGATTAAATATATACAATAAACAATAACAGATGCCAATTAGCATAATTGAGTGTTCCGAAAAATAAAATGAATGCCTTTATTACTCATAATGTATTCACCCAAATGTTTCATTAGCTTACTAATGTAAGATTAATGAGGACAATCACTAAATTGTGCTGGTCCCCCAAACAGTGAACTGAAAGCTAACCATGAAATCCCCACTCCCCTTTCACTTACTTTCTTCTGCACAGGTTTTCTCTTAGATTCTCATTCATAGATCACAAAAGAACAATTTCGGTTACTTCAAGAATTAATTAGACATTTGTAGGAAAGCCACTAGAACAACTGTTCCCCCTGTGAGTTCATAAAGCCGTTTAATTTGCGCTTGTATGTTCATTCAGAGAAGCTGGCAACACCACAATAAAGCACAGCAGGCTCAGCCAGCAAGCCAAATTTCTGACCGAATTGTTCACGTTCATTGACTATGCTCATTTAAAAGGCACACGCTAACACCTTTTAACCTTCCCAGTGTCACAGCTGGGCACGCTGCACCCAGAATGAAAAATGATTTTGGATAATGTTCTCCCTCTCAATCTTTGAGGACTATTTCAGTTAAAGATCTAGGCTTCACTTGGAAAACTAGTTTCAGTGTCTCCCTCTGCCTTTAGACAAAATTTTAACATTGATCTAGCCAATGCTTAATAACTCATCTAATAAGTTCCTTTCTTACATTTCATTTAACAAAAGAAAGATCTGCATTTCAATGAATTTTGAAACTAAAGCACATCAAATAAATTTCAAGTTAGATACAAACCCTTTTTACATTTTTTAATGGAGAATTGACCTTAGGATAAATCATTCTGCGAGCATGCTTTAAAATTTAGGGAGATAAGAATATCTTATTAATAATTCTATAGTTGTTGCCTCTCATATCCTTCAGCCAGTGTGAAATCCTGAATAAATAATGCCTACTATTAATTCTCACAAGGATAAAGTTGCTTCCAAAATTGCAATGTGACACGTAAAGAAAGAAATCTAGTACCTGACACTTGAATGTAATGACAATATTTCCTCTGTGTCATGCCAACACCTGGGCCCATCTGTGCAAAAGGGCACTGTGCCATGCTGAAGGTGGAACATCAGTTTCAACAGCATATAGATGCCAATATGCCCAAGTCAAAGTGGTAGCCTGTGGAACGCGACAAATAGCTGATCTTTGTAGGAAAGTCTTCCCAGTGGTGAGCAATGCCAAATGAGGGCCAAATGCTTCATTACTGGTCTTCACAGCTGCTGGTGCTCATGGGCATTCACAACATCAAGAGTCCTTCCCCCTCTGTCCCTGTTTCCAATCTGCCTGACAGCTAGTCACTTCACATAAAGGAAAAACTTCCGGATTCTTTTCAAAAACAAAAACATTCTTATTTGTTGTGTCATGTAACAACTTCTTTAATTTCTTAGTTAATATTTTTGCTAAACTGCAGATTTAGCCAGTAGTGATAATTTTGTTTTAATCACAAAGAAATAATTTATATATGTTCATCAAGAATTCCCTTAGAGAGAAAATATCAATATTTTACACAGATGGGGGTATGTGCGTGTAGGCGTAGAAATAGATGTAAAATTTTCAGATTGTAATTAATACGCAGAGACATGTGAAGGATTTGATATTTTCGGATTTGATAGGTGAGGTATCATGGGTAATACCAGATATAGGCTCAATGCAAGTTGAATTGAGCTAGCCTCAGTAAGAGTTTAAATGGTTTAGGCTAAAAAACTGCCAAATTTCCTTTGAGCATTGAGTTACTGATTAGCAGGAAAATAGTTGAGTGTTTCTAGAGAGAAATGAATGGCTTTGTTTGTGGAGATTATATTAGGTAGAAAATTTGGTTCTTTATTTGTGAAGTGCAACATGATTTAAAGTTTTCTTGGTGTGAGTCATTTAGGGCTTTTTATTTCAACTATTTCTGAGCCAAAGTCTCTTGCTAACAGTAGTCTCGCTCCCTGTATTTGAAGATATTTATAGCTTTCCTCAGTAAGTAAAGTCCCTTAAGGGGCTGAAGACACCAATTCTACTGCATTCTATGGGCCATACACCAGTAACTGGATTAGTGTAAATGCAGCTGTGAAGAAAGACATAAAACCATCTCCTTATTTTCAACTTTTCTATAGGGAAAGCCTTTATTACCAGAAAATTAAAATATTCTTTACAAGGAATGAACATTTGTCGACCCAAGACCCCAGAAATTTTGTTCAGTCACTAATAAATAAAAATCCCATGACAATAATCCACTTTCTCCTGGAAATACATATTGACGATTTATAGAAAAAAAAAAAAAGAGCAAGTGGCTGAAGTTTCTACTAAGTGTCAGAGAAATAAGAAAATGAAGTTGAGACACACAGCTCAGGGAACTTGGACAGGCAAACTACTTTTTAGGCTCAGTTTCCTCATCTGAACATGGAAAGAACATTATAGCTTTGCTGAGCGATGAAAATGGTGTAATGTTTGTAAAGTGCAGAACACGAAGCTTATCACTTTACTGTTCTCAATACATGGAAGCCATTACTATTATTAAGCCAGAAAACCACTTTGATCTTCATACTGGTTTTTAAAATAGTTTTTGGTTTAAAAATTAATATATGTTTGCTGAATTTTTTTTTTTTTTTTGAAAATGATGAAAAATAATGCGCTCATGCTACACTGGGGTGAAAGAATATTTACCTTGTGCCGCATAGTCTTTAGCTACCCTTTCCTGACCCACTTCAGAAAGGGTCAATCTGAATATAATCTCTTATCATTGCAAAACTTAACATTTTTTGTACAGAGCAAAATGAAATTTAAATTCACTTTATGTCATTTGTTCAACTCCCAGACAGTGATTTAAAGAATGTCCTATATTTTTTGTAAAAGATAATACACTGCACCACATTCTGAAATTATACCAAAACTACACTCTATCTATCTATCTATCTATCTATCTATCTATCTATCTATCTATCTATCTCTATCTATCTATCTATCTATCTATCTATCTATCTATCTATCTATCTATCTATCATCTATCTATATCTATCTATCTATCTATCTATCTATCTATCTATCTATCTATCTATCATCTATCTATCTATCTATCATCTATCTATCTATCTACCTATCATCATCTTTCTATCTATATCTATCATCTATCTATCATCTATCATCTATCTATCTATCTATCTACCTATCATCATCTATCTATCTATATCTATCTATCTATCATCTATCTATCTATCTATCATCTATCTATCTATCTATCTATCTATCTATCTATCTATCTATCATCTATCTAATCTATCATCTATCATCTATCTATCATCTATCATTTATCTATCACCTATCATCTATCAATCATCTATCTATCATCTATCATCTATCATCTATCATTTATCTATCACCTACTATCTACAGCTGTATGTGCATTTATTGGCACCTACTGAAAAGAAGAAAAAAATTAAAGCAATGTATTTAGTCAAAAAATTGGTAATCGGCATGGATACGTATTTAAATAATTTTGATGTGCAAATATTCTTAAATTAATTCTTACTGAAAAGTATGTAACAAAAAATTAAAATGGCATTTAATTTCTAATTATGTTTGCTCTTGGTTGAGCATGGTGCTTCTGTTGACATCATTACAGCTATTTAATGATAGCAAGTTTGAGCCAAAATTTCAAGTAGCTATAGGAAAAAAAATTAAAATTACATTTGGTCATTAGACAACTACCCATTGTGTGTAAGAGCTTGTACATCCCACAGGAGTTGGGATGGAACAGGGCAAAATTAGTATTTTCTTTGATTTATAGGTTTGCTTTTGTTTTAGAATTTTACATATTTGTGATTATATTAGCTTAGTGTTAAATATGAAGGAATGCAAAATATCTCTAAGATACACTGAATCCAAATCTCAATTATTCAGTGTAATGGGGGCGGGGATCATATGGATAATTGAAATTCACAGATGATAAAGATGTCAGACAGTAGTCGCTCACTCTTCTCTCACAGCTGCATTTATAAGAGCTGCTATTAAGGCCCATTTGGGTTTTCCCTCCTCTCCATGAACTTGGACGGCTTCCAAGGGAGAGACAAATGACAAAATGGCAGGTAGCTGGAGGGTAAAGAGAAATGCCAAGGTGATCTGAACAATCTGTATATGAATAATCAGCACCACCTAACAGTGATCTGATGGAGAAAGTATAGGGGTAACTTGTAATTAATGTTTTAAAATCATTCCTCTGGACTGCTGAGCAAATAGGGATAACATGTTTAATCTTACAGAACTGTAGTCACAGGTGACTGACAGCGATCAGGAGAAAATGTTGGCTGAATCTTCTTTTTATATTTATGACATTAAAAAACACAAGCTGGTGTGGTGTTATGCTGAAGAAGGCAAACTCTGATGATATACTAAGTAGGTTTAAATCCCCATTTTGTCTCAACTGCGCAGGTGAGTTTGGGAAAGCAGTTTCATGTTTTCTGAACCTTTGTTATTGCAACTATTAAGTAAGTGTATAGCAATAGTTCTTACCTCATAGGCTGTTGTGAGAATTATGGAAGCTAATACTTATTATGTTCTTCTCTACTTCTGTGTAACAAATTAGCACAAATTGTTCAGCTTAAACCAAACATTCCACTATCTCAGAATCCCTATGCACCAGGAGTCTGGGCACGGCAGAGGTGGGTCCTCTGCTTAGGTCCTAAGGCAGCAGTCAATGTGTCTGATGAGCTCTATTCTAACCTGGAAGCTGAACTATGGAAGAATCTGCTTCTAAATTCACTCAGGATGTTGGCAAACTGCTTTTCCTTGAGGCCAAGGCTTCATGAGGCCCATGGTTTAAAGGCTGCCCTCAGCTGGATATCACTGGCTGCCTTCAGCATTTTGCCACTAAGGAGTCTCAACATGGCCTCTTGACTCTTTGAGCACAGCAAGGGAGAGGAAATCTCTAGAGCAAGCCCAACAGCCTCATAATCTTATATCATGCAATGCAATCTTGGTACTGACATTTCATAACCTTTGCTGTATTTTATTGTTTAGAAATAAATTTCAGGCCCTGCTCATACTTAAGAGAGGGCTATTATACAAGGACATGAACACCAGAGGCAGAGATGATGGGGGGTTAGCTTAGCTTCTGATCATCATCAAAAGGAACCACACCTAAAGGACCTCACCCATACCCTGACCTGGCATTTATGCTGATGTTTTTAAATTTTGATCAAATATTGTAATGGGATAATACTCTTGGGGACATTGGGAACTGATGACTTTATTTTGGATGTGAGAGAAACATGAGTCATTTTGGTCCAGAGGATGGACTGTGATGGACAAACTCTAAGTTGGCCCTCACATGAGTCCCAACTCTTGAAAGTCACAGCTTTGGGTAATCTCTTTCCCTGAGTGTAACTGGAATCTGGAACTTTATTCTAACCAATACGGTAAGGCAAAGGTGAAAGGCTGTCACTCCTATGATTACTTTACATTATATAAGATTCTGTCTTGTTAGCCAACTTGTTCTGGAGACTCTCCTTGCTGGTTTGATAAAGTAAGCAGCATGTTAGGAAACCTACATAGTCTCTCTTGTTAGTACAGGTGCCCTCTAGTAACTGTGGCTGGACTGGAGTAGCTGAGAGTGGAAAACAGCAAACCAAAAGCCAAGACCCTCTGCGCTACAACCACACACAAAAAAGTAACCCTGACAACCAGTGGGCTGTGCATTTGAGAGTGGACTCATCCCCAGTCCAGCATCTAGATTAGAGTATAGCCAAGTGAACACCTTGATTGCTGACTTGTGTGATCCTAAACAGAGCACCCAGCTAAGCCACAGCTGGACTCCTGAGCCACAGCCACATTGACCTAATATATAAACATTGATTTAAACTCCTAAGTTTTTGGTAAATTGTTACATGGCAATAAATATTATACTTGAAAGTTCTTTATAAAGTGACTTCTCACAGTAGGAAGTCAATAAATATTATCTCATGATATTTTTCCCCCACAGGAGCAGTACAATATCAGGGTTCAGAGAGAACATTCTAGAGGTAGACCCTGAGTTAAAAACTTGTTTTATCATTTATTGGTCACTTGACAGTGGATAGGTAACTAAACTCTCTGAGCCTTGTTTTTCCATCTGTATAATGAAAATAAAGGCAGTATGAACCATATAGAGTTGAATATAAAGATCTAGTGAATTAATACTGTAAATCATTAGAACAATTCCATATGCATACAAAGTCCCAATATATGTTGGAATTATTATTATTATGTATATAAAGATGTATTATAGCTGGTAAAGTAAGTCTGTCTCTTAATCTTTTGCTTTCTTAATTTATGTTTTCTAATCAGTAAAGTATTAGAGAAGATTGTTCTTTGAAATAATTTGAAGATACTTTAAGGAATACTAGTATTATTTGCCTTTAAGTGTCCAACAGGTAATTAAAAATCTCTAATTCCTGTCTCAGATAGGAATTCCTTAGAAATTCACAGGTAAGAAAACCTTACATTTTCAATATCTCAGTAGTAGTTTGATTTCTCTGAAGTACTAGGTAATGTTACAAAAAACATTTGATTTCCAGTTCTTACAGTTGAACTTGGTAGAAATAATACCACAATGTGGCAGGCTCAGATTGCAAGCATTTATTATTTCAGAGAAGGGACACTGTTTACTTCTATATGAGGACTCATACAGCTGCTGTTGAATACCAGGCAACGGATAGCTTTGATGATCATATATAATACCACCCTGTATACTTTGTTCCACACTGTTTAATAAGACATTTAGGAAAGCATTACCAAGTGGGTCCCTAATGAATATAATTGGAAGAGGTGATTTGGAGTTCCAAACTGAGAAAAAATAGAAATTTGGACTGAAGTATTGTTTCAAAGTGGAACAACTTGAAAATTTTTTAGATGATGCCAAAAAATTCCAACTAATAAAAAAAGAGTAATCCAAACTTCACCATATTATGGTGATGCCTCAGGACACTAAAGTCTAACAATTCTTAACAGGTGCCAGAGACAAAAGGCAGATTACCTTCAAAGAATGATAATCTGGTTGTTAATATCACAGCAGCAGAAAGGGAAGCCAGATGAAAGCCAAGTCATATCTTCAATGTGCTAAAAGGACATCACTATTAACCTAGAATTCTATTCTGACTGGAGATATATCTCAAGAATGAGGAACCAAGAAAAGAGATTTTTCTAACATAAACTGCTCTATGGGAACAACCTATTAGTAAGGAGATAATGCTGGTATCACGGGGACAACGCAATGTTCTTGAGTGTGATGGATTAAGGTCTAAAGCACACTGCGCTTCCTATTAGAAAAATAAATGATGAATCAGTTCAGCATAAATTATACTTCAGACACCCCAAATTTCAGTGGCTTAAAATAAAAATTATATCAATTTGTCTATTCATTACGTTCAACACCAATTGGCTAGAGGTTGTGTCTTCATCATGACTATACTCACAGTACAGGCATTATCTAGAATATTACCTCTCTCCAAATCACACAGAAAGAGATCACTGAGGCCCTCCATTGTCATTAAGTAGTCTGGTCTAGGAGTGACAGGTATCCTTTCATTCTCAGTTCACCAGCAAGAACTAACACATAGACCCTCCCAACCTAAGGGATCATGCAATGTCACCATGTGCCTAAAGGAGAGAGAACCTAAATCCTTGCAAAACAGTATTAATGACTACCACACATGGGGAGGTCACTTATTTAGCAGGAAGAATGTCAAAAAACAGAGAAACGTGCTGGTATGTGTGTAGATGTGGTGGTGAGTGCTAGTGGAAATTTTCTCCAGATTGCTTCAAAAAACACAAGATTATCCTCTGAGGTTGAAGAGGTATGAAGCATTGGATAAGAGAAGAAAATACATGGAATAGAACAGAAAACTGAGGTAAAGAACTGAAGAAATAATTCTGATTTTTGACCAGTATAAAGTGCCTTGAACTTGATATTAATAACTGTAAATGGGATACAATTCATGAAACTGTGAATTCTTCCCAGTCACATTCAACTAATGCAGATGGAGACAGTTGTATTAACAAAGGCTCTAGTTTTTCTAAGGGAATTTGTAAGGGAGAAAGAGGCAAAAGAGTTGGGAGTGTATACATTTTAATGATAGACCACAGAAAATAACCTAGGTAAAGAGGGAAGAAATGCATAAGTATGAGGAGGGTGAAAAATTTAAAAAGGAAGATTATGAGGTACCTGGAGTGGGGGGTCAAATAATTTATGGTGTTGAGGTAACAGAGAAAGTGAGATGGAAATGGTAGAAATGGTGGCCAGATAGGAAGATGCTTGACATTGAAACTACTGAATTAGTCATTGGTAATAATGGGGGCATAGTGGTTGGGTGCTGTACAAGATTGATCTTTAGAGGATATGAGTTCAAGAAATTGAACATTGTATTAAAAGAGTCTCTTACTTATGTGGATACTGAAATCATTAAGGATAGAAATGGGGCAATACAAGAAACACTGACAGTAAGAGGTTGCTAAAATCTTCAAGAAACAAGGAGGATTGATGGGTAAAGGAGTGGTTGGTGGTATGAATATGGATAGAAATGGCTTTTAAAATGCCAAACAGCAGCAAAAAGGACTCCTACTCCAATTCCAAGCTCATTGATGTGAGATATGTAGGCCTGAAAATAAAGCCCATTGAAATCAGGCCAGAGAATGTCCACCTTTCTTTTTTTTAAATATATCTTTATTGATTTCAGAGAGAGGAAAGGAGAGGGAGAGAGAGAGATAGAAACATCAATGATGAGAGAGTCATTGATCAAGCCCACAACCTGGGCATGTGCCCTGACCGGGAATTGCGAACCCCGATCGCCTGGATCCTAGGTTGATGCTCAACCGCTGAGCCATGCCCGGCCGGGCTCCACCTTTCAATTACAACTAGAAAGTAGAATGATCTTTTTGAGAAGAAGTTGATTATATAGAGAATATTGTTGACAATGGGGAAAAAATGTCAGAGACCACCTTAAAAATAATCCAGAAGTTGAAAATTTGTGGGAGATAGGAGTAAAATAAGAAAATGAGAAGTCATATGGCACTTACAAAGTGAAAAATAGAGAGGCTGGAATCTGGGCTCTAATTGGCATCAAGAACATAAAGGATATAATCAGATTAATTATACCGGTCTCATGGCAAACAGTAGTGCCCAGGTTGGAGAGCAAGGAAAAGTGCATGTGTAGAACCTAAACCCCATTCAAAGGAGACATGGAAGATTGGAGATTCAGTAGATTTCTTCCAAGCTTCCTCTGGACTCTTTTAAATACATATGAGAAATCTTTTGGGTCAGAGTGTTTTTCATAGACAATGGAAGAGACAAATGATATCATTCAAAATCATGAAAACAGATCTTTACTTTATCAAGAACACTATCATTCTCATGGATTAATCATTAAAAAATTTAGCTCAAAAATTGACATAATGCATATGCTTTCTGGAATTAGAAAAAGTTAAAAAGCATAACCTTTGAAAAATGGCAGTGGCTGCCTAAAATAAAACATGAATTACTGCATATGATTTCCAATAAAAGTGGTACTCAGAACCACATAAAAATTACAACTAAACTACAAAACAACCATCATTCAGAAATCAAGTTAAACAGAGTTCAAAACTATGATTATAAAGATGCTTGAGGAACTTAGTGGAAATTTTAACAGCATAAAAAAGGACATAGAAACCGTAAAAGAGAACCAGTCAGAAATGAAGAATACAATAACTGAAATAAAAAATACATTACAGGGAATCAACGGTAGAGTAGATGAAGCAGAGCAATTCAGTAATTTGGAAAAATACAGAAGCAGAAAACATCCAATCAGAATAGCAAAAAGAAAAAAAAAAAGAATCTAAAAAAAAAATGAGAACAGTGCAAGGAGCCTATGAGACACCTTCAGGCATACCAACATTATCATCATGAGAGAGAGCAATAAATTGAAATCTATTTTTAAAAATATAATAACGGAAAACTTCCCTATCCTGATGAAGGAAATAAACATAAAAGTCCAGGAAGCACAGAGAGTTCCAAACAAGATGAACTCAAAGAGGCCCACACCAAGACGTATCATAATTAAAATATCAAAGATTAAAGACAAACAAAGAAACTTAAAAGTAGCAAGAGAAAAGCCACAGGTTACCTACAAGGGAGTTCCCATAAGACTGTCACCCAATTTTTCAACAGAAACTTTGCAGGCCAGAAGGGATTGGCAAAAAATATTCAAAGTGGTGAAAAGCAAGGACCTACAACAAAGATTATTCTACACAGAAAAACTAACATTTAGAATCAAAAGACAGAGAAAGAGCTTCCCAGATTTTAAAAAAAAAGCTAAAGAAGTTCATCACCCCCCAAAAAGGTGAATAGATTAAGAAGTAAAGATTGATAGTTACAGAATAGTCATGGGGATGTAAATTACAGCATAGGGAATAGAGTAAATGATATTGTAATAACTATATGTGGTGTCAGATGGGTATGAGATTTATCAGGATGATCACTTCATGAGTTATAAAAATGTCTAATCACAAGCTTATACACTTGAAATAATATAATATTTTATGTCAACTCTAATTTAAAAATAAAAATTAAAAGGAATTTTGTTTCATGAGTTTGCTATGAGAATTAAGTGAGATATATGGTCCAATGTATGATCACAGTAGACACTAATTGCCATTTTCCCCTATGAGACAAATGAGACAAAGCAGAGTCAACTGCAACAACAATAGCTAATCAACTAAAAGGAAAAAAGATATGAAGCAGGAGAGAATACAATGAGTTGAACAGTTATTCCAGAAAAGTATCTCAACACTTCCTCCTACAATTCTACCTCCAATTCATTATAAAACAATATGTTAACATTTTTTCTCCAAATGTAGCATTGCCCTTATATTTATGAAGTTATGAAATCAAGGTTCATGTGTTTCTTGTTTTAACACAACTTGGTGACACAACTGCTAGATTGTAATAACAAATTTTAGGAAAAAATATTTTTAAATGAAATTCCAAACTTAAATAGAACATTCTATATCAATTTAAAATAGTTCTGAATTATTAAATAATTGTTTCCTTTCTTCAGTTGTAGAAAGAGCAAAGAAGTAATTGCTTAATGAGTTTCCTGGCAAACAAAATGACTTAAATAATAAACATCATTTACTATTAATCAATGTTTTTATTTGGATTCTGGCAAGATTATAACACTATCCGTTTGTTCTGATCTTTCCCAAATACTTTTACAAAGCCCCTAATGGTGGAAAGAATAATAAATAACGTTCCCAAAGATGTCTGGATCAGAATCCATAGAACCTGTTAATATGCTATGTTATACAGAAAAGGGGACTTTGCAGATGCAATTAAGGTTAAAGACTTTGAGATGGAGAGATTTTCCTGAATTATCCAAGCGAACCTAATCTCACTGTATAAATCCACAAAAGCAGAGAAACTTTCCAAGCTAAAGTCAGAGAGGGAGATGTGATGACAAAGGAGAGACCTAGAGATGGCAGTGTGAAAAGCACTCAGCCTGCTGCAGCTGGCCTTAAAGGTGGAAGAACTGGCAGCTAGAAACAAGAAATGTCAAGGAACAGATCCTCCCCTACAGCTTGCAGGCTGGAACACGGTGGCCCAGTTAACACCAGGATCTTAACCTAGTGAGGCTGTGTCAGGTTTCTGACCTATGGAATATAGAATGCTAAGATAATAAATGGGCATTGTTTTGAGTCCCTAATTTGTGGTGATTTGTCAGTGTCAACAGAATGAATACAAATATACCTTTTCCACTCAGCATATACCTGTAATCCCACAGTTACCTAGTGCCATTATCTTGACTTCCAGCCGCATAGCACTTTTTATCTCAATGTCTCTACACTTACTCCTTTAGTCATTTAATATATATCTGCCAAATTGGAAAGGTCTCAGGTGCTACGTCTTTGACATGTGTTTATTTCTTCTATTGAATCCCAAATATATCCAGTGCAAGATAAAGGAATGAAAACTAAGGAAACTTTTACTTTTTATATATAATTTCCTATTCTCATAGTCTATTGCAAGATGAGCATTACTGTAAACATCTTTGAAGTATAAAAACTGTGGCTTTAACAGATGTAGTAAGAGCTACATACAAGATTTAAATCCATGTACATGAATCCCCAAATCCTTTGAGAATAAATCCCTGTGTTTTGTATTATTTTTGTACTTGTGACATGATCCTTAACCCAAAGAAATATAGCTACATAGCTGTGGAATTCCTAAAGTCGGGTATTCACAGCCACAGAAGAGAATATCAGGAGGGTCAATACTAGCACCTCTGCCCCTTTATAAGTCACTACATATCCTCTGAGTGTTCCAGGCCCCCAAAAGCCTAACTCTCCAAAAGTGACAACAGAAATACATGGTAATAACAGATAAAATGTGAAATAATATCCACTATAAAATAGAATAATAAAATATATGCACTCATGTACAATATATAGTTACATATAGAATATGTATGTAAGGTGGGGCAGATTGATCTATTTATTTTCCAGTAAGGTATAATTCAAGCATTGAAAAATGTACTATCACTATTTCAGATAAAAGCAGAAAAATGTGATTCTGAATACTAATAAAACCAAAAAATTAACAAACTTGTTTTCAGTTTTAAGACCAACTGTGTAGGTAATGTGAATTTAAGTATTTGGAAACCGTTTTCACAATTAGGTTGTTAACTAGTTTCTGACTAGTTTCATCTACATGATAAGCCTGTTTGCAAGTTTCCTTTTAATAACAAGTACAAAATTAATTTCTAGCCAAGAACTCAGCATTAATATGATTTCAAAGGTAGCAAGGTTCAAGTTGTTATATTCTGGAATATCTTTAAAGTTGCTTTTTATGCACCTGATATTTCTTTTTCAAACAAATTAACTTACAAACATTTGCTTATTTGATTGCTCATGCATGAAAAATACTTTTGTGCCTAGTGTTTTGTCTGGTGCCATTACCCAGAGTAGATCGGAGAGAGCAAAATAGTTTTGAATCTGGGCTTCAGGGAGGGTGCCTCCCAGTCTGGAAAACATACATCATTAAATTTTTATAGAAGTACAGGGTGCTTTTCTAGCATGAGAAAAAACCTCCTGCTGGTGGATAAAACTATAAATCTCATGACTGAGAAAAACACAGTAGGAATTCTCTAGAAAAAAATAAGATTGTGAGGGAGACAGAAGATAGGTCAGGAAAGGAGGGAGAGAGATGGTGGCATGTTTAGGAAACATCAAAGAGGCTATGATTTGTTGAGTGTCGACTGCAAAGCAGGCATTGTCCCGAGGCCAGGCTGGAGGGTTGGGTACAAAGTGATAGGCTCTACAAGGCCATACTTATTTATCCTAAGAGAGTGAAAACACCACATATAAGGATTAAAGAGTTTACAAAATTAAAAATCTATGAGTAAAGTGATCAGATTTGTTTTGATACCTGGCTAGAGTTAGAGAATAGTTTTGATAAAAGAAAGGAATGGGGCTGCAGAGATGGACAGCAAAGTGGCTAGTGGTGCGATTAGTGGATCAGCGAGCAGTACAGTGGCCTTGAAAGCACTGACCTATTGAAGGACCCCATAGGACTATTCCAGAAGCTGGATTCCAAAAGAAAAGTACAGGAAAGTTGGTCTTCTGAAAGTAGATGCGTTACAGTATGCATATAGACCACCTTCTTCATCAGGTACAGAGATCTGCTTTTTGACAGTGAGCACTATTGAAGGTGAAAAATTGCACTTGCATATCCACTTTCTCAAGGAAAACAAAAAAGACTGTAAATTGTACCATCTTGAGATTAGGTTTCTCAATATCTTTTGTCCATTACCTCCAGGGTTTGTGTCTCAAGCAGTGAGTACATACATTCCATTACATATTTCATCAAAACTCAGATCAGTTTTTGCTCCTAAAACATATAGACATGGCAAAATTTGGAATTCACGTGTCATCTTTAATAAAGAGAAGTTCTAATAATAAGTAGAGACCTAAATTGGACTCAGAAATGAGTACTTTAAACATTGTCTATGTAATCATTCAAATATCAAAGAATATTTTCTTTAAGAGTCACAAAGTCATCAGGGGAAAAAGTCTTCAGATTAATGGAAGACTGTACAAATGCACTCTAGCTATTTAACTACAATAAAAATGACTCAGTGAGACATTTTGATAACAAGATCTATATTCAGCATTTGTTTATTGTTTTACAGATAATGTATTAGCCACAGAGTACCAAAGTAACCTATTCACATCTCTTTCTTTGTTATGTCTACATTTTTAGAATGTCTTAACAAAGTTTAAGAACTTTTAAACGAGATTTATTAGTGACACAGTGATGTGTCTCATGATAGGTTGAAAATAGGTTTCCCACCCACTCTGGCCTCTTTCAAGATGTTTTCTGTTCTGTTTCTATGGTTCTCCTCCTGCCTGAAACAAATGCTTCAAACTAATACAATAAATGGCTCACATTTAACTTAAAATTAAAAGAGAAGGAAAAGTAGAAATTACTGTCAAATATTATCATAATAATAATGTTTCAAGGGAGATTAGTAACTAGTCATACACACTTAGGAATGTATCAGTTCTGTCATTTTAAACTGTACGCATTTACCTGTTAGCAGTAGTATTTGTAAGAACATGTGGTTCATCTGAACCATTTCTTCACATTAACATATGTTTACAAACATAATCATGAAAATTCTGTTTAGAGTTAAAAAATTAGAAGTGTAACTTCATTTCTTTTTCCTTAAAACAATTTGGTAATAAAGATTTGGGGCTTAAAGCATTTTACAAACTTTGACCATGTAATCTTGCTTCTAGGATTTTATGTTTTGAAAATATGTATACAAAAATATAGGATACTTAGATCTATTCCCTGCTTATTGGAAGAAAATCAATTACTTTAATACAAAGGGAAGAAAAACACTTTTTTTAAACTATAGGAACTGTGAGTACACTGATTATCTCCAGGGGCAGGAGGAAGGAGATGGAATCTGAGACATGCTAGCTATTTATGTTATGTTCTAAGATATGAAGCAATTAAGTTAATAAATGAACATCTGATAAATAGTATATGTTGTCTTCTTTTATTAAAAGCAAAAATATTTAAAATAAGGCCAATAAAATGCTTAGACTATTTACAGTGCATAACAAATCCATGCAGCATTAAACAAGCCCACTGAGTATGTGGGACTCCAGCTTTGCCTTGCTCTGTTTGATCCAAAATTATAAGAACTTTACTTTGAATTCCAATTTAATTATACTAATCCCATGTGTAATATTGAATACCAATGTAATATACCCCTTTGAAACAGTGGCTTTCTCTTTTTTATTTTATTAACAAAAACAAACACAAAACTCTTAAAACCTAGAACAGAAATCTCTCTTGAATGGAATGTACAGAAAATTTCAGCAGCCTAGAAGTGAACGCCATTAAAGTGACCAGGGGAGGGGAGTATTAGGAGTCTATTAACAAGAAATTGCATGTTGAAATATCCCCTAAATACAGGCTCTGGAGTGAGGATATTAAAAAAAAAAATGTATGACATGTTGTGTTGTAATTGTGTTTATAATCTAAAACACTCTTGGGTCAATAATTTTATTATGGAGAGTTTAGTTTCAGTAATATTTAAGTATATATAGTTGGAATATTTCCCCCCTATTTAAAATTGTAAAGAAAGCACAGTTGTGTCATTTGCGGAGATATTTGTATGTTAGAACTGCCATTACCTACTTTCTTAATTAGTACACTGAAAATGAGAAATTAGCAGAAATGTGCTTTTTGTGGTCACTGAAATGTTAATATTATTTTTTCTAATCATTTCATTCAAATGAATAAAAGATGGTATCTTGAAATCTGAGACACTTTTAACTAAATGGATCTACAAAAATGGGGCAAAAATAGAAAATGGCACCTAGATAATCTGCCTCCTCATTTAGTCTCTGTTTCCAAGTCTACATCCTTATATGCTATTATCACTTCGAGATGACAGTGAAGATGAGGCATCTGCTGTACTACCAGAGACATCTTCAGATTGAGATTACATAGAGTCATCACCACCCTCCAGAGCTTCCAGGGAAAAATCAACCAAATGTTGTTTTCCCTTTTTCTGAAAACTATTCTGATCCCTCCTTAAGGAATGAAAAATGACAAATAGATACACTGTCTGAAAAATGATACATTCCTTCAGGCAAAGAACCAAGGAAACTAATGACAAACAAACCCTAGACGTAGGAGAAGGCAGAGGTAAATGACTGGAAAAACTAAAGCCCAGAGCTCTCAGCATGGTCCACGTGGGTTTCCTTTATTCTGACTTACCCGACCAGCGGTAACTGGTGTTGGGCAGGTAGGTAGACTAGGGACATTTCTACCTGAGTGATTAAGAATGGTCCAAAATGACATAAAATTCTCATTGTATAATGAGAAAGCCTAGAATAGCCATTCAAAATAGTTATTAAGAAAAAAAAGAATAGATAAATGACAAAGGGTGGGATGGATAGATGAATTCGTCTGTTTTTTAGTTTAGTAATAATTCCAGAATCATTCAATTTTAGAAAAATACACTTCCAAACATACAATAACAAAAATACCAAGTGAACTAGATTTTATTTTGAAATGGTTAAGATAGTTGAAGGAGGGTGAAATTATTCAAGTATTTTGGCTCATCTAGATAGAATAAATCTTGAGGTGTACACTGTAAGTAACGACAAAGTGGATATAAAATACATTATTGCTTAAAATTAAATAACTTTAATATGAAAAACCAAATTCAAAAGAACAAAACCAGACCAAAATAGAGTGTGACAAATACTTGTAAAATTTTATGTCATGATATGACATAGAAAGAGATCATATATTAATAATAAAATGTAAGTCTTATAGATGGTGAAATTTATAAAAAAAAAGAAATATAACCAAGAAACAAAATTTTAATCAGAAACACAAAAACATTTACTTAACAATGAGCACAATAAGCACATTTTATTGATTAATTTCTAACACTTGGAAATAGTTATGCCTAATGTTGAGAGGGAAGCCTCATTGCAAATATTTTCAACATTTTGAGGGAAAAGCTTGGTTGACATAAACCAACCTTTAATATGAATTCATTCCATTTAATTGATAAGTATCTATCTTAACAAAATAATCCAAAGTATTTGAAAAAATGAAGTATAAAATAATTAGGAGCCACTAGAATGTAATCAATTAGGAAACAATTATACATACTATTTTCTCTGATGGAATATTGTGCAGCAAACTAAATACTGGGGACTTGGTCTTGCTTTGTTTTGTTTTTAAATATGATTTTTATTGATTTTAGAGAGAGGGAGGGAGAGATAGAAACATCAATGATGAGAGAGTAACTGATGAGCTGCCTCCTGCAATCACCCTACTGGGGATGGAGCCTGCAACCCAGGCATGTGCACGATCTCCTGGATCCTAGGTCAATGCTCAACTGCTGAGCCAAGTGAGTGGGGATAAATATGGGGACTTTGAAAACTGAAGTGGCACGAAGATATTCTTTGACACAAACTTAAATAGAAAACAATATTCTAAATATATAGATTCTGAATACAACTACTTAAAACTTATTTAAACTATTCATAATACTAAAAAATGAAGAACACATATGTCAATTTTAATATCAGCCATAATTAGTCAATAAAGTTAAAAATAATTTTTTATTTCATACTATTTATATGTACTTATTCGGATTTATTACTGGTTAAATAAACAACCACAGACAGTTGGATAGGTAAGGCAGATAAATTCATCTCCTTTAATATGCTTTTTTCTTTATATAACACATATAAGTAAACATCTGACAGATAAAAGTGTGTGTAATTAGAAGTAAATTCTAGATTATTTTTAATACAGTTTAGTTCTCCCAGAATATGCTGCTATTGAGAAAATCCTACTGAGTGAATTGTGGATTTTGTCTGCATTTCCCCCCTGAATTATATTCCACTTAGTTAACAAAGAAGTGGATTTGTAGCTAAACCACCATTAGGAAAGTTACTTAATTCAATCTGAAAGAATTCCTAAAGGGGACCTATACTAACAGAGAAAGCATTGTTGGCATGACCAAAATTTTTTGAGGAGCTGAAGTGTTTAGTCAGGTAGTGAGCACATTAATAATTTATAAGGTAAGTCAGCACAGAAAGGCCAGAGTTGACAGTGAACCACAAAGGAAGAAATCAGGACACCTGCTGAAGAGATACAAAGAGTGCCTGTAAGCCTCAAAATAGGGGTTGTTTTGACCTCTGGAAGCACTTGTAAATTTAATAACAAAATGAAAGTTTAGGAAAGGTTTGTATATTTGGAGCATATCTTCAAGTTCATAACACTGATTATGTACTATGTATAATGCCTAACCATATTCTTTTTCAAAGAAAGAATATTAGATGGCACTTGTTAAAAAGATGACTTATTAAGAAGACATTTATTTACTTACTATTTATTTTTATTTATATGGGACGTGGACACTTAAGAGTAGGGCAAGAGATATAACCAAATCTAAAATAAAGAGATTTAATGAACAAATGCACTTAAGGATACCAGTGGCTCAAATTTGAAAAGTTTTAATAAATTGATGACTATTTTTTTCCTAAAGCTTAAAAACAATCTAAATTATAATATGGAAATTCCCTGGGGTTCCATGGTGTATGACTACACAGCACAGTACAAGTATAAAGAGTCACCTACTTAGCAAAAGAGCATGATTCGTGTGCAGTCTAGAATTCTCTTGCACCTCAAAATCTTGTATTGCATAAATACTTATGTCATAAGTAACATTCCAAATAAAACTGAGGTATTGACCTCTAATGATTTTTTTTTTCTTGGAAAAAACAACGTATTATATTGTTGAGGCATCTTGCTCCTCTCAGTGTTTTGCAAGGGTACATCTACCAGGGATACAAATCTTGCAGTTACCTTGAGTCCATAGGTTGGGCCCCCAGAGAAAGCCTAAGTTAGAGGTTGCTATTTATTCAAATAGATGTCTCCCTTTCATTTATACTTAGGGAACTTACAGTTTTTAGCTAACCAACTGGATGACTACAGTAAAGATTAATTTTCTGAAACTAAGTGCTGCCCATTAGGATATACATAAAAGTTTATGTGGCAGCTTCTGTGTACGTTCTTTGAAATACAGTTATTTGCTTTTCAGCCATTATTATGATTTCCTTTCTCTATCTTATTGCTGAAAACATACATGTTGACATTTTAAACAATGATGCCAAGGGTCACACCATAAAGATTGCCTAACTCTGAGCTAAAAGTGGCCTGGCTTCGTGATAAGTCTGTAGAGCAGAGTCAACCTACTAAATGTAACTAATTATGTCCAGGCATTTACAGAAGAGGGAAATACATTTCTATCTTTTGTCAGTCACTGTTATTTTGGGTTTGAGAAACTTACTGTAAATCTAATTTTATTACTTCACAGATGCAAAAACAAGCCTGGATATATCGAGTGCCTTTACAAATGTACTGCTTATTATGGTAGCCACCAGCCACATGTGGCCACTGAGCACTTGACGTATGCCTAGTCCAAACTGAGATGTACTGTAAGTGTAAAATATACAAAGTATTTGAAGACCTAGAGCAATAATATTTTGAATATATTATGTTAAATATACTACTAAAATTATGTTCACATAATGTGTGCATTTTTTTAACTTTTTTAATGTGATTACTAGAAAATTTTAAATTACTTGTATGGCTTATTTTAAATTTCTATTGGGCAGAGCTCTTCTAGAGGTTACCAAGTAGGCTACATATGTACACTTCTGCTTCTATTCTCTCTGGCGTAGTAGCCAATTACTAATTACTTCCAAGCATCCATTCCTTTGTTTTTGTTTTTAATCAAGAGCTCAAATATATTTTGGAATCCCTGTGGATTGCAAACAGCTTAATCCACTCTTGAGAAGGAGCCTATTCATGGCTTCTGACCACAATAAATTTTCCAATGTTGGGTGTGTGGCCAAGGCAGGTCAACTAGGGTGTCTGTTATGACTTTTCCTGGGGACAAAGTAAAGTACTATTCTTTTGCATATGAATTAGGAAGCATGTGATCTTAGGAATGATATCATCTAGCATAAAAAAAACAGAACTAAATCAGGTCTTAAAGGGCAATTGTAAAATTCTAGGCAGTCTGAACTCCATATAGTTGTCCTAACATTAAAATATCTCAAGAGTTTAATTTCTATCATAAATCATCTCTATAGTTTAGAATTAAATACATTAGTCTTTAATTAAATCTTAATTAATTCCTTTAAAGTACTTAAGAATATAGATCTCTCCTCAAATACAACTTTTTGTCCAATATGTATTTGATAAACTTTTAAAATAATCTTATATTTAATAAAAAAATTTTTACTAATGTCTAAGGTAGAAAATTTTAAGAATTATCCACATTTTGTATAAAAAAATAGTGCTCCTGGAAAAATATGAAACATTATTTAAGAAAAAACCACTTTACCATCATCAAAATTTTAAACAACTTATTAAATAAGAAAGTCAAGCAATATGTTTAGCATGTATATTGATAATATGATAACTCTCAATTTTTACTTAGAAAAAGGTCCATTTTCATAAATCTACATGGTTACTTTTATGAGGTAACATGGAACTAAAATATATTTCTTCGATAACTGAGTTTTATGCCAATGCTTAGCAAAATGAAACACAAAAGATATCTTTGAATAAGAAAACTACTTTAAGCCTTTCCTTATGATAAAACTAGATGACAAATTTGCCAAGTTCTTCAATTTTTAAAGATTGTTTTAAAGAGTTTTTTTGGACCACACTGAGATTTCCCTGTATATCACCGTACCATTATGAAAATAATGAAACATTTAAAATGATATTCCATTTACTGTTATGCTAGAAACTTATTAGGTACATTACAATTAGAAAGCAAAAATATTTCTCTTGTGTTGGTGAAATTCTTAGTCCAAAGTGGAGCTTTGATAAAAGAATTTAATAGACGGTGGTTTTCAGCAAATATTTTTATTTTGGACAGTTTTATTGTTTTTGTATGGTGACACTTGTAATCATAATTTCTTTAGTCTTTTCCTTACCATCAATAAGGTGGCTTTTATCAATAGCATTAAATCATGTCTCTTTTATATCATGTTTATATTTTAAAATAATTTTTTATTGCTGAAATCCCACTTGACCAGTCAAAACTCTAGTAATTTGTATAAATAATCCAAAGATATATGGGGAAATTAATGAAGGACCTTTACATTGAAACGCACACACAGAGAACAATCTTTTTTAACATAAAAGAGTAAGAAATCAAAAATGTGCAAAATAGATAAGTTATAACTTCATATAAAAATTAAATAATGTGCAGTAGATCAGTGTAGACCAACAGTTAATGTGTGACTGATATTCAAGAACTGTCTCATGACAATATGTGTTTAATCTAATCTATTTCCTGAAATCTTGTTTCCCCAGAATAGTCTAGCCCATTGTATTACAGCTGAAAAAAATTTAAATTTGTTGAAGACTAATTTTTATATAAAGTTTATACAAATATACTTTAATATATAAGCATTAACTTCTAAAAAATATACTGGAGTTTAGAATAGAGAAATCAGCAGAAACATAATTATTTGAGTAGGTATGTGTGATAGTGGGGGAAGCATGTAATAAGAATAGAGCCACAGATGTTTAATAATCATTCACCTTACTAACCACAGATAAGAAGTTTTCTTACAGACCTTGGGAAACTGGAAGATGAAACAAGGCTGTACAAAGATAAGATGCCCCAATGGGTCCATTACTCAGAAAAGAGATAAATTTTGAGAACAGACCAAGGACAGGACCCTTTGATTTTGGTTGCTGTGCCGGGACCCTGACCCACTCCAGGAGTTTGCCTCAGGAATGCCGACCATTCTTTGGTCCCAAGAACGGGCTAAGTTGTTTGTGACATCATGGAAGATTAGCCACCCGGTTATCAGCCTTTGAGCTCCTGAAGGCAGGGCTGTTACACTTGCAGCTCAGAGCTGCATATAGTTATCTTCTCCCTCACTGATATATAGTCAGCCAACTGGTGAGGGGTGGTCAGAGCAGAATTTCCAGGGTGACCCACTGCTCTCCCATTTTGCAGCAATAATGGAATAAACACTCAGATATGATTCAACCCTTTCTCTGCTTAATTTGGCTCAAGTAGTGACAGACGGCCTTGGATCCCTTGTGTCTGATTTCATGTGGACACATAGCCTTCATTTGGATGTGAGAGGGAATAGATTGCAAAGAAAAAAAAATTTTAATTAGACAATTGTTAATATTTCAGGAGCAAGGTTAGCAATATACGCTAACATCAAAATGGCATTAATATAATAAAGACATATATTTGAAAAAATGTAAACTATTAATGGGCCAGAAATCTACTTTTACTAGATACCCCAACTCCATAATAACTAGATTCTGCATAAAACTCTTCGGTTGGCTTTGCTAGCCCATAGGAGTAAGATAATTCTCTAGTAAGTCAGGAGCTAATGAAAACACAAGCAAAGGAGCTGAGATAGAATAAGCACATTTGGGGACAGGTATTAATAGGCATATTACAAAAGAATACACATTTGTAAAATATAACAATACAATTTTTGAAATAAAAAAAAGATGGCTTAAATATCAACTCAGAGATGAAATAAGAATTTATGAATGAAAGTTGGAACTGAAGAAATTACTCAGAGAATAGCAGAGAGGCAAGGAGATGAAAGATAGTAAAGACATGGGATACCTAATCATAGAAACTTTACATTGGATTCTGCTTACAGTTAATCAATTCATTATGCAGAGAACTATTTATAAAAATGGTGATGATTAATAACAAAAGCCTGACCTGAAGGAAAACAAATTAGCGATTTGGATTCCTTCTTATCTGCAAAGGAACAGTGGTAGAGTTCTTCCAAATATTTCCCTCTAGAAAGTATGTGGGTTTTGTTTTTTGTTTTTACTTTAAATGTTAGTTATTTTGAAGAAAATCTTCTGAATAAATCTTTCACCTGGAGGGTTAGGATCTCAGGCAGTTGAAACAACTTGCCTGTTTTATTCTTGCTCTCTCATAGGAGAATGGGATTTTACAGATGGCATCTCTGAATGTACTTGTGTTGGTAATATGTGTATTCTGCAAGGCACTGAAAAGATATACCACCTGCTCTTGTTAGGCCGGTCAAATGCCAGACAAATGCATCTTAAGTTGAAAATCTTTTTTTTTAGTTCATTTAATTTTTTCAATTACAGTTTACATTTCATATTATTTTCTATCAGTTTTAGGTGTGCAACGTAGTGGTTAGACAATCATATACTTGACAATGTGTCCCCCCTGATATTTGCAGTACCCACCTGGCCCCATACAGAGTTATTACAGTATAATAACTGTATAATCCCCTGTGCTGTGCTTCATATCCCAGGACCGCTTTGTGACTGCCACTCTGTACTTCTCACTCCCTTCACCCAGCCCCCTCCAGGCTCCCTCCCCTCTGGCAACGATCAGTCCATTCTCTGTATCTGTGAGTCTGTTTCTGTTTTGTTTGTTCATTTCTATTTTTCTTTAGATACCACATATAAGTGAAATCATATGGTATTTTTCTTTCTTTGATGAAAATCTTTAAAACCTTTTGTAGACTTTGAAAAACACACGGTGGCACCTGGGTTTTCGAATGTACTCCGTTCCAGAAGACTGTTCGAGTATGAAACATTCGAAAACCAAGGGATCCACAGCCAACAGCTGGGCCTCAGGATCTGCCCTCAGCGGAAGCCGCGGGGCATGTTCGACTTCCGAGGCGTGTTCGAAAACCGAAGCACTTACTGCCGGGTTTACCGCCTGTGTAAACTGAAATGTTTGTCAACGGAGACGTTCGAAAACCGAGGTAGCACTGTATTGCAGAAAATAAGCACTAAGTGGGCATGCATGTTTGACTGACTGCCCTTCCAAACTCTCATTGAAATGAAAATTTATGCCTTCAAAAAGATAATTATAAAATAATTGGAGAAAATATTATTTATTTCCCAAATGTTTTATACGACTTTGTATACTCAAGAAATGGTGGCATCAGTGGCAAAGATATGATATGTACTACAAACTTTTCTGTCAACTACTATTGTGTACATGTTATATAATGCATATATATTAGGAAGGCATGTGAATTTTTCTGGTATTATCAGTACTCTATTGCAAAAGTTCAGAGAAAGAATAGCCCCAAATAATTACACTAGATGGTGTGTTTGTGTGTGAGTGTATGCATGTGTCTTTGTATGTTTGCTCTGTGGGTTAAGTGGGATGGAAATGAAGGGAGAACAGAGCTATGTTTCAATGCCCTTTGACTTTTAGGTAGTTCCACTCATTCTTAAAGGAGCACTATCCTAGAAAAGATAAAGTGGAACTTCAGAAAGAAGCAGAACAAAGAAAATAATAAATTGGGGAGAACTGGAGATATCAAGGAGTAGCAGGGAATGGGCGATAGGCAGACAAAAGGGAGATGAAGACTATCAACAACAAACGAGCTGCTTCCAAAGGTCTTTTAATAGCATTATTTTATTACTAATTTCAATTTATTTCTAAAAAGAAATTCTAATATTCAGAAAACTGCTTTCATCTTAAACGCATTCAAATTTTATTACCCAGAATGATCAGACCTCTTTCAAGGCAATAATATAATTACTATTAAGTAGAGAAATGTCACAAGTCTCTATCAACACAAACAATTTTAGCATTGAAATAGAATATTTTCCAACATTGTTTCCCCTCCTAAAATGTATCAAGCATTATGATATATTAAGCACTGTTAAATAAGAGAAACTTTGGAGAAAAAGTAGAATTTTTCTTTCCTTCTGTGACCTGAGATAAACTAAATCTATCAGCAGAAAATTTTCATAGAAGCACAAAAAATAATTTCCTGCCTTTAGCTTGGATATTGGGAGTGTTAAGGTGCGCCAGGGGATAATTAACCACAAACTCTGTCCAAGAAAGAATGTTCTAACAAGCTATCATAGGATGTGCTCCTAATTTTTTCTCTCCATTAATTATACTACTGCAGTGTTATAATCATCTGTTGGTCACAGTGATAAACCACTGCATAATTATTTGTGTCTTCCACACTGTGTCTAAGGAATAAGAGAAAAAAATAAGTTGAACAAGCTAAGGATGCTAAATAACCTGAAAGCACTTATATTAGAGAACCACAGCAATAAAATATTCCCTAATATTGAAAAAGGTTAGAATAAAATTTAGAGATATTCTTATAAACAGTACAGGAAAAAAATGCCGTTCCTCTTAGATAAATAATAATGTTGCATTTTTTGAAGGAAGCTAATGAAATTTTATATTTATGGCTAAAACTCCAAGCTGCTGTTAACATGCCTTCAAAATTAATTTCATCTAAAAGATTTAGTAAGCTATATATCCATTAATTTTGTATTGGTTACTTGTTGAATTAAAAGAAATGCTGAAACACAAAGTATCTGTAAGAGAAAGAATATTGATAGTCACTGCAGTGAACATAAATAATAGTGTCTTGCTGAATCTGTGTGGAAAATAAAGATATTATTTATAATCAATGGCAGTTCTGGAATGGCTTTTGGCAAGAAAAATCAAAAAGAGATGATTTACGGGTTTAAGAGTTTAAGTGGAGGTCTAAGGAACTAGTCTAAAATGAATTATTTGGGGCAACATGACTAAGTGTAGAAAAATTCTAATTCCTTTTAGTGAGAATGTCTACACATGCACAATTATGCCTAAGCAGTCTACTATTTCAATAACAGTAATGTAGGTCCATACTAATAAAATGTTTTTCCATGAAAATTATTTGGACTAAGTTAAATCATGTCCCATTCATACAGAGACTAAAATGATTTTGATCTCCCTGAATCAGATATTTTTCTAAAATATTTAGTCATTAAATAAATGTCAAGACAAAAGACTGAGTTTATTTTATTAATGCAACACTTATAGTAAGACAACTTTTTTGAAGAAATACATTTTCTATAAAACATGTAAATATTGTGCATATAATGTTAAAATAGAAGCATTATTCAGAGTAAATGTGCAGATGGTCACTGCAATTGATCACAACATATGGTTCTAACTTTCCAGGCAGCCAAAGTAATAAAGGAGATATGAAGTTTTCAGGTTATTCTGCTTTCATATAATATTACAAAAAACACATGGACTCATGAAGAGAGAAAAAAATTAATTCTAATGCTAAGAACTGTACATTTTCTTCAAAAGAAAAAAAAGCTCAGGGTAATAATTAACATTTGCCAAATTCCTTACACAAATCAAATGCTCAATAATAAATTTATATTAAAAAGTATATGCTTGTGGCTTATTAAAAATTACTAAAATGATTTAATATGACTTTCCTAATGTTTATTTCAGAAAGAAAACAACATTGCATTTTTACAAGATATTTCTGTTAAACCAGGGCTTCATAAAACACCTTGCTGACTGGTCATGGGTAAACACATGTTTCCAGACAATGCTGACTGGTCACAAGATAATTCGTGTCTGCACTTACATTAATTTAAGTAATTTTAAACACCTTGCTGACCAAAGTAGCCCATCGCATGGGCAAGTCCTCTCTCAAAATAGCCAGTCAGCAAGGTGTTTATTTAGGGAGAGCACAGGTCCCTTTAGCAGCTGGGTTAAGATTAGAGACCCTTCTCAGACTAAAGTTAATAAATGTATAATATTAAAAAATAAAATTGCAAAAAAAAGCAACATAAAAATACAGTTTTCAAAACATTTTTAAATTGTGCTATACTAATATAAACTGCGGTAACTATTCTTCAAATAAGGCCCTCGGTGAATCAGGCTTCCCAGTCTTCATGCCCTTGTGTAGACTTGTCCCATGTCGAATCTGGGAATTGATTTCAGACAGAAAACCGCAAGGTTTGGTCATGTGAAGCTTTGCATCTTCAACCTTGGTGTCCTGGACCAAGGAGCCTCTTGGATCTGAGACTCCGTAGGGCAGAGAGAAACAAGTGCAGGTGCTGTGGCTGTTAGCACCAGATGAGGGACCAGCCTGCTGTCAGTCGTTTCACTTGAATCCAGTCCAGCAGAGCATTCAGATGACTGCAGTTCCAGCTCACATCTGACGGGGACCTCCTGAGCCACCCACCGGAAAAACTAAGTCCAGTCAAAACACTCAAATGTGAGAGATGATAAATTGTTTTAAGCTACTGAATTCTTGAGTGATTTATTAGACAGCCATACGTAGCTGGAGAAATGTGTTTCCCTTAATGCGTTGAGTAATAAGATCATGCAGCATCTAATAACCTCAGTAATTTTAAATTGGCGATGAGTATAAATATACTCAAGACTTCAGTTACACCCATCATGTTCTTTGGAGATATCTGAGATTTCCATTGAAGCTGAAGTCACAGATACCACCATACAGTATTCTGGTTTATTGCTCACATAAATAATTAAGGAAATGCTGAATTCATTTAAAACTTTGTAGAAATAAAGATGAGACTTTTTGCCTCTTATCTAAGCTCATGGATTCTCCAGAATTCTAAGCTTGATTATGGACCCCAAGTGATGCCACATTTGTGAAAAGGATTATTCTTACTTGTTACATAAGCATTGCTTTTTATTTATTTTTATTTTTTAAATATATCTTTACTGATTTCAGAGAGAGGAAGGGGGAGAAAGAGAGAGAGAGAGAGAGAGAGAAACATCAATGATGAGAGTCATTGATTGGCTGCCTCCTGCATGCCCCCCACTGGGGATCGAGCCCGCAACCCGGGCATGTGCCCTGACCAGGAATCGAACCGTGATCTCCTGGATCCTAGGTCGATGATCAACCACTGAGCCATACCCAGCTGAGCAGCATTGCTTTTTAAATAAGGAAAAGATTACTGTAGGATAATTGTCCCAAACTTTAAAGAAAAGTATGAGCCTACTGTACATGACTTAAAAAACGAAAAGGTGTACAGTGTATTAACATAATCTGCTACGATGAATCCTCCTTCATAAGCGCAGGAATATTGAATTGATTTAGCAATTCAAATATTGATTTTTGAACCAGGCAAATATCAAAAGTTCTAGGTTGGCGCATTATTGTCACCAAACTTAATAACAAAAACCCATATGGTTAGCATATGTCTACTTTTTCCCTACCTCCACTTTCAAATTCTACTAAAATATATTCTTGAAAATATTAAGTGATACCGTGTCTTCATCACCATCCCTCACATGTTTGACCTTTCCCCCCCACATAGCTTAGAGGCACGATGACAACCCTGGTTCCTTAGCGCTGAATCTGATTAGCGGCATCACCCTAAAAACACATGTGAAGGCAATGAAGGCAAGGGCAGGGCCCCAGGAAAGAATAACAAGACGAGCCACCAATACTTTCCATGTGGATCAATTTCCATTGTTCAAAAATATGAAATGGCCCGGCCGGGCGTGGCTCAGCGGTTGAGGGTCGACCTAGGATCCAGGCGATCAGGGTTCGATTCCCAGGCAGGGCACGTGTGCAAATTGCGGGCTTGATCCCCAGTCGGGGGTGTGCAGGAGGCAGCCCATCAATGGCTCTCTCATCATTGATGTTTCTATTTCTCTCTCCCTCTCCTTTCCTCTCTCTGAAATCAATAAAGATATATTTTTTTAAAAAATGAAATGAATCTCCCGTTGACAAAAATTTATCAAGGTAAGGCTAGCTTAAGATTTCAGTACACAGTGATCCTAGTGTCCTTTCTACAACCTTTCAAACTGAACACTTACAAATTTATAATCTTTACAGAAGAGGATATTTTTTAAACCAATGGGCCAGAAAGAAAATTTATTTTTTGTTGTTCATTAGAATATTGAAATATAGGAAACATTTATTTTTAAAGTAAAAGTGCAGCCTATTTCAAGGAACCAAGAGAATACGGTATCTTTAGAAAACTAATTTAAATTGTTAAAAGTTATAGATGAAAGATTTAGCTAGTCTATTGTATATATTAGAAACTCAAGTGTCTAAAGGAAAGCTACAAAATAAGGTGACTTCTCATGCCATTTTAGAAGTCTAATTTTGCTGTCAAAGAATTAAATTCATTCTCTTATCTTTCCCAATGTCCAAGTTTCTGTACTATCGTTTTATTAAACATTTCATTCCCAGTTGACCACAAAACAGAGCTAAAAGCAACGATGCCTTCTGCACAAAAATAGTTTACTAAACAAATTTTTCTTAGTGATTTCCTCCTGTGGTGCACAGGCATTAATGGAGACATCATGGTTTAAGTGCCAACTGTTGCTCTTAGCCAACATTTTGTTACCCCTGAGTGGGTCATCATTCAAGTTAATTACAGTGTATCCCCATCTTCAGAAAAAGCTCCTGTTGCACAGCGAAAGCCCCGATTCTTTAGCTGGTCAGAGATAGCATCCTATTGCTTTCAGAAGCCTTATTAACAAGCAAATTGAAGTAATTTAATCAGCAGCTGGTGTGTGTGTGTGTGTGTGTGTGTGTGTGTGTGTGTGTGTGTGTGGCTTTATTTTCTCTCTGCCCATCATGTTTTTTGTTTCATTTCCACTATCTTTGTCACAGCAGTGTTTCAATGGCTTATAGTTACTGCAGTGCTTGAAAAAAAAATAGCATCTAGATGTGAAGAGGAATATGCCGCACTCTGGTCTGGATTAGCATCTGTGCCGAGTAGAGGTCACCTATGCCCTGAGTCTGGAAAACAAGAGCCAGCAGCTCTGTTTATAATGACCACAGGCACTGTTCTCAACACTGTAACTGATATGCAGTTTATATACTTTTAAAACTAGTGATACTCAATGGGTAATGATTAATACTTTAAACCACCAACCATAGCTATTTTGGGGAAAATATAATTATTTTTCTGTTCATAAGAAAGTCCATCTACACCAATTCCATAACCCCCACTACCCGCCCCTGGGCAATGCTGGGATGTGCAGGATTAAACAGATGGAATGTGTTGTGGGGATGCTCTTATTTATGACCTGAAGGCATCTTTCTTTCCCTTGGGATCAAAGGTGAACTTATTTTCCATGTTAACTCTCTGTCCTGAGGCAGAGTCTCTCCACTCGGCCTTTAATATATCAAAATGAGTGTGTTTTCATAAGGTGTCTCTAGTGATGCTTTAGTCTAACAAATTGTAACAATAAATAATATTGTTTTAAAATATAATTGTCCTACGTCTATTCATCTTTCACAGTTCTCTATTTCTTTTTTTTAGCATGTCACTAGCATTGGTACTATTTCTAAGGCTTAATTCTGGGCCTTTCTGCTTATAATGGTATTTAAAACTCCTCTTTTATTTCATCTCTTGAATCTAGTTATGGCAAAGTACATTAAAACTATCAAAAACCCTTTTAAACTTTTAAATTTTATTTTCATAGTTAATGGACTGAATCATAGGCAACCAAAAGACCCCAAACTCATTTTACCTTAAGTATATTTATTATGTCTTTGTAACAGAAACTATTAGTAGAAACTTTGTAGTAGAAACTATTACCTGTTTCTACCTACAGCATTTTAGGCAGCCTCTAAAATGACCCCCAATGATGATTGCCTTTTCTAATTCCCGGCCCCTGAATAACTTGCTTCCAATAAACTAAATATAGCAAAGTTGAAGTAGCATGTCCATGACTAGGTTGGGACTTATGTCTTTTGAGCAGACTCTCTTTATTGCCTTCTTAGCTGTATCCGTGGTGAGCAGTCAGCCACGTTAGAGAGGTTCATATGGCAAGGCATTTAGGGCAGCCTCCAGCCAACAGCCAAGAAACCCAAGGCCCTCAGTCCAATATACCTGCCAACAACTATATGAGTTACTTTAGAGGCTCAGAGTTCAGAGGAGAACCCAGTCTCAGCAGATACCTTGATTTCATCCTCAAGGACACAAGAAACAGAGGACCAAAAATCCAGGTCTAAATACCCAGAGGGTAAGAGACAAACAAATGTATATTAAACCACTAAGTTTAGGGTAATTTCTTATGCATCAGTAGATAAGTAATGCACTTCCTTAGGCTTTAAATACTTGGCATTACCTGCCCTTTCCAAACACCTGGAGTGTTCCTACAGTGGTAGAACCCTTTCACTGCCAGTCCTCACCCTTCTTCTTTGCTAACCCAAACTGGACCCAGTATTGCTTTGGTTATCATTACCTCATAAACTCCAGGAAAATGATTCCCTTTCCAATACCCTGGGGTAGATTATTATTAACTTAAAATAATCATTGTAGACTGTTTTTCCTGGCCAGTGGCAAGTTATTGGTGCTCAGCCCAAGCCTTGCCATGAAATCTGCGTGTAAGTCTACTAGCGAGCTTGCAGGAATGGTGCACCAGTGCAATGAAAAGGATCTGCTGGAAGAAGCAGCTCTCTTCTTACTCATATCTGCAGGTGATGCAGCCACCATGCAGCCACAGAAGAGCCACTGTTATTTTAAGGGTAGCAGAAAAAGATGAATATTATACTTATGATGCTGTGATGAATGCCACTAAATTAATCATCCTAGAGTGGCCCTGCTTCCCGTCTTTTATTTTATGTGGCACAGTTAAGCTAATTTTATACAGGTCTTCTATAACCTGCAGTTAAGAGTATCCTTACTGGTATACTTGCTAGAATGTATGCCTTTTAACTAACACTGAAAATAAGCAGAATTTCTTTTCATGTATCAAGACAGTGTAAGAGGCCCCTTTATGGCACTGATCACTTAGTACAAGAGAGCTCACACACAGATACTGGTTTTTAATTTTTTTCTTAAAACCCCAAAGTTATATCTGGCACTTATTTGATCTCAATCATAACTTGCAGTTTTAGCGCATTAAAGAAAATCTCATGCAATCAAATCAGCAATGGGAGACTAAACTCAAACAAGAATCGAATAGCCTTTCCTAACTGGCTCCTCATCTGAATTTCAGAACACAGTGCGTGATGTGAAAGACTCTTGTATCAGTTCTGCGGAGGATGGTGGTACTTAAGTATTGCACCATAGGAGATAAGTTAATTCATTATAGACAAAGGGGTGCCTTCAGGCATTTGGACTTAAATCTTCCTTGGGACACCAGTTGTAAAAGAGCGTTTCGGTTGTTTGCTCCATGCTTTCTCAGCTACATTCACTCCCCCATCCCACTCCATTCATCTTTCTCCAACAAAACCTGTAAAGGTGGGACATTCTTGATCCCTCTGTTCTCAGATTTAGACTTTATATGAAATTCTTTCATCTAGCCATCTTTTCCGAAAGATTTTTTTAATGATATCATATAAGGTTTCTAATCTATAACATAATGCCTGACATACAGAATTTTAATCCTACTGGATGTCAAAAGATGAAAAAGAGGAAGCTTGTGCATCAGCCCATTATGATTATGGCACTGTCCAAAATCCAAACTTCCACTAGATAAGAAATAAAAAAAAATCAATTTTATGATACACTAACTCTGTATCGTATTGTTCTTATGTGTTTTACTTTGAAATTATTTTGTTCATATTATGGCTGTAAAAAAAATGGCTTTTCACAATATTCCATTCTATTTGCCAACATCAATGCTTTTGAGATGATTTTAATCAAGCCATATATGTTTGTGTTTATATTGCTCACAAAGGGAAAAACATTTTTCTGTTATATCTGTTTATGAAAATAAACACTCTAAAGGGAGTAAAATCCAGACAGGGCAGGTCTGAAATGAAAACTTCAGTACTTCTGTTTGGGGGGGGAGGAATAAGACTAATAAGGACATTTCAAATGCAAATTGAAAGAGTGCTTTGTGACACAATGTAAGCTCCATCTCATAGTCTTAAGGTTGACTAATTGAATTGCTATTGATAAGATGTCACTTAAAGAGACATCTCTGCAGTGAAACATGAGTTTGCTGTAAATGACCTGTCGTTAAAGTCATGGGTAATGTCCGTATCTCGATTGAATTAAAATGTACCTACTAGCAATGTGCTCAGGAGGAGTTAAACAGGAGGATGGGAAGATCTCAGTATCCATGATACACTAGAGAATTATGCCTCAGGTGCTATGTTAATTTACTTGCTGTGAAACATTCATTGAAGCTAATCAATAAACCAGGTAGAAAAGCTGGAATTTCAGCTCCATTAATTGCCAACAACATTCAGACATTTTTACCTAAAATATGTGGAATATTAGATTTGAGTTTTTAATTATATATATGTAGGTAACATAATTAGTTTTATATAATTTTTGTACATTTATGGTGATATTAATTACAATTCAAAGACATGGTTTTTAAATAGGGTTTTCCCAAGTGGCCCATACTTAGCCAGGAATCACTTAGACAACTAAAATTCAAATTCAACCAGTATGTAAATACTGTTCATCAAAGACTACATACTTATTAAGTACCTACTTTGTAGAATGAAACACCATAAGCGTTTCTGTCTGTGCTAAATTTCAGCCATTTTGCTATTTTTAAAGAAACATCAACTAACTACACAGATAGGTAAAATGATTTTCTACAACCTGCTCCAGTAGCAAGATATAAAAAAGCTTTCCATTAAAAATATTTTTTATGGACCTGGCCGGTGTGGCTCAACTAGTTAAGCATCGTCTCATGCACGGATTTGATTCTTTGCCAGGGCATATGCCCAGGTTGCAGGTTCAGCCCCCAGGCAGGGTGTGATAGATGTTTCTCTCTCTCTCTTTCTCTCTCTCTCCCTTTCCCTTCTTCTCTCTCTAAAAATCAATAAAATCATATTTAAAACACACACATATACATATACATATACATATGTATATATATAAAATGCATTTTAATCCTTCATTCTGGGAATTAATCCCTTAAGCCCCCCAACTCCTTTCTTCCACATCTCAGGAAAGATATAAAACTCTGGCCATGATTCTTTCTACTACCATCATTAATATGCACTATGCATGTCTTATTACGACGAGAATAAGCACATTTTCAAAACATATTTTAGAGACAAACACATATTACCTACAAAAAGGTAGTAATCTATGTTTATGCAAAGCAAAGCTCCTTATATTGTAACCTGCTTTTAAAATTGCTGAGTCACTGCTGGGCTAGAGTTCCTGAAGACTTTTCAGTGACTTCAAAATTAAGACAAATAATCACACCCCAAGTTCTACTACACTTACACAGTTACATTTATGAGGATTCAGCTATATCAAAAGCCAGAAAATATGCCAATACTGGGTTGTCACTTAATAAGAAATACATACACACCTGGTGTCACATTTTAGAAAATTCTAAATTATTTTAATCTCTATTCATACTTCATCTATATTTCTTTATTTCATTATATCATCTCTGACCCTGACCTTAAGGTTACCCTTTATTGCTGAAAGAGACTAAAAAAAGTACAAAATTATAATAAAAAAGGTAAAAAATGTATAAAGCAAACATGACAAACTTATTATTTAAAAATAAACCAAATTTTAATGTCGATGATAATTACTCACATCAGTGTTATAATCTCTAAAATATGACTGTATTTCCTCATTTGGGATAAAAAATCTGTACATAAAATTTCCATATATTTTAAATAATTTCTCTAATCAAATTTCAATAGTATATGCCTTTTAAAAACTTAATTTCAGTCACTTCAAATTGTTTCTGGTTAAAAATCACAATTTTACTGATTTCTTTCAAATTCTATATTAAGCCTTTTGAGGAAAGATTTTATATAGCAAGTTCTCTTCCAATAAAGCACTATAATTTGGCATGATTTTCTTTATTTCTGACTGAAAAGCTGCATAGATTATGTAGAAGAGTAATATGAAATAGTGTCAGCTCTTATTTTTAGGAAATTTTACCAAATTGGGTAAAAATGCTAAAGTATATAAGAAATACGGGCTGGGGCAAAAGTAAGTTACAGCTGTTCCTATGGAAAATAATACAATAATTAATGAACAATAATATAAGAATGAACTCTGTGTATCCCGTACTCACATCTATAAACCTACTTTTGCCCCATCACCTATATAATCAAATGATGGCCATATGAAAAGTAAAGTGTTGTACATATTAGATGTATTTCCTATTTTCATCACACTTCTTGCACAGTGCACTTTATTTGGGAATTTTTGAAATGTTATTTTTAATGAATAATCATATATTGTTCATAGTTTTTTCCTTTTTATAGAAGTTATTGAGATGACACTGGTTAACAAAATTATGCAGGTTTCAGATGCACACTTTTATAGCACATCATGTGTACTGCGTACTCACCACAAGTCAAGTCTCCGTTCATCACCATTTATCCCCCCAGGCCCCCTTCACCCACCCCCAACCCCCCACATCCAGGCAATCCCCACAGTGTTGTCTGTGTCTAGGAGGCTTTGCTCTTTTTTTTCTCTTTTGCTCAACCCTTCGCCCACCCCCCCCCCCAACCCTGACAGCTGTCAGCCTGCTCTCTATCTGTGAGTCTGTCTATTTTGCTTGTTGGTTCATTCTGTTCATTAGACTCCACATATGGGTGAAATCATATGGCACTTGTCTTTCCCTGACCGGCTTATTTGTTCTGAGCTTTGAATGCTGCTATGATGTTCATTTCCTTTCTAAATTAACATTCTTTCATTTTTACCAATTCTTCATGAAATATTCATAGTTTGCTTGTTGCGACTAAGTTTCAAGGGAAAGCCAGACTGCCCTCTCCATCTACGGCCACTCTAGCTGCACTGCTCAGCGCCCCTCCGGGGAAAGGCCACCTCCGGGCTGAGGGGAAGCTGGAGGTTCGGAGAAGCCCCCACTGACATGCAGTTTCCTATAAAACGAGTTCCTCAGGAATCAGAGTGCATGAAATCCCTATAAAGCTAATTAAAACTCCCATTTGAGGTAAAAGGCCACAATGTAGACGTGTTAGTACATGTCTCCTTGAGAAAAACAATCTTGCTTAGAAAAAGAAAGCCTTATCAGTTTCCTATTGACTGTTTCCAAGCCTTGGAATAACGATGTTTCAGCAACTTAGAGCAAATTCTGAAGGTTATTTTATATTTGAATCCATGTATAATCTGCATTTCTCTCATGTTCAATTGTTCAAAGTCTTATAATTTGCTTTTAATTGTGTGTTGCATCATGGTTGAAATTATGTCAAGTTTTATTACATGAGAGAGAGACAGACTATGAAGAGAAAATGCCTGCCACTGGAAAAGAAAGGTTGGCATCTGGCTGTCTGCTGACTAATTAAATGTCACTGAGTCCAGAGGCTACATACACATCAGTCCATGATTTGGTAGATTTTACTGCTGCATACGTACATTTAATTATGGAGTGATTGGAATTAATAAAGTAGTAGTATCTCCCAGAAACGGACTTTATGACCCACAATTTCTGTATGAGAGAGCTTGCTAACCACTGCCTACCCCTTATATAACATTACACTTGGCTAAATTCATTAGAGAAACAATTAGATAGCAAATTAACCAGCATTCACCTGTGTATTATCCACACTGATGATTCTCTAGTTAATCCAAAGTTAACATTTTTGTTCTTTCCCCTAGTAGATATTAAGGATCGTTCCCTAACTATCATGGTTCTGAGAAGTCTTCCTAATATATATTATATATACATATACATGTATGCATTATCACATACACTATAATCCAAGACATTTTATACTTTTTCCTCCAGGTTCTATAGAAACATAGGTATTTTCTTGCAATCATATTATCCAATTGAGGTGATGGGAAATATGACTTAGAGAATAGCCCATTCTCAATTATTTTTGCTTTGTATCTTCTATTAGAAGTGATAATCAATAATAAAAAATCAACATAGAAGTGATAATCAACAATAAAAGAATCAACAATAAAATAAACTGTCAAAATCAAAGATATGTACTTCTTATGTAATTACATAGTCACCCACTGATCACTCACCAATGCAACCAGTGACTTATATGACCATAATTACTGATTACCCATAAACCATTTATATTTGAATTTGGCATTCATTTCATTTTGTGATATCTACAAAGCAAGTTTTACTCTCTCCCTTCCCCCCAATTGTAGCCAATAGGGAAATTTAACCTGGAATGATATGTTGGTACAAAAAGAGCTAATAGGTAGATACATTTGATCTAAAAATGCTTTCTTCAAAACACACTTAATTTTCTTCTAAATTAAATGATCAAATCTCTAACATCTGGCAGAAACATGTATCAAAAGTTCCAATCTTTCAAGGACTGGCAGTTAAAGCTATGGTTTGTAATCACTGTGAAAATGTTTCTTTCCTTCAAAGTTAAGTCATTTCCTCTTCCACATTTTACGGCTGGAAAACATGCTAGACTGGTGAATTTTAAAACAACAGTGATATTCGTTTCATATGAGTCTCTCTCTTTAATATGTCTTGTCCCTTGTGACATAAAGTTGTGACATCAGGCACTAAGATCAGAGAGTATTTTAAAAAGTGTATGTGGGAAGGGCAATGAGCAATGCTTAAATGCTCATGATTTCTGCTATTCTACAATTAGATGCTTACAGAGAGACAAAATACTTAATCGTATGGTATTTTAAAGGCATCTCCCTGTTTTGCAACAAAAAGTATGCATCAGAGTCATCTGTAAAGCATCTAAAGTTTGTCCCTGCTTTCCTACTAACTCAAATTCCCCAAGGCTTAGGTAAGGTCTGGACACTTAACTTTTAAAAGGCCTGACTATGTGATTTGGAAGGGAGAGATGAAGCAAATAAAATTACCCAACACATCCTATCCTGGAGCATCTTAGTCAATGCAGAGCCTGTAATCCCTGCCTCAAACAAAAAACAGTAAAAAACACCACATACCAAGGAGATAAAGATTAGGCAGACCTATACTACAGGCTAGATGGATGTACGCATTTCTCAGATGGTTATATGAGGATATAACGCTGATGCAGCACCTCGCATCCCCACACAGCGTAGGAATGATAAACTCTGCCTATAGGGTTTCTAATGTGTATGTTGTTAATATAACTTAGCCTTGGGGAAGTATAAAACTTACTGTATCTGTTTAGCTATTTTGAAAGCAAATATGGGAGTGAAATAAGATATTTATGATCGTGGGAAATTCCTAAGGGTGGGGGTGAAGAGAAACCAAAACAGATATTTAAAATCTGAGAGTAGATGAACTATTCAGATATAAATACATATATAAAATCACATTAACATAAAATAAATGTTAACATCCCTTATTTGAAATTATTTTTTTAAAGAAATTCTTTTCCAATAAGGAAATAGAACAATTTCTCCAACACAAAATAGGGGCCAAAGCAGTGCCTTAGGAGACGCACTAAAAACAGGAAAGATGTTTGGATAAACGTCCTCCCAGAGCCGCACACCCTTCCGGACCTCAGTTCTCTCCCTCCCCATACTTGGTCAAAACACATTGAAAAGTCTTTCACTTTAATGATCTACAGTTTCCAAATTTGAATCCATCTCCATCTGCTATGCTCTCCAACTGCTCTATGAAAATCTCTATCTCTGGTCAAGAACTTCTTTATTCAAAATTCAACAGCCACTTTTGTTCATTTTGCTTATTTCACGTTTTAGATTTCACATTTCAGAAGCTGACAAACTCTTTCTTTGACTCTGTGATACTCTTATCTATATTTCCTTCTACTTTCCTCCACCGCTCAATGTAAAATTTCAGTCATCCCTTCAAAGTTGATATTTCTAAACACCTTGCCCTAGGCCCTCTCGTTTATACTTTTTGTTTTTTTTAATTTACATGGTCCTCCTAGGTTAGTGCTTCCATTTCCGTGGTTTAAAGTGTTATATCTATGCTGAAGACTCACAATCTGGTTCTCTTTCCCATGTCTCTGTGATGAGCTTCAGACCATACGTGTTACTATCCTCTGAACACCATTATTTCCAGAAACCGAATCATCTATACCACCCCAAAGACTTGTGTATCCTATTCCATGTCTTGATTTAGACACCTGAGTATCATTCTTGAATCTTCCCCACCCCCAATCCATCCATCTACAAGGGGTACAGTTTCTACTCCCTAAAATTCTGGAATTACTTCTGGGTCTTCCCAAACTCCCACCACCACTTAGTGTAGGCACCGTTCTACCTAATCACCTTATGGTAAGATCCACTATCCTCACTATCATTTAATCCTTCCGTTCTATTTTTAATCACTTTTTTCTGACTCCTCCCACCTTGTTTAAAATATGCACATCTATCATATTTAAAAGCATACAAACAAAACCAAACACACACAACCTAGTAGCCACTTTATACCGCCACCAACCTGCTAAGTTTAATGAAAATTTTGATTATCTGGCTCGATATTTTTTGTCTTCCATTGAATATTTCTGACTGTAATTTCATTTCCACCTCCATCCAAACACTACAACAGTTTGCAAAAAGTCGTGAATTGCCAATGCCAACACAGTGAGTATTTATACTCAATATTTTGGGTATTGCTCGTAAAGTTCTTTCTTAGGCAATAAATACTAAGAAACTCCACAGGATTCTTGCATTTCTACTTATACCTGAGAATACAGCTTGGTAAACACACAAACAAGCAAAAATCTATTGCTCTAAATCAGTATTTCTCCAAATTTAAAGTATACACAAATCACCTTGGTTCTTGTCAAAATGAGGCAATGAATTCAATGGGTCTGGGTTCGAGCCTGAGACTTCCTTTTCTAACAAACTCCCATGCCAATACTGTGGGCCTGGGGATCACATTTGGAGCAGCAAATCTCTGCAAACATGTTAGAATAACTTAGGAGCTTTACAAACAGCAATCCCTGGGCACCCTCAGAGACTGATTTAATTGGTCTGGGTATAACCTGGTTACTGGGAATTTTCATGCTCCCCAGATGATTCTAAGACACGGCAAAGCTTGGGAACCGCTGTTAACTAGAGTCACCATGCTGTACATCACATCACCAGGACTTACTTATCTTATAACATGTCTTATTTAGAGAGGTATTTAAAGTATAAAAAATTATTAAGCTAGAAGGCAATAACTTTAGTAGAGCAATTAGTCATTCTTTTACTAATTTCATCCAGGTGTGTCTAATATATCTATGAAAATCTTTCCTTTTTCTTGTTACAGTGCCTGCTGTTTCCTACTGTAAGCAGGATGGTGATGCTAAAAGAGCATGTGTCCCAGGCAGACAGACCTGAATGCAAATTAATTGCTCTGCTCTATTATTCTGAGAAAGTCACCCAACTCCTGCATGTCACTTTCCTTATATCTTGGGGACATGGGGATATTTTGTGAATTTAAATGAGAAGTTTTGTAAAAATGTGCGACACTTCATATTGAAGGTCCATAGACCCATTTAGGTAGTTAACCAACAATTGAGCACTTAATGTTATGATTAAGTAAACAGAGAAGTTTAAAAGAAATACGAGACTGTGTTTTCCATAGAGCTCCCACTCTCATGTGTGTTTGGTGTTTGTGTATGTGTGTCTAGAATAAAATAAGTAAATGAGATAGAGAAGGCTTTGGAGTGTGAGAATCTACTTCACAAAGAGAAATCAGTCAAGTCCTTTTTGAGACCTGAATGAGAGGGAAAGAATCGCCCTGTGGACAATCTGGGGAGGAGAATTCCAGGTAGACATCGGAGCAACGCCAAAGACTGAAGTAGGAGCGAGCTCAGCGTGCCCCGTGGACCAAGAACAAAGGTGAGGGGAGCATCCTGGGAGTGAGCCTGGAGGGCTGGGAAGGGCCACATCACTTGGGGTCTCAGAGAAAATGGCAAGGAGTTTGCATTTTATCCTAGTTGCAAAGGAGAGACATGAGCAATTCAATTAAGATGTAATCTTATTTTCATTATTAAGAAATTATTCTGGCTGCTGTGAGGAGAACTGACTATAGTGGGGAGGGGCTGCAATGGAAACACTAGGGCCAGTCAGGAGGTTATGGCTTATAACCATACAGATGAGAAATTATGGTAATTTAGACAAGCAAAACCTTAACTTTCAATGTCTTTCATTCTATGCTCCCTAGATACTGGTATCTCCTCCAGGTGACAAATGCCTTACTGTCCAACAGGTCATGGGGCAGTGTTAAGGATGTTCCATATCAGAATCCTCCTGGAGTCACCTGAGTTTCTCCCCATGATCTACTTATGAGACAGACTTAAATACAGGCATGCACGAGTAACTGCCCCAAAGGTTTCCCTAAGTACACAGTTCAGACTTTGAGACTCAGCAGGCATTAAGTTAATAACAATGTGCCAGAATTATTAATTAATTCCATTCACGATTTGTAGACCTGGGTAAGCAACATATATTTATCATAATTGTTGGCTGAATATATTTAAAATGCTTCTCTGCTTCTAGTCTTGAAAACAAATTCCAGTTTTAAAAATACTGTTCATTCATTTAAAACCACTTATTGATTTGCTATTGTATCTGGGTACCAAACTAAATATTAGAGAAAACTCAGTGACCATGATAAGGTACATGATAATCTTCACAGATCTTACTATTTAGAGAGAGAATACACCCAAAATATGGAGTGTCCTAACAAAATGAAGTAAGGGGCACACATGGTGCGTTGGGAGCATTTATGACGCTTCCTATGGGAAGAAGGGTTCTAACTGTGAAGTAGCTAATGAGCAGGACAGAGGGAGGGAGGGAAAGAGACAGAAATAAAACAGTATCCAGAATTCAGAGATATTATGGCACAGTCCATAGTTTCTAAATTTGTATGTAAGAACCCGAAACTAGTGAGGTGGCTGACACCTAACCGAAGCCCACCTGTGTGGAAGCAGGGGGAGAGACATAAATCAATTAGCTCATCTATTAATTAAACAAATATTGAACACTACCCCATACTGGACACTAGTAACTGAATACAGAAGTGAGGAAGAAAAAAAAATCCCCTGTAGCTTAACTTCCTGAGGGCAAAGGAGGAGGGAAGGCAGACAGTGGACAGAAGAGTCAATTTTCTTTCCTCGTTCATTGTTTAAAGTCAGAAATGTAAAAATATAACAGATGGTCTTTGTTCCATCAACAAATCCCACCTGTGGGACAGCCTACAGCTTTGTGAACAGGTCTGTCACAAAGTAAGTGATTCATAAAATCACCTGACAGAGTTAAGCAGGTGAAACACACACGACAAGGCTGTCAGGACTTCCCAGCTCACCAAATGATGAATGTCATGAGGAATAAACCTGCTTTAATTAATTCTCCCTGGAGTCTTTCTACAATCCCAAGGATCTTTTTTTGAGGACCTTTTTTTCTCTTTGTTTGACTTGAATTAATTTTTCCTTTTGCCACTTATCACCATATCTCATTCCTTCCAATTTCCACACTCCACTGGAAACCAGCCTGTTAGTCATGTACTTGCTCAAAGATTGACCTAGGACCCCTTTGAGGACTGACAATTTATTTTTTCAAATAAGCCAGAGGGGGTACTGTTGATCCTGGGGAATGCTCAAAAGTTTTACAAGGCCAATTTTATGTTTTTCATTAGACTCTCTAGAATAATTAAGTTTAACACCAAGTAAAATGATGAGGTGGTTTCTCCTTTCAACTCAGCCATGCAGTGTAGAATCCCAGCATCTACAATAAACGATTTTCCCACTAAGAAAAAAAAAATATTTTACTGAGATTAAAAGAATCCGAGGTGAGAGACACTCTAGAAAGGCATTAGAAATTAACTAGTGGTTTAAAATCCAGAATGGAAATGTCAAAATCAATCTGAATGTTCTCAAATATAATGCAGACTTTGATACAAATACACCTTGCACATAAAATCTTTCCCATCCCCACCACCTTAGCCTGTAGACCCAATTATCTCCCAACGTTATCTGCTCAGCCACGCTGAGCTCATTCGCCAGCCCTCCAGTTAGACAATAATAGAAGGTCTGAGGTGGATTTACACTCAGAGGGAAAAGGTGTAGGTGTGAGAATTGCAATCTCTTTTTCTGAGTTATAAACAGCAAACAGTTCGTGACTAGCAGGACTTCTGTTTACAAGTCTGGCTAATTGTATTGTTCTGTTCTGAGTAAAACTGAGGAGAACTATTCAAAAGCAATATGACTTGGTATTTGGCCACAGAGTTTTGTAATAAAAGAATAGGACTATTGCATATTGTATTCATTATCACTTAGAATTTTCATTCATTCACTTGTAAGCAGATGGTTCCCTACCTACCTGTGACTCAGAGTCTGCTGGAAGAGACAGGCTCCCAAAATAGGTAAGGCCCGTACAACAGGACACACGTTATAGAATGATATGAGCCAGCTATTACTGGAATACAATTAATTCTGTCCTGGGTTACTCAGGATGCCTGTGCAAATGCATAGGAGACCACATGTGTGTGGTGGCTTCAAGGGTAGCACACAAACTGTTTCTGATTCTCTCACAGTCACCCAGAGTTTAGGAAAATAAACTTACGCAGATAGATTTATTAATAAGACGGATTAGTGTGAAGCTTCATAGAACTGAGGCAGGAAATATGAGGTTTCATATGGAAAATATAAGGATGAAAGCTAGTAAACATTCCCTGAAGTTTTAGGTTGCTCGCCTTTTTGTGTCTGTCACATGTGTGAGATGATCAAGAGACTTTAAAGTCAAGAGCTGCTAAAATAGTCAATTATTGATGAGCCCGAAGCTAGAGTGGCTAGGTAGAATATCTAGAGGAAGTCTGAGGTTGATGGTGGAGAGAGAGATTAAATAAAGTACGCATTCTCAGCATGGTGGTCCTGGAGCTAATCCTGCAAATGCTCCCCCCATTGTCAACTTGTCCTTTCATGTGCTCTGGGTTGGAATCTGAGTGCATAGGAGAGAATGCAAGCTTGGGGGACTCAAAGAAACCATAACCAAGTCAACAGAAATAATATGTGAATGCCAGGCCAGGGGTGGCTCAGTGGTTGAGCATAGGCCCATGAACCAAGAGGTTGCTGTCTCCATTCCCAGCCAGAGTACATATAGCAATAATCAAATCAGAAATTTTATCAAAGCCACTAGATTTTAAGGATTTCAAGTTTCCAGATCAGTCCTTGAGATTTATTTATTTATTTATTTTTGTTTTTTCAAAATATATCTTTATTGATTTCAGAGAGACGAAAGGAGAGGGAGAGAGAGAGAGACAGAAACATCAATGATGAGAGAGTCATTGATCGAGCCCGCAACCCGGGCATGTGCCCTGACCGGGAATCGAACCCCGATCGCCTGGATCCCAGGTCGACGCTCAACCGCTGAGCCACGCCCGGCCAGGCAGTCCTTGAGATTTAAATTGGCTTTATGTAATGGGAGAGGGATGTATATTGTTCAGAATGACAGCATCAACAACCCTGAGACCTATTTCATGCTAACATTATTTATTTATTTATTTACTTTTTTATTTTAGTTTTTGTTTTTTAAATATATCTTTATTGACTTCAGAGAGAGAAAGGGAGAGGGAGAGAGAGAGAGAAACATCAATGATGAGAGAGTCATTGATCAGCTGCCTCCTGCACCCCCTGACTGGGGATCGGGCCCACAACCGGGGCATGTGCCCTGACCGGGAATCGAACCTCTATCCCCTGCATCCTAGGTCAACGCTCAACCGCTGAGCCACGCCCAGCTGGGCTACAATCACATAACTTAAATAAACCAATGGAAGCATAAATAAGTGGAACAACAAATCGATGTTTCTCTCCCTCCCTTTCCCTCCCATAAAATTATTTCTCTACTTTATGGCAAAGCATTTCTAAAATATTTAAAAGGTCTAATCACTAACTTTGACATAAAAATAGTAAATTGTACAAATTCTAAAATTTTATGAACTTCATAATGTCCTACAACCATTTAAGACACTCCTTCAGACCCAGTTATCTCCTTTCTTTTTTAAATCCTCTGTTTTTAAAAAAGCTCATATATTTAATTACACAATCTGGTGAATTTTAAAATTTTATATAATGTATATACATATGCCTATAAATAAGTGGTACTGCATTAAGGAATCTGTTAAACAAATGTCAGTGCATTTGATATTTTAATGTTCTTAATTTTTCATTTTTAATGAAAATCTTGTGTTGAATATTTTGTACTGAGAATCTTCATTTTTTTCATGCACAAAAGTTAAAATCATGTTCACTCTACCAATCAACATTTTGTACATCACAGCAGGATGGACTGCATTAATATCTATAAAAATTACAAAAATAATTGCTGAATAGATATGAAAGGACTATGCAATAGACTATAAACATGGTTGCAAATAACTCCCTTCATTACATCCACAACCTTCCAATGATATGTGCAGAGTCTCCTGTTAAGAAGTGAAGTCTGTTTCCCCAAATTTTGAATCTGGGTTACCATGGGACTTGGCTTGGCCAAGAGAACGTTAGCAAACTTGGCCCAAGTGAACCTGAAACAGTTTGTGCTTTTGGGCTTTCTCTTGCAGCACTTCACTTTGGAACTTAGATCACATGTGAAGAGCTCAGCAGCCTGCCTGCTGGAAGATGAGAGACCCTTTGGCACGCAGACAACCCACCTCAGTTTAGTTGTACCCTCTGCCACCCATTAGCCCTTCCGTAGTTCTGGTGTTAACTATCAGACCCACCTCTTTATGGCGCTGGTAAAACTTAGGGTATTGCTATAGAGGTTTGTTTCTCCAGGTACTTCTCCATCCAGATCTTCTATTTATTTCTGCTTAATTCTGTGTTTCTGGCCAGAATTTTTTTTTTTATCTTCTGTCCCCAAAACACCTGTTTGATTCCTCTTATCCAAGTTCAGGTTTTGTTCCCTAGCTAATAAAAAAACAAAATAGCCTGTGAACAGTAAGTTCTCTAAGCTCCTTGCACAATTCAGCAGCTATGATTCCCTTGCTATTTCCTTCTCTAATTATTGCAACACTAGCAGTTGTTCTTATAGGGGTTTCTTTCACAAGCCAATGTGCTTGGGGAAATGCTTTCTATCCAAACGCTGATTATAGAAAACTCATTTAAGCATTGCTGGGTTTGGGGTTGAGCGCGTAAAGAGGCCAAGTGACTTGAATCAGGCAATGATATTGTTAGGGTCAAGCAGAATCAAGAAGACTGTCCCTGGTACTAAAAATCTCTCGTTTTCACTTTTGTTTCATGTTTTCAGTAAACATTGTCCCCAAAAGTAAATTTGTCGTCTTGAGGCAGAGTTTTGTTTCATTGCTCATCAATCCAGCCATGTATTTGTTTAACAAAATAATATACAATGTACTTATTTAGGAGCAGGTGCATGTGTGACATGCTATGTGTTTAAAGGCTGGTAAGAAATAAATTCTGTCCTCAAGGGAATCTTACACTCTTTATTTCAAAAAAAAAAAAAAAAATGCGTTGCACATGGACAAAAGGAAATATTAGCAAGGAGCCATTTATTTAAAAATTTACACAATTACTACATTTTAATACTCCTACTAGCTTCTTAAAAGATAAACAAGAAAAAATCATATTATTCTTGAAAAAATATATATACACACATCACATATATATTCTGTATATATGTGTATATATATGTGTATATAAGTATATGTGGATATATATAAACAAGTATATGTGGATATATATATATATATATATATATATAAATCTCCCCTCCTCCAGGGTGTATATTGCAGTCAATCGTTATTCCTGTTCAGACCTTCTATTTCATCCAGAAAGATGCTCGTTAAGTGTCCTGATGGTTTGGAAGGATAAAAGGTGGCCCTGCAAGCATTCAGAGTGTTTTTCCGTAAATACAGCTTGCATCCATTGTCCTCAACAGTCAGTCCCAGAGAAGGTGCTTATCATCACACTACCATTGGTTTTCACTGCTCTGCCCTGGAACATTCCAGCTGAGACCAAATTCTTCCACCACAGCATTAATATCAATGAGATATAACCCATAAGTAGAATACTACTTATACGGTGTTTCTTTTTTAAAGGAAAAAAAAAATGTCATTAATTTGTTAATGTACACTATTTTCAGTTACTAACTCTGGAAAAAATAAGATCTGGTTCTTGTTCTTTATTTTTATTTTTGTTTAAAACAGGCTAACAACAGTAATGCAGTTCTCCAGTTCTTGTAACAATTGCTGCTGACAGCCAAGTGTATCAGCGCAGGCTATAAAGGAGGCTGGTTCACTATAGATAGAAGAAATACAAAGGCAGTTTGGCTTAGAGAATTTAGAGCCAGACAGAGTAGGAGGCAAAGCCAACCTATGCTTTACAGGTTGCATTTCCAACCCTTTGTTTCTTTAAATTTCATAATGAGTATAATAATATCAATTCTGCAAGCTTAGGAAAAGATTAAATAAGGTAACTATGTAAAAACCCTTGCACAAAACAGGTAACCAAAGTTCAACAAATGCCATGGCCTCCTTTTTGAACATAATACTTACATATAGTTAATTAGAATATCATTCCAATGATAAGGTAAGGAAATAACTTAGTCCATTAAGGTCCATTGGAACTATATAGGTACAAGCAGCCCTCATTTTATTGTGTTTCACTTTACTGCACTTCACAAATACTGTGTTTTTCACAAATTCAAAGTTTGTGATAACTCTGCATCAAGCAAAGTCTGTTGTGCCATTTTTCCTACAGCATTTGATTACTTTGTGCCTCAATGTCACATTTTGGTAATTCTCCCAATATTTCAAACTTTTTCATTTTTATTATATTTGTTATGGTGATTTGAGATCAGTGATCTTTGATGTTGCTATCATAATTATTTTGCAGCGCCACAAACTGCACCCATATAAGGGAGCAAAATCAATAAATGTGTGTGTTCTGATTGTTCCACTGACTGGCCATCCCCCACCCTTCTCTCTCTCCTGGGGCCTCCCTACTCCCTGAGATGCAGTATTAAAATTAGGCCAATTAATTATGCTACAATGGCCTCTAAGTAGTCAAGTGAAAGGAAGAGTCTCTGGGTTTAAATTAAAAGCTAGAAATAATTAAGCTAAGTGAGAAAGCATGTCAAAAGTTGTGGCAGGCCAGTAGCTAGGCCTCTTGAGCCAAATAGTTAGCCAAGTTGTGATTGCAAAGAAAAAGTTCTTGAAGGAAATTAAAAGTACCACTCCAGTGAACACACATATGATAAGAAAGCAAAACAGCCTTATTACTGATATGGAGGAAGTTTTAGTGTCCGGACAGAAGAACAAACCAACCACATTTTATTAAGCCAAAGCCAATCCTGAGCAAGGCCCTAACTCTTTTCAATTCTATGAAGGCTGAGAGAGGTGAAGAAGCTGGAGAATAAAAGTTGGAAGTTAGAATACCTAGATTCATGAGGTTTAAGAAAAGAAGCCATCTCCACAACATAAAAGTGCAGGAGAAGCAGCAACTGCTGATATAGAAACTGCAATGAGTTACCCAGAAGGTATACCTACAATAATTAATGAAGGTAGGTATACTAAATGACAGATTTCTATTAGACAAAACAGCCTCATATTGGAAGAGGGTGCCATCTGGGGCTTTTACAGTGAGAGAGAAGTCAATGCCTGGCTTCAAAGCTCAAAAGGACAGGCTGACTCTCTTGTTAGGGGCTAACGCACCTGGTAACTTTAAGTTGAAATCAATGCTAACTTACCATTCGGAAAATCCTAGAGCCCTTAAGAATTATGCTAAATGTACTCTGTCAGTGTGCTCTGTCAATGGGACTCTGTACATGGGGCAACAAAGCCTGGATGGCAGCATATCGGTTTACAACAAGGTTTACTGAATATTTTAAGCCCACATAAGTAAGACCTACTGCTCAAAAAAAAATTCCTTTCAAAACATTACTGCTCATTGACATTGCACCAGGTCACCCAAGAGCTCTGATGATGTACAAAGAGGTTAATGTTGTTTTCATGCCTGCTAACACAACATCCATTCTGCAGCCCATGGATCAAGGAGTAATTTCAACTTTTAATTCTTATTTAAGAAAAATATTTCATAAAGTTATAGTTGTTATAGATAGTGAGTCTTTTGATGGATCTGGGCAAAGTAAATGACAAACCTGGGAAGAATTCAACATTGTAAATGCCATTAAGAACATTTGTAATTCAAGAAAATAGGTCAAAATATCAACATTAACAGGGATTTATAAGAAGGTGATTTCAACACTCATGACTTTAAGGGGTTCAAGAACTTCAGTGGAGGAAGTAACTGCTGATGTGGAAATAGCAAGAGAACTGGAATTAGTAGTGGAGCCTGAAGATGTGACTCAACTGCTACAATTTCATGATAAAATTTTCATCGATGAGTAATTACTCCTTATGGATGAGCAAACAAAGTGGTTTCCCGAGATGGAAACTATTCTTGGTGAAGATGCTGTGAAGATTTTTGAAATCACAACAAAGGATTTAGAATATTAAAAATATATATATTTAATAAAGCAGCAGCAGGGATTGAGAAGACTGACTCCATTTTGAATGAAGCTCTAATGTGAGTAAAATGTCATCAAACTTCATCACATGCTACAGAGATATCCTCTGTGAAACGAAGAGTTGATTGATGTGTAAACCCTCACTGTAGTCTTACTTTAAGAAATTGCCACAGTCATCATCACCCTGACCTTCAGCAACTACCACACCACCCTGAGCAAAACTGTAACGACTGGCTGGAGACTCAGATGATGGTGAGGATTCTTTAGCAATAAGACATTTTTAAATTAAGGTATGTACAATGATTTTTAGACATAATGCTATTTCACACTTAATAGGCTACAGTATAATATAAACATCACTTTTACATGCACTGGGAAATCAAAAAATTCATGTGACTCGCTTTCCTTCCATATTTGTGGTGTCTAAAACTGAACCCTCAATATCTCCAATCTACACTTGTATATAATTGGCTTAAGGTCAAGCATGTTTTTTTCTTGTTTTTTTTCTTCATATATGGCTTTTTTTTCCTCTTAAAAATGTTTCTGATTATGAATTTATCTTTTTTGTCATATAGCTCTAATTCATATAAGGGTACAATACTGTACATTGCTTTTCAAGTTTGCTTTCTGCTACTTAATGGATGCACTGGCAACAGAATACAAAAATATGCTTTGAAACTTTATAGTGAAGGTAAATAGGAAAGTCAATAATTGAGTCAGTCCATATACTTTTCTACTATTTCTAAAGAAAATGGAACATTTGGTTCTAGTCACCCTTTTCAGGATCTATCACAGATGAACCCTATGAAAAAATTTTCACATCTACTCTTTTCATCCATCCATCCAGAAAAAAAATTGTGTTTTTTAGTATAATGTAGATGTGGTCCATATATTCTCTTTAATCCTTGAAAATACTGAAAATTTGAAGTTAAATGATTAGAAAAATCTACATTTATTTTAGAAAGAAAGAAATAGGTTGCTATTTAAGATGACTTACTGGAAGATAGGAATAGCTAACTTGTGATATCTGCATTCCACTCACCAATTTCTGCCCACTTTATAGCTTAAGTATTAAACCACACATTTTTATAACCTATCTTCTAATTTGTAATTCTTCCAACATCTGCTTCTAAAACACGTTTATAGAAGATATTTTCAAAACAAACATTATTTCAATCATCAATTTATGTAAAATACATTCATGCTTATATTCCTTCAATTTCTACTTCAGTTTTCCTCTCTTAACATCACTTCCCATTTAGAAGCCTCTAGTTTCTAATATGCAAGGTGATAGGATTAGGAATACAGCTCAGATTCTCTTCCACGTTTAATGCTTTGGAATTTTATACCTTAAGTACTTTATTTGTATGTTTTAGAGCCACAAAAAATCAGAGATAGCCTAAAGTATTAATTTCAATAAACACATATTTGTTGCAGTGATAGCTTGTATTTGCAAAAGATGTGGTTGATGATTACAGAGAATCCTAGCATAAATTATGTAATTTCAAATTTATATATTACTTTAATATTATTTTCTTTATGCAAAACAGTATTTTGGTTCATCAGTTATACTCTCCTAAATAAGGAAGTTGGGCTTAAATTGTTATTTAATTTCTGTTATATATTCAATATAATTTTCTTTATACGAAGGAGTATTTCAGTCCATAAATCATACAGTTCTAAGCAGGAAATATAAACTCACTTTTATTCTACAAATTGGTTTTATTTTTAATATAGTATGTGTTTCTTGCATATGAATTTCTAATATTAATGTTTGATTGGAGCAAATGTGAGCTGGGAACAAAATGTGCTCAAAGAATTTTAGAGCATTCAGTCCTTTATTTTCATTTATTCAGGAAATATGTTTATCTGGACTTATATAGGATATTGGGACTCCTACAAGGAGTATGGAGTTGGAAATAAAGGGATTCTGTATGTTTGTCTATGTGTATATATACACATACAGATTTTAAAACACTCTATATTAATGATCATAGAGAAATTAGAATATATCTTTATAGAGAAAACTTTATGATCTGTCTATTTGTAAACATTACACTTCTAAGTAAAACCAAAAATATGTAACAGAAAGAAGAAACTAAGAAAACAAATCTCAGGGAGCTAAAACTGAAAAGAAAGTTCAAATGACAGAAAGATGAGGCCAAGTTTGTGCTGTCGAACAAGGGAGATCATAGAATCAGAAATCATAGTTCCTCCAGTATGCTGGTCTTCACTGCCACAGACGGAGCAATCTATTTATTTATCACCACCTCACAACTCAAAGACATCCAAGGAAAACTGAGAGTAATAAAAATAACTAAATGTCACATGAAGCTAATATTTCAGAAAGGTGCAAGACTAATAAGTGTTCACTTCAGGAAAAAAAAAATCTACCAGTTAGAAGCAAATAATGGGACAGACACTGGAAGACAGAATAAATGAGCAAGTAACATCACTATAAAGAAAAATAGTAAGAAAAACAATGTCAAATTGTCAGTTAAGTAAAACTATCAATAAGTAAAATTATCGATAATGTGTTTCAAAAAACTGTCCTCATATTTCCTTTTATGTTATTATCTGGGTTGTGAATGTTCATAAAATATATAGCTGTTCAATAACCGTGAAAACTACAATAAGTCCTCATGTAATGTAATTGGTAAGTTCTACGACATTAAGCAAAACAATGTATTACAAACCCAATTTTACAATGGGCTATTTGATATAAGCAAGAGTTAAGTTCCGACAGAATCTCATTAATGTTATAATGAAAAAACTTTGAATAAAATGAAGTTATTTGAGGACCTGCTGTATACTATTGTAGACTTTGTTAGATTCAACCATGTTAGTTTAGTACTTTCGATTTTGAAAAAAATATTATGAGCTTAATATGTACATATACATATATAAATTATTTCATATAAACAAATAGTGGTAGAAACTTAAGTAGATCTTCCAATTATGTTAAAATGATTTCAAGAAACAATTACTTGTCTGATAGTGAGTTATGTGCTTTTCAAAATGATGTTTTGAGTATATACTCATATTCGAAGTTTATGAGCGGTACTGAACTGAATGTAATACTTTTAAAAATAAATCTCATATCATAAAAACAGAATTTTATTATCTGTATAAATGTAAGAGATTGATTATAGAGATTTGTAGTCTTCCCATGTGGAATTATATTATTAGTATGACTATGCATGCATGTTTAAATATGTTGTTTAAATATAACTGGTTTTATTCCAAAGTTTTAGTTTGAAATAATAAATATGTTACCAAATGGAAAAGCCTTACATTTTTTCCAGGTCTTTTCTGCTTTCTTAAATTACCTGCGTTTTCTAGGTGTTACGGCTACTGTAACATTCAGGCATTATAAAACGATTTGTGCACCGTATCAAAAATTATATGACTGAAACAGTGAATCCACTTTGCCATATACTTAATTCTAGAGGACAACAGATAGATGAATTTTTTCAAATGAGTTTCCATGTGTAGGTCTGTGGTGTAAACGTGCTGAGCGGTAGCTTGGGGATAGTTCCTCTTTCTGCTGGGAAACACTGGCCGACGGTCGGAGTAGGAAGCAAGTGTGGGGCTGGCTGTACCCTCCATGGCCAAGGGGAAGGGCACATAAAATGTTCTTGAGCCGAAGTCGTGAGCTGCTTTTATAATTGTCATCACATGAAAACTTCTCTTGCTGTTAAATCTAAATACTTTAAGAATTTCTTTGAATTTATTCAATATCTTATTCCTGACAACACAAAGGGAAATTCTCTGTAGTTAAATACAAATTTTGTAGATTATTCATTATTCATGTCGCATTTCATTCTCTAATAAATGTGAATTGAGTCATACTGTTACAGTATTATAATTCACTATTAATTACAGATGTTTACACATTAAAAATATAATTCTATAGCTCTACAATCTAAATGTAAGATATTCAATTTATTATCTACTAGAAACATAAAATTTTATTTTTTTTCAATATCATCAAAGTGAAAGTTATTAGTAAATTCAACAGTTAAATTCCTTTATGTGTGTTTGATAATTTAGTTAAGTGCAATTAGGTAAATATATTTTAAATATTACATAGAAGAGCAAAATGTTGTGTGTATGATCTATGGTAGGATGGAAAAACTAAAGGTATTCAAGGATACACATTGTGGGCCATTAAACAAAGTATATATCTGCAGTATCCTGAGGTCTGTATATGGATTTTCATATACTCTTAAAGGTATAGATGAAGAATAAAAATCATTCTTCTCTCCTAGGGAAGCTAGAGACCTTTTTTTAATATTTAAGGACAGCAGTCACACTTCAATTAACTTGTAAATTTCTCTACAATAATATGAACAGGAACTTACAAAGCATTGAAAATCTGATTATTCAGATAAAAACTTCAAAAATTGTTCTCACTCATAGAATCATTAATGATTGGTCACGGAGTATTAGATGCTACTCTATTTTCCCCAGAAGAAAGACATGCAAGCTGACCATTAAAACAAGCTCGAATACTACTGGCCAGAGTCCTTGAATACACTCAATAGTACAAGAAACCAGACACCCATCCAACAAAGAATTTCAGTATCTACTGTGTGCCAGGCACTACCATATGCTCAGAGGTCGTAAATAGAAATAATATATGCCTCCAATGCTTCAGTATTAGTTTTAAGGGGAAAACCAGCCAATACATTGCTACTTGATATAACTCCTATTGCAGTTTTAGAAATGAAGCATTGTACAACCAAAAAGGAGAAAGCTACTATTTCTGTCTGGTGAGGCCCAGAAATATTTTATATGTGTGTGTTACATAAAAAATATCAGTTTACCAGGCAAAGAAGAGAGAGGAAACGTATTTAGTCATTTCACTCAGGGGGAAAAAAATGTGTGAACTGACAGAGCTATGAAAAGTTCCCGCATACATCCTTTCACATATACATTCAACACACATCTGAGTAACTCCAGCTTGCGAAGCACTCTGCTAGCAATGGGGAAAACACTGAAAAACAGATCCCCATCCCCCAACCCGTAGGGCTGACAATCTAGGAAGAAAGACGGACATTGGATAATTGTGGTAAGTCTTTTCTTTAAAAAAGAAATCATAGGCGCCATGGGAGCATAGAATAGGCTTTAGAATGTAGGATATTCAGCCAAGGGAATAAGGTTAGGTTAGAGAGAGAGGTGTGTCAGGGTGGTAAAAGGTCTCATCAATTATGTTGTTGTTTCAACTGTATTCTGCAGGCCATGGAGAGAAGTTTGTAATAAAAAAAGTGGCACAGCTGACTGGCATATTAGAAAGGTAACATGGACAGCATTAAACAAGGAAAAATAATCAGAGAGACTAAAAATTATGGAAAACAGAAGGGGAGTCCACTACAAAATTCCACGTGAGAGACAGTGAGAGACTGAGTAAGCATTTACAGAGGGGATGAAGTGGAGAGGGAATGTCTGAGATACGATAAAAAATTAGAGATTCACACATATGGGGAGAGGGAGAAGTCCCAAATTGAGGGACTGCTCCACAGGTTTCACTTAAAGGGCCTGGGCAGCATGGGATGGGGAGAAGTAAATAATATTCAGGGTCTAGAAGGCAACTATTTAAGTGATGCTCAAACAATGAAGAGTTCATTCTGCAACATGAGAGTTCCCATGGTGGGTGGGAGAGGGAACAGACAAATGAAGAGATACAGCCTGGACAATATATGTTGAAAGCTGAAGAGAGGGATCTGTGCTAGAGAAATATACTTGAGTATCATCAAAATATTTACTATAGAGCAGTGGTTCTCATCTCTGCTGTGCAGTAGAATCACCTAAATCAATTAAAAAAACATCAAAGCTTGTTTCACATCCCCAGACATTCTGACAATTGATTTGGGGTGAAGGCTGGACACAAGGATTAAGAAAAATTCCCCATGTGATTCTAATATGCAGCCAAATTAAGAACCTCTGCCATCAAGGGACATATTTGCATGAGGTCTTTAATAGTAGGAGCCTGGATTCTGAAGTCAAAAGAACAGTGTTTGCATGGGAGCTCTGCCAGTTAGCAATGAAGCCTTGAACATTGATTTATTTATTTATCTATTTATTAATCCTTACCCAAGTATATTTTTTTCCATTGCTTTTCAGAGAGCGTGGAAGGAAGAGAGAGGCAGAGAGAGAGAGAGAAACATCAATGTGAGAGAGACACATCAATTGGTTGCCCATCACTGGCCCCATGCGGGGCCGGGGATGGAGCCTGCAACCGAGGTACATGCCCTTGGCCGGCATCAAACCCAAGACCCTTCAGTCCAAGGGCCAACACTCTAACCACTGAGAAAACTGGCCAGGGAGAAACCTTGCCCATTTAAACTGCAAATTCCTTATCAGCAAGACATTGTCTCCTCACTGATTTGTATGCAAAAAAACTATAAAGGTGCTTCTCAGAATGCTGAGCCAGCATCCATAAATATCGTCATCTATAAGTATCATCAATTATTATTAACGCCACATCATCTTGTTCTCCATTATATAAAGGTTGAAACCATAGGAGTCAAGGAGATCGCAGAGGAAAACTACACAGAATATGAAGAGAAACGCGCTATGGGCAGAATCTGGGGAACAGGCAACATTGGAGAGACTGGTAGAGGTGAGGGAGGCATCAGAGGAGAGAGGAGAGAGGGCACATGTTTGGGGGAGACCCAGAGGGGAAGGCGCCTTGAAATTTATCAGATACATTTCAAATGTCACACATTTTAAAGTAGGGCGAAGTCTGAGTCTTGGCTATTGATTTGGCAAATTCTAAATCTATGGGTCCACCATTTGGTCAGATTAGGGCTGTACCATCCCCCACTGGTTGAGGGGCAGCCAGGGCAAGGAAAGGGAAAGAGACTATTTTAAGAAGTTCAGTTTTTAATGGGTGGGGAGGGATAGCAGATGATTCAAGTGGATACCTGAGGATATAGAAGGATTATGAAAATGTTGAAGAACTTTTTTTTTTTTTCTAGAGTAGATATAATTATAAATAAAAGTAAAGGAACCAGTTAAAGAAAAGGTGGGAGGTATATGAAAAAGGAAAATGGATGAGCTATGGCCCCAATGAGAATGGTTGTCTCAGAAGAGAAGGGATAGTGATTTTCTGAGACAGGAGTGTGTGAGAAGGTGTTACACATCCTCCTGGAAGTGGAGAGGGACACTCCCGCTGATGCTTTGGGCTTGGAGGCATTCTACACTGTAACCTAATTTCCTGAGGATGGACGTCACTCACATTCACTTTCATGCTTTCAGTGACTAGTATTTTCTTATAGAGAGATTCGTATTTAATACACGTCTGATGAAGTGACCTGTGACTTGTTCAAATTAGAAGCTGTTCTCATTCTAGGAGGGTAAGTAATGGAAGACAAGAGCGGCACAGTAAATCAAGGAAAAGTTATAGGAGCCAAAGGGAAGATCCTGCGAACGCAGGAGCTTCTCAGGGATGCTCTCACATAGCTCCATGTCTTCTTTATGTTCTCTTACATTTTTTCTCCTTCCAGGAAGAGTGAAGGAAATGAACGGAGAAAAAAAATAAAATTGAAAGAAGAAAAGATGAAATTAAGTGTCTGGTGGGGACCTAGTGTACAGCATGGTGTTTATAGTTAATAACATGTTATTACATACCTGAAACATGCAAAGAGTAAACAAATAGTCTCTTCACACGCACACCAAAAGAATGGTATTTATGTGATGTGACGAAGGTGTTATGGCTGTAACTATTTTGCACTATATAAATGTTCCAAATCAACATTTTGTACACTTTGTACATTTTTAAGCTTTTACAGTATTATTTATATGTCAATTATATCTCAATAAAAATAAATACATCAATAAATAAAGTGCTTGGACTGCTGAAGAATAGGCAAAGCTTCACAGTTTTCTGACAAAAACATTCCTTTACTGCTCTAGCAGTTACAACTAAAGCAAAATAGTCCTAGCCAGTTTGGCTTAGTGGTTGGAGCATTGGCCCAGGGACTGAAGGGCCCCAGGTTCGATTCTGGCCAAGGGCATGCACCTTGATTGTGGGCTCGATCCCCAGCCCAGTCAGGGTGTATGCAGGAGGCAAGCAATGGATGTGTCTCTCACATCGATGGTACTCTCTCCCCCCCCTCACTCTCTCTGAAAGGCAATGAAAAAAAATATCCTCAGGAGAAGATTTAAAAAAATAGGCAAAATAAAAACTATTTTCACTAGTATATTAACTATAGCTATAACACTGGAAAGAAGTAAAAACATGCAAATTATTTCTTAGTATTTTCTCCTACCTCTGCCCAAGTTCTCATTCCCTCAGATCATTTCAATAGTTTTTCATAGCTCCAAATTATTTCACAATGCTCAGAATAAAAGTGACTAATTCATTTGTCTAGCTAAATTTTTTTTAATAAACTAATAAAATTGGGGTCTTCTTTTCACACTCTTAAGTTATCACACTGATTTTAATTCAATGGAAAAACTCTTGCCACCAACACCATGAGGCAAAAGAGAATGACCACGACAACCCAATGTACACCCTCCTGGAGAAAACAATCCAGAGGTCATGCCTTTTGCATGGCACATGACCAGCCCTATCTTTGAACAGTAAATTCAAGGTCACTTTTTAGGTTTGATACATCATCATCCATGAAGAGTTATCCGTAAGATGTCAAATTGTACCTACCTAGAAAATTTAATGGTAATGGAATAAGATAGATTAAAGCAATATTATATCAGAAGGTAAAAAAATTACACTAAGGAAAGAAAACATAAAAAGGGAGAATGGGCCTTTTGCTTCTTTATTTCCAGCACCAAGAGAAATCAGTGTTCTCACCTTCACCACCACAAGACCCTTCCTTCTACACATCCTGCCCCCAAAGAGTCAGCAAAAGAGCAGATGCTTCTTAATCTGCAATTCAGGACATCTGCATACATCTGTGCCACTGGAGTAATCCTATTTGATCACACTGTTCTTTGATCCGGCAGTTTGCATGTGCAGGTGGCTGAGGCCTTTACCTTATTGGCCACTTAGTACCAGCCCCAATGTGAAGTCCTCCTGGGGTTTCACATCTGCTTCGCCGTACCCATTCATTCAGTCATTTCATTCCAGCATACTCACCAGCTACATATCCAGAAGCACAAAACTCGCTGTTAATGTTTTGCTTTGTTTTGTTTTGCTTTATTAAACGTGCTTGTTTAGCAGATATACAATAGATCATATGCTTTGTATGTGTGTTCATTTTCCATAAATTGTCTTTTGGCTCATGCCTTTTTCTTAATATTAATATGCAGAAAGACTGTTATATGATGTGATGTTTAAAATTAATATTTTAAAGGGCACTGAGTGGCCACATTAGAAAAATAAATATTTGACCTATCAAAAATAAATTTAAATGTTTGTAAAAGTAATTTTTCATGTGGTAAAATATGTATAACATAAAATTTATCATTTAAAGTATTCAATTCAGTGGGATTAAGTACATTCAGTTTGTTGTGCAGCTATCACTACTCTCCATTTCCAGAACTTCTTCATCTGCCCAAACTGAAACTCTGTCTATACTCATTAAACAGTAACTGCCCCCTCCACACACACACACACTGATAATCACCATTCTACTTACTGTCTGTGAATTTCACTCTTCTAAGTACCTCATGTAAGAGGAATAATATGGTTTGTCTTTTTTTGTTTGTTTGTTTGTTTGACTTATGTCACTTAAGATAATGTTTTCAAAGTTTATCCATGTTGGAGCATGTATCAGAGTTTCATTTCTTTCTTAGGCTGAAAAATATTCAATTGTAGGTACAGATCACATTTTTTAATCCACTTATTCATTGATGAAAATTTTGGTTGTTTCAACCTGCTGACAATTGTGAATAATGGTATAAACATGAGAGTAAAAATATCTATTCTAATTGATGCTTCAATTCTTTTTTATCTAAACCTAGAAGTAGAATTCCTGGATCATGTGGTAATTCTCTTTAGTTTATTTGAGGAACTACCATATTGTTTTCCACAGTAACTGAATGATTTTATATTCACATCATCAAAAAACAGCTCTAATTTTTTCACATCTTTGCCAACATACTAGGTATTTTCCAAATTGTTTTTGTAATAACCATCCCTAATGGGTATTAATATAAAAGTAAAATTAATATTTGGGAGAGTGAGTCATTTAACTCCTCGTGTACAGGAATCCAAATCTTAAAGGATGGAATTGTTAGCACCGACTCAATCTTATTTCTCTTATGCCTGTGTCTTAGAAGATGATGTTTGCTTTATTGCCAGCTCAGGGAAACAAGTTTGGGGTAAATCTAAGGAATTTACCAAAAATAAACTTTAACTCTCTCTTTGGCTTCTTTGGTGCTTCATATTGTCATTATCTCTTTGGTCAAGCTGTGATTAACTGTGCTTTTCCAGATAATGTTAAACTCACAACTTAACCAAAGGAAGACAAACAATCCAATTAAAAAACAGGCAAAGGACCTGAATAGACACTTCTTCAAATAGGACACACAGATGGCCAAGAGACATATGAAAAAATGCTCAAAGTCACTAATCATCAGAGAGATGCAAATTAAAACCACGATGAGATATCACCTCATACCTGTCAGAATGGCTCCATCAACAAATCAACAAACGACTCCTGCTGGCGAGGGTGTGGAGAAAGGGGAACCCTAGTACACTGCTGGTGGGAGTGCAGACTGGGGCAGCCACTACAGAAAACAGTATGGAGGTTTCTCAAAAAATAAAAAAAATATAACTGCCTTATGTCCCAGCAATTCTACTTCTGGGTATATATACAAAGAAACCCAAAGCATTAATTTGAAAGAATAGATGTACCCTTTTGTTCATTGCACTGTTATTTACAATAGCCAAGTTATAGAAGCAACACAAGTGCCCATCAACAGACAAGTGGACACAAAATAGTGGTACATATATTTACAATGGAATATTGCTTGGTTATAAAAAAGAGTGAACTCTTACCATTTGCAACAGCATGGATGGACCTAGAGGGTGTTATGCTAAGTGAAATAAGTCAGTCAGCAAAAGACAAATACCACATGATCTCACTTATATGTGGAACCTAAAGAACAAGATAAATGAACAAAGAAAAGAGAAACAGGCTCATCAGATAAAGAGAACAAACTGATGGTTGCCAGAGACGAGGGGCATTGGGGGACTGGGTGAAAAAGTAAAGGGGCTGCGAAGTACAAATTGGTAGTTACAAAATCATCACAGAGTTGTAAGTAAAGCATAAGAAATATGGTCAATAATATTGTAACAACTATGTATGGTGCCAGTTGGTTACTGGAAATATCAGGGGGAACACTTTGTAAAGTATATGATTGTCTGACCACTATGCTGTAAACCTGAAACTACTACAAAATAATATTGAATGTAAAGGACAACTGGAAAAAAATAATAAAATAAAAATGTCAAAAAGATAAGTAAATTGAAAGTTAAAATAACTAAACAGAAACATAATTAAACATTCAGTGCCTTTGTCATGCTAGTCATATTTTAAGTGCTCAATAGACACATACAACTAGAAGTTAGAGTGTTAGACAGTATGGGTTTAGGTGGATACGCTGAGAAATAGTTCATCTTCCTTGCCCTAGTTAAAGTATGGTCAATAAAAGTGATTATAAATATTGCTTATAATAAAGTGTACATATAAGTCATATTGAAACACAAATGAAAAAGACATGAGTTTCCAAGGGAATAATTAGAAAATGCTTTAAAATGGAAGTAACCATTAAGTTAGATCTTGAAGAATGACAATGGCCTCACTGGACAGAGAAAAAGAAGGATATTTTAGGGAGATAGAAAGGCAAAGCAATGAGTTGGAAACAAAGTGGTGTGTTGAGCCATAGTGAAGTGTGCAGGGTACTAGGAGACGCGGCGCCTAAGGGAGAAGTGAGAGCCCTGAGAGAAGCTGGAAGCGTTGCCCAGAGTCTGAGTGTGCAAGGCAGGGTGCTGGAGAACTCAGACTTGAAGTTCACAGAGGCAATAAAAAGAACAGTTAAGTAAGGGTACACCAGGAGTGTGCTCGTTTCCTAAATAGTTCCTTTCCTTGACCTGAGTTATGACAACAAATTAATCAGAAGGAATATTAATTAATGGCCTGGGTGTAATTTGCACTAGGTGTAGAGGCTTTTTAAAATTTTAACTTCTTTTTGTCCTAGCTGGTTTGGCTCAGTGGCTGGAGCATTGGCCAGTGGACTAAAGGGTCCGGGGTTTGATTCTGGCCAAGGGCACATAGCTCGTGTGCAGGCTCGATCCCCGGCCCCACCAGGGAGCCTGTGGGAGGCAACCAGTTGATGCGTCTCTCTCACACTGATGGCACTCTCTCTCTCTCTCTCTCTCTCTCTCTCTCCCCCCCCCCTTCCACTCTCTCTGAAAAGCAATGGAAAAAATATCCTCAGGTGAGAATTGTAAAAAGTAAAATAAAATAAAATATTTACCTTTTTTCAGGGAAACTTACAAATATAAAATTCTCTCATTGGCCAAACCAGGCTATTCTTGAACTCTCTCAGATTAATACCTAAGATTTAAATAATTCAGAGCTTGCTCTAACACAAACCTCATTGTTTGGTATTTGATTGTTCATTATAGAATAAAAAACACCTTCTTACAGAAATTTCTGTTATAACTGCATGCACGCAGGTGAAGTTGTTCTAAAAGTCCTCCTAGTTCTTCATTCCAGGGGAAAGTTTAATATAATATGTACAGGTTATTGCACAATTTCCTTCTCTGACTTGCTGTGATTAGATTAATATTTTAGAGTGCTTACTCAAGGGTTACACATTGATCAGAAGCTGTCGGCTGTTATGCTGAAATGTTGTTCTGCCCAAGGGTTATAATTCACCTGCCAAGTGGTCAATCATGCTTCTCTCCTAGAGTGAGTCATGATTCTTCCTTTGATCTACTAAAGATCATTTCTAAGGCTTGCCCTTCCTAAGTCCTATGAAAAAAAGTGAGTGTGTCTTTGGGATAGTCACAAATATTCTCTATGAAGAACTAAAACTGAAGTAAACAACACTCGGCATATCTAAGAACTCATTACAGATGAACAATTCACATACCATTTAAAGAGAGAGATTATACAGTTTGTCATAAAAGCATTGGTCTTTAATTCTGTTTAAATATAAACCTATTTGGGTTGAAATCTTAATTGATGCTTTCATTCTGGTTCATTAACATTGTGATGGTTCAGTAAGATGATGGTCCACATAACAACCTGGCACATAATGACCAGAAAATCATGTCTCAAATGAGGACAGATGCCAAGTGTTCTTACAGGCAAAAAAAAAATCAATCCACTCACATATGGAACATTTATATGTGACAGTCACATTTCTCAGCACAAGAACACTAAAATCAATTCCAGATAGATCAAAGACCTAATTATATAAACTTTTAAACCTCTGAGGGAAAATATATGAGGATATTTTATGACTTCACCATAGGGAATGGTTTCCAAAACAAGATGTAAAAAGGAGGAGCCATAATGAAAAGGTTCTATTACTTTTAATAAAATGCAATATAACTTTTTAAATTAAAAGACATTGTGTTGAATTAAGATAAAGGATAAGATACAGCCTACAGAAAAATATTTGCAATGAATTCAAATATAGAATATATAAAGGAATTCTATGTCTATGACAAAAGGTAGATGTGTCAGTAGACAAAGGGTAAAATATATGTTTAAGCAATTCATAGTACAGAAAACCTGAATTCTCAATCAACAGAGATGCTCACTGCACATATAATCAGAGAAGAGAAATAAAATCATTCAATTGGTAAAATAAAGAAATGTGCCAATATTCAATGTTGACAAGGACAGATAGAACAGTAGCTCTCATGAATGTGCTTGGCAATTATAAATGCTACAACCAATGTGTGGGCTTTGGCCAAAATCTGCAAAAAAAGAAAGTAAATTTCACATAATCAATCAATTTCACTCCTACTCATGTATCCAAAAAAGTGCTGGATATGTGCACAGTGATGTATATGCAACAAACAAACAAATAAAAAACCCCACATTACTACACTGCTATAAGGAGAAACTGGAAGTGCCTGTTAATGAGAAAGGAAAAAATAAATTGTAATAGATTTATATGATGGAATACTATACAGCAATGAAAAGAAATGAAGTAAATCTTCCTGCATCAGCTTGGGGGAAAAAAAAATCACAAAAAAACAGGATTTCCAAGAATGCACCTAATATGTTGCAATTTATAAAGAGTATAGTTATTTAATACAATGCTATATATTATTGAGGGGCATACATGAGCATAGTAAAATCAACAAGAAATGAATGGAATCATAACAGCAAGTTTACAATACTGATGACCTCTTGGAAGGAGATACAACCTGGAAGAATCCAGAGGGCTTCAATTTTGTTTAATATGTTCTTAATCTGGATGGTAACTTACAGGCATTTATTTCACTAATTTATCTGTCTTTGCCAAATAAATATGTCATGATATTAAAAAGTGAGAGTCATTAAAACTTCAAGTACAGAAGCACCTCAAATCTAAAATGCCATTTTCCATGTGATTATCAAAATCCTACTCTTAACACGTGTGGCTTTCTGATGAAGAACTCTCTTGCATCAGTAAAAATGAATCACATAATTTAACTTGCTATATAGTCTGAAATCAGATCTTTCTCTGAAGCACAGTAGTCAAGGAAGACATGCTCATAGCTTTCAGTAAGGTCTAAGAAGAAATGCTAATAGCTACTCCCTCGACTACCAAATGAAGCTCCCTATTGACCTGGCTGAGTTGGGGAGCAACTGCTGTGATAATTCCAAAGGCCTGGTTACACCTGGAGTGCTTGGTAAAATGCAGATTCCAGTGTCTCACCCCAACATATTCTAATGTATTAAATCAGGTGGAGGGGGCTTTCCAGGGAGTGGTATTTTAAGTGTTATGTTTGTTGATTCAGAGGTTTCCTTGGTTCAATGGCCAAAGTTTGAGAAATAGTGCTTCAAAGAATTCACAGTATCGCAGTAGAAGTGAGTAAAAAAAAGGCAATGGACTTTCAGAGATGTTATTAAGAAAGAATCAGAAGGAGACACGTTTAAACCTATTTGCTTAACGTGAAAGTTTTCACAGAAGAGGTGACACCTGTTTTGTGTGTTCCAAGATCACTCCAGTATCAAGAAAGTGAGTACGATTTTGGACAGGAGTTCTAAAATAAACAACAACAAAAATAAGGAATGGAATAGCCTGAGTATTTGAGAAAATACAAGCAGATGTTTATGGTCTCTGATGAGGCTGAAGAATGAAGAGAGGGGTTTGGAGGCCAAATGACAGAGCACCTGAATGGCATGGTAAGGAACTTGGACTTCATCATCTGTGCTCCAGAAGGAAGACTGGAGACACGATGTACGTGAATTCAAGTGGGAAAAAACGAAGGTGATGTGATCACTTAGAAGGGTGATCCCATGGAGAAAAAGTGGGAATTGAGGGCAAGTTTGCCCGTGGGAAGAAACTGGGCTCAAGAAAAACAACATTATCAGTACATTTTTTTCGTTGCTTGAGTATGAGGCAGAGGATGATGGCAGGGTGAACTGGTCTGGATGCAGGATGGGTTCTTTATGACGCGGAAATCCAAGTACAAGAGCAAGTTCTGCAGGAAGAATGATGCATGTGGCTTTGGACAGTTTCCTTTACTATATTTTCCTTCTAAATACTTGGACTACATCTCTAGGTGAAGATGTCAAGAAGGCCTTTGGAACCAGCTGTGAGCAATGCAGGGGCTAGAAATATAAAATTTGGATTTCATTATTGAAATTCTAGAAAAACATCATCTGGGATGACTGACAAGAATGAGAAGACAATTAAGGGTTATTGTAGATATATAATTAACAAATAGAAAATTGAACTGACAAATGACTTATGTAAAAGGATTTAATACAGAGTGAATCCTCAAGAAATGTTAGTTTTCTCCTCTTAACCTCCAAATAAAGACCAAATTAAATGGCAGAAGTTAGAGTTGACTGGAAATTTCAGAGGTGTGTAAAAACTATGAGGGTTGGCATCATCAGAGGAATTTCATGGTGCAGGGGGAACATGAACCACCCTAGATGAAGGAATAGGGTTTGGCCAATTAAAGGGAGAAAGGTCCAAATCAGAGAGGCCATGTGCATAGAAATGTGATGAAGAAGGTGGACAATTTCTGTATGAGAATAACACGATAGATTCTCCCCAGACTCTTAGGCAATATTGGTGCAACCTTAAAAATAAAGAATGCCCTAAGATTCACCCCCTCTTCTCTGACCCGCCACAATGAGGATGCAGTTGGGGTGGGGGTTAGAGGTGAGGCTTTTCTCCCTAAAGCAGTTACTCATTGGCTATACCATCCTTGGAGAGTCCCTGTGTACAGAAGACTGGTCTGGGGAGATGCAAAAAATGATTTGGATGTGAAAAGGGTATTTAGGAGATTCAAAAATTATGAATGTTGAAATAAAATTCAAAAAATAATGAAATTCCTAGTTAAATATGAGGGAGAAATAGGTCCATGGCACACTGGAAAAACATGTATTCTGTCATGAGCAAGGCCTGTTTCCAGTGGTGGATCTGCCCCTCATTTGATAAATAGCTATGTATATTTAGCTTCATATGTTAAAGAAATCTAAAAAATACACCTTACTTCAAATGAATGATGTGAGGATTGAGTGAAATATCTATTGTGAGTCATATACCTAACACTGTCCATACAGGTTTCTCCTATATGGCCTTGGATGCATCAGTTTCTCTTCTAGGACCTCTGTTTCCTATAGAAGTAGGAGAATTGGCTGGTTCATTTAGCACTAACGAATAGTAGGTGCAATGAACACATTACAGGAATATTGCTCACTCACTTCAACAACAAGTTTAGAGAGATAAATGCTCATGTGACCAGGTCAAACTGTAGCCTACTGCATGCCTTTACACTTTTGATTCTGAATTCATGGAGCTGAGAGAGAGAGGGGGGTCAGTTGCGGTTCCTGAGCAATAAGGAGGCGCTCATCCTCTAGCGGGTTAGATGGGCCTCACTTTAGTTACATTTCAAACGGTGCATTGCACGTGCCCATTCATCAAGCTGCCAAAGGCTTTTTTTGCTGTTTTTCTTTTAAAATTCACATCTTTGCAATGCCTTGAGTTTCTCAGCCTCTTAATGAAAGTAACATTTATTTCATTATTTCTTAATGAAATAAAAATAGCTCCTGCCCTGGCCGGTGTGGCTCTGTTGCCTGGTCGGGGCACATACCTAGGATGCAGGTTTGGGAGGCAACTGATCAATGTTTCTCTCTCACATCAATGTTCCTCTCTCTCCCCCTTCCTTTTTCTCTAGAAAAATCAATAAACATATCCTCAGGTGAGGAATAAAAATAATACTTTTTAAAAATAGCTCCTAATGCATCAAGTATATATGGATGTCAAAGGTGAGATTTCACAGCTGAGGACAACACTAGCTTGCAAATGTTGTAAGCAAGTGCATAGCTTCCCTTTCATCTCTGACCAATGCTATTTTGCATTTGAATTGATTCTATTATAAGATAAAATAAGACAAGTATGTAGATCAATATAATTCTCTTTGAGGAAATATTAGGACTTTTTTTTTTTAATTTTGTGCAGTACAGGCTAAGAGAAAGTCGGCTTTATACCTATGAGACTCCTTAGGCAGCTATCGAGCCTCTGCCCTCCTCCCACACTCAGCACAGGGCTAAATCACTAGAAACCATTGACACTTCCCTGGATACAGCCTAGAAGGTGGAAACACTGGTTCAAGGACAGGGAGAGGGAAGGGAAGTAAAAGGAAGCAAGTGGGAAAATATAGCAAACATGTGATTAACAGCTGTTTGCTGGAGCAAGCCTCCCTCAGGGATCTGCAGCTGTGTCACTGTGCCTCAGCTCTGCAGATCCCGCAGGGCCAAGCTGGAAGACACAGGGAGCAGGAAGATGCGTGGGGACACGTTAAAGGAAGTCCAAAATCCTGGGCAATGTATGAGGTGAACGCCCTCACCCCTCACATACTCCTCAGCTCTACCCTCCCCTCCTATTGGGGGGAGATAGATTCTAAGACACAAAGTCTTTTTACCAACTAGGTGTTTATTTGTTCTGGGTGGCTGCTCTTGATGGTTTTATTTTTTTGGTTGTCTGTTTGTTTGTTTCCTTTGGGGGGAGGAAAATGAGGGACTTCATTAACACCCATCAACCCTTTCCTAATCCCCTCTAATAAAATCAACACACTGCACCGCACGCCTTCCAGAACGCTTTCAAAAGACCTACCTGTGCCTCCTCAAGACACAGGAGAGATGCAGGTCTTGGGGTGGCAAACTCATTCTCTCTCAATAACAGGTCTGAGGCTCATCTAAGTTCGGCCCTAAAAGCCTGGCTGCCAGGCTTCTAGTGGGCCTCCTAATAAATCAGAGGATGCTCAAAAACATTCTCTGTCTGGTACCGCATCTTAGTTCCAACAATGAAAGGCACAAATAGAAACTGGGGGAAAAATGCAATGATAGTGTCTTCTCCTTGTGCTCACGGGAGTACATTTCCTCTGAAAGGTCCCCTTCAGGCAACCAGCACGCCCAAGTGGACCATTCCATGTGGCCCTGCATCTACGCCCCTTCCTCCAAATGCTCAGTGCGGGCTGGTAATCCGCCTCCACATTAAACAATCGCGCATCGCCGCTTGGAAATGCACCAGCCCAGCCCTGAACAGGCCAACGGGCCCTCGTAGCAAACACACGGCCTGATAAAAATCACTTAAAAGGGGACGGGACGGATGACCCAGAGGAGCTCGCAAGGTCAGGGCACTCCCCTGCGAGCGCGCGAATGGGCGGGAGGTGCGGAGGTCAGGGTCACACCGCACGGAAACGAAGCCCCCGCCCCGCAGCCCCCTTCCTTCATCTGCGGGAGTCTCGGGCGAGCCCCCGCGCCGGAGCCCTGACCTTCGGGGCCGCAGAGCGCCCAGGAGTCGCATTTCAAAGCCGCGTCTAGAGCTGCCCACTTGAAAGAGCCTGGAAAAGCCTGGCGAGGACCAGAACTGGCCCACCTCTCTCGCTCCCTCCTCCTCTTGCAGCCTCACCGGCATTCCCCTCCTTTCCTCTTCGCCCCGCTTTCTCTTTGGGGGTGCAGGTCTTCCAGGACGTTTGGGGTGCACCCTAGGGGGTTTTGGGGTGCGCTTTGACCCGAGGCCGGAAGGTCTCCGCAGTCCGCGCGCCCATCCCACCTGCCCGCCTGCGGCACAGCGGCTCCTAGAGGCGCTACCCCGGCCCTGCGGCCAGGTGTGCGCGCCGCCCGGGGCCCCGGGGCATCTGCGGGTGCGGGGACGCGCGGGCCCGGCGGCCTCCGCAGCGCTGCGGCCCCGGGGGAGCGGCAGCCGGGACTGCGGCAGAGGGAGCGCCCCGCTCCGCGCGCCCGCCCGCGGGGCTCCGCCGGCCTCCCCATTGTGTGCGCAGCGCTGCGGGCTCGGCCAGGCGCACCCGCGCCCACCCCGGAGCTGCAGGCGGGAAGGAGAGAAGGGGGCGCAGAGAGGAGCAAGATGAGACCCCGAAAGGTTAAGGCGCTTCAGCAGTAATGCGGAGGCGCCGGGACCTCCCTGTATTACGCTTTCCAGCTAAACGCCACCACCTGGAGAGCTTCCCGGCACGTCCCACGAGTGCGGCTTTTGCGCGTGAAAGATGGGACGCGGCTCGTTCATTCATCGGTCTTCCCCCTCTTCCTCCCTCTCTCCTTCCCCCTCTCCAAGTCCACCCAGTCTCCACATCGCCACTGCACCTTTGCCACATCGCCGCTACATTTCCAACCAAAAAGCTGCCCCGTACGAGCGCCGGTCTTGAAAAAACCTCACCGCCTACGTATCACCAAGAGTTTACCAAAATTCACCTAGCGCGGCTTCTTCCCAGAGCCCCACTGCCAGCCTCCGTGGAGAACGCTATCAAAGTTGGGAGGCGCAAAAGGCCTCGGCGCGGCTGGCTCCCGCGCCACCGTCCCCGCCGTGAACCCCGGTGCGGTCCGAGACGCCCCGACCGCGCGGCGAAGTTGCCCGGCGCGGACCCCGGGGGCCGCGGACGCGCGGAGCAGCCGAAGCAGCGGTTCTGTGCGTCCGCAGGGAGCCCCAATGCGCCACGTAGCCGCCTCCAAAAAGACCCCCCCAGCCACAGGCACAGACCCCAATTCCGAAACTTCTTTGTGAGGCCGACCCAGCCCACCCAGAGGGGACACTCACCGCAACTTGCGAGGAAATAAACGCCGCAGCCCTGCAGGGAAACTTGTTGAATTCTGCCCGCGCGCAGGGGCTGCAGTTTCCGATTTAGCCTGAAGGTTTTCGATTCTACGCGAAAACGCCCGGTGCACCAGGCGCAATTTCCGACAAACTGCAGAGTCCTTGCCGCACCTACCCTGCCCTCCAGCAGCCACGCCTGTGAAACCACGCGGGTCCCTTCGACAGTTCCAAAGCCGGCTGTCGCTTCCTTAACGATCCCGTGGGAGACTCACCCCTCGCTCAGACGGCTTCCCCGCGCCCGGCGGCTGGGCGGCGCGGGCACAGCCCTCCAACTTTGCCGCGCGCCTCCGGGGACCGCCCCGAGTTCAGCGCCGGCGAGAGCGGGCTGGGACTTGCAGCGTCCGGATGGGAAGGGGCGAGAGCGAGGCCGCCTTTCTTCTCGGGATCAGCACCCTGGAAACACCCAAGCCCTCTTCAGTGGAGAATTCTTTCAGTCCCGTTATCTGTATTACTATTAATGCGCAGCGCGGACGGCACCGCATGCAAATGGCCCGGGTGCGCGCTGCCATTGGCGGCGGCGGCGGCCGCTGGGTCCTACTGCTCGGCGCGGCGGACTCGGCGCCGCGCGCGGCTCCGGGGCGCGCAGCCGAGCGCGCGGTTAATTGACTCGTTACCTCGGTATTGTAAGGCCTGCTGCGAGGTTTAACCGAGGAAGAGCCCCGCACATTTAAACTCCTGTCATGTGATACATCACTTCATATTTGCTTTTAATTGTCTGCGCCGAGTGGCTTAGAAAATACAAAGGCTTTCAAAAAGAACATTCCCCCCACCCCTTAGGAAAATTCACACATATTTTTGGCAGGAAAACCCTTTTTTATGTATTATTCTGATAGAAATCCAGGAAATATTTAGATACTCCTACACCTCATTCAAATAAAATAGCATCTAATGTTATTATTGAAAATGCAGGGCAATTACAATAAAAAAAAAAAAAAAAAGGTTAACATGGTAGAAACTAAGATACGGGTGTACAAATTATATAACATGGGATTTTTAAAAAAATGCTACTGGAAAGAAAAGCCACCAGTGATAATGCCATGGGCATCATTTTTTTATTTTGCAAAATAAGAAACTAAGAAATATTTGTGAATATTGACAGGAAAATATAAATCAACTTAAGGGTACTGGGAATGTCACAATATGTCAAGCATTTACCATTAATTGCCACATTTTCTTTTTACAGTTTCTGTCTTTGCAAGCTCATTAGTAATGCAAATTGGCAGAAGAAGATTTAAAGTGAGGCAGGCCTGTGGTGACTGGCAATTTGAAATATTGTAACATTGTGCTAAAACAGTTGTACATTGTGATGTCATTAAAGGTAGCTCTCTTAATTAATAGGTGAATCTTAATATATATGAATTTAAAGCAGTTAAGCATGCATTTTCCTGACTTTTAATTTTGTAGAAAGAGAAATCCTCATGCAAACTGAAATGATACAGACTCCACCAAGTTCCACCTAAGATATTTGCTGACATTACAACTTAGGAAACAACATAATTTTATTTCATTTTAGATGTAAATAGTAATGTAAATTTAATTACAAAATTATAACGTCTATAATTACAGCTCAATGATATTAGAAAGTGATTTACTAAATAAAGTCAGTAGCAACCAACTCATAAATTCACCAGCCACGTGTAAACTAAATGAATGAAAAGGCAAAATGCAAAAATACAATAGGATTGAGATCTTATTTCAAATACATGTATAGTGTTTGAATTTACGTAGTGTGTTCTAGAATCCTTCATTTCCATAACTCCTTCCCTTACAGCCCCTTCCCTTCCCCCATCAGTAACCCTTGACAACAGAAGTGTTACTTCAGGTCCAGGTTGCCTCTGCTGCCTTCCAGACCTAACTTACAGATTGCATCCTTGCAGGAAACAGTTAACTCTTACATGACTGAGATGCGAAAGAAGAGTGTTTCCCTCAAGGCTTAGAAAGTCCAGCATTCTTGTGTATATTTCCAAAGTTTTCACCAAACATATATTTTTGAAATATCCATGACCACTAGTTCAGAGTGAAAAAACACAATCAGTGGGCAGTACATAGAGTCAATTTGCTCTGTTTCCTCACTGCTATGGTGTCTCTGGAACAGCTTTTGGCGATGACTTTTATTTTACAAAGGTTGTTATCACTTTAGCTCAAGTTAAGAATTTTTCAAATTACAATGGAGTTAACATAAAAATATCCAAATATTACTATATTCAGTATATTGTATAAGGACTCATCTATAAAAGAAAAAAAAAGGCTATTATTTGGTGTAGTAAGGGAAGCATAATGGCCATGCAAAGCTAATAGAGATGATTGGTATTTAATTCTTTTTAAAAACAAGTATATTACTGGACTTTCAACTTCCTGCTGCAAGTAGATTTGAAAAAATAATTAGTTGTAGTCTGTCTAAGTGCAAATTGAAAGTTCTGTATTTAATAAATACCTTTTTAGAAATGAGAAAAGATGTGTTTTATTCAGGCAGAGCTTGTACAAAATTAATGCAATCTGTCTATGACTGTAGTTTAATAGAGATGTTGAAGAGTGGACAAATATGATAGTGAACAAAAGAAAATAAATAAATCAAAGCCAGCCTATTAACACATTTAGCATACAAGTGTTTGGCCAATTCACACTTTGTGCATAAAAGACCCGTCAAACTTACAAGTCAGTCAGAAACCCAAATTCAACTTATTAGTTTTTCAGGGAAAAATAGGTCCTACATCTCTTCAATAAGTTACTTGTGTTTATTCTAATTATTTTCTATATTATGGGATATATAATACATATTGTAGATATTTATAAATATTAAAAATATTTACTTTACTTGTTAGATACTAAAGCAAAAATATTTTAAGCAACGATGTTGGAGCCAGAATAATTTTCATTATTTCTAGGTCTGTAGGATTATCCTTGATCTAGTCTTTACTATTTGAAATGTTGTTAGACCCCTCGTTTTGTCAGTGCAGTTTTCAAGGACAATATAGACTCTGAAGGAAACTGATTTCCATTATGCCCTTGGATCATGATGACAGTGCCTTATTGTGTCTAACGTGAACGTCTATAAAAGTTGGAAATCAAAACATGCCTGGCACATCCCTGTATGCCATTACTATAATCAGCTTGCTTTCTAAGTGTAAACAGGTACACATATAATAGCATAACTTTTGATGAAATTTAATGAACTCTAATGACATTCAGCTACTATCCAAGCTATTTTAAAAATTCTGAGGGTTTTTAATTATTTTGAAATGTGTATATCTATATATATATATATATATATATATGTAATATATATAGGCAACAAAGTTCCAAAGCCAAAGACATTAATCCATTTATCTACCTTAAATTGAATATTAATCATGTTTGATTTTTGACAGATGAAAAGGAAAATTAGCAGACATATAAATTATACTTTGGAAGTAGAAATATAAAAGTAAGGATGTGGTCAAATTAGCATTGTTTTTAAGTATAAGTCAGCAGTAAATAGCAACATGTATACTAATTGCTCATTGTGATATTATGATATATTGAATAATGCTCTAAAATGCCTTCTAACATGTGGAATGTTACAGACACTATGCATAAATATATGTTTTATTAATTAATGTGGATAATTACTAAATCAGAGGAAGAAAGTACAATTAAAAAATTAAAAATAAATCTGTATAAGATAGTAAGTATGAAAAGAAATATGAAACTTAAAAGGTGAATTAATTTGACAGTAAGCAGAAGAGATGAGAAACTTCATGGTACAGTGATTTTGGTAAGATGATCATCATGAATAGAATGCTCATAATATGTAGAATTGTAATAAAAATTGGCAAGGAAAAGAGGAATAGGGGAGAATATTTTACTCTATATCAAATAAGATTGTACAGCAAGCAAGATAAAAGTAGAGAATAAAAATGTAGAAATAAAATAATTTCACAAAAGATGAAAGGACAAACAACAAAACTAAATAGAAATGCTGTAAGCATCTATTATAGTATCTTGAAACTATAGAAAGTATAAATAAACTTTTTAATTCAAATGTTAAATTCTTAAGAATATTGCTACCTGTTATCCTAAGAAATCTGTGAATAAAATCTCCAAAAATTTTTGTGCATAAAAACACAAAAATGTTAACCCACCTAAAAATGCTGATAAATGTCAGATAATTTTTTGTTACAGTAAATAAACGAATGTGGATATAGATATAAAAATACTATGGCACCAATCCTTTCACTTATTGGAGACTAATTGTATGTCACTAGACATTCAATTTTCTGTATGATTGTTATGTCAAGGTTGATGATCCAATGTTGAGATTTGTTTTACAATAGTTATAAGGTAGTTAAATTCAATCAAACAGTAATTTTATTTGCTTTTTTGCTAGGCCAACCTCTGCCTGTATAAAAGCTAATATTAAAATTGAGTCCCTTGCTCATTTTGTGAATGTTAAATCTAGTTTTCATATGGCACTATGTTGGACACATAAAAGTAGATAAATCCCTGCGGGGCATGGCTCAGCCTTGAACATGAACCTAGGGTTCAGGAGATCAGGGTTCGATTCCCCGTCAGGGCACATGCCTGGGTTGCGGGCTCGATCCCCAGTCGGGGGCGTGCAGGAGGCAGCCGATCAATGACTCTCTCATCATTGATGTTTCTATCTCTCTCTCCCTCTCCCTTCCTCTCTCTGAAATCAATAAAGGTATATATATATATATATATATATATATATATATATATATATTTTAAAAGTAGATAAAGCTACAATAGAGATTAAGATTATTTTTATTTAAAAGCAAAAAGAACTGAAGGGAGGGATTGTGGAATATAAATTTTAGCATGAAGTAATGGTAAATATAGTAGCTTGTTCCTTTCTTCACTACTTTTAAAATAATTTACCTTGCATATCTCTGAGAGACATTTTTTAATTCTCATCTGCGTATATGTTTTCATTGATTTGAGAGAGAGAGGGAGAGAAACATTAATATGAGAGAAAAACATCTATCGGTTGCTTCCCATAGGTTCCCCAAGTGGGGATCAAACCTACAACCCAGGTATGTGCCTGGGAATGGAACCCACAACCTTTCTGTGCAGGGAACAACATTCCAACCAACTGAGCCACACTGGCCAGGGCAGAAAGAGACATTTTTTAAGCAGCTTTAAAGTGCAGGAAATCAGTGTGCACTATGTTTAGAAAAAATAATCCAATTTTAATGATTTTCGGTCTAAATATCTGTGCAATACTTTGGCCCAACAAGTCAGTTTTCTTCTTATTAACTGGTTTCTTTTTTGCTCTATAGATGTAAAAGTAAGATATTATTATTGTAAGAATAAAATGTGGGCTAAGGTTTTGTAAACTCCACATTTTAAGTGTAATGTTAACTAAGATTAGAAGAGCACATTGATATTTTAACCATATTGAACTATGCAGTAGCAGAATAGTTACATACCCATTTTTGTAAGTTGCATATATGATCACCAAAGCTCTTTTTAAATTTTTTTTTTAAACTTTACTAGAAGATACAAAAATATAAGGATTTTCTAAAATAGGAAAGTGGAAAATAAAACAATAAATAAGAATAACAAGTTGCCCTGATAATTTGAAGAATGGGCTTCTTAAAATATCCTGTAAACAATTAGGAGATTTTAGGACACGGAGAAAGGGCATGTATTTATTGAGAGGAGTCATACGTAGCAAAACTTATTTTCTATTTTTACTAACTTAGACAGCTTTTAGGTCACAAGAAGATCTTAGAAACAGTATATCTTGATTTCATGTAATCATCTAACAAGGGATTTCCTCATTTCATTGTACACAAAGTAGAGAAAAACTGGCTGAATGACAGTACGTTTAGGTGCAGTTGTACCCAATTAAATAAGTGGGCTTAACTGTGCTGATTTATCAATGTCAGTGTGAAGGAAACTTCAGTGCCCTGCTGTCTGCCTGTGCACTTGATCCTGTGAGGTTTAACGCAGTGTCACTGAAGAAACCTGCCCGAAATGCACAGCTGAGGGATAGCAGAGCGGGGGAGTCAACAGTTTGCAAAACTAACTGAATATGAAAATGAGCAGAATTGAAAAAAGGGTAAATGCATAAAAAGCTGAAATACAACATTGAGTAACAGAATCTTTAAAAATTAAGTTTGGAGGTCAATGAGAAACCATCTGTGGGGCTAAACCTACCACAAGCTCAACGCAAGCCAATGGTGTGGTGTGAGAGCTCATAGGCTGTCTTAGGTTGCAGTTACCCAGGCGCTGGGTTATCATCGAGGCAGGGAGTGGTCTCACTGCTCCGTGCAGGTCACAGCACATCAAGTTCCAGACCTACAATAAAAGAAAGGAGAAAAGAGAGAGACAGAGAGAGACAGGATGGAAGGAAGAAAGGGACGGAGGGAGGGAGGGAGGGAGGGAGGGAGGGAGGGAGGGAGGGAGGGAGGGAGGGAGGGAGGGAGGGAGGGAGGGGGGAGGAAGAGGAAAGGAGTGAGAAGGAGAAGGAGGGAGGGAAGGAGGCATGAGGGGGCAGGGAGAAAGGGAGAGAGGGAGGGAGAGAAAGTGGGAAAGAAAACTTTAGAGCAGGGTATAAACCAAGATAGTGACAGATCTGACACAGACATAAGAAAAATAATTAGAAAATAAAGATATTTAACCCAGCGAAAGGGTTTTAAGAAAACATGATTGCTGACTTCTATTTGTACTCTATTAGAAAGAAGAGATGGTAAGACACACACAAATGTTACTGTGTTACTCCTCGAGTCTAGTCTAAAGTATTATGGTTCTTATTTCTATTAAAAAAAGAAAAGATGGTGATACTCCCCAGATTCCAGCAAGGGCTACAAATTACAAGCTATATTTGGACAAAAGAGTCTTGTTTAAATTAAGCTGAGTGGCCATGATCCATCCATGAAAATTCCTCAATTCCAATTAAGCACATAAATGTGCGAAAAACCCAACCCAAAACAAAACAAACAAACAAAAAATTGCCCAGAAAGGGGGAAATGGAGAGGACAAGAAAGACATGTGCAAGTTAGGTTACCTGCATCATTCAACAAAAAACCTACAAAATAAATGAAACATATTATTTTGCATGGAAATGAATGATGATGGCATGAATTATAGTAAAATTCTGTAAATTCATGGCACAAAATGATCATTCTATGAAGATTTATTTTTAAAAAATAATGGTAGACTGTTTTCGTTGAAATAATTTATTAATGATTATGTGTGGCAAAACTTCAGCACTCTCTTTGGGCCACCAACCCTGTGTCCAGCCCCACTGTTTGGCCTGGGTGCGCCTACCAACTCCACCATTGCAATGATGTAATAGCACACATTGCTTCTGTAAAGTGACATCCTTCTGGCACTTGGTGGCTTTTCAAATGTGCATGCTCTTGATGGCCTGGGCAGTTTCACTAGTGTCTTTATAGTGAACACAAATTTTGAACCTCTTGATTTTGTGGGTTTTCTAAGTCAAGTGCACAGTGAACCATTTTCAGTGGTAACCTCAGGCCCCAGAATAATTTCTAATTTGAAAAGGTTGGTATGTATTTCTATGTGCACTTATTTTTTTGCATACTAAGAAGAAAAATCTTGTTTGAAAATTAACTTAATTAATATACTCTATATCTATGTATGCAGAAACAACAAAAGTTATGACTAGATGGAAATTATATTGCACGTGATATTTTATGATATAGATATGTCCAACTATGTGTTTATTACATTATCCAATGTATTAAATGTTTAAAATCTTCACTGAAAAGGAATGGACTCCATAATTTTAAATTATTCAAAAATGTCAGAACAAATTCAAGTAAGGATAAACATTATAAAACACTTCCTGAAATGTCAGGATGCTAGACTTAACAGAGGGAATAAAACTTTCATTTATAATCCTACTTTGAAAATAATTAAACATATTAATCAGAAAAATATTACTAGTGTATTGAAGAATCATATATTTATCAAGTAAAATAAACCAAATAGTTAAAGTGAGCTAGGATGGGGAAAATACCCTTGCTTATAAAATTGTTTACCAAACAGTATAAAAGTTCACTAAACAAAATATCAGTAAAAAAAAAAAAAAAAAAAAAATCAATTGAATAATATTTTTAAAATTTAGTTAACTAAATAAAGTTTTGGAAAAATATATAATATGTTACAACATACATGTGCACACACATATGTGTTAGAGGACACATATGACAGGTATGTGTTATAGGATGCAATATCCCTAGATTAGCTCCTCTCTTCATTTGAACTCCTGGTATCCTTTTGCATGGGAGGAAAATTTGGGCATTCCGGGCACCTAAGAAAATGGAAGACAGTTTTGCTGTAATATATGCTGTATTAATATTTGACAAATAATCACCCCGAGTTGCCTCTCTTTTCAAGAGGATAACACATCCTTATGTGACTACCTGTGATCAATGAAGCTTTGGCAGGATTTCCAAGAACCAGCACATGGCTTACCATGTTTTCTCCCCTTACTAGATGATGGGTTGTGTTTCCAGCAGAGGCTGCCTGGTCGACATGGGTTCCGGTGAAGGTGATAAAGCCCAGGTGACTCACAAAGGGCATAGGCATGAGCAAAACCTAAGCCTTCATGAAGGTAAGCACCGAGGACTGGGGGAGGCACTGGCTACTGCAGCATAATCTAGGAAGTCCTAACTAAGGCAGCATGGAGCCGAAGAAACTGGCTTCTGTTCATTGCATTCTGCATACAGCCGGTCGGCAACTGGAAACCAGTAGCCACGCCTGAGGGGAGCTGGCATGCACTGTCCCCGTGGCCACCTCTGCCTACCTCTAAAGACAGTAGCTCCAAACGAGAGTAGCCTTAATTCTCCTTTTCAATCATTTCAGAGTTTGAGGTGCTTAAGGTTTCTTTTTTTTTTTTTTAATATATCTTTATTGATTTCAGAGAGAGGAAAGGAGGGGGAGAGATAGACAGAAACATCAATGATGAGAGAGTCATTGATCGGCTGCAGCCCGCAACCCGGGCATGTGCCCTGACCGGGAATCGAACCCCAATCGCCTGGATCCCAGGTCCACGCTCAACCGCTGAGCCACGCCCGGTCGGGCCTTAAGGTTTCTATTTAGAGCCTTTATTTAAGGAATACTGCCGACAATAAAAATACAAATCTAGGGGTCACAATAATCATACTACCTAATTTGATCTCATCTGGGGTTTGAATTTTCAAGACATTTATTTTTCCCCTGCAGAGTGCAGAAGGTAGAGGTGATAGAAATAAATTCAATTGATTATAAAACTTTAATTGTCTGAGAACAAAAATGTTTTGCTTTTAGATATACAAAGACATTCTCACAAATAATTTTGTAGGCTATTAAATATTTACTTAAAAAAAAACAAAAAAACAAACAAAAACAAATAGAATTATTGATCTTAAAAATAAAATTAACTTCACTTCAAATTAACAATTTATATGAAAATCAAGTTCATCAAATTATAGAATTATAGGCTGATTAAGCCCCCATTAAAAAATCACTAAATCTAAACTGTTCAAAATTGAAGAAAACAATAGAGGCTGTCTGAAATGTTAAACACAAATCGTAAAGCATCTAGAAGATAATGGATCCATATACCAGAAATAGGAGTTGCCCATGAATAACAAATCTTGCCAAAATATAATGACTAATTACTTTGCTTATATTACAAAATTTAAAACAGAATGTTTAGTAAACACAACCAAATAAATAACTCATATCCAAATGCATTCATAGGTGTTACTGTTGATGTAAATATATGTTTGATCATTGACTACAAGTAAAACAAAAGTTATAGAAATCATGTGATCTTGTGTCTTTTAGAAATATAGTCCTTAGGAGGGTGCTGCAAAAGTCTGTAATAAATTGTTTCAATAAAGATGTTTGTTAATGTTTTATAAACTAGTATAGAACATAAACAGCACATTGCTGAATTTTTCAAAATTTAAATGACTTGCTTTTTTAGTCGGCATATGTATTTTAATAACAGAGAAAGGTATGTAAACAGAAAAAGTCTATGATTTTGCTATCATCATCAGGAGCAGCAATGTAGAGTCTCTCAGCAAATCCTGGGGGCTAATTTTGCAGAAAATAAGTAATATCAAGTCTTTGTCAACAATTCAGCTATAATATTTTAAATCCCATTGGCTAAATTATATACATTATCCCTCATTCAAATTACATGGCATTCTGAAGAGAGCCATTGACATGTGAAAATAAATTGCTACTTTGAAATCCACTATGATTAATATGTCCTGGATTCTTTCTGCAGTTTTTTGTTAGAGGGAATTCTACTTTACAAAGAGCTACTAAAATGCCACAAGAATAATCATAATCCCGCCTTCTTGCATGATCCGGGAAAAATATGGTTCTTGCCACATTGTACTCCAGGTTGCCTTTCTCACACAGTCAACTTTACTAGATCATACATTAATAGACCATATTCAAAATACTTACTTCCTTTGTGGCTCGTGTACAGAAAGTGCAACAGAGAAAAATAAAAAGGCCTTACAATATTTCAATCTGGGTCCTACCTTTTGGTATTTATTATTGTCAGTGATTCTCAGCATCTCTGAGCCTCTGAGAAATAAAGTCTTTTTAAAAGCTGAGGCAGAAGCATATCTTAAGAAGGAAAGGACATCACCTGTCTGTCTACTTTTTGAGCCCTCCAGTCTCCTCCAAACTGGCCCCTTGTCCTGGACTGTGCAGACTCCCCCCACTGGACCCATCCAATCTTGGCTACTAGCTTTCCCTACGTGAAAAACTTTTAAGATCTATGTGTTCTCTCAGTCTACCTTAATCTACTGCACGTCTCATTCTCATTATGAGCTGTGAAGCTTCCACTGAGAGCTAAAATATTTCATCTGATAAACATTATGTGTATTCCATCTGCTTTAAAAGATAGGAATTTATCTGGAAATCTTCAGCAGATGGAACGGACTTCAAATTTTAAGCAATAATTCTTTATAAGGTGTGAAATGATAGATACTATGGTTAAGTATGTTTTAATTTTCTTGAAATTGCTCTAGATTGGAAATCCCAAATATATTTAGTAGGTGGGAAGGAGGTCATTGATACAAGAAAAATTTTGGTAGATAAAACTACCCTGTGACTCACTTCTTAAGCCTGAGGTATATACTTTGGGGGCTTATATAAGCATAGTTTCTGGCTAAAGTTGATGAACCAATATGCTTTTGAAAATTAACTATATATAGGGTGTCCCTCAAAATGTGTACACACACTTTGAAGAATTAGAAGGGCAGTGTTTATTAAAATACATTTCATTTTCAAAATTAAACTATCAGCTGCTAAAGTGTGTATACATTTCTTGGGGACACCCTATATCATAGCTCAATGAACACTACAGACCCCCAAAAGGAGGAAAAGCAATCTATTCTATTAAAAGGCTTATGGAAACTGCATAATCAGGTGTACATAAAACCCCACAAAAACTACAGGGTGCATAATTAATTATATAGTTATTAAAGTGCAACCTAAGCATAAATGCTATTGAGAACAACAAAATGAATCATCTCTGAGAGGCTAGATTAGTCTAGGCAGAAATAAGACCAGTGCCATTTTTTTTTTTTTTTAAATTGCCCACAATACGGAGGAGAAATATAGATTTCTCACTGTGAGAAAAATGTGAACAAATGAAACTTCAGGAAGGAACAATAAAAATGATTAAGGGTCTAAATGAAATGATTAATGGTCAGAGATTAAACGACAGTATCCATTTAATTTGGTGAAAAGACTAATGGGAAATTCAATCACTTGAAAGCCTCTGTAGGGTAGAAAAGGGGGGAAGGAGCAAATTTTAGGTTAGACAAGAGAAAATAACGAAGTAATGGGATTAAATTGAGTATAGGAAAATTTTGAGGGACTATCATAGAAAAGACAGCCTTGTTAGGTCTATTAGGCTGAGGAATCGTTTCCTAAGGGACGCAGTAAAAAGCCCCTTGCTTGAGCCATTTATGTAGACCAGACAAAGAAGTGGGTAATGGTATAGGAAACAATTCTACTCACAAAATTATGGACATTATGATCTAATAGCTCCTATCCTGCCAGCGCAAAAAGTCTCTAATGCCTATAATTCTTTGGCTTCCAGCTTCTTTATTTTCTCTTTTTAGGAAAAGCTGGTGGAACTCTGAACAGGACCCCTGAAAATGGACTTCCTCCATACACTGCTTTAATGGCTTTTGTAATTGCATCACTTATTGCTTCCACGTTATTTAAGATAGCAGTTTTTGTGAGTTAAGATTCTTTTAGCAAGAGAGAGATTAAAATTTACCATTTCCAAACGAATGTTGGTCTGCAATACAATAATGTTAGTAATACATTTTATTGATCTACTAACAACTTAAAACTCAGTAAAGGTTACTTTTATTGATTTGATCATGTTTTCAAGGTGTCTTACAATCATAATAAAGTTGTCATTTATCTAGAATTTAACAACTGAAAAGGTTTAGCATATGAAATTATTTTCTGGACATACTGTCACATGAAACTGATAGTCATAAAAATTATTCTGGATACATACATCTTCAGAAAAATTTCATTAACAGCATTGTATGCCTTGGTTGACTCTAGTATATTCGATCTGATTTCAAAAGGGAGAAAACTGTGTATTTGGTGAACATTAACCCAAACTGTAAGAATTGATAATCTAGAGTAACATAGTCCCTAGATGTGTGAGACAAATAAGAAATTTTTGTCTAACTATTCTAACTAATTTGACAATGTCTTTTGTTATAAGGGTTTTTATCCAGGAGCATGAAAAATGTACCTGATACTATATATGGAGTAAATTAGGACTGAGCTGCTAAAAAACAGCTGATAATACTTTAGGGTTTTAAAGATACATCTTTATATTTTCATATTTAATCTTCATTATCACCCTCTAAGAAAACTCTAGCTAAATAAAATTAAGTGACTTACCCACCATCACTCCTTTGATGTCAGAATAGGATGTTGTGATCCCTAGGCCTCAAACACTGTAATATTTACGTGCATCAGTTGATCTCTCAGAGTGAAATAAGCAATAGACTTTCTTGAACAATCATTTCATTTTCAATTTGTGTTTTCATCCTTCCTAGGTATTAAACATGTTCTAACTGAAGAAGAAACAGACTGTAAGTCAGAGTCTGAAGTCTCACTGTTGGTTCTGCTGCTATCAGATCTTAAGTTTAATTTTGTGAGTCTCTCTTTCTTCAACTTCATGTATTTGGTTACATAGAGTTTAAAAATATCATTCAACTCAAATGCTTATATAAAGCTATGATGGCATAGTTTTCAAATCATGTGAGACCACTTTAAAAAATCATGTATGTTGCCCGGCCAGTGTTGCTCAGTGGTTGAGCATCAACCTAGCATCCAGGAGATCCTGGTTCGATTCCTGGTCAAGGCACGTGCCAGGGTATGGACTCGATCCCAGGTGGGGGGCATGCAAAAGGCAGCCAATCAATGACTCTCTCCTCACTGATGTTTCTCTCTCTCTCTCTCCTTCTCCCTTCCTCCCTCTGAAATCAATAAAGACACATATTTTTAAATTATGTATCTAAATTTTATCTTTGCAAGTTTATATTTAACACTTTCTTTAATTCTTAAAAACTATCCAGTAAACTTGAAAATTTTCTTATATATCTAACAAATTAAATTAACTCACCAGATGGCAGACATATTTTAATGGGTAGATAAATTGCAATTTAAAATGAATCTTAAGGAATTTCTGTAAAAATATTGCTAACATTTTTATTTTTAAAATCTATTTACATTTCCAGTCGTTGGAGGGAATGAGATCAATATCTATATTTTTTTCTGTTAGGTACTTAAAATGTGAACAAATCAATGTCCATTTTCCATCAAGCTTAGGGATACATATTTTTCAAAAGCTGCGGAGCAGTGGAGTTCATAGTCTTGCTCTCCTCGGCACTACTGAGACCACTGTCAATCTCCAGGCTCCGAGCTTTAAAAGAAATGTGATAACCTGGGGTGTTTCCAGAGATGTATGACTCAGGGCGTAAGGAGAGCCAAAATGAGAGAATATGCTTACAGTGTTGAAGAAACTGGGGGTGTTTACAGTGCAAAAGTAGAGTCAGATAATTTTTTGATAGTCAACAATGTATTTTTGTCTTTATTATGATCAGTATCCTGGAGAAAATATTGTACCAGTGCAAATAGTTTCATAATAAGGCAAAGACAAATTTACAGGGTGAGGCAAAAGGTTTACAGTTGTGAGTATGTGAAACAGAGGGTTTCTATTTGTATTACCATTTATTAATTGTTTATAATATTCTCTCTGAACAACTGTAAACAAACTTTTGCTCCACCCTGTACATTGTCCCCCTGGCGTGCAGGTACCCACTTGTGCAACATTATCCACTACACACAAACCAGTATCATAGTTATATATTGGTGAAGGTCACATTTTTTATTTTTAAACTACTTCATCTACCTCAGAGAAAACTGGTGCTCCTGGTAGATTCTTAAATTCATAGAGCTGCCAGGTGTATGTTTGTCTCTGCAAATATAACATGAAACAAACCTACAAATTTTTTTACCCCATGGGCTTATACTGTAGTGAGGTGAAACACATAGATAAGAACACAAGTAGAATGCAGCATAACTGAAAATCTATATGAAAAAATACACAGATGAATGACCAAGAGAGAAAGACCACAGTGCACAGGGTGAGCAGAGAAGGACTCTTTGAGGAGGTGACATTGAAGTGAATATTTTACACACAAACATGTCAGCCACATGTAGAACTAGAAGAAACACAACTCAGGTATAGGGATGAAAAAAGGGGAAGAGTGGATTTAGAGAGCCTGGTGGAAAAATAGCAGTAAGCAGGGTAGAAGTTTGGACTAGATGGAAGGATCTATACAGCAATATGAAGAGTGCCATGGTGACAGATAGGTACATTTTATCAGTGGCAGGAATAAACATGGAAGTAAGGTGTGAGTGAATTATTCCTGATATCTATGCTACACACAGAAGAAGAATAAATTTAATAATATTATTAAATATTGGGAAATTATTTCAGAAGTACAAGGACTTTTGAGGGATCAATTCTTCCTGCTTCCCATAATCCTGTCTACTCAAACACCTGCACACAGACGTTCATAGCAGCTTTACTAATAATTGCTCAGACTTGGAAACAACCAAGATGTCCTTCAGTAGGTGAATGGATAAACTGTGGTACGTCCACACAAAAAACAGTTCTTTAGCATTAAGGGGAAATGACCTATCAAGCCATAAAAAAGCATGGAAGAAACATAAAAATAGATATTACTCAGTGAAAGAAGCCAATCTGAGAAGGCTGCATACACTACGATTCCAACTATATGGCACCCTGGAAAAAGTAAAAATGTGGAGACAGTAAAAAGATCAGTGATTTCCTAGGGCTGAGAGAGGGAGGCATAGAGAGGCAGAGCACAGAGCGTTTTTAGGGCAGTGAAAGTATTCTGTATGATACTACAATGATAGATGCATGCCATTACATGTTTGTGAAAACTCATAGAATATGCAATACCAAGAGTGAATCCTAATGTCAACTATGGACTTTGGATGATTATGACGAGGCTCGTGGACTGTAACAGATGTGCCACTCTGGTGGCGGATGTTGATAATGTAAGGCACTGTGCACATGTTGGGGCAGGGAGTACATATAAAATCTCTCAATTTTGCTATGAACCTAAACTTGCTCTAAAAAAATGTCTTGAAATTTAATTATAACAATTTATTTAATAATTCAATTCTCAAATAATAATATTTAAATATGTGAAAGGCTATGGCCTATGTGCTTCTTGAACATTCACTCATTCAATATTTATTTAGCACATCTTATGTGCTGAGAACTCATCTGAGCAAAGGGAACAAAATAAACCAAAATGTGTTACTTCAACAAGCTTGCATTCTAGTGGAAGAGGCACCGTACAAGCTGAATATTGTATAGCAATGATAACCATTTCTGTATTTGATTTCAGGTTTAATTTCTGCCCTTCTCTGACCTGTTCTGTACATCAGGTAATTACATCCCCCAGGCTTCCTTAATCTCAGGTTTCAGGTAGGTTTTTCCAATTAGAAACACTTATGGAATACTGGAGGGTGTGAGGAGAGGAAAAGCCAGTGGATTGCAAACCTCCTTCTAATTTTGGAGGCTTCTCTACAGCAGCTGTGTCTCCTGCTTCCTCCAAATCTGCAGCTCCTGCTTGACAGCTCCTTAGAGAAATGCAAATTAAATGTAAATTAAAAATATAATGAGATGCTATTTCACATCCAGATTGACAAAAATTTAATAATCGGACAAAACCAAATGCTGTCGGGGATGAGAAGCCGTGGAAAGACTTATACTCTTTTGATGGGAGTTAAATTTGTTAAAATACATTTTGAAAAGCATCTGAATTTTATAGAGAAGTTGAAGATAAACAGAACCTACTTCTCATCGGTTCTAATTATACACTCTAAAGATACATTTGCGCATGTGAACCAAGAGAAATGTACAAGAATGCCCATAGCAGTGCTTATTTTTTGTAATAGAAAAAATTTGCAACACCCTGCAGAAAATAAGCATTTAGAGGAAAATATAGAAATGAAAAAATAAATTTTGTTTACATATATTTGCTGGAGTATTCTATCAAAGTATAAGTGAATGAATTAGAGATTCTTGTGTTAACATGAATGCACTTTAAAAATGCACTTTGAATGAAGGAAAGCAATCATATCACAAGACACACAGACACACTTACTTATAGTATAATTCCATTCATAAAATGTTCAAAACGTGCAAAACTAAATATTTTCATGTATATAGCCATAAATAGTAAACTACTTATTTTAAAAAGGCAATGGTAAAGGAAAAACTCATGATAGAATTTGAGTGGTGAGTGCTAGGGAAGAAGTAGAATTTGAGGATGGAGTCTCAGGTGTCTGCAAGGTAATTGGTGATGTTCTCTCTCTTAAGATGATGGATGGATACATAAATGCTCGCTTTTTATTATTTTTCTCTCTTACTTATATCTTATAAAATTTTTTTGTATTTTTGTAGTTTTTCATAATTAAAGTAGAGTTGATGCAAATGTACATCTCTAGAAAATTATCATCACATTATAATTATAATTAATGATAACAAAAATAAATAATACTATCTGGTATATAAAACACATATCAAAAATATAAGAGACATGTAGGCAATGCACAAGTCAGATATACTAGAAATGAACAAACGTGAGAAGCTAGCTAGCAGAAAAAATACTAAATTGTTATGGACAGTTACATGCCTTTTCTGTCATTCTCCTTGGAAAGTGGTTACCACTGAAAACCTACAATCTTCACTTTTCCATTTAATTTTCCATTTAACTATGCATAACAGGAAGGCTCTGAGTAAGAATGGGCATCACAATCACAAGTTATTTCCATGTGGGGATTCATATTTCCCCAGTCAGAAATACGGATAAAGTATTTTTCTAAGGGCTCAGGTCCTCGGGGAAGACATCAATAAGATGAATCCAGTTGTCATCACGTATGCCTGTTTTTACAATGCAGTGCATTTCTTGAAACCACACCTTAGGCTACATAATCACAAAGCGGAAAGTTCAATTCTGTTAATTTATCTGTTTCAAGGCATTTGACACTAGTGACAAAATTATAGAAAAGAAAACATATGTCATCTTTGACTTACCTGACCTTTGATAAATATTGGTTTCTCTGCTATGGAAGTATGCACTCAGTCAAAGAGAACAGCAACTCTTTGAAGACAAAATCTTTCCCAACACGGGAGTCGATGGAACTTCTCTACCCTATGCTTTTCCCCAACCAAAGTAGCTGGTAGAATCTAGAGCTTTCCCATGAGTGCAGAAAGGATGCAGAACGTCAAAGATTTGGGTATCTCTATAGTAGATTCAATAGAATACGGAATACCACAATGCAGTTAAAATAATAGTAATAACGCCAAATAGACTTATAGTACTTACCTTTCAGGTAGTATTCTAAGTAGTACTTTTAATATAATAAATCACTTAATTCTTAAAACTGCATGAGGTTAATATTATTAACTTCCTTTTAGAAATGAAGGAACTGAAGCACAGAGTAATGAAAAAGACCTGCCATTCTTCATAAAGCTCATAAGAGGAATTTGCACCCAAAAATATGCCTTAAAAAGTTCTCACCCTTAGTCACTAGTCTCTACAGGCCCCAAAGCATATAGAAGTTGGGCTAGAGCTGGAGCGTATGCAAGTGTAGGCAGGATAAAATATCTATCTTGGTAGAACCATTAAAGTTAGCTCTCTGGGAAACTTAATTACGTACGGGGAGGTAATGGGTTGGTGTAGGCAACTTGTGTCATAGGCTCAAAAAGGACAGAAAAAAAAAAAGACAGGTGGAGCAAAAGGACTTGAGATTAAAAGGGACATAGTGAGGTGAGGTGAGTATCATTCAGTACCTTGGAAAGTTCCCTATCAATGCTCACCCTCTGTAGAATTTGATGTGCTGAAGCCTTTTAATTTTAGTCTCTGGATATAGAATTAGAATTACTTCCTTGTGTGGTCAATGTTTGTCTTCTTTAAAGCTTTCATTCTGAAACACTCCCAAACTGAAGAGAGAGTTTTAAGGCATGCTCAAGACTTTTCCCCATCTCTAAAACGTTCTAGAGTAACTGTATGATGATGGTACATGATTTTGACTTGTCCCTTTACTGCTGATGTTCACTTTTATCACTTTGTTGAGGTGGTGTCTTCCAGGCTTCTCAACTGTAAAGTTGCTCTTTTTCCCTTTGTAATAAATATAATTTTGTTGTAAGTTAATCTTAAATTATGTAAATAATTGCAGATGTAAATGTAAATGCCTACAAACATTTTCCACCATTCTTTGAGTAACTTCCTTGCTCCCAGGACAATAGATGTATTAGTGTGATCGTATGTGTTTCCTCCTTAGCCTTAAATTATCAGCCTTTTCTTCAAAGAGTGATGGCTCCCATTATCACATATTACATTCCTAAAGGCATGCATATACCTGTGTTTGTAAATATATGTATAAATAGAAATCCCCTTAGATGGAACAATTCTCCCTTCACTTCTGCTGCCCATCAGGCAGACACTGTCCTCCTGCTAATTCTCTGACACCTCGTGCTGGGCTGCAATGTGCAGGAGCTCTCACTCTGCTGGGACTCCAATACTCTGTGTCTGGATGCCCTACACACAATTGTTTGTAAAGACAAATAATCATCTTAATTCTTTCAAAAGTCTTCACACTCTATATTTAATTTAAAAAAGATACTTACCACCTGACTTGATTGCACAAAAGGACTGTATAAAATTCCATAGTGGCATTTCAGACTGTTTTCTAGGTTTCATTGTCCTCCTGTCTGTAACACAGTTTTCATATTCTTAGAAGAATGAATCTTCCTGTTTGTGATCCTTCCTGCTTTTATAGTTCTAGTCCACCAAGCTGAGAGAAAGCTTACTTTCTTTTGATTGGTCACTGATGGCTGACTTCATTAGAAAGTACTGAGAAAGGAGCTGCAAACATCCAATTACCAGAAATGAAAATCCTTATAAATATAAATTTTTATAGTTTTTAAAACTTCCTTTTGGGCATTAAATGAACAATTACAGGGTGTGAACAATTTTATAGTCAAATTGGCAAGGAAGGAAATGGAAGCATGGAAGTCTAAGTGCACCTTCTAGGACTAAGGTATTTAATGTTTACAGGTCATTTTTTTTTAACGTACTTAAAGAATGGAAAGGAATCAATGAAATGGAGGTAAGAAAATTAACAATTTTAATATTCCAGGCTCATGGATTGTTTTAGAGTTTCTAGAAGCCAGGGTGATTATTTTGTAAAATTATACTTGATTCATTAAAATTTTGAGATCAGCTGAGAAGTTATAAGCCCATGCACAAAGAAATTATGAGAGAGGGGATTTAAAGCATCATCAAGACTATAAATTAAGACAAACAAATTCATTGAGAGGCTGTGTGGGAGATCAACCCGCAGAAATGCAAAATCTCTTTAAGAGAAAGGACAGAAATCACACTTTATCTTGGCATCTCCAAGATCCAGTTTAACTGACACATAATAGTCATTCAACTGACATGTGTTGTCTCTGGCATGTTGTGAAATGGGTGAGATTCATCCACTTATGTATCACAATGAATATGTGGGTGAAGTGTTTTCAGTCATGAAATTCAGTGACATGGCCCACAATGACCATGAACCTTTTCCTAACAACACTGAATAATTGTTATTAAGGTCTCTACATTGTGATGGACACTTAACCTTTAGAGCTCATGTGTGTATGTGTGGGGTAGTAAAACCATTAACTACCTAGCACACATCCTCCTGGAGTCATGGTCACCAATGGCCAGGATATCCCAATAGATGTGACATAAGCCACAGTGGTTGAAGAGATTATGTCATAGCATTGCTTCAGGTAAAGATTCAACTTACATATAAACAAAGCCACATCTCCCTTAGGTAATCTCCTTGTAGACCTTGGTATAGTATTAAACTGGTCATTTTTAGTATTAAAATACTGATAAAAATGACAAAATTTCAAATAATATAGAGTTAAAACACTATTAACCTACTACTTGCCTGACTCTTCTGCCCTAATTCCCATATTTTCTAGTCTCAGTCTCCAGAGGTAGCATAAGACATGTTTCAACATGCCTCTACATGGTAGAATAGGACTTCTGATGATGAGAATATATATTTTCAAGTGACTTTGACTTTCTAAATCAACCTTGCTATTAGAAGGCACTGCATAAAATACATATTACAAGACTAAATCCCACTAATGCTAAGAATCATATTTTATATAATCCCATCCTAATATGTTAGCTTAGTGTAACAGTAAGGAGAGAGAGTTGAACAGAGCTTCATACTGATGAAACCTCGTTTTAGTAGAAGATGTTTCCTAATTTAGTTGATAGGCAGGCAAAATAACAGAGATACAATTATATGCGTTTTTTAGGTTTCCCGTTGAGCTTCCTTCTAATGAATTATGTAGGATCTTTAACAAATGTTAGATTTTTCACCTGAATTCAGCTTGAATAATTGCATTAGGTGACCATCCTTAAGTAAGCATTCTATTCATTCATCCATTTTCCCACTTATTCAATAACTAGTTATTAAGAAAATTTTTGAAATTTTTCTTGGTTTCTTTTTATTCTGAAATATTGGGAAAAGTTAGAATACATTGCAAACTGTGGGTTTTAGTTCAAATATTTTCTTATTTAAGAATGAATACTTCTGAAAAAGAAACAGCTTTATTACCATCGATCTCCTGAGCTGTCTTTGGGTCTGGGCCCATTGCTCTCCTGGGAGGGGATTTTGGCCTGTGGCTCTGCTGAGTTACCAGAAGCTGTGATTATGGATGTGAGGCTGTCATTCTGTCCTAGGAGCTGACTTTAGAGCCAAGAAGATTAAATGGTGCCAGAATGAAAAATAAAATTCAAGAACCTTAAGGGGCTCTGTGGAGTTACCTGGGATTAAAAAACAAAAAGTTACTAAGCTTCCTTCCTAGGGTTCAACATTCCTTTAGATCTGCCTTCTTATGCCGGTTTCTCCTCTTTTTTCTTTACATAAAATGATTTTTTAAAATAAGTGAAAGGACAAAAATAGATGAATGGCAAGAACAATTTTCTATGCAAAAATACATATGCCAAAAAAACTCTTGAAAGGGTTCAGTTAAATTTTCACCCAAATAATATCATCTTAATATTATAATTATCAAAAACCCTGTGTTTCTGTGAAAACACACACACACACACAAAACAAAAAACAAAAAACACAAAACACAGAAAACCCTCGGGTTAATTTTCTGGGAGAACGCAGGAGACAAGATGAGAGTATTATATCCCAGTTAGAATTCTGAGATTTCTAAGCCACAGGCAAGAATTTTTAGCCCCCCACTAATTCATTAAGTCTCTATGTTCATACTGTGGTTGATCCCTGTGGGTGATAACAGTTTATGCCACAATGTATTCTGTGGATGATTTTAGGATTACAGTTGAACCCAGTGAGATACAATTAACTGTAACAACTATAATTTTGGAATATAAATGTGTCCTAGATATCGATAAACACAATGCTAGATGGGAAAAATACAACCAACATGATTTTGAGAGAAGCTCTCCTTTAGATGCCAAGTCCTGTTGTCTCAGACTTCTGATTTTCCTTTCTGCACAACTCATAACAAGCTTCTGTCTTCGTTCTTTTTTTCTCTATGATTCAAAGTTTCAAGTAGTTGTTTCCGCTCAACTTTGTCCTCACAGTCAATGCTCTGTTTCTCTTCGGTTATCTTCTTTGATGTCCTAACCGTCTTCCATTCGTTCTCTCTTTGCCCAGGTTCTCTTCATGCTAGTTTAGAGGGCTGCTGCTTTTTTTTATTCTCACCAGAGGATATTATTTCCATTGCTTTTCAGAGAGAGTGGAAGAGAGAGAGAAACATCGATGCGAGAGAGACACATCAATTGGTTGCCTCCGCAAGTGCCCCAACCAGGGCCAGGGATCAAGCCTGCAACTGAGGTTCATGCCCTTTGTCTGAAATCGAACCCGGGGCCCTTCAGTCCCCGGCCGACTCCTTAACCACAGAGCCAAACCAGCCAGGGCTAGAGGGCTGCTTCTGTAAGCCACACATCAGTGTAATGGAATGAAGGCTTTATCCATGAAGAATATGGGCAGATTTATTTCACAGGTTTATAACTGGATCCTAGGTAGTTCATACTCAGAAAAGATGATCAGGGCTCCTTCTAACTAATAAGAGGCATTATTTCCACACTAGCCGTAGACGATGGAAACTGTTCCCAATATGAATGATCATTATATCCATTACAGTTATGACAAAAACTAAGAAAACAAGTTATAAAAGAAAATAATACTTCTGAGCTATCTGATATGTTTTTCTGAGAATTTCAGAATTAATGTTAAGGAAAATAGCACTAAATATTGCTGCTTTTTCCTGATAAACTTAACATTTACCAATAATCCTAAATAATTTATTTTTAAATAAAATTAACTTGTTTTCAAAAAGAATCACTCACACAAATAAAATTATCATTATTTCATTTATCTTAGATGTTAGAAGTTATTTCTAAAGATGTCTTAATGATCTGGGTATGTAAACAAAATTACAATTAGTATACAATTCTATTTGTGTTACCTCTTCTGTAACAGTTGGTATTTTCCAGGAGATCTAAAAGACACATGCTTTTCTGGATTTCTTCCAGAGCAGTACATTAAAGGACCTTGATGGTGCTTAGAATTTCCATTTGAAACCTCTAAGCTGGGATGTGAATTCCAGTGTGAGGTTTTTGTGAAATTCTATTGAGGTAGATGTGTAACAGTAGAAAATAGAGAGTGGGGAAATAACCCTCTAAAATGACATGTGTGAGGACAAATGAAAAATAAAAAAAAATTTAAAAATCATTCAACATAATCAGTAAAATAAGGAAATGTGTGTATTTAAGACTCCTCAGTGTAACATTTAATAAATAATACCCTTTAAATTACATAAACATGTAAAAAGATATTGGATTTTTTTTGTGTGTGTGTGATTTTTTTGAGTGCTAGTCATATTGTTGTAATATAGAAAATCATCTGAGCTGATAATGAAAAAAGAGGTTGTCCTTTTTCTTATTTCAGTTTTCTGACTTTGTACACAAATTGCTAAAATACTACTTCAAAACATAGTACCCTGTTTTCCACACTGATCCCTTGTAGCTTGCCAGCAAGTACTACATAAAAATTAATTTAAAAAAATATTTCACTGCAACTCTGTGATTATTGTTGAAAAAGTGAAGAGAAAGGAACATTGGTTTGGGCCATGCCATTTCTACCTCTTGAAATTGCAGTGACAAAAGCAATTACAAGATCCACTCCATGGGAAGTAAGTGACCTGTGCCTACAAATGATATAGCAAACTGTCTTTGAAAAAAATCCAAATCAACAACTTTTAGAAATCTACTTTGCAGAGTCTTGAGCTCTTGGAAATATTGGTTGAATGAACAAAGTAATGACTTTGAAAATAATCTTCATAGTATTAAAAGGATTGAGCAGTTACCTTATGAAACATTTTTATTTAATTCGCCAACAGCAAAAGAAACACAAAATACAAAAATATTCAGAAACTGCTGAGTGGAAAGAATTTCTTTTTATATTGTGAGCTATACAAAAAAAGTGTAAATTCTTGTCCTTGAAATACAATATTACCAGAGAAGAAAACTAATTAATTGTATTATAATGAGAAAGTGCTCTGTTATTATATGTTAAAGTCATATCCTCTGTGTAATGGCAATAGTTAATTTTCATTGAGTGCTTTACCTTGTTTAACTATCACAACAAGCCTATGATGTAGGCACTCTTCTTACCCCTGATTACATCAATGGGAAATGAATCAAAACATTAACAAGCTTGCCCTGATCACAGGGGGTTGAACTCAGGCAGACTTACTAAACCATTTAAGTTTTCATGCACTGAGCTACAGCTATAAAAATTTAGAGAAGAGACATCAGTGAATTATAGAATGACCAAGAAAAATTTCATGTAATATATGGCATTTGATTTAGGTGTCAAACAAGAGTATGAATTCAGATAGTATTAATAAGCCTGAGAAACCTGTGGCAAGCCAAAATTTTTATACCAGATGTGCATGGTAAAATTGGGGGCAGAGGTGTCTAGGTTGAGTAGGATAAATTGGGTAGAATTTTATTGATTTGCAAAGCAGTAAAATCTAAAGATTTTACACTCTCAGAGATGGGAGATATTGACTATTTGTGAGATTTATACAAATCATCTATAACCATTTCTTGCACAGGCTCTGCAGTCAATGTTAAACAGTAGTCTAGAATAAATTACTGCAACACCGCCTATGAAGTACAACAATGGATAGGTATAAATACTCACAGCTTAACCAGAGGAAGCACAGCAAAGCCTCCAGAAGAGACACCTGAGTTTTGTCTTGAAGGTAAAACTAATGCTGTGGAAAGATTCATCTGTCACTGATGTTCAGGATGAATTAAATAAGATAAGGACTTGATTTTGGGCAGAGAAGATAAGAGGCAATACAGTAAAAGAGATAGTACGTGGTAGAGGCTTGATCAGGTGTCAATATATTTTAAGCATGATGGGTTACTGGTCAGAAAAAGATTCAGCCCTAACAAATTACAGTTTTAAAGATGACTCTGGGACAGTTAATTACTTAGATATACTAACTACCGTGCTAATAAGACCAGGGTTATGGGGTGACTTGCTCTGTTCTATGACCTTGGAGTACAGGCCGGTTAGGGATTTTAGAAGACTTTGCAGAGTGGCAAAAGGCAGAGAATGTGAAAACCTTCATAAAGTTCATGCTTATGATGGTCAACAATGAAAAAAATAAAACCCTCAAAAACATTTTTAGTTAAGTGTGAGCCAAGAACATCATCACATAAAATTATAATACAGGGTGGTGCAAAAGTAGGTTTACAGTTGTTTGTATGGAAAATAATACAATAATTAATAATAATATAAGAATAAACTCTGTTTCTCATACTAACAACTGTAAACCTACTTTTGCCCCACTCTTTACAATGATCAATATGATTTCCTCTGAGCTTTCCAGGCAGCGGCGAGTAAGGTCTAAGGTTTGATTCACTCATGCAGAGTCCCCAGCACTGTCATCCATGGCATCCTCACCACTTCTGTCTAATAATGACAATAACAACAACAATAATAACAGAGAATAATATTATCATGCGCCAAGTCATTCTGAAGTCAGGTAGAATATGAGCAAATAGGTCCAATTTATTTAGCACAGAACATTTTTTTCACATTTTATTAATTGGGAATTTTTATAAACCTATATTACAGAGTGATAAACTGAGACTCTTAGAGCTAGTGGGTGTCTGCACTAGGATTCAAACCCGGGAACGATTGCAAAGCCCGGTGAATTATCTACTACTCTATACTTACTCCTATATAAGCATTACTTATGAGCCAGAGAAACATTCTTAGTTTTGATGCTTTCCTGTTTCAGCTGCCTAAAATAAGTGTTTTAACAACTGCAAAATGTAGAAATGTAGATAAAGAAAACATACAAGGATTTGCTCATAATGATTAAATCTCAAGCCACAGTAGTTCCTACATTTCCTTTGTGGCACCCCTGAAATTTAAAGTTTAAGTTATAAATCCAAATCCCTAATATAAGAAAAAGAGAAATCTCTGTCCTCAAATCCAATCCCTTGAGCAGTATAAGGTGCATCCTTGGTCCTGCCTATGGGCTTCCTTCCCTACCCGAGGCCCTCAGCCTCCCTTGGCTTTTCCCTGGGCTGTGACAGGCTCCAGCTTTCGCAGTCACAGCGGGAGAAGGGGTGAGCGAGATTCCAGCGCAACACCCTTTTGTCCTAGGTCCCCACCCTTCTGCCATCAAGACTGGCTCAGAAGTTCTCCCAACTGCAGCTACTCTTTCTGTGGGCGACCTCTTTCGGCATCGTGCCAAGGCAGGCAGAGGGTCCTGGGGAAAAACAGTGTTTACCTTTTAGTTAAGCTGTATAGTCTCCAAGGTCCCAGCCAGCTTTTAAAAATTCCACAGTTATAAGAAAGTTAATGAAGTTGACCCAATACTAGTGATGTTCAGGAAATTCAAAGAATCCAGTTTTTTTCTCTCCAGAAATTATTTTCCTTTAGCCTCCTGATCTTTCTAGAATTTATTTACTGCCTAAAACTTTTATCAGTAATTTCAAATATTTACTATGAATTCATTTAAACAAGTGATAAGCATCTAGCATATGTCAGACCCAGTATTAGGCACTGAAGATAAAAAAACCAGGGGAATTTTATCTCCCAGGAATCCAGGGGTGTTGCAATACCTTGTGGTTTAAGACCTGAGTCTTAGCAACAGGATGAGGAAAGTTAACTGAAACTCTGTAACCTGTTTTCATCTACATTTTCCCCACAGACAGAGCAGTTTCTGATGATGGGCAAGGCTCCAAAAGACATAAGTGGGGATGATAGATGGCTGGTCACCAAAATTTACATTATCATCAATAAAATAAGTTTTCTGCTATGTTTAGTAGCAATTTTTCAGGAGATAAGATTTGCCATGTGGTAAATGTAAATTTAAGTAAAAATACACCGAGGATGTTCATCCTTAAAAGCATCCTGTTGAGAATGGCTATCACCAATAAATCAACAAACAACAAATCTTGGCGAGCATGTGGAGAAAACAAAACTCTCATGCACTGTTGGTGGGGATTCAGACTGGTGCAGCCACCGCAGAAAGCAGTGTGGAGGGTCTTCAAAAATTAAAAATGGAACTTTTGATCCAGTGATTTCACTTCTGAGTATATATCCTAAAAACCCCAAAACACCAATTCAAAAGCATATATGCACCCCTATGTTTATTGCAGCATTATTTACAATAGCCAGGACATGGAAGCAACCCAAGTGCCTATCAAAAGATAAGTGGATAAAAAAGCAGTGGTGCATATATACAGACAATGGAATATTACTTGAAAAAATAAAAAAGAGCAAAATCTCACCATTTGTGATATCATGGATAAACTTGGAGGGTACTATGCTAAGTTAAAAAGTCAGTCAGAGAAAGAGAAATACCATATCATTTTATTTACATGTGGAATCTAAAGAACAAAATAAATGAACAAACAAAATTGAAACAAACTCATAGATACGGAGAACAGACTGATGGTTGCAAGGGGGAGGGGTTGAGAGGTTGGGGATGGGTGAAAGGATTAAGAAGTACAAATTGGTAGCTACAAAATAGTCATGGAAATGTAAAGTACAATATAAGAAATATAGTCCATAATACTGTAATAACTACATATGGTGCCAGGTGGATACTGGAAATATAGGGGGGAACACTTTGTAAAGTATAAGATGATCTAACCACTATGCTGTACACTTGAAACTAATACAAAATAATATTGAATATAAACTGTAATTAAAAATAAAATTAAAAAATAAAAAATAAATAAAAATTAAAAGTGCCCTGTTGAAAGAAGTCATATGATTTAGTTTTTAAGTGGTACGCTTAGAGATCACAATAATCCTAAATTTTCAGCAGCACTCAGAGAAATAAAACTAGTTTTAACTTTCTTCTAAATGTGTTGCTTTAAATGAGCTTTGAGCTAGTTACCAAAAAGGTTTATTGATTATATTTTCTGACTAATTAGAATGCTCCTTTGTACTGGCAGAACTAGTAGAAAATGTTCTTCGACCTGAAACACACTTTGGACCCAATAAATATAACTTGATGTGTTTCTTCTTTTTATGTGTTTTTTCTTTTTCTTTTTTCTTTTTAGATTAAATCACCCTGATGTAAAAAAAAAAAAATAGCACAAGCATAGAGGAGGAAATAGCTGTAGAATGACTGATAGTTGGATTAAGTGACGGTGGAAGACCTACTGGCTTTTTGTGGCTTGAGCCTTTGGAATGTGGGCAGTGTAGGCAAACCTAAAAGCTCTTGCTTTTGAGTACTAGTTACTAAAACTAATATTTTCCTTAGTTACCACTCCATTCCTCATTAACTGCTCCCTGAGGTCACTCTCCAAGTTGCAGACAGGGTATTTCCAAACTGGGAGGTTTGAGAAAATTTTTGTGGTTAGAGAGAAAATAGGCTGTAAAATCAGGACAGCAAATGACTGGCTGCTAGGCCACCAGCAGTAGCAGCAGCAGCGATAACTCATGTGTCTCCTTTCCAATGTGACACTCCTCCTAATATTAATAATGTGCACTTAGTTATCACCTGCATTGTTCCAGACATTGTAATAGGTACTCGAATTATACAGTATTTCATTTAGCATCCCTGATACGTGTTTGAGGTAAATGTCAAGGTCTTTTTTTTTATCATATGTGGAAAAAAGCCTTAGATAGGTAGAGAAACTAGCTACATTCACCCAGCTAGATAATGAAAGAAATGTGATTCAAACTCAAGCATATATCTGGGTCCAAAACCTCTTTTTTTTTCACTTTTACACTGCTTCAAAGTTACACAAACCAGCATGAGAGTATTAACTATTATTAGTAATTGTTTCTATTTTAGTTGAGATAATATAAATGTAAATATCTAGTTTCTGTGTCTAGAAAGAATAGCTGATCCCAGAAAATACATCGTTTGAGTAAAGGATAGATATTTTATTTTTATATCTATAAGTTAACAGTGTTTGTTAAACAAACTGGAACACAAAAAATATTGATTGATTCAAGTTAATCAATGGTTGATTCAATATATACAGGTGCTTTTTCACTGTCTTTTTAAAATCATGGACTACTTTAGATTGTTAAAAAATTAAATATTTGCTAGTAAGAAAGTAAAATATAGTATCCATATGCACTTTTAAAATAACCTACAGCTATAAGCAAAGGACAATTAACAGTTTTTCCACCTGGTGAGTGGTTACTCATCTTTTAGGGAATGGACTGAAAAAGTGCCCTTTGAGTTTAGTCAGCACCTCAGTTGGTGTTTATGATACTTCCCTGATCCACAGCCAAGCCCCCCAGATGCTGGGGTTTATGGGTGCACCAGCAGCAGAAATGGCACTAGTCTCAGCCTGGCTCTGATTTGCTGCCTGAGCCTGGGGTAGGAGCAACCAGCTAGGCCTCATTTTACTCAACTGTCAAACAACCCTAAGAGGACTGGTGTGAGAATTAAATAAATTAATGTATAAAAGAACTAACCATACTATCTCATACATGAAAACCACTTAATTGCCTATATTTCAACCTTAATTTCAATTGTTTTTTCAGTGATATTTATTGAACTCTAATAATCTACGTTTAAAACATTTCTTCATTGTAAGAGAGGTAAATGCCTTCAAGTGAAAAATACTAAAATAGGAAACACGGTACATTGATACGAAGCTAAATTATTGCTTATTGTCTGGAGATTGGTGAATTATGTAGTTCAGCTCATTCTATCTTCTTTCTGTGCGTGGTTGTGTTTCAGTCTGATTTCGCCTGAATAGCCACAGAAACCCCATGCTAGGCAGTGACTCAGACGCACTTTGCAGTAATAGCTGTGTTAACTGACTTTTAATGCTATTTTGCTTCCCAGTTGCTCTCCACATCCCCGAAGTTTAATAAAGCTGAAAACATTTTATTTTATTGTCTCAAACTATTGATTATCTGTTTAATGTAATGTTGGTAACTCGCAATGCATTGCCTTTGCCACACTATTAAATGACTTATCTTAAAGAAATAAGAGTTCTGCTTTAAAGCAAAGAACCCCAGCACAGAACACAACTGTCTTTCTGACATTACTTGTGGCTCCATGAGAAAACACACAAATCTCATTCTCGGTTCTACAAAGGAAATAATCTGATTGTGTCACAACTGATTTAGATATTCCTGGGGGCGTTGTGTGACAACTGAGATTTCTTCCCTTGACTTTATTGCCAGCATAAGATTATTTAAAGAAATGAGTAACAAAGTCACTTCAGAGAAATGGAAACAATAAGAATTTTTGACCTCATTTAAAAAAAACACACACAAAAACACCTACTTGAGACAAAAAGAGAGCACCAAACAAGAGCAAAAAAAATATATGTCACTGTTTAAACTGATCCTGAGGGTTGTCTAATAATAATACAGATTAATGAAGAACCAAATATGAGTAAAGTACTGTATTCATTTCCCAGGGCTGCCCTAACAAGGTTCCACAGACTGGTGGCTTAAAAGGGCTGGATGTCACAGGCTAGACATCAGAGAGCTGGATGACCTCAGAGTTATTTCTTTTGAGGCCTCTGTCCCTGGCTTGCAGATGACCAAGGAGAGAGTCCTTTCCTTCTGTCTTCATGTGGTCTCTCTGTGTCTGTGTCTCAGTGTCTTCCTCTTATGAGGACACTAGTCATATTGGATTAAGGCCTACCTCAATGACCTCCTTTAACTTAATTACCTTTTTAAAGCCCCTGTCTGCAAACACGTTCCCCTTCTGAGATGCCCAGAGTCAGAGCTTCGGCATATGGATTTGGAGAGGACATGGTTTAGGTCAAACCACCACCTAATGTGAGGATGATGTTCATGTCTGAGTCCCTTCACGCATCTTGAGAATGTGGGTTGAGACATGCTGTTTGACATACATGTTGAGACATGTAGCAGACCTAACTCACTGGCAGGGGTGCAACCAACACTCAGAAACATGTTCCACTGACCACAGAACCTGACCTCAGGCACTGGATTTCCTCCCAAAACCCCTTTCTTATCAGAGGAACAGCATGTACGTTTTTTCAGGGAACAGCTTATTTTCTTTTCACCTTTGCATCTAAACAGTTCCAAATGGGATTACCTTCTTCTTAAATATATTCCCATGTTTGAGCAGCTGATTGGTCAGGGGAAGAGCATTTGGCTTAAGCTGTCCTATTCCATTTTTAGATCCAGAGCTGAGGCAAAGGAGTGCTTCTCTCTGGAGAGAAAGCTGAGATTATATAAACCAAAGGGTTTTAAGATGTGCCAGTTTTAGTCTTCTGGAAAAAGCCAGTCTGCAGTGGGAGAAGATGAAACAATGCAACAACTGCAAGGCAATGGGCAGAAAAGTCTGAAAATTTTAAGTCTTGGTCATCTCTACCTCATTGATTTTTTTTTTTTGGTTATAGGAGTCAAAAAATGTTATCTTTTTCTGAGTCTAGCTCCAGTTTAGATTTTGGAACTTTCAAAGAACGATTACTAATTTTGTCTCTAACGAGACAAAGATGGAGTAGTAGGACAGCAGAATATGGCCTCTTACTATTTCATTTTGGGAACAATTTTTGAAAATACAGCAACCAGTGCTTTTAATGTGAGTTTTGGTTTACGAAAGCATTTCTGCTGAGTCTCTCTTCAAGAGATACATTTTATTTATTTAGTTTTGTTAATTCAGAGCGTGAACAGAAGAAGCCTAATTGTGGAAATGTGAATATTTAAAAAATACATAAAAATAATGTCATTCTATGGTTCTTCATCCAGACCACTGCTTTGGAACCCTGACCATTTACAGGGTTTGACTTAAAGTCAGAAGTTCTAAATTAAATGCAGTCTAGTTTATCAATTCTCTATGGGTAGTGCTTTCTTTATAATTTGTTCCTTACATGAAGAAATTCTACTTTTTTCTAAAAGTGTTTTTTACCTTTTCTATTTAAATCTGCAATCCAATTTGAAATTGATTGTTGAGCTCAACATGATGTAGAGGTCAAGATGAAATGGATAATTAATTTTAAAAGAGGAGTGAACCGTTAAGGAAAAGGTAATGCTGATGATAACTGAATCCATTTAGATACTGAATTAAGAATAAACAACCAAAGTACTCAAGGTTAAAGAAGATCATTGAAATAGTCCAAAAATAACTCATATAGATGATATTAATAATAAATAAATAAACAATAAATAATAAAATGATGATAATAATATTGTATACAACATTATAGTAATAAATATCAGAAACAACATACATAACAAACAACAAGAAGTCAGAAAAAAGAAAATGTGACAAATGCCAGTGTGCTATTTACATCTTTCAAAGCAAGAAATCAATTATAAAACACAAATAAATAATGATTCCAAGCTTCCAATGGATTTTATAATTTTTTCTTATCTTAAGACTCATCTCTTAGGGTGAAGAGAAATGTGCATCTGAATTTCAGAAATTTTTCAGCTTATTATTTTCCATTAAAAGTTACTTTTTTCTATTAAAATGAAACATTAATGCTAATAAGATACATGTAAATATGATTGCCTTAATGAAATTATTTCACCAACTATACCAATACATATGTATGTGTGCATGCACTGATATGTGTGTGTGTGTGTGTGTGCATAAGAAGTTATTTATGGGAGTGTGGAAAGATATTGGATGCTGTACTTATTTCATTTTTTTTACTTTTCATTATTGCTTAATTTTTTTTAAAAACAAGGTTATGCTTTATTTTTAAAAAGTAGATAAAGTTATTACTCAGTAAAAGAGTTTGCTCAATCAATAGATTTGTGCTCTAATGTTATCTAAACTTCATTTTATATTTAAAAGAAATAACTGAATGTTTCTTTAATCCAAAAAAAATCTAAATACTTCTATTCTTATTTTAATAAATTTAAGTTACAAATCATAATTTTATAACAAAAATTACAGATCTAAATATTGCAGATTTTCATATTTCTATAGTAAAATATTACTTGTGATTATTGACATGTCTCATTAGAATTGTTCTTTCATTATTTTGAAGTTTAATTTTCAGATTACAAATTGCTTTTTTACTGTATTTATGCTGAAACCACAATTGTTAGATATATACTGATATTTATGACATTACTCTTATGATTCATCTTTGGGTAAAAATAATTATAAATCTTCAGCCCCCCTTCTCTAACTAAAAAAACAACACAATACTATACTAGGAAGTATTGAATACATATTTAAGTAATTCTATTAGAAGGTACATATGGGCTATAAGAGAAAAATATTAAAAACGGGTTATTTGTTATACATTTTGAAGATTGGGTTACATTTCAGTAAGCAAAAATAGGACTAGAAAGAACTTCATGAGAAATAATAGCACCAAGGTGAGAAAATGTTCATGAAGGAGTTGAATATTTTCCTTAAGCATGAGATATGTGAAAAGAAGTCCTCAAGGATGCTGGAAAATTAGGTTTATTTAAATTGTTTAAGGCCTTGATTATTTAAATAAGGATGCTGCGCCTGATTCATGAATATCAGGAATTCATCAAAGTTTGTGTATACTTAACTAACATGAGTGAAATTTATCCAACTGTTGTATATAAAATGAGGTAGGAGAGAGAGAAATTATGTAAAAGGATACTGGCTGGTAAGAAGGTTGTTTCAGCACAGGTAAGAAGCAATTAGACCTGCACTAATTTGATAGCAGTGGAATAAGAAAGATGGAACCAATCTTAATAATAGCTGTTTATTAGCATCCAAGGAAACCGTTTGATGGCTGAATGTAGATGGTAAGGGAGAAAAAATAAATAAAAAATAATTTTTTTGTGTGTTTATTTATTTTGTTCTTTAGTTCCCCCATATAAGCGAAATCATATGGTATTTGTCTTCCCCTGTCTGAATTATTTCACTTAAAATAATACCCTCTAGGTCCATTGCCAGATGGGAGGCATTTGGGAGGCTGGGTGAAAAAGGTCAAGGGATTAAGAAATGCAAATTGGTGGTTACAAAATAGTCACAGGGTTGCAAAGTACAGCACAGGGAATACAGTCAATAATATTGTAACTACTATGTATAGTGACAGGTGGGTACTAGACTTATTGGGGTGATCGTTTTGTAAATTATATAAATGTCTAATCACTATCCTGTATACCTGAAACTAATATAATATTGAATGTAAAATATAATTGAACAAATTAAAAAAAAAGGAATTCCTTGTTTTCAATTCAGTTTTCAACTCAACATAAAACAGTACAGGAAACCCAGAAAAAAAGAGGTAGAATTGTTTGGAGGTGGAGACAGGGCAATAGAATGCTATATTCCAAAGGTCAGTGAAAGAAACAGTGGTGATTTTTTTCTTTGTTTTTTTATATTTTTTTGTTTTATTTATATTATTATTATTACAGTCTAGCGTCTTTTGTTTTAGAAAATTTTCCACATTCCAGATTCAGTAAAATTTTCTGCTCCATTATAATTTTATGGGATCACCATTGTATATGCAGTTTGTTAGTGACCAAAATGTCATTATGTGGCATATAGCTGATTAAATTTATTTGAGAGTGTATATATAAACTCAAAACAAAACTCAATTAGCTTGTTTTAGAAGAAAGTTTCATAATAAGACTACTGAAACTTTAAATGGCTAAAATAAAAAGTTAAAGAAAGCTAGGAGTGTATAAAATATAATATTGTAATGATGATTAAAAATATATGAAATTATTGATTTCTTTTAATTAAGAAAATAAGAGATATATGAAATGGTAACTTCTAATGGTAAGTAGCAAAATTATTAGGAAAAATAACAACTATGATTTTGGGGCAAAATTATTTTATCTTGTTTTCTATTTGGTATATTTCAAAAGAGTTAAAATTCTTAACAAAATAGTTAAGTGGTAAGCAGTTAGAAAGACATGAGCACAGCAAGGACAATGGGCCAGGTACAAAAGGCCACCAGGTGCCTAGCAAGAGGCAAAATTAGAAAAAGAAAGACCTCACCCCCAGGGTAACCTTTCCTCCCCTAGCATATCACACCAGTCATAGGGTTTAGACCCTCTAACCTTTCATATGGCTGGTCATGTAGTTTGGACCCCCCCCCAACCTGTCCTCCCCTGGCATGTTGCTAGTCATGTGGGTTAGATCCCCTTAGAAAAGGAACAAATAAGGGGGCAGGAGAATAGCCCTTAAGCATTAATTCCCCAGGACAATGAGGTTCTGACCTGCATCTAAAATACACCTAGGCCTCAGTTGTGTTTCAGCACCAGGCCCAGGAAAGCAGTAAAACCAGATTTGACACCAGGGCTGACCTCAGGACCAGCTGCATTGACTAATGGCCCCCCTTGGTGCCAACCAACCAGTGATCAGGACCCTGAAAGGACACACTTGGAAAGCTTTTGAATATTCAATTGAGAGCTTCCCCTGGAGCCTCCCCTAAAAATTCCTGCCCTTGAGATTCCTTAGGACAGAGGATCTAGTGTGGCTCTCTAGGGAGCATGCCCACTCCATTCCCCATTGCCTTCCCCCAGGCACATTTTCCTTGCCTCTCTCTTTCTCTTAAGTCCACAGGCTCCTTCTTTTTGCCTCTGTAACTTGTTTCCTGAACCCATTTCTTCTACAGCTTGCTTCTTCTACCTCTGTGACTTTCTAAGTAAACTTTACCTTATAGTTTGAGTCTTGGTTCTGAATTCTTTCCTAACCAGAACGCAAGTGCCAAGGTTGCTGAACCAAGGTCTGGTCCGACCTCAGTGGTCTAACACCTGGGGCCATTCTCACCACCGCCAATAGTTATATAAAATTATGATATACTCAAAGAGGAAATGTAAATTGAATGACAAAGCTTAATCAGATGAACTCTCAGTAGCAGGCTGTAGTCTCAGTTTGCAATGTCATCAATATTACCAGATAAGATACTTGACTAAATGGATCCAATATTAGCAGTGACCTCGGGGAAAGTGATATGTGTGTTTTATTTCAAAACACTTTAGAATTAGCAAGAAGTAATGATTTTGGCAGAGATAATCATCAAATAAAATACATAAGTAATTAGCTGCCGCAATGTGTGGAGGATACAAAAGTCTTGGAAATGCACCAAGACAAAGGTTATAGTAAGTGTGCATTTAAAAATGACAGATAGAACCTAGATGATGAAAGAAAATTTTGGTGTCAAAAAAGTACGGTGGTGCTAACTTTTTTTAAAAAATATATATCTTTATTGACTTCAGAGCTAGGAAAGGAGAGGGAGAGGGAGAGAGAGAGAGAGAGAGAGAGAGAGAGAGAGAGAGAGAGAGAGAGAGAGAGAAACATCAATGATGAGAGAGTCGTTGATTGAGCCCGAAAACCGGGCATGTGCCCTGGCCGGGAATCGAACCCAGGTCACCTGGATCCCAGATCGACACTCAACGGCTGATCCACGCCCGGCCGGGCAGTGGTGGTGCTAACTCTTAATTCATGACTCTAAATAAAATAGAAAATGTGCACAGAAAAAAAAAAAAAAAGATTATTGCAGTTAGCCTGTAATCAGATTTTAAAATCCCCAAATTAATTTTACTTTCTTAATAAATATATAACTTCTTTCCTTATTTTGTAAAGTTAATTACAATCTCATCTTGTTGATCTGAAAACAAACACACTTAAGAACCATGCTTCTGGCAATTTCATTTAATGTGTTAATTTAAACATTATGCATAGTGATCTTAAATTTACATTTTAATATGTAAGTAAGTCAATACACACACCTCTAGGGCAACCTGAGGTGCTTCATGATATGTGAAGAGAAGGCCAGTTAGCTTGCCAAAGACGAGTCTATGAATATATTAGGGCACTGGGGGACTATGAATGAATAAAAAAACAGGAGGTAAATTGAATGTTAACACTTCAAAGAATTGGGAATCTGAAAGAAGAAGGTTAGGCAGGCAAAAGCAGGGCAAGAATGAGCCCACCATAAAGATATAAGTATTTTGGAATAATTATAGGAATTCTATAAGATAGAAAAGATTTGGTGAAAGTTTCCACCAGGAGCTCAGAAGAATGAATCATTCACCCTATATTTCTCATTGCACGCACACACACACACACACACAGAGAGAGAGAGAGAGAGAGAGAGAGAGAGAGAGAGGGAAGCTACCATGATAAAAACGTAAGAACTATACAGAATGCCCTGAAATTCCAATACTTTGACTTGAGGAAAATGTCACAAGAAAGGATATAAGATGTAGTATTTTGAAGAATCACATAAGAAAAACTGAAAGGAAATACATGCATTTTTTTGGCTTTTAGGCAAATCTAATTTTACATAAACTTTTCTTTGGGTGACCTAGACATTTTACTTACTAGACTATTAATAAAGCTCTAGGTAGGTTTCAATGTGATTTTCTGTTAGTCTTTTTTTTTTTTTTTTTTAAATATATCTTTATTGATTTCAAAGAGAGGAAAGGAGAGGGAGAGAGAAATAGAAACATCAGTGATGAGAGAGTCATTGATGGGCTGCCTCCTGCCTGCCCCCGACTGGGGATGGAGCCCGCAACCCGGGCATGTGCCCTGACCGGGAATTGAACCCCGATAGCCTGGATCCTAGGTCGATGTTCAACCGCTGAGCCACTCCCAGCCGGGCTCTGTTAGTCTTTTACAGGTAGAATAAAATGAGGCAAAAAAGAATTAAAAAAAAAAAAAAAGAAAGAATATTAGGTGGCTATATCTTGGGGGTTCATAATTCTAACCTTCATCTCTGAATATGTATAAATCATTCAGGCTCAGTTGAGTCATCTTAGTAAAATAAAAGAAATAGTAATTATTTTCAATTATGTTTTTACAGGTTTATATTTAATCATACTTTTGGCAGTGCAATTTTCCAGCTTTACACACTTTTATTTATTGAATTATCACTTAAAACAAGGGTTGCTATAATTAAATAGACCATGACCTAGATCTGATAGATTCATAATTTAGAAACTATGCTTCCTAATGTAATTATTAAATGGCTTTAGCATATGCCTAAACTCCATCGAATAATCACAGCCAGCTTTTTAGTATCCAGCAATTGTGCATCCAACTTGGAAATCAGATTCATTACTCCTCTGGCTGGCTATATGATTCTGTCTTTTTAGTTATCCCATTATTTATTCATTCATCACTTTAAAGGCTTTTCTCTTGTTTGTTATGAAAATTATGTGCAAAAGTAGAGCTAAATTAATGGCAGATATTTTACACATTAGTATTTCTATTATTGTTTATCTATGCTTGTTAATTTTTTATAATCAACTGATGAATAAAAATTAATTTTATTTGGTTTAAAGCATTCTTAAACAATAAAAATCGAATTATATTTTGAATTAGAAAATTATATTTATTTTTCACACTCCTATGAACTTTTTATTGTAAGTACTAAGAAAGAAAACATTAAAATGGTGACCGAGAGAGTTCCCCTTAGGATGTAGAAGAAACATTGTTTAAAGATGGTTATGATACCGTTATAATTAACACCATTATTAATTAACAGGAAAGGAGCAAAGGGAAGGACAAATGTTATAGTCACCTGTGCAGCTTTGCCAGGAAGCGGCAGTTCAACACTCCCCAGATAGGCACCGAAAGGGACTGGATAGCAGAGAACAGACTCAGGCCTGGTCAAGTCTGGGCTGCACAGGGAAGGTGCTGGTCTGTCAGTCACGCCTGGGAACAGGTCATGGGCCAGAGTTGGTGTGGCCGCTGCAAGCAGGGAAGATTTAAGATGTGTAAACCCCAGAACAAAGGAGTCTGTGCTCCCGCCTGGGTTTGCTCTCTTGCCTCTTGCACTCTTGGCCCCTGGCTAGCAGGGGTTTCAGGCTCCTGCACTGCCTGGCCCCCCAGAGTGGACAGTGGACTGCAGCTAGCCTGGTGCTGCTCCAGAAAGCAGACTCTGGGCACTGGCTTTGCCTCCGGCTCTGCTGAACGCCCAGCTGCGACTCTTCCAGGACTGGATTAAGGCAAATGGGACTTCGGTAACCGGGGGGTGTAATTCCATGAAAGTAAAGCTTCCTTCCACATCTCACCCTCCCGTGGGGGGCCTCGGGAAATGCTTATTCCAGTGGCACCCCAAGAACCCCACCCCCACTAGCAATGGAGAAAGACCATCCACACATCTCTCCGAAAACAGAAATTTAAATGAAGGATTTTTAAATTTTTCTTTTTTGTCATAGCACCACAGACCTTGGTAAATTACCATGTTCCGTGAGTTTACAAACTTTGTCTATCTTCTACATCCTGTATCTCCAACTTATAACAGTAGCTGAAAAATCTAATCTAAGTAAAGGAGGCAGCCAGTCACTCTAGTGTCCCTTTAGTAAGGTCAGGGTTGGATAAAGGACAAAGATAGTGTTATACTAAAAAATATGTGTATCTTTAAAAAGAATTATTAATAAGCTACATATGAGGAAACGATTGTTAGTACTTTGGATTTAAATATTGAAGCAACTGGAAGATTTTAATAAAAACATTTATCAATAAAATTTAATAAAATAATTACTTTAAAGACTTATTTCACTGGACCAAAATACAACTGATGACAATATCTTGGGAAAAAATGTGATGGTTCAGGTATAATAATTTAAATTCTCAGCAAAAGGGAGCAATGGGAGAAGGCTCCTGGCGTCTGATCTGGCATGGGAAGCTGTGTTCATGCCTGCCATAATGCCCAAAGAGTTTGGCACTCTGTGCTCTTGGAGGAGAGTTACAATATTAGCCAACATCTGGGTTTTTAATTAGTAGGGTAGACGATTTCTTTCCCAGGAATTATGTGGAGGGGCTGCCGTTTTCTGAGGGACAGTGGCCATAAGTGGACCAGGTGTCACATCAGTGGCTATGCTGTATTCACTGAGGAGAATGTGGGATGTCTAACTAAGGGTCAAGGTGGGTAGATTAACAAATTCAGCAAATGAAAATAATGCAAGAGGAGCTATTCCTGAAACCCCAATGTTGTTTCAGCTTTTAGTTTCTTTGTCCCCCCTCCCTGTGTGCCCTGGTCCAGAGAAATGCACAACCAGGAGCTTGCAGTATAGAAAGAAAAAATTAGTTTAGTATTGAATTGGCCAATATGGAGAAGGGGAGCTTATGACCTAAAGATCCGACTGCCTGGTGGTGATGGCATGTAGGTTACAGATTATATGGGCCAAAATAACAAGACACCCTGGACGGGGGGGTGTTCAGGGTCATGCTGTGAGCTGATCAGTTGGAGGTGAGGTAAGAGTGAGAAATCATTTTTTGAGGTCTTGAGGACAGTTCTGAGGTCTTTTCCAGCATCCCTCTGCCCGGTCTAAGGAAACTACCCAAGGGGTTGTTCCCCCTTAGGGCTCAGGGGCTGAAACATAACTTAGGTCATGATGTTACCTTTAGCCTGCCAGAGGTCAGGACCTTGTGACCATTAGCCAGGCCTGAGCTACTGTCTTCTGCTGCCTTGCGGATTGCTGATTATTGAGGGAAAGGCTGATCTCTGAGAAGTGTAGAAAGAGCGAGAGGGATATGATTTCTAGAACTAGGATTTAGATCTTAATTTAATCAAAGTCATAGGGACCCTTGGTTTCCGACCACAGTGCAGGATGTAAAGAAGGGCTCCCAGAGCCATGCCAGGAGCACTAGGTGCTTAGACACATTAAATGAGACCTGAAAAGTAATGTGGAAACCAACAGTTAACACAAGTTTCTCAGCCATTAGACCTTTAAAATAGTTTTGAATGTTTAAGGAGAGTAAAAACCATACAAGTGAGTGGTGAATGTTAAGGTCAATTCAGTGAAAACAGGGGATCTTTGCCCTTTCCTTTCCTGCTCCCAGCTGTGCTTAGAAAATTTAAGACCTACAGGTCTTAAGGCAGCCAAAGTCATTTCAAAGTTTCTCCTTAATTGAGACAGGGATAGTAGGAAACTTCTCTTGTGTTTTTAATTTTTTTTTATTTCAGTTATACTGAGATAGGGTACATGTCATATCAACTGGCCTTGAAGGAAGAAAAAAGAAAAACAAAAGCTGAGTGAACCACATGCTGACAGCATCCTCAATAACAGAATCTCTTGGGTAAACAAACCAAAAAGTTTTTTCCCAGGATGCTAGATCTGTGGACTTTAATTCTCAAAGTGCTTAATCGTTTCTCATTTGTTTATTTCCTAATGAAAGTGCCAGTTTTCCTATGATTTTTCAACCTCCCCTGACTGTATTCTCAAATGTCTGAGTCGTCTGCCATACAATCTACAGGCCTGTGCTGATAGGATCATCTACACCCATCAGTCAGAGAGGATCTATTAAGCACAGGCTCAGTACCTGGTATTCTGGTAATAGGAAAAAGTGAAGTATACATCCCTTGATCTAAAATGATGAGCCAATATTTTGTCATAATAGAAATAAAACTGCGTGAGTATAAACAGGAAGTATATTATCTGGTAAAAAACATGATTTCTCTAGGAGCTTGAAGAGAATACAGAAATGTCAGTGATAGATTTGGCATCTTCTGTCTTGGGCATAGAATGTTTTGTTGTTCACGGTTTTTTTCTTGCTTTTAAGTGTATCAATTAAACTTATGAGGAAGTATGTCACTCTGTGTCTCTTTCCAACACCTTTTGGGTGACAGTTATTTTAAGTCTCTCCATCTAATTTTTAGACTATAACCTCATGTATGTTAGTGCTACTGCTTTCAGGACTAATGTGATGCTAGCACACGTCATAGAATGTATAGTCATGTTTGTGAGCTTAGCATGATTGCTTATATCTCTATTCTTTAGTGTCTTGGGGAAGTTAAAGAAAATGAATCAGCCCTAGCCAATTTGGCTCAGTGGTTTGAGCGTTGACCTGTGGACTGAGGGGTCCCAGGTTCAATTCCGGCCAAGGACATGTACCTCGGTTACAGGCTCCATCCCAGGCCCTGGTCAGGGTTTGTGCTGGAGGAAACCAATCGATCTCTGTCTCTCTCTTTCTGTCTCTCTGTCTGTCTTTCTCTCTCTCTCCCCCTTCCACTCTCTCTGAAAAGCAATGGAAAAAATATCCTCTAGTGAGGATTAAAAAAAAAAAAAAAAAAAGAATATGAATATCTTCAACCCTAATACCTGGCAAATACAAAAACAAACTAAAGCTTTACCTAAGTCGACTGATTTCAGTCCCATGGTGTGCTTGGCCATGCGCACAGGAGGCCTGGTGAGGGACCGCATCTGTACACAGGAACTCCGTAAGCAGAACGGAATCTATAATCACAACTGTCTTCTAACCTCCTTTCCCAAAGTTTTAGTTCAATGTCACATCTAGCTGGGACATCGTTTCCCCATCTTTCTAAATGAGATGATCAAATCCTTGATTTTGCAAGCTGCCCTGAACTACTCTTATGTTGCTGTGTATTCTAGCTTCAAAATAGAAAAATCCTTTTTTGCCCATGATTTAGGCAGTTTTCACAGGTCTCTTTGTTATAAAAATTGAAAAATAAACCCACAGCCAAAAATGTACAACAGGCAATAACAAGCAAGAATATAGGGTTAGGCCACAGCTTGACCAGAATCATGTCCTATAGCTGTGTGGCTGTGGGTGGCTCTGCTTCCCTGTCATTTGCTAGTCACCTAATAATAGTAATGAGTGCCTGTTCTCTCTCTCTCTTTTTCTCTCCCTCTCTCTGAAAAAAATCTAGACTAAAGTATGTCTATCTATGTCCCATTAAAAAAAAACATGTCTTCATTAGACTACACCACTAACTTCATCTTAAGAGATATTTCTTGAAATTTCCTGAGAAAAAATTGTTTGTTTGGGTTTTTTGTTTGTTTTGTTTTTTTGCTTTTTTTGTAACTATCAAAAAAATAAAAATAAACTTCCTAACTTGTTTCAAAGAAAAGGACTGTGTGCTTGGAAATAAATAAATAAAGAATCAATAGGATTAGGACCCTCTTGGTGGGGATTTTAAAACAAAGGAGGAAAGGGTGGGTAACAAAATCTGTAGCAAAGAAACTGAGTCATAATTTGCATCCATTCATTTACTAGTTTTACTTGTTTATTTGTAGGAGGGAGCAGCTATTCAAGATAAAAAGGAGAGTAAGGTTCTGCTTTTACTCCCTTTCAAAATTAAACAGGATCTGTGTTCTTGGGTTTTAGCAGATAGCCCTCAAGTGTTTTTGTAGCTAGATACCAAGGATTCTAGTAAACATGCTCCTCCTTTTTGATTTGATAATTTTCCTTTGATATTTAGTCATTGGCCAACCAGAAAAAAATGAAACAATTAATGATGGGCTCTTGCAATGCTTCTGCTCCTTCTAGAATGTCCTTGACTCTTTTAAAATGGACATGTATTCTAGAGACTTCACTTTCAGAAGCTCTACCCAGAGACTCACAAAAATTTATCCATGCCTATATAACAGTGTAGGCTAAACTATACACATACACAGAGAAAGCATAAGGTTGAATAACTTAATTCAGTTTTCCCTTCTGTAAAGCAAAGGGAACTGGAGCTAATATTCCTAATTTTTTTTTTCTGTTTCCAATTATTTTCCCATATGCATGTGCACACACATGTTTTCTCTCTGCCTCTCACCAGTTTAACAGCCAATTTGTGATCTAAAAACATTTAAAAATTAATTAAAATATTTCACTGCATTCCTTTCCTGGTACTAATATATATGGAATATTTTAATATGTGTCAGGAATACAGAAACATTGTATTATGATTGTGGGTAAAAGAAGCATAGACATTAGAATAAATGAGTTCTGGGATTTTTGGTAAATGAACGAGGTACTTGACCTCTCTGTGCTTCAGTTTCTTTATTTGTGAAATCCAACTCATAGAGCTATTGTGAGAATTAAATATAATCAACTGACTAGATGCATCTGCATGTGTATCAATTTTTCAGTGTCATACACATTATTAAATATTTAGATATCTTCTCTTTATTAAGCCTTGATAGAATGATCTTGGTTGGACCTGGACCTTGGTACTTTATGTGTTAATCAAATATATGTGTAAGTGAATTTGAAATATTAAGTGTATGTGTATGAAAAATTTAAATATGTACTCATACATTTTAGTACATCAATACACACATATATAATTTATTGCTAAGTTTATGTATCTTGGATCAGCGGAGAACAAATTGGTTTTAGTAGATCTGAGTGCAAAAATTCTACAATTTATTAGTCCTTTAGGGGCAGTAACACTATTCTTTAGATGTTTGAATTTTCCATTCTTCATATACAGAATATTGTCAAATTGATTACATTACATTTAATGAAAAATTGTTGCCACAGAGCAAGAGTGCTCTCCTTAGCTCCTATTCCTAGTCATTTTCCTTAACCTGTATATTTTTACAATTTTTAGAGTATGGGCTGATGACAGAGTTGTGCATACTCTGGTATTCCAGGCTAGCCTATTGCTTTTTGAAAAGTAATTGTGTCCTGCACTTGAGAATAGCTGGGTATAACTCCTTAGGCACTATCATCTGTTTAGCATAAGTGCAACGTTTTATTGTACAATCCACAGAGCTTTGCAACTTGTCTGTAGTTGACACTTGGAAGATCTTTCCCTCTAGTAGTTTTCCCACTGGATTAGAAAGATCAGGCTGGTCTTTCATAAACCAGAAGCCAAGGACTTTATTATCATTAACTTGGCTGTACTTGAAACCATCTCAACAGTTTGATAATTTCTGCAGTGCTCGTGACAACTCCAGCTGCAAGTCAACCTCAACCAGAGGTTTTCTTTCCTTGACACTGCAGCTGTGCTACAGGCATCTCCTTACTCAGAAGTTCATCCATTTGTTTATTCAGAGTGAAAGCAATATTAATATTCAATATTATTGAGTACCCCTATGCTCAAGTTGCACTTCTAGGTACAGGAAGTACAGATCCTACCTTGCCCCGATGGACCTCACATCCTAGTGGAGGGGCTATGACAATCTAAGTCACAGAAACAATGACACAGAGTATAAAAAATTATGCCCAGAGAATTCAGGGAACATATGTCATAATGATCCACCTAGTATGAGGGATTACTAAAGACATTTGGAAGACATTTGAGCTAAGTTTGGAATGAAGGGCAAGGCTTTAACTCAATGAAAAGTAAAAGAACATTCCAGGCAAAAGAGACAATATGTGTAGTAATGAAGTAGCTAAAGGGAACAGTGAATGTGTGGGTTTTGGTTAGATTTTTAGTTAGATGAAATGACCCTGGCGGAGACTAAAATTTCCTTCTATTTTATGGCTGAGTAGCATCCCATTGTGTAAATGTATCACAGCTTTTTTTTTTTTTTTTTTTTTAATCCAAACCTGAGAATAATTTTCGTTGATTTTTTTTGAGAGAGAAAGGAAGGGAGAGGGAGAGAAAGAGGCAAAGATGTGATAGAGAAATGGATTGGCCGCCTCCCGTGCATGCCTCCGCCAAGGATAGTACCTGTAGCCTGAGCATGTGCTTGACCAGGAATTGAACCTGCAACCCTTCAGTGCATGGGGCAACCCTCCAAGCAACTGAGCCACACCCGTCAGGGCACCATGTGGGGAGCCATTGTGGCCCCAGGCACGGAGGAGCTGCCTGGGTGAGCTGCAGATGTGCTCCCCGGGTGAGCTGCAGATGTGCTCCCCTCTCCCAGGGAGATGTGGGTGAGCTGCTGTGGCCCCAGGCACAGAGGAGCTGCCTGAGTGAGCTGCAGAAGTGCTCTCCTGCTCCCTGACCCAGACCTTGAGGCACCAAGGCGATATTAATTTAGTTTGTGGCCTTAAATTCTAGAAAGGCTTATTAGGAAGCTGGCCCTGGCCTGAAGGGTTAGGGGACAGTCAAGCTACACACTGAGCCAAGGACTCAATCCTTCCAAACAGGTTCCCATTAGAAGCCCAGACAAAGATAGTTACCAAGGTCTGAGCTCCTGCAGGAGGCAGGATGTTTACGCTGAAGGTGTGTTTGTGCAGCCTGGAGAGAACTACTTTGTATCGGGCAAAGGGAAAGAATGCGGGGCAGGGTGCTATTCAGCAAAAACAACAGCGCCGGTATAAATTGAGCTGGGAAAATAAACTCGGGGCTGCAGCAGTCATGAGCTGCAGCCCTCCCGATCCCATCTTTTTTGTGTCTGTCTTTTCTCCATCCTCACCCCTTCTTCAGGACCGTTCGACTCTGCCGGCGGGCTCCGGCAGCACCACAGCTTTAATCCACTCTTCTACCGAGGGGCACTAGTGCATATATTCTTTTGAATTAGTGTTTCGGGTTTCTTCAGGTAAATTTCCAGAAGCGGAATCGCTGAATCATAAGGAAGTTAGTTCCATTTTTAATTTCTTGAGGTGACTCTACACTGTTTTCCAAAGTGGCTGCTCCAATATGCATTCTAACCACATGATTTTTCTCATATGTGAAATCTAATGAACAAAATAGATAAGTAAAATAGAGACAGACTCAGAGATAGAGAGCAGGTTGACAGCTGTCCGGAGGGGGGCGCTAAGTGGGGGAATGAAGGGATTAAGCAAAAAAGAAATAAAAGAAAAAACTCATGGACATAAGCAACAGTGTGGTGATTGCCAGGGAGGAGAGGGAGTTGGGGGAAGGTGCAGGAGGATGTGGGGGGGATAAATGGTGATGGACAGAGACCTGACTTGGGGTAGCAAACACACAATACAGTATATAGAAGATGTATTATAGAATTGTGTACCCAAAACCTGTATAATTTTGTTTACCAGTGTCACCCCAATAAATTCAATTAAAAAAAATGGCACTGGCTGCATTGTGAAAGGGAAAATCAACTGAAAGAGAGAAATAGAGCAGCTAGTGAACCACTGCTTAAGGCCAGACTAAAGATTATTTAAAGGGGTCAGATTTATAATAAAGACATGGGAGAAGTAGAAACACTGGAAAGATTTCAATGAAGTAAAACCTGCAAATGTTATTTATAAATTATTTGGGGGAAAGCACAGACTACAAAGACAACGTCAAAGATGATTCCACGGATCTGGCTTGTGTACTTGGTTTTCTGGCCATGTCATTTCATTGATACAGAAAATATTGGAAGCCTTATAGGGTAAGATCATGAGCTCCGGTTTAGAAATATTACATTTTGGGTTCATGTGCAATACTCAGTTGACAAGATGGCTATACAGTTAGACATATATGCTTCGAAATTGAGAAAGAGGGCCGAGCTAAAGCATGAATAGAGTAATAGGTGATCACTGAATCCATGAATGTGGTTGATTTTGCCTCGAGAATGACCATAGCAAGAAGGAAACGTGCTTCAGATTATATCTTAACGAACTTCAAGGTATATTTCCTAGTTTGAAAAGAATAAATAGAGTATACTGAGCAAAGTGGCCAGAAGGAGGACAGTGCCCAAAGTACTGAACGCCATTTCAAATAAAGTCACGTAAAGAAGGCCACAGGACATTTCTATTGGCCCTCGTGACACAGGACCCATCTCTTACCTCAGCAAGAGCCCTTTCAATGGAGTAATTAAGAGCAAGAGCCAGACTAGAGAAAGCTGGGAAGTTGTTGGAAAGTAAAGAAAAAGAGTCTGTGAAGTAAGAGAGCCTGTTGAAGACGCTGGATGGTAAAGAGTGTGAGGGAGAGAACATCAGTTAGAAGGGGAGTTGGAGCTGAACGGTCACTTTCATGGGCAACAGGAGAGCAGCCAGAAGAACGTGGTTGGTGGGATACATCGGAGACTGTCTGGAGTTATTTCATGAGAGCACAAAACCAGGCGGTTATCCTGCTTTTCATGAAGTCCTGTAAAATGCTGTTATGTGTAAACAGAATGAGAGACTTAGGCAAGAGTTTAGAAGACGCCTTTGAATGTAAACACTGATGTTTTCGATGGGATTAGTCTGCTTTCCCATTTATAGCCAAACACAGGAAACCTCCAGTTCCGTTTGAGTGGGTCTCACCCAGAGAAAAGAAAATGCAACAGGTAATTATCTTTATAACTTTCTTTCCAGTCTCTGATTCTAAATGCCAGATAATAGTATATTAGTTTCTGATACTAAAAAATATTTTTTTCTCAAATGAATACATTATGTCCTGAATTTATACAGGTTTTGGTTAAATTCTGCTTCAGACATTAAAAAGCAATTCAGTTGGAGAATTAGAAAATCATTCTCACCAAGTTATTACACATAATTATCTCTAGACAAAATGTTGTACAGGCACTGATTATTATGCCCGCATAAAAAAAGGAATTTATATCTAAACTGGCAAGCACATATTTAAAATGAAGGAATATTCTTTCAAAATATGTAATTTCTCAATATCTCACATATGAAAATATTGAAGCAAAATCATTCACTGTTATTTTAATGTGAGATCTCACCCAAGGCTTATATTTTACAAATATAAGCATGGAATACCATGCAGAAGATATTATAATAATCTTCACTTATATAGAATTAGTCACACAACCCAAGGGCAGTATAATTTACCTATTTAATCATGGTTCAACTTATATGAATTCAACAACCATATAACAAAGGTGCAGAACGTATACCAACTATTTTTTTACACATAACATTAAAAGCTTAGGAAATAAAAAACACATGAAGCAATTAAAATGTTTCTACTTTAAATATCATAATCGTAGAGTGAGGCCTATAATATGTAGTGGCTATCATAATTTCTTAAAATACTAAATATTTTCCTCAAGGATTATTAAGGTAGGATATTCTAGGGTATAAACATTTTTTTCTGTAAAAATAAAGTCTTGAAATGAAGCCACTAATTTTAATTTGCTGTATGGCATGTTGAAGGCAATTTAATGAGGTAGTTATCAATGTTCTGGGACTGCTCATTTAACTTGTGGCACTTTTGCCAATTTAGAATTAGTTTTCTGTGCTTAAATCTAAATAAGTATGTTTGTATTTAGTATTAAATGTGTGCTGTATTGATACATAATGAATATTTTCCTGGGTTATTGTGAAGGTAATTTGCATAATTTATCATAAAATTTTAACTATCAATTTTAAAAAAAAAGAAATAAAGTTTTATAAAAAGCAAATAGCCAACAGACAAATAAGTTATTCTTAGCATTGGGTAAGTACAGACATGATATATAAATGAGTTGCCCTCAGGCACCTTTAAATTATTCAATAGTCCTTTTTCTTAGAAAATTCAAAGTTTTAATGACCTTGGCAACATGGTAACCGTACTGTGTATCCATTGCAATGAATTATAAGATAATTTGACATTTCTGGAGGAATACAATACCTTTTTAAAGAATTAACCAATACATTTTTTCTTAACTTAAAATACTTTGCACTGAAATGTCAAAAAATGAGTTAACATTTTTATTTTTTATTTGCTTTATGAATAATTAATATTTATTTTTAGATTTCTGAATAAATGATTAATGACATTAATATTTATGATTCTGTTTTCTTATGATATATATAGTTCAATTTAGACTATTACCTTGAGTGATTAGTGGGTATGCATTTCTAAGTATTTGAAAGACTATTGTTATAATTTCTTTTTATCCCAGTAAACAAAAAAGTCTGTGAATAAATGTTTCTATAACAGATACCAAGACAAGTGAATGGTAATCAGTTAGTATTGCTGTATTTCTACAGCCTATTTATAGTCTTTCTAACAGTGTTCTCATAATATCATATTACAAAATCTCTTCCACTTTAAATAATTTTAGAACTTATTTCTTCCCTAATATTCAGTTTAAAATCTGAATTTGCTGTTTTCTCTGGGAGATTAGGTTAACATAGTGGCTCATTTCTTTCTTTGCCAATCCCAATTCAATTTCTTTTGACAAATGTAAAAAAATGCTTCATTAATGTGCTTGTATTTTGTTCTTTAACAATTGAATGAGTTTACTATAATCTTATAGTGTTAAAAATTTTTAAATGATGTGTAACTTGAGATTAAGTGCCAAGTGTTAGGGCTTAACTGTGTGTCTATCCCTTGATTTATTTCTTAAAATGTATTTGTGATATTGAGATTTATAAGAAGACATATATATTTGGTCTTATCCTTGTTTCTAGCACAGAGCTCATAAAACAACTGAAATTTCCAAAGTGATGATAGACTCACCTTTTGTTATATTAATGAGCTGATTTTTGGAAAGCACCTACGATCAGGGCTGGTTGTCTAGAGGACCAACCATGTAATCAGAGGGTTAGAGCTTTCATTCCTACCCCTTGACCTCTGGGGAGAGATGAGGGGTTGGAGATTGATTTCCAATGGCCAATGATTTAATCAACCATGCCTATGTAATGAAGCCTCCATTAAAAAAAACAAAGAGTAGAGAGCTTCTGGGCTGGTGAACACACAGAGATATAGAGAGAGTAGTGCATATAGAGAGAGAGCGTAGAATCTCCCTGCCCTGCCTGACCAGGTATCTCAGTTGGTTAGAACATCTGATACACCAAGGTTGTGAGTTAGATCTGCCATCAGGGCACATAAAAGAATCAGCCAATGAGTTGATAAGTGGAACAACAAATCAATCCCTCTCACTCTAAAAACAAATCAATAAATTATTTTAAAAAAAAGACACTCCCTGTTCTTCCCCATGCCTCATGCCTTGCCCTGTGCATCTCATTTGTTCGACACTCCCTGAGTTATATCCATGTATAACAGACCTGTGATCTAGTAAGTAAAATGTTTTTCTGCATTCTGTTAGCTGACCTAGTAAATTAATTGAATTCAAGGAGGAAGTTGTTGAAACTTGAGTCTCTAGTGGGAGAGTCAAAGTCCCAGGTGACAATCTGGACTTGACATTGGCATCTGAAGTTGGGGAAGGGGGAGCAGTTTTGTGGGACTAAGCCCTTAATATGTGGGGTATGAAGCTATCCCCAGGTAGATAGTGTCATAATGGAATATGATTGTAGAAGACCTGGCTGGTGTCCTGAGACTTAGTGATGGTGTGGGAAACAACCCCTAGCCAACACACACACTCCCACATCAGAATTATGATCAGGAACTTTAATATTCAAACCAAAACTTAGCTTCTCTGTTGGATTTCTAGACCACTAATCACAATAAACCCTCTGAAGTCTGACTATAGTATCAAGTATGATGAATATGCTACTGAGTATTAGGGAATTAAATGTCATAAAAATAAATTAGTTATTAGCATTAGTTAATATCAGGGAAGTCCAAATATTAATTGAAAGTTTAGAAAATGTCTCTCACTTCAAAGTAAGTAAATATTGTGAGAATTTAAATTGCTTTTTGTTGATCTTTCCACCTCATCATGCAAGTGTGTCACAAATTATTGCAATATTAGATTTAAAAAATGTTTAACAAAGCAGGAACTTATTTGTATTAACCTGGAAGCTTGACCTCTGGGTTACAGATACATGAATAGATTTACTCAAAGATTTAAAATTCCCAGACTTTTCTGAAACTTCTGAGTCTGCAGTAGTAACCCATTCTTTCTCATCAAGAACATATCTTTCCTTAGCCTGAAAGCTTCTTTCTCCTAATCCAGCCAGCATGTACTGGCAGGGGCCTGGGACTACCCATGAGACTGAATCATTACTAAAGGTGTTCAATTAAGAAAACCATAAAATAAGACCCATCTAGGGAGAGTTTACTGACTGGGAACAGTTATTTGGGGGTATAAAGGCTGTACTCCTTGGGCTAGACCCAAGGGAATGGGACTTGAAGTGTGTAAATATAAACTCAAAGTTATCGTAATCCCTAGAAACCTTGGAAAAAAGATTGCTCACACTGAACAAAGTGAAAATACCTGATTGGAAAAGAAAATATATGTTAAAAGCTCTTGGAAATGGGCAAGGTGGGTAGATATGAGACACTAAGTCCCACCAGTGAATTACATTCCATGAGGAAGTACAGAGAACACCACATCTGGGGAGGCCATCTGAAATGTGCTCGTGAAGAGGCCCCAGCCTCATTAGGAAGTTCAGCAATGACTCTCCTCTGAACAGGATCGGGCTCACTGATAACAAATATTACAAGGCCTCTGGAAGAGTGGAGGCCAGGGAGTAGTGCTCAGACACCAGAAGCCAGGCACGTTAGGTAATTATGATAGTGCCTGAGAATTAGATTTGCAACCAAGGGGATCTGACTCATATTTATGATGATGGCTAATAAAGTTTGACGTTTCTAGGGACAAAATAGATGAGCAGTAAACAAGGGAACTGCTTAATAATGTTATTTATAAGTACATAGCAGTACTGTGTGAAGAGGAAGCTGAGGGCAGTGGTTCTAACAAAAAGTTCAAAATCCCTTGACTAGTTTCTGGAACTGATCCAGTTTTCAGACACCAAACCCACTGATTAAATAAGTGGCTGGTTCCCGATGGAGAAAGATTGGGTACTGTCTTTATATAACTGGCTGTTATACATTGTATAGAATTCCTGTAGTCCTTTCCTGAAGGCCAGTAACTTAAGTGGTTTTACAATGAGTATAGGAAAATGACCACATACTTTACTGTGGGACTCCAGCTATGGGTAGACCTTACATCTGGGACCTGAAGCATCATGAAGTTTTCTCAAATAGAAAGAGTATGGAGGCCAGAAATAAGCAGACTCCTGGCTGAAATCTGGCTTTCAGTGTGCCTCTGGATTTGCCTGGCGATCATTTCACTGGTCCCTGAGTTAAGTGGGATGGACATACTTGGAAGTCGGAGTAACTCCCACATTGTATCATCATGAGGAAAAGCAAGTTGGAAATCTCTAAAACTAGTCTCTGGCCAAGGGAATAAATAAAAACAATATCACATTGGGAGGGTGTGTGTGTGGCAGAGGTTAATGCTAATCTCAAATACATAATGGCTGCGGAGATGGTGGTCCCTGTAATATCTTCTTTTAATTCCTAATTCTGGCCCTATTGAAACCGGATGGATCCTGGAGAATGACTTTGGGTTACTGCAAGCTCAATCTTCTAGGAGCCCTGATCACAGCTACAGTGTCAGCTGTGATACCTGAGCTAGAGCAGGTTAATTTGGCTCAGGTACATGGCATGTGATGCTTAAATAAATACATGCATCCTTTTATATTCCAATCAGGACAGAAAATACAGAAAACAATTCACATTCACAACAACATGCATTTTTATTTTCCCCCTAGACCTAAGTTAACCCTACTGTCTTTTGCCAAGATATAAACCAAAGAGATCTAGACCATCTGAGTGCTCTATAGAACATCATATAGATCCACTACATCAAAGGCATGAGGACTTATAAGAACTTTAATACCATAACTTTGGACTCTAAAGCTGCTCACAAGGCATGACTTTTCTCTTTGGGATCCAAAACCACTCACAGGGCAAACGGCCCCTTGTGCTGACTGAGCTGTGTGATAAATCCTACTCTCCATACGGTTGATAAGCAACACTCCCCATACTACCAAAACTCTTTGCTCTGCAGACCTGAACTGAGGCTAAGACACTGATAAATGCTTATCTTGTTACCTATTGTTCCTACTTGCTGACTACAGAATTAGCTGAACGTTGAAGGTCCAGTTGTCCCCTCCAATCAGAAAACAAATGATCTAAGTGTAAGAGCTTGTTTTCCTAGCAACCCGTGTCTTTGTTAGTCACCCCCTTGCAACCTGACTCTTCAAAAACCCTGTCCCATCTCCCGCACTAAACAGCATGTTTTTGGTTTATGCCAAATGCTATGGTCTCTGATTTGCAAATCATGTCAGAATAAAGCTCTCTTTTAATTTCTCAGAAGGATTTTCTGGAAGTTTTGTTTATAGGCATCATGCTGATCAGACAGAAGGTGCAAGAGTTGGCTAGCATGCTGTAGGCCTTGGTAAAACATATGTGTTCCAATGGTTGGGAAAGGAATGCTGTAAAGATTCAGATTCTGCCATTTCAGGAACGTGTTAGGAGTCCAGTAGTTGAGGAGATGCCAGAACAACTTTTCCAGAGTAAAAGACTAATTCATGCAACTTGTATTCCTTACACAAATAAGGCACCATGAACCCTGGGAGACCTCTCTGGCTTCTTCAGACCTTATAATGCCTGGATGTCAGCAGAGGGAAAAGATATGGTGTGCAATTGAGAGTAGATACATTTAGGAGAAGTGCAGCATGGACTTGAGGTTATGGAGCAAAGCAATTCTACCTGTGGTAGAGAAATATACACCTTTGAAAGGCAGCTTCTGGGGTTTAAATGAGCCCGGATAGAGATAGAATGTTTGAGCATAAGGTACCAAGTGACCATGAATCTGGAACTGCCCATCTCAGGATGGGCTATTTTGAGCTCATAGCTCATTAAGTAAAGTGGATGCAGTGGTCATCTGCATTGGAAATGATATATTGGGGATCAAGTACAAGGTTCTGGTCAGAGGGCACAAGCAAGATGCATGTGCGGTTATCCCAGATTCCTTCATAACCACTGTGATTGTATCAGTAGCCCCCCCTCAGCTCACATACACTGATCTGTAAGGGCCCTGTATGATTGACATGGAATGAAGAAAATGGCATAACTTGGTTTATAGATGGGTAAGCTTGGTACGAAGAAGCAATTAAAAAATGACTTTCAGCTGCAATACAACTTCACTCAGAAGTGGCTTAAAAAAAAAAGCCAGCATGAGAGAAAATGTTCTCCATGTACAGAACTGTAGAAAGTCTCCCTGGCCATCCACTCTGCTTGGAAGGAGAAGTGGCTTGAATTTAAGAGATCATATGTATGTATATATAATCTGAAAATGCTCTGGCTAGCTGGGCAGGAGTCTGGCAGGGAAATATTGGAAGATGCAGAACAAAGAGAACTGTGGTAGGAACATTTGGATAAACATATGGGAGTGGGTATGAACTGAGAGTCTTTGCATCACATGGCCACCAGGGAACAAACACCACAAAAGAACCACTAAAAAGCCAAGTAGACTAAATTACTCAGAACATTGGTGTTAGCCAACATTTTCTGGGATTCTCTCCAGTGCTAGAATGATGGGCTCATGAATTTAGGGGTCACTGTGGAACAAATGGAGGCAATGCAAGGGCTTAACTAGCCAGGGCCCATCTAGCCACTGTTGCCAACCTGCCATCAACATGATAGTTCCATACCACTATCTCTCATATTAAAAAAAAAAAAAAGGCCAAATAGTGATGAGTTAACTACATTTACCCTTTCTCTCCTGGAAGGGTCATTGGTTTGTCTTCCAGGAATGAACATTTTTTTCAGGCTCTAGTTTATCTCTTCTGTCTGCAGGGCCTTCAGCCTCAGTATCTAGGGACTTATAGAAATCCTGATAACATACATGGACTTCTACACAATACATTATGCAATGAAAAGAACAATCTTAAATAAAAGAGGTGTGGGAATAGACCCATCACCATGAGATCCATTGGTTGCATTACATCTGCACCATCCAGAAACTATGGGCATTATAATGGTCTGCAGAAGGTAAAGCTGAAGTGATAACCCAGAGGTAGTTCCCTTTAAAGATGAGGCACTCTTCTCCCAGATGCAGTACAGGCATAAATCAGCAACCACTACATGGCACTGTATCCACAAAAGGAAGAACATAGATTTAGGAATCTGGTTGTGGAAGCACAAGTTGTTCCACCTTCAGTTACCTCCTATGGACTCACTAGGAATTTTGTGCTTCATATCCCTTTAGCTTTGGACACTTCTGAGTAGAGGTCCTGGCTCTGGTCCCCAAAAGGAATGTGCTCTTGCCTGAAGCTCAGCAAGAGTCTCAAAGTGCTGTACGCTAGTGATGCTACTTAGACATCTTAGGGGTCAATAAGAAAGAAAATGAGTCACTGTCTTTTCTGGGGCAGTTGAGCCTGATCATAAGGAGGAGGGCAGGCTGTTGTTTCACAGTGAGGACAGGGAGGCATAGGTTTGGAGCTTGACTGACTCACTTGGGTGACTTTCTTGGGTGACTCAAAACACTCCTTTGCCTAATTGTAACTAAACAGACGAGTGCAGTGTTTCCAGCCTGAGAAGGGTATGGCTGTTAAGACTTCAGGCATTTCATGAATGTTCGGATCTCTTCACCAGATGAATCACTATGACCAGCAAAAGGGAATCTAGGTGGAGAGAATTTAGAAGGAACAGTGAAAGGGGGGAAATGGGTACCAGTTACGGCTCTGGGCCCTGGAGCAGCTGGGTCTGTGGTCCTCGCCTCTCTTTCCCACTTCTAATTTCTCCCTCAGGGCAAGATTCTCACAGGAATCAAGGAGGAGCTCCTTCCTAACCCTGCGCAGAGAAGGGAGCCACTGCAGCACAGAGGGTAGGCCATGGCGGACGTGGAGAAGCCGTCAGATCCCCCTTCTAGAAGTGATCGGCTGCCCCGCTGCCAGGACTGGCAGCCTTCAGTTGTTAGATCCTTCAAGATTCATCTTGGATTTTTTAGAGCTGAGATCATCTCTTCTGGGCTAACCCCAGCCAAAGATTGAGCAAAATTGTGTTAGACGAGAGCATGCTCTTCTCCCGGAAAGCTTTGGACAGCAACAGGGCTCCCTGAGGGGGCTAACTTTTCTCTGAACCTCTCCACTGGACTGGAACAGACTTTATCAAGAGGACCCGATGGCTTCTTTTATCCAGTTATGCTTCTGCCCCCTTTCCTTCACAGGTGCTACTTCTTTATAAAACGTGTATATTGCCAACTCTCTCTTCAGTACTTGCTTTCTTAAAAAAGTTCCTGTGACAAAAGGTGTGAAAATGTATATAGTATCCATGATTTTATTCCTATTGCCTAAGAGAGTGCCTAGAAGATATTTATTTCTCAGTGCATCTTAGTTGAATGATTCAATGTCATGTTCTATATATGATTTCTGAGAGAAGGGAGTGAAATTACCTATCATCCAATACTCCATTGTTCCGACGGTACATTCATAAGATTAGAGAGCACATGTTATTGGAAAGAAACAGCTGAAGCTAAGCTATTGGTATATTTTTTCCTTTAAATTCAAGTAATCTTTACTGAATATTAAAAAAAAGAAATCAACTAAGCCACTAAAAAACAAAAAACAAAAAACCAACAACTCTGCCACTTATATTTTTCTTCTTGTTATGAAATGTAATTTTTTCTAAAACTCTTATGCTGTGAACTTTTGCAATTAAATTGCTATTCATACAGGGGTGGCGGTTGTGGCCATTTGTAGATATACACAGAGAGACACACACACACACACACACACACACACAGAGAAATTTATATAATCATTCTAAGTAATTGGCTCACAGGATCACGGGTGCTGGCAAGTATGAAATTTGTGGGGAAGCTGGAAGGCTGGAAATTCAGATAAGAGTTGATGTTACAGTCTTGTGTCTGAATTCCTCAGGGCAGCAGCCTTGAAACTGGCAGATTTTCTATTTGCAGTCTCAAGGAGAAGTCCTTTTTCTTCTAGAAATCTTACTTTTTATTCTAAAGGCTTTCAACTGATTGAATGAGATTTATTTTTGGAAGATAATCTGCTTTATTCAAAGTCTATCAATTTAAATGTTAATTGTATCTAAAAGAAATGCCATTGCAGCAACATCTGGACTGGTGTTTGACCAAACAACTGGGCACCATGGACTAGAAAAGCTGACAAATAAAATTAATCATCACAGTGCTATTTTATTTGAATCACCAAATTTAAATACATTTCCTGTTGTTTTGTTGCTTTTTTTTTAAGAGAAATCTTGAAGTTTTGCTCTTCTCATACCCTCAATTAGCTAGGAAACCAGAAAACCAGATTTATGATCATGTGAGTTTTGATTCCTGTGATTAGAATGAAGTGGCTCTCAGGGGAGCTGGGCTTGGTAAAGATGATCCTTGGCTCTCAGGCCTCCACTTATGAGACCAGAAGTCAAGTGCTCTCTGGAGGTTAAGAAAACTATTAATACAGTCTCCTTTTCTAATGTTTTGAACAATAGTCTTACTCAGAATATCTGATTGAAGTAATTTGCATCTCAGTACAGAGGTAGACACAGGAAATACAGGAACTCTTACGGTAATAGGGACTAGAGAGAGATCATTATCTGTTATTTTTTTATCCTTATGCATTGGACCACATACATTTCAAATTTACTGATAAAATATTTGCATGCTAGAAAAATAGAGAACTATTTAAAATTCAGTTGTTAGTCTCTGATTCAAGAAGAATAAATTTTGTATTCAGGGAAAGGGTAGTTAAAAAATAAAAGTTAGTGTTTCTCTCAGGTTTACTGTAAGGCTTAGTTTTATTTTAAAACAAAGTTAAAAGCGACTGCTTAGAGTAACATGAAGATCATGCTTAAATGTGCTGTAGATAATTTGAAATCAGTGATTTGTAGGGCAATTTTCTGATATTACACTGGAATGGAAGGTAAAGTGATAGAAATGGAGAATATATGAGAAACTCCATTTGCTTTGAGGCCAGAATCCTTGAGAAGGAGATGGATTCTCGTAAAGTTCTACTGCCCTTTAAATCTATTCACTAGCAAGGTAGACTAAACAGAGGACAACTCTACTGCATCTTGTCAAAAGATTTGTTCCATCCCTAATAAATGTTCTTTTTAACACATTTATGTTTTTGAACTAAAAGCTTGTTGTAACTGTACTGTGATTTCCTGTTCATCTCATTTATAAGTAAACAAAATTGTCCACCATGGTCTTTTTTATTTTTATTGTATAGGTCTTTATCTTTTGGTTTTCATGTCAGACAAGTAAAGCTATATACTCTGCAGAGTAAATCATGAAGATAAAAACAAAGTGAGATAGAATTCGAGTATAAAGAGAAATAGTCAATATTTCAAATATTAAATCATACATGGATCATAAGGCCCCTCAGGGCACTATGTCAATTTAACTAATTTGTTCTAGATATGCATTTGCATTATAGTTAGAATTAACCAAGTAATATTTGGCATAGATCTAGACATGAGAGAATAATGAAGAATTATCTTTATAAACAAAGAAGGCGATGGTGATTTTTTTCCTATAAAAATGTTTCCTTAAAATTCATGTTATAATTTATTGTTTATTTTACTCAGAAATTTGGTAATATAGTGAATATTTACTTTGTTGAGCCCATTGTTTGAAAGGCTGTATTTCTGGTGTTTCTATTCGTGCATTTGCTGTGGGGTTTTTAAAGGATTAGTAACTTTGTTTATTCTGTAATTTAAGATTTTCACATGTGTTTTAGCATACAAGGTTGGTCTGTAGGGATCATCTATCACACCACATTAATACTATCTACTTGACACCCTGTTTGAGGAAGATAATGGGTGGCAATCTAGTTCATAGGCAGGTTTGATACTGAACCTCAGAATTCCTGGTAGTTTAGGGGTGTACCAATAAGTTTATGGGAGCCTTCACTGAACAAAATGAAAACTATTGTAAAAACTAAAGGTTCCCAACCAACCAAGAGAGGTTGAGAAACAGACACACACATATAAAATTAATGGATAATTGAAAAGATGACACTGCAGTTCATTGGGGAATGGGCTTTTTTTTTAAAAAAAATAAGTGGCATGGAGTTACTTGGATTTCCATATGAAAAATAATTCACATTAACCTGAAATTCACATCACAAAAGAAAAAGAATTATCCCAGACAGTTCACATATCTAAATGTAAAAGATGCATTTTCATGAAAAGATCGCTATTTACCCACATATTTCCCAGATTGCCCAGGAGCCAGCTGTCCTGTTCTCCAGCCCACTTGCTTTTTACCCTACAGCTCCCTGTTTCTTCTTCTCCAGCCGATGAAACATCTTACAAACGGACACCGTCCAAAGGCTGATATTCTCCATTGCATCAATAAGCCTACTGTACTCTCACTTAGCCTATATTCTTTTTTTTTCTTTTATTAAAATAGAAGCTCTACCTCTGTCATATCAAAGACCAAAACCCCAAATACTTTTATCCTGTATTTTCTCCTTCTGGATATTCTTTGCAAGAGGTACCTTAAATAATCTCAATATCTCAATTTTGAGTACACCAAGGCTGGGCCTTCTCTCTGTTTTCTGTCCCTTCTTCCTAAGTGATACAACAGCACTCTGGTTAATAACTTCAAAGTGTCTGTCAACAGTCTAGAGCTATCCTTTAGCTCAGAATTGTACTCTAGATGGTACTTGCTATCTCTTTGTGTCTACACGTCCACAGCTGATATGGTGTCTTTCCTCCTCAAACCTGGTTACTCCTTTGTTGAATACATCAGTGCTGTTAGCCACTCAGTTGCTCAAGTCAAACATATAGGTGTTCTCTTCATTGTTCTTTCCATAAGAAGCCCAGCCTAGCTCAGGAATATATCTCTACACATTGGAATACTATCTGTGATAAAAAGGAAGAAAAATTTGCCCAACCAGCGTGGCTCAGTGGTTCAACTTCAACCCACAGACTAGGAGATACCCAGTGAAGGCACAAGCCTCCAGTAGGGGGCTTGCAGGAGGCAGCTGCTCAATGACTTGATGTTTCCATCTCTCTCTCTGAAATCAATAAAAATATATTTAAAAAAAAAAAAAAAGGAAGAAAATCTTGCCCTTTGCGACAGCATGGATGCACCTGGAGAACATTATGCTAAGTGAAATAAGCCAGGCAGAGAAAGACAAGTAACCACAAGATCTCACTCATATGTGAATTTAATGAACAACATGAACTACCAAGCAAAATAGAAACAGACTCACAGATAGAGGGTAGGCTGACGGCTCTGGCAAGAAGGGGTGTGGGGGGGACAGGGGAATTCAGCAGAAAAGGGAAAAAAAGAGAATGCGAGAACTCATGGGTGTGGACGACAGAGCAGCAACTGTGGGTGAGACGGGAGAGGGCAGGGAGAGGGAAATGGTGATGGAAAAAATAAAAGGAAAGAAGAAAAGAAAAAGAAATACATCGCTAATGTTCTTATCGTGTCTAGGCTGAATGTCAGCTGCCTGAGTTGACTTATAATCACCTCTGTCCTCTATACTCTACTATTGCTGCTGCTGTTCCTATTGTCACTGCTGCTACTGTTCCTACTGTTCCTGCTCCTACTGTTCCTACTGTTACTACTCCTACTGCTACTACTGCTTATATTGCTCCTACTGTTCCTACTGTCACTGCTGCTACTGTTCCTACTGTTACTACTCCTACTGTTACTACTGCTTATATTGCTGCTACTGTTACTACTGTTACTACTGTTACTACTGTTCCTACTGTCACTGCTGCTACTGTTACTACTGTTACTGCTGCTACTGTTACTCCTGTTCCTGCTCCTGCTGTTCCTCCTGCTTATACTGCTGCTCCCGCTGCCCCTGCTGCTGCTGCTCCCGCTGCCCCTGCTGCTGCTGCTGCTGCTGCTCCTGCTCCAGCTGCTGTTATGCTGCTGCAGCTACTGCTGTCACTATTACTGCAACCGCTACTAGGAGTAGGGCTCCTTCTTCTACTCTAACACCACTGCATGGCCTCCTGAATGTGCTTTCTAATTAGTGTCCATGCCTCCACTTTTCCTCCTCCCCTTACATTGTTCACTCAACAAAGATCACGCTCATTTCCTATTTAAATAAACAGATACTACTTTAGTGAATTTTTATTGATCTTAGAATTTTTAAAAAATCCCAAATCTGAAGGCCGTACTACAATGAAAGGATTCTGTAGAGTCTGTGTTTAATTCTCCTCCCAAAACTCACTAGACTTTAGCCGGGTTGGTGTCCCTTCTACACTACAAATTCTGGAGGTGTTACCAGGCAGGGGTTGCACTTACTCCTCTGGAGGCTGTTTTCCGCTACTCTTTGCATGACTGGCTCCTTCACTTCCTTCGCTCCCTATGTAATGCCCACTTCCTCAGTTCTTCTATAAATATCCCATGTGAGCTGGATAGTCCCCGTTTACACTGTGGCATACATCATGGGTAATTACTGTATTGTTATTATCAAGTATTTAAAATGTTTATATTATTATTTATTTATTTTCTACTTTCTTTACTGGAATGTAAATCCCATGAAAGTGGGAACCTTGGTTTTTTTGTTTGTTTATTTGTTCACCAGTTAATCATGAAAATCTGGTAAAGTGCTTGCTGTTTCAGTTGTAGTTGATGTTCAGTAAATATTTAGAATGATTGCTTATATTATTCCCAGATGATACCTCATATTGATGGATTAACACCATATTACTCAGAGCAGTGGCTCAGACCAACAGCGGTGACATCACTGGGACTTGTTAGGTTTCCAGAATCTGCATTTTAACAAAATCCTACTTGGTTTGTGTGCGCATTAAAGCTTTAGAAGTACTAGATTAACACTAAGAAACTTTCCTTTTAAACAGGTACTGTTTGGGAGTCTACCATCTTCATGCCCAAATAAGGTTAATCATAAAAATGCCCTTAGAAATAAAGAATATGAAGAAGTACTTGAAATGGAGCATGCTGACTAAATGAATATAGAATAGGTGGGGAAATGGAGTGGTTGAAGAAAGGCTTGTAGACAGGAGCTAGTAAACCATAAGTAAAGGAAATCCAGATTAAACAAATCAAGACTATTCAATGGTAGTTGCATAGAATTCAGCATATGGACCAGGGAACATGAAAAACAATTTTAAGTGAAGGCAACAACTAGGAATTTAAATGTCTTCTCAGACATAAGGCGGAGTTGGCTTTAGCTTTATTCTAGATGTGATTCAACGTGTGCCACCACCTAAGTTTTTACATAGTGTCCTGAGAAACAGGCTGCTGTGAAATAAAGTGTTCGATTTTCTACCATCTTTCTAAAACACGAAATAACAAAACAAATTTCCTGAAGCATAAAAGTGAACTGATGCCAAATGTTGGCCTTGGGATGCATTCTGTGTGTGCTTTTTAAGTGGTTGTTCAAAGTGACAAGAGGTTAAGCAATCAATATACTAATTTTCTCTGCAAGAGTAGAAACACCAGCAAAAAGAATTTCAGGGGATGTGGCTGAGGGTTTGGCATGTGTGAGAAGAGGCAAAAAAATGCAGAGCGGTATATTTAAATTTAAAAATTTTTATTTTATTTCATTGATTTTTAGAAGGGAGAGAGAGACATCAATCAGCCACCTCCTGCATGTGCCCCTGCCTGGCATCTAACCCACAACCTGGATATGTGCCCTGACCAGGAATTGAACGAGCCATCTTTTTGTGTACCTGACAGCACTCCAATCAACTGAGCCACACAGGCCAGGGCTAAATTTTTTATTTATTCATTGATTTCTAGAGAGAGAGAGGAAGGAAGGGGCAGGGGGAGAGAGACTAACATTGATGTGTTGTTCTACTTATATATACATTCATTGATTGCTTCTTGTAGGTGTCTTGACCTTGGAGTATGGGGATGACACTCTAACCAACTGAGCTACTAGGCCAGGGCCCTATCAGTAGATTTTGATTAATTTACTACAAATACAATTTGGATAAAAAGGTAGTAAGGCTTTAAATATTAAAAAGCTACCTAATGAATACATTATGACTTTTCTCTACAGTCTTATAAAAGGAAAAGTATTCTCCTAACCAACAGGCCACCTGGTCCCGTGAAGAATTCCTACATGGATTTTGTTAGTGGCAACATAGAATAATGAATAATTTTTTGCTCAAAGCTATATACAGAATGGGTAAATTCATTTTTCATAGCTGAATAGAAACTACCAAATTTTAAATATTCAAAAATATTCAATATATTAAACTGTAAAGTTGTTCTTTTAGATTCTTCTGAAATCAAAATAAATTGAATAAAATCAGGGAAAATATACTTTTGGATTACTTTTTCAGAAATGTCTGAATATAAGAAATAACTGTGAATAACTCTGACTGCACTTACCAAAACCTCCAAATATTTGTGATTTTGCTGACACAAAGTGATAAAAAGGAATACAAAAGTAAATTTTATTCCTGTTTTTCTTTGTGCATACATAATACGCTTAGGTTAAGGTATAAACATGTACCTCAGCAACAGTGAGCTTTTCAACAAAACCTTTTTTTTTAAAAATAATTTTTCCCCCCACACAATATTTTCTCAATTTTGGATGATGCTCTTTTATCCATGGTTCCCATAAAATGCTTGACCAAATACAAAGCCAAACTCAAGTGCACCTCCTCTGGGATATATTTCTTATTATTTTATCTAATCACGTTTCAGAAATCTGTGTTAGATGTAAAATTACTGAAGTTAAAGACCACATTTAATTATCTCTGTACTCCCAGGTCTAGCAAAGTGATCAACTCCATCATGACCCATCAATTTCCTGAAAAAATAGGTAAGTACAAAGAATTCACATCTAAAAACAATACTTCAATGTGTGATTGTATCATTAGGTTTTAGATGACAGCTCAATCTCAGAAAAGAAAGTTTTTCTTCCCATTTTTATCAGTCAGAATAAGTTAATGGATGATTTTGTATTAAACCTGAAAGTCTTCACAGCTTACAAGAATGAATATTTATTTCTCACTCATGCCGTATATCTATCTTGGTTGGCAGGGGTCTCTTCTCACTGAGGTCAGTAAAGTGTCCAGGCTAATGGCAACCCAGTGTCTTGACAGTTGCCTGTTGCTGTGTCATAGAAAGAGAATTATAAATCACATATTAGCTCAAAAACATCTGCCTACAAGGACTAGCAGCAGTTTGGCCAACACAAGTTACAAGGCCCAACTTGATTCCAAGAGTAAAGAATTCCAAGGGAAGGGAGAAATAACCCTATTGTGTGCCTGAGAAAAGCTGCAAATACTTTGCCATAACATTGATGATTGTTACTACATCAAAAATTTTTTTCCAAAGACATTAGATTCAGAATACAATGTTCGTTTGCCATCTTTCACACTGGCAAAAGGATGTACGTGTGTGACTGTGGGGGAGAGGGGAAAATGTCATTTTTTGTGTGTGAGATGCTAGTAATTATTTTAACGTTGGAAGAGTTTTAACCCATTGCCAATTTTATGACAGATACAAAAATACATAGCTGAGTAACATGAAAACTAGCTTAAGAAATGATGACTGTATCTCCCCCATGCTATTTTGTGATGCTTTGCATGTTTTGAGTTATAACTGAATATATATTTATACATGTACATATGCACATATATATGTAACATCTTACCTCAAGCCCAAGAAAAAAAAAACATCTAGAATAACATTCTGTACATAATGTGGCAATCAATAAGTTTTCATTCATTCTTATTGCTAATATAGAACACATTCATATTCTAAATATACTTATTGCCAAACTTTACTAGGCTCCTAAATGCAATATTAAAGGAGTTTTATTTGAAAGTTCTTCTTCCTGTTATGTTCAAATTTATAACTGTAAGATCTCAAAGTTAAATAGCCTTGTGTTATTACTTCATAAGAACAAAATAAACTGATGAACAAATTAGATACAGAGACAAAACTATGGAGCAGTCTGAAGAATTTCAGAGGGAAGGTGGAGGTGGGGAGTGGGGGGAGGGATGAATCAAAGAACTTCTATGCTTATATGCATAACCCATGGACACAGACAATAGTGTGGTGAAGGCCTGGGGGGTGGGATGGGGGTGGATGCTGGGTGGAGCAGATCAATGGGGGGAGGGGACATCTGTAATATTTTCAATAATAAAGATAAATTTAAAATATATACATAAAAAGTAAATATACAGAATATAAAAACATATTTTCAAATAACATCTGTACCAAGAGGAAAATTCTGAATTCAGAATTTTGGCATTATATCCAATAAACACTATATATTATTAATTATTATTAATTTTATAAATAAAACTAAGAAGCATGTACCTAAACTTATTTGATTTTGAAGCTAAACATTTACTCCTTTGAGTGTTTGTAATTTAGAGGGTACAGGGTTCTAAAGCCTAAAGATATCCTTCTTTAAAATATACCTGTATTTCTAAATGCCTTGTCAAAGTGAGTTACATTATGGAAAAGAATTCTTGGGACATATACAGGTCCAATCCCTCCTACACATACCATTGTAATAAAAAGTTCACCATAAAAAAGTTCATGTAAATTCTGGCTGGCGGCCCATGTTGACAGAGTCCTGTGGATCTAGTGAGAACGGATTCCATTGCATTAAGTAACAGTATCAAGAAGTTTCATCTTCAAAAGGCATAGTAATTTTTAATTGCCAAAGTTTATTCCTTATTGTGAATTCTTTGCTTTTTGTGATTTTGTTAAGAAATAGTTTGCTTTCTTTCCTGTGAAATTTGGGGTGTACTTGATGCTTAGCATTTATAAAAGTGTTCCCAGTATTTCATACGGTGGACATTTAGGAGGTGAAGGAAAGGGGGTTTTATAGCATCTGTGGTCTAAGGCAGTGGCAAGAGTCTGTGAGTTTCTGAAATTTTATAAAATGTTTCCTTCTATATTTGCATTATTGTATTATAATAAATAGATAAACACTAAGTGTCAAATATTTGTTTTCTCTGAGGTCAGAAAATATTAACTCTGGGAAGCCGGAGGCTAATGATAAAAATATGGCTTCTTTGTTACTATGAAATGGGATGCAATCCCCCTGGAGAATTTTCCTCCTTCCTCTGCCAATTTAATCTCGACCCTTTTAATGCACCCAGGCTTTTTGGGCCCCATTGCTTTAAATAACTGTTTCGGTAACATGCACAGCACAGTTTTACTGTCTCTGGTTCCTTAGAGAAATATAGAGAATACACAATTTGTGGGAAATACTTGAGGTGAACAAGGCAGGACCTCTGTCTTCTCCTGCCTACCATGTTGTCCCTAAACCTTTACTCGGTACTTGCTTGGACCACAGTCCCCGGACTTCCACGGCTCCCACTCCCTCAGCAGCACACCATGTATGAAAGAATGTGTGCCTCAGGCGTTTGGTGGGATGGCCGTGGCATAAGATCAAGGCCCCCAACCCTTTCATCCTTAGTGTCTGGGGGAGAAAGGCAGCAAGAGTTGGATAGAACAACCTAGAGACTGATACTGCATGGGGAAAGGGCAAAATATATGATCTCAGTACATGTGGTCTTAGTGACAGACATCGTGTGGAGAGCCCATGGGAGAGGCACTTAAAGATAAGTGAGAGCCCAGGTGAAACTGGATTGCAGATCAGCAATAGAGAGTCCATTTCACATGACCACAGGCGTGGCCCTGCTGCCAGGGCTCAGGCAGGGAGGCAAGGTGAATGCTGAGAGCCCTGGAACCAGGCAACGGGAGGTCAGTGGAAGAAAAGGGTATTTAAAAAAAAAGAAAAAGAAATAGAAAGAAAGAAGGCAGTGTTTAGAGGCATCCTGCCATTTTCAATCTACCTCTCAAGGTATTCAGGAATATTTCTAAATAAAAAAAAAAATTGGAATTTATTTATGATAATCTATAATATGCTGTTGAGTTATATTAAAATGTTGTTATTCTGTGCAACTGATCCATAGGTTAATTTGGAAGGGAAAACTCTTGCCAGGTCAAAGTTTGAATGAGTTAGATAATGAAAGTAGCATAGATGCTCAAAAATCTGAAAATTAGTTGCAAAGTCACAGTTAATTTCATTACCTTGTCTTACCACTTTGGAATAATAATGCAGAATGAGAATTATAATAAAATTAGCCAAAATAAAACCCATTACCATTTTTAAGGGAAAAACCCTACATAGGTTGGTTATCTAATTTAAATATAATTGTTTTATAATTAAAAATATAATAATAATAATAATGATTTATTTACTTCATATGACATCATTTCCATTTCTATTGTGCAACTTAATGAAACACATTATCTCTTATATTTTCAACTGAATATTTTCAAATACAAATTCTTAGATTAAATGGATATGAAATAACATGTAACTACAGATTCCACTAGAACATGTTTTATAAATGTAGTTGAGACAATAAGTAATGTAAGATAATTCTATATAACCTATGTAGTCATAGCTGATGTTTTACTTGAGTATGGCTATATAAACTTTTAAATGCATGGTTCTCAAATAAGTTAAATTTTTGCTTACAGAACATCTCTGATCAGAGAATCTAAAAACTGAACCTGGTTTAATGTTATTTAACATAAGATGGCTTTGAAAGAGAAGATAAAATTTCCCGTCTTGTACATAATTCAAGCCACTGATCTGTTTCTTAATTTTACTACAAGCAGACACACACAGACACACACACTCACACATGATTCCATTGTTCATGTTTTAATAAACTCTATTTACCAATTGAAGGACCTTTGGCTATGATTCAGTGTAATTTACTTTTAATAATTAATATGATAACCACCAAGCATCATTTAATTAGAGCCCTTAGAATTTTCAGTTAAATTAATGTTATTAAAAGCACTCTTCATAGAGTAAGCCTCCTTGCCCAGATAGAATCTCCTATTACAGATTTTGGATGTTATCTAACCTAGAAAGATCTGATTAGATTCCATGCCATAGCTCAGGATGGCTTTTGCACAAACAATGCAGTTTCAGAAAGATTTTCTAGTCTTTTTCTTTATTGTTTAATGATATTGTGTAGTCTGTAATTCCTGGATCTAACATCAGATCTTCACTGAAATATGTAAGTTTGAATAACTAATAGTTCTTCAATAAAATATATAAGGTTAAATAAGTAATTACTAATGTAAAATATTTTTTAAGACAATTTACTGCCTCCCCTTCAGCAATAATATTATACTGGGAAAATTTTTCTCTGATAAATATTTCTCACACATTCATCAGTTGCAGAACTTGGAGTTGCAAACAGATACTATGTCCAGGCTTAAAAAAAAAAAAAAAAAAAGCCATGCCCTCAATATCCACTATAAATAGACTCTATCAAAATGCTTTGCAAATACAATTGTGTTTGAATCTTGTATTCTTAGCAATAAATAATTTTTTGGGGAAAAATATAACTTTTTAAAATCTGTTTTCAAAATGTAGCTAATTTGTATAAATGTTAAAAAATTAAAACCAATGTACTCTCACAACTCAGATAATCTGAATTTTGATATAACTTTTAGTTTTTTCTATGCATAAACATTTAATTTTAAAATATAATTTTATAATGTTTTATATTATACATGTTCATTAAGTAATTTATTCATCATGTTATTCTGAAATAAAACAATTTAATATGTCATGGAATCTCATAGTTGGAATGCATCTTAATGGTCTCATATTCTTACATCCCTTTATAGCATCCTTCAAAAATCTTCCTAGCATCATTGCCATATCAGAACACACCTTAAAAGTCTATTGAGTATTCAGTAGCTTAAGGGGAAAGATACCATTTTGCCTTAAGGTTTGATATTTCATTTCAGACATATCTAATTGTATGTTAGGCTTATTCTCTGCCACCCATCATCCATAATTCTGGCCTCTAAAGTTCTGGAAACAGGTAAAATTCCTCATAGGTTAAGCAGCTATCAGTTTTTCAATGACTTCATATATGAGCATATATCTCTGTTCCTGTTTGCTCTTTATTGACATACATTAAGAGGCTTCTAAAGAAATTATTATTCATGTGGACTCTCTACTCAAAGAGTCTGAAATTAAATCCTGCTTCAACAATTTGCTAGCTTAAGCAGGTTATTGAATTTATTTGTGACTTGGTTTCTAAATCTGAAAATGGGGATTATAATTGTATCAAATTTATAAGGTTGTTATAAGGATTATGTTAGTTAACATACACCAAGTGTTCAGTTCAGTGGCTGACACATAGCAAGCGCTTGCTGTATGTTAGCTATGATTATCTCATTTATTAATTTACTTTCATATTTATACACGTACCTATATGTTAATGACTTTATTCATTGTCCAGAAGATTAATAAGCTTCAAGTACATATAGCCAGCTCTTGTAGCTATCTGAGTTTGAATTTCTGATAGGCACTCAAACTTGTAAAAGTGATCTTATTTGGAAATAGAGTCATTGAAGATGTAATCAGGTTAAGATGACATTGTACTGGATTAGAGAGGGCCTTAGATCCAATGATCCGGAGACGCAAAAGACACACAGAGAGAGACGAAGGCTATGTGAACAGGAAAGCAGAGACTGAAATGATGCAGCTGTGATACAAGGGAAGCTAATGTTAAATTGCCAGCAACCACCCCAAAGCTAGGAAGAGGCCTGGGAGAATTTCCCTTATAATTTTGGAGACAGCATGGTTCTGACGACACCTTGATTTCAGACTTCTTGCCTCCAAAAATGTGAGAATAAATTTAGGTTTTATAATTCCAGTTCATGGTATTTTGTTACAGAAGCCCTAGGAAACTGATACAAACTGATTCTTCAATTTTGCTCTTTAAATATCTCTTGAATCTATATCCTCACTTCCATCTCTAGTATTGATTTTAACTTGGCCTTCATGCTATCTCTCCAAATGATATCTTTGCTTCTGGTCTTTCTTAAGAATCACAGAAATGCTAAAACAGGGATAAACAGAAAATCACAGATAAGAGGTAATGGAATGCTAAGCTAAATTATAAAGATTAGAAGATAAGGTCATAGGCACAGGACACTTAATTAGAAATCTGCGTCTGCTGGGCACATGTAACTACCCTACAGCACAGTAATAGGTTGATAGTAAGTTGTTAGTCTATTCAGGTGCTGTTTTTGAAAACTGAAGAAATGTTGGTGGGGTCACTGTTTATTTTTTTCAAATTGTGGAATGGCGGAGCCAGACTCCTATCAGTTTAAATGTCTTCTATGGGCTGATGACTCTACTATTTGTATTTTCATCTTGACCTCTATATACAAATGCTTACTTAACATTTCCACTTGGACTTCTAATAAACAGCCAAACTTCACATCGGCAAAACAGGACTCCATGTTTTCATGAAACCGGTTCTCCCCTACAATTTTCTTCACCAACATTTACAGTGTCCTTCTTGCTTCCTTACACACTCATGTTCCGGCATTCGACGCATCTTCTCTGCGTTATTTTCAGACTATATCTAGAATACGATCACTTCTCAAAACCTACATGGCCATCATCCTAATCTGTGCCCCTGGCATCTCTCTGCTAGAATACTGCAAGCATCCTCCAGATGGTTTCTCCACTTCTATTCTTGTCCCACAGAAGTATTTATTCTCCATAAGCAGTGAAATGATTCTTTAAAAGTATAAACCTGGTAATATAACTGCCTGCTGAAACCCTCTAATGGGTTCTGTTACCCTTAAAATACAACTCAAGGCCCCAGGACTTACACCCTCCTACCTGAGGCAGGGCTGGCCCCGACCCCTGCCTGCCCCCTCTCACTCTTCCTAAGGATCACGACCGCAGCTGCTCAGGTAGCCTTGACTTCTTTGCACATATCAAGCATGCTGTCTTCAGAATATTTGCACTTGGCAGTTTCCTCTGCGTGAAATACTTGTCCCCAGAATATTTGAATGATTTACTCCTTTCTTTTTTTCAAATGTTACCTCACAAGAGAGATTTAACTAAACATTCACTAAAAAAAGAAAACCTTACAGGAATTCAAGATTTATTACTAAGCTCTAGTAATCAAGACAGCATGGTATTGGCAAGAGAATAGACCGATAGGTCAGTGGAACAGAATAGAGCCCAGAAATATAGTCGACTGATTTTTGAGAAAGAAGCATTTTCAAAACTGGTGCTAGAGCAACTGGACATCTACATGCAAAAAGGAAAATATAAACATAGGCCTTGAACCCTTTACAAAAATTAACTTCAAATAGATCAGAGGCCTAAATGTAAAATGCAAAACAATAAAAATCATAGAAGATAACATAGGAGAAAATCTAGACGACTTTGGCTGTGGTGATGACTTTAGATACAACTCTGTCAAGAGAATTAGAAGTAAAGCCAGGGACTGAGAGAAAATACTTTTAAAAGACATATTGATAAAGAACAGCCAACCAAAATATACAAAGAATCCTTAAAACGACAATAAGAGAATGAACAACCTGATGGAAAAAATGGGCATAAGATCTAAAGAAACACTTCAGCAAAGAAGATATACAGATGGGTGATTAGCATATGAAAAAATGTTCAACAACATATATCATTAAGAAATTGCAAATTAAAACAATAAGATACCAATACATGCCCATTAGAATGGCAAAACCCCCAAACACTGACACTACCAAATGCTGGTGATCCTGTGGAGCATAAAATCTCTCATTTGTTGCTGGTGGGAAGACAAAATGGCATAACCACCTAGAAAGACATGTTGGCATTTTTAAAAAATAAAACTAAACATACTCTTATTATATGGTCCAGTAATTGTACTTCTTGTTATTTATACAAAGAAGTTGAAAACTTAGGTTCACACAACAACTTGCATGTGAATGTTTATAGCAGCTTTATTAATAATTGCCATTGAAGATGTCTTTCAATAGGTGAATGGATAAATAAATTGTGGTCCATTTAGACAATGGAATATTATTCAGTGCTAAAAACAAATGAGCTATCAATCCATGACAAAATGTGGAGAAAAATTAAATGTATATGGGTAAGTGAAAGGGGCCAATAGGAAAGACTACATATAGTAGTACCCTTTACCTGAAACTGTGGATAACACCAAACCCTACCTATATTAATGTTTTTTCTTAACATACATACCTATGATATAGTTTAATATATAAATTAAGCACAGTAAGAGATTAACAACTATAGTTAATAATAATATAGAACAATTATAGCAATATATGTTATAAAAGTTATGTGAATGTGGTCTCTCTCTGTTTGTGTCTTCCACCCATTAAATATTTAATGATTTAATTCCTTTTCCATATTTTTATTGACTATATTGGGGTGACATTGGTTAATGAAATTATACAGGTTTGAGGTATACAATTCTACAATACATCCTCTGTATATTGCATTGTGTGTTTATAACTAAGCACTTATCAGGCGCTGTGGACATAACTTTGGAATGTGTGAGACAGTAAAACCAGCAAATTGGCAAAACTTATTTTCCTTTCTTCACAGTTTCAGAGGTAGATCTCAGCCGCCTCAGGATACAATATTTTTTCTTTCCATATTAAGTAGAGAATATCACCTTTTCCCTTAAAGCAAGCACTCTACAACTTCTCTTTGACATGTCCGAATTGCCGCCATCACCACTCTTGTGCTTTAGGGCCATTGTTAAGTAAAATAAGGGTCACCTTAATAAGCACTGTGATGCTGAGACAGCTGGCCAGATATCCAGGGTGGCTACTAAGTGACGAAGGGGTGGGAGCATTCACAGCAGTGAAACACGCGCAGCGTGGTAGTTCACATGGGATTTTTCATCATGCTACTCAGAATGGCATCCAATTTAAAACTTATGAATTTTCTTTTTATTTCTAGAATTTCCATGTAGTATTTTTAGACTGCAGCTTATGGTGGGTAACAAAAACTGAGAAAAGGGGAACTGCAGATAAAGGGGGACACTGTACTCCGTGATCCCAACTGTATTGTACATTGGAAAAGGCAAAACCATGGAGACAGAAAAGTTCAGTGGTTTCAGAGGCTGGGGAAGGGGGAAAGATGAATAGGCCGAGCTCCGAGCATTCTTAGGGCAGTGAAACTATTCTGTATGATACTATAATTGTGGATATGTGTCATTATACATTTGTCAAAATCCATAGAATGTATAACACCAAGGAGGAACCCTAAGGTAAACTGCGGACTCTGGGTGATAATGGTGTGTCAATGTATGACCATCACTTGTAACAAATGTATGTCTCTGGTGAGAAATGTTGATAGTGGGAGAGGTTGTGCAGATATAGGAGAGGGTGGGGGTTATATGGTAATGCTGTAATTCCTGCTCAGTTTTGCTGTGAACATAAAATTAATTTAAATATAAAATTTACTTTAAGAAAATGATTACCAGGGTTTATATCTTGAAGAGATAGTTTTCATAAGAAAGGAGTGACCAATTGAAGATCTGTGTTGTAGAACATCACTCTTTGAAAGTGCAAAGCACCTGTAATATTTTAGTGATAACCAATAGTCTTGAATAACAATCTGGAAAAATAGATAAATAAAAACAAATCCTCCTTTAAACATTCCTCTCTCAAATTTTAGCCCTTTGTTCTACCATAACTTTTCTCATAGCGATCAACAATATTTGATATTTAATTATAGTTTATTTTTTTAATAATCTGTCTCCCCTGGTAAGATGCAAATGAGCCACATGGGATCTTGGACTTGGCCCATGTTACTCACATGTCTCTCTTGTCAAATGCTGGTAACAGGGTTTGTGGTTATTGTACTTTAGGTTAATTTTGAATGTAGCCCAAGGCAGAGGCCAGAGTCAGTGGTGTCTCCTAGCGAGCCCAGCTGGTTTCATTCCTGTTTTGGTGAAGCATGGCCTGCTTCTGGAATACACCAACCTCTTTGGCACTTTGCTGATGTATCAAAGAAAAAAGCTACAAACTGAAAAAAAATGAAAAATACAAAACATTAACAAGATGACTTGTATCACTAAGGAACTTTCAAACAAATCATTATAGTTTAGAAACTGAAAGAAACTAAGTGTGATTTTGGAAAGGCTTTAAATTTGGGGGTTTTCATTAAGAATAATTAAAAGTTTCCAGTTGAGATAATTAAGAGGCTCAAAATAAATTGTCATATTTAATTTTAGCTGGAGTCAGACCAACCATTTCTTTAAAAAATATCTAACTGATATTTTAATGGAATAAATAACCTGATTATTTCAGATTTATTACAGAATTTATTTAAGGCAATTATAGACATTAATTTAATATAAACTGTATTTCCATCCTTTTATTGTTTCTCTTCTGAAGATGTTAAGGATCTGGTTCCAACTCACCGTTTTTAACATTACTTTGATATCACCAAATATATTTCAAATTTACTCAATAATTCAATCATTAAGAAAGGCATTGCATCTTCAGAAGTTCCAAGTAGTTATTGAGAAATGAATTTTTTTTTTTGTAAATAACAAATGTTTTAAAATATTTAAGTGATATCCTAGAGTAATGCTTCCCATACTCCTTCCAGATGGTTCCTGATAAAATAAGTTTGGGAAATGCTGAGAAATTCACTTCCATTCAAAGAGACACTTGCCCTAAATTAAATTAGTAAGGCACCTAGGAAACATGCAATTAAAAAAACAACGACAGCGTGCCAAACATATTCATTCCCAGGGGTCTTTCTTCCTAATTCAACAAACAACATACCTCTGATTAAGGAAAACAACATGGAAAACCACAAGCTAACCCAACTCTGAAAAGGTTAGCTCCATTCCATTTGTTCTTCTCTACAAGTACTTGAAAGTGATTTTTGGAAATTGGAAATTGTCATGGAGCATCTCGGATCACAACCACTGCACCAAGAGACTGCAACAGAAGGTGTTCTGAGTCGGGGAGAGGTAGGAGGGGCTCAAATTACCTCGTGGAATTGCTCTGGGGATCTGGATCACCGTGTTCTCATAAGGCACAACTGGTGAGCATCGTTATCAAGGCATCAGCATCACTGTCCTCACATTATTGGATGATATTATCATGGGAACTGGCCTAACACTTTGTGTTCATTGCTTCACTTAATGAACAGCGGTTCTGTAATGTGTCTGTCCTTAACATGTCCATTCAACAGATAAGGAATCTGGGTCACCGACTTGCTGGCTCAGGGATATACCATTAGAGACTGAGGACCTTAGACCAAGCCTAGGCTGTTTAACTCCAAATTTTCACAAGCACTCTGAAGAGGATTTTAGTCCTCAGAGCCAATGTTTCAGATCAAGATTTGGAAACCTTCAATTCTTTCTCCATTTTTACTGACATACTTTGGGACTGCTGCGATAGCCATATTGACTATTTAAAAAATGCCAAGTGCTTTGAAAAAATGAACATATATAATTCTGCACATCAATGCATTGTACAGAAAAGTTAAAACGTTGGGCATCCAACATTTAAAAGAGAATAATTGCCTGGGAAAAACATTGAGATGACTTGCACTATCATTTTTGCCTATTTCCTCCTTTATTTTGCTATAGAAATTATTTGTATATGCATAGAAATACAGCAAGAATAGTTGATTTTTACTTACAAATATTTATGAATATTTCTGTAGGAATAAATATAATTATGTCATCATTTTAATAACTAAACAATGTTCCTTGAAATGAAGTAAAATAGCTTCACTTTGCCTGAGGTAACAGAGGAAAACAATTGCCACACTTCTTGTGTGTATGTGTGTGTGTTCAATTCACAAAAACCTGACAATTCTCTCCAAAAGAGCCCCCACTACCCATGTTCTTCAACTCCCATATAAAGCCTGGAGGCTCATACTGAGTAATTCAGAGTCACCTCCACAGTAGTTTGGGGCACTGGCTGCATAGATCTAGCATCTTGCTCTATGTACATAGAAATTAGTGTATTTCAATTTGGAGCCTCTGCTAAAATACTAGAAAGGGGAGGAAAAAGAAGTCAACACTTTGGCAAAGAGTTCAGACTCATTGGCCTATAATTATGTTTTTTATCTCTGAAGTAAAATCAAAATGCCCAAGAAATAAAACTTACATCCCAAAACTTTGTTTTTGATCTTCCTTAATATGCCATTCAGGGTACTTTGGCTGCAAGTGACAGAGAATAATACTGTTTAGAAGAAATTAAATTTTTTGGAGGGATAAAATTGCAAACAATGTTAACAAAACTAAAAACAAAACAAACAAACAAATAAAAGCACTAAGAGCCAGGCTTGGAATCGACAGGAATAAAGGGAATCATACTGAAGGCTACTCATCTAAGAGTCACCACTTCCTTGAATGCTTGAAATTGAATGCTTGAGATTGATATTTATAGAGGAATCTGATGTCAGAAGCATTCCTGCGTTCCTTTAACTTCTATGGTGTGTGGAAACAACACCTTGTTTTATGGTCCCACTATCTACAGTTTATGTGGAGTGGGAGAGATCATATCCCAGCAGGAAACCAGGTGCTGCTGTGAATGGTTCATGGAAGTTCGGAGGCCAGAAACAACCAAAGTCAGCTACACACTGGGAAACTTCTCCTGCAGCTAAAAATTGGGAAATATTGACATGTTCAAACATTCCAAGGAAATCAGCACTAGAAAAATTCTATTATATGATAGAATCTGTTAGGTTTTACTCAGCTTACCTAATCAATTTATAGTAATTGTACCCACATGTAACATAGATGAAAATTTCTATAAAATGCTTTTACATTAAAAGTAACTTAGAAAAGAAAATCTATAATAGAAAACATACTTTTGTTCTACTGCCAAATAGGACTTAAAGCATAAAAATAGTAATTTAATTTTAAAATATGGCAGAAATGTTCATGCTGCAATATAAATAAACTTACGTATAGAGCATCTGGGTAATTTTGGTACAGACCCCGATGCTTAATGTTGGTTCATATCACCCAGTGAAGCACTATTTTGATCCTCATGAAGTTTCATCATGAATTATAAATGAAAAAAAAACCCTATATTTTTTCTATATCATGTATCAATCAAAACCTCTCCTGATGATGAATTAATGTTAATCCAGTTTGATGAGTAAAATGTAAATAATTTTGGGAAGATACTTCTGGTTGTGCCACTAGATAAGAAACAGGAGATCTCAGCTCACTATAAAACATGACTACAGGGACTTTAAATGGCAGAAGCACAAATATTGAAGCACAGTATCCTCTGGGATATTATTGACTTGAGAAGAATTGGTATTTCTTTCATCATTTTACTATGTTATGTAAAGCTCTGATGACCCTTAGGGAATATCATAGAAAATTTAAAGCCAATTTATTCTGATGAAATGTTTCAAATGTCTCTGTCTGTCCATCACACTGGAAACAAAAATTTTTCTCAATTAGTTAATGTTCATGCCACACTCATCCATCTGGGGCCCATTTTGGAGCTCTGCTAAATAGGACCCCTTTGAATGAACAAGGGACAGAACTTGAAACTAAGTGGCCGGGCATATGGCTATGTCTAAGAAACTTCTGCCTCCAGGTTCTTAACATTTTATCAGCAGGACAATGGCAAGTCTGGGGTTAACAATGAGCTAAACTTTGTCCTGAGGTAGCTCAAAAAAATAATCCAAGTGTTGCTAAGAACTGCTTAGAGACAGGTGGCCCAGGTTGTTAACTAGTTGGCACCATAATTTTTAAATATTCACCTAGCTGAGGGGCAAGATTTTAGTCATACTACCAAGAAGACAGAAACATAAGAACTGTAAAAAATTAAAAAGAATAAAAACATAAAAGAATGTGAGCATAGATAAGAAATTTGAAGGTAGTTTCATATAGACAAAACTGGACTTCAGGAAAAGGAGAGATGATTGATGTTTTTTAAGCTGGGACTAAGAAACAGGGAGTAAGCTAAACCAGCATCAACTAGCGTGAGTGTGACCGCGCAGAGCCCAGAATATGGGAGTGGGGTTCAGTTCCACCATGCGATATTAGAACATCTGTAGACAGATTGAATCCATTCCCTTCTCCCTTAAGTCTCTACGGCTCAAGGAATTTCTTCTGATCTGCCAATCTTTCTCTTAGAACTTTCTTATTCTTATATGATTTCTCCCCGATTTTTACCCTTTTCACATATACCCAGATATTTCTTTGTTTGTCCTTTTAGATTGCTGACCTGCTTGGTTTTACCAGTCAGCAAATTTAGTTGATTGGCCTTCTAATTGTTGTGCATATGGCTGGTTTACTGAATGGCAGCAGATGATGGAGGTTACCCATGTATCAAGCATCAGCAAGCAAACAGTTCTTTACTTAGCTTTAAGGAGATGACTTGAGAGGCAAGGAGGAAGGCAGAGAAAAGATAGTTAATAGCCTAAACAGACTTGGCACTATAGCAATTAAGAAGCCTTAATCCCCCGTGGTAGAAATTCTCAAAGAGTGATCTGTGTATAATCATGAGTTCAGTATTTTTACAGTTTCACATGATTCTATTTGCAGCCAGGAGTGAAAACTACTGTGATAGCAGTTGATCAGTTAGATGTAGGGGTTAAAAAAAGTCATCTCTATGACCTTTAGGGGTCCTTGAAGACTTTTTATTTTTCTTGTAAAATATGTTTTTATTGATTTTAGAGAGAGAGGGAGAGAGAGAGAGGGAGAGAGACAGAGAAAGAGAAACATCAATGTGCCAGAAAAACAACAGTGGTTGTCTCCCAGAGGGGCCCTGACCAAGGATCAAACCCACAGCCTGGGTAAGTGCCCTGACCTGGGACTGAACTTACAAACTTTTGGTGCACAGAATGATGCACAACCAACTTAGCCACACCAGCCAGGGCCTTGAAGACTTTTCAATGAGTCTCCAAGATCAAAAAGGATTTAAATGATAATTGCATGAGGTCATTTGCTTTTTCACTTTTATTCTCTCAGGGCTATACAGTATGTTTTTTCAATGGCTACATGATATGTGTTATCAATAGATGTAAAGCATAAGCAGAAAGATGAATACAGCTGTGTTCTATTAAACCAGATATTAATAATGCTTATAAAAATATAAATAATACATATTACTTACCAATTTTTTAAAATAGAGCTATTTAAAATGGAACAGACTGATGAATCTCAGAGGGAAGGTGGGGGTGGGTGGGAAGAGATTAACCAAAGTACAGTATGTATATGCATATATGCACAACCCAAGGACACCACAGACAATAGTGTGCTGAAGGCCTGGGGTGAGGGGGTATGGGATGGAGGGGGTCAATGGGGAAAACAAGGGGGAACATGTGTAATCCTTTAAAAAATAAAGATAAAATTTAAAAACAATAAAAATAAACATGTGTTATGTTAAGTAGGGGTTCACTATTATTACTTTTGAATGAATTAATAAAGATTATTTTAGTTACTAATCAGTGAATATTAATTGATTTAATCCAAACAAACAATAACTCTGGGGTTTTCAATAATTTTTAGGAGTATAAAGGGATCCTGAGGCTGAAAATGTTGGGAACTGCTGCTCTGTGGAGTGACAGGTAACTCAAGAAGTTTTGAGAGACCCAAAAGCCTCTAGAAAAACAGAAACTTTCTATGGACCTATTTAAAGAGGTTTGCTAGGCATAGGTGTATTTATCAATGTAACCCGGAGCTGAAAACTAAATTTAACAAGATGCCTATTCCGATCTAGCATGTGCTGAACAACACATATGCTGCATACTATCAACTTGTTTATACCTCTATACTTTGGAAGACTGTTAGGGGCTTTCCACCTGAACCCTAGCTTCTGCCCAATAGCAGGAGTAACTGACCATTGGTCCTGTGTCTCTTGTTGAGATAAGTACTTCACATTCTCAGGGATTAATGACATTGGCAATAATATAGTCAAATAACTGCTCTTGTTTATTCCCATGTTGACTGTGAAATCATATAATTATAATTTAACTTGCCTATAGGGATGGAATATGGTGATCAGTAAATAAAAATATTCAGACTTCTTTATAGCTATGTGTTTTATTTAATAATAATTAGGTCCCACTTGGTTGTCCTGTAAATTAGACTCTTGTGAGTGCAGTTAGCTTGATGAAATCCCCTCAAGAATGACTGATTCAAGGTGCACAATCATATTTCTGAGCCTAAAAAGCTGAGTACCATATGCTAGAAATGGAATTCCTGTCAAGTGAACCTCTTCAGGGAAGCCACCCTTTCCTTATCTCTTAAATATGTTTTTGAAATTTGCAGTAATGGGTTAAAATTCATTGAACTCAGCTTTCGGCTCATAAGAGGCAGCAAATGCCCAACTGCTTTTATAACCACCTATATCAACCTGTATCCACTGTACACATTCAGTGTTGAAAGATTTGTTCAGCATATAGATTTTATCCAAGTTTTTTATGTGTCTTAAATATTATGGGACACTACACCAGCATTCCACTTCATAGGAAATATAAAATGCAACTGAGGAGTGAATTGCCCATTGATCTCCATAAAAACACTCTTAGTCTATTTGAGCATTGAGTGCTCTTAGAAGCTTATTGAACTTTTGAGCTATAACTTTAGCTTTTATACTAACTCTTTATAGCCATAGTTTCAACCAGAGAGATAAATGTTTTAAATTAGGTGTCCAAGAAAACCATTAACCTTTTCAGGTAAATTGCATTATTTCCTTCACTGTTATGAATTATATAACTAAAAATGATGTTGTGTACACAGACAAGAGATGTTGCCTGTGACCCACCATAAAAGGGTATTATAGAGCTGTGTTTCTTGGAATGATGGATTTGTGCTGATGATATCACACTCTTCCCAGAGTTGCCCTTAGCATATGCCTCTGTGGTTCACTGCATTTCATTGAGAAGGCTGTAGCTCCTGTCAGCCTGTGTTAACAAAATAAAAACAAAAACCCTGAGGCTCATATAATCACTATTCCTTCACACAACCAGCTGGTACAAGAGGTTTGCTTATCTGCCTGGCAGTTGCCATCATTATATAATAAATTTTCCTCTCCAAACACTAATTTTGTCTATCTTGCACCAAGACCTATGGATGGACTGGATACCAGTGTATTAAGCCAGAATGGTCGTTTCCCTACCTGAAGGATAACTCTATTTTCTGTCCCTCCCCACTTAGCCTTTTGGAAGCAATGGAGCATATATTTAAAACGATTAAGCATAGGTCAAGTATATATTCTGTAACTGTGGAGCAGTTCATTCACTGCATACTAAAAAATCCTAATATCTATTGTTCATTCAGGAACAAAATAATTAGCCCAGAGAACTGTGGCCTGAGATGGTCTGAATATAAATGGGCTGATGGAGAAGAATTGTCCATCTATGTGAAAACAAAATCACAGTGAAATAATTTCCCCTACACCATTTTTCTATCGTTTTTGCCCATAGGATGTGTTATGAATATATCAGGCAGAAAATTGGAAAAGAGATGTGTCTCGTCAGTGTTAAGAATGTCATGGCTTTGCAGCTTTTCCACAACTATGGCTAACATAGTGAGGGAAGGAAGATCCCTTCAGACTAAACTCAGAGGGAATAAGAAAAGGCTTCATTGCTTTAAAAGGCTGGAGAGAATTCATATCAAATAAAACTAACTACAGAAATATAAGGATGGGAGCGTCTCTCTCACAATGACGCAGGTCACATGAGCTGCAGAGGACTCTCCCTTCTATCTCTACTGCTTCAGACAATCTGCCCAATGGCAAGCAGTAGCTATTGAAATGAAAGTCCCCGATTTTTAGTGTGTCATTTTGTTGTCATAGGATTTTAGTTAAGAGCACTATTGTTCAATACATTTCAATTGCCCCTGCATTGAGTCACGCATATACAAGATTTTCATATATGAACATTCAGATACCTATAAAATTTTCTAGTAGAAAAAATATTCATCTCAAAATGATTAGTCAAATGGAAAGCAGTTAAAATAATTAAGTAATATATCAATAGAAATGCATCCCTTGCCCCTTTCTGGACTAAAATATCAGCACAAAATGAATGTTTTCTTCTAACATAGACAATTTAATCATAAATATTGGCTGGTTCTTTTACTAGATCCTATATTAAGTGTACAAATAGCAACTAACAACAAAACTGATTTGCTTTGAAGTCATTATAAAAATATAATACATTATTCAGACTAAAAGACTTTTAAATTTTCAAACATATTAATTAGACAAATATTTATTTAGCATCTATTATGTGTTGGGCAATAGATTATATGAAGACAATACAACATATACAATTAATCGCAGCCCCCAAAATTTACTGTATCCAGTTACAATATAGCGTAAACTATTAGAAAACAAAAGAAAAATGATATTTGAATAATACAAAGAATTCTTTTCTTCTGGAAGATAAACACCATAAAATATTGCCTAAACATACCCATTTATAAATCTGGGTTGCATGATAATTCTCTAATTATGGAGAGTCACTTTTGGAGCACTGATTTTCGATCACAGTATCTATGTCCTCAGAGGCTTGTATTTTGGCACCAAGGTCAAGGCTTATGTTTTGTTTGATTTGATTTACACAGGTCCAGGTGCCTGTCTTGACAATGCCTTTCTTTACCCTTTATACTTAATGGATTCAATCTCCTTGGTTGTCATAGAGAAGAACAAAGATATTTCATGGTACTGGTAGGGTGTTATAGTGCTGCAATCCCAATTCAACTCAACAGCATTGTGCAGGAACTGCCTGGTTTCGGGAGAAGTCCAAGTGATTCCAATAGATACAGAAGATAAAACAACTTAAAATTCTTAACACTGAGTTTATTTAGAGATTTTTTGGGGGTTCATAGGTTTTGTTTGTTTGTTTTAATCTTTATTGCTGAAAGTATTAGAGACGTCCCCACTTTTCCCCACTGACCCCCTCCACCCTTCTCCTGTGTTCTCCCCAGTCTTTCTCTGCAGTAATGTTTGTCCAGGGGTTATGCATATATGCATATACGTTCTTGGGTTAATCTCTTCCCACCCTCCACCCTCCTTCCCTCTGAAATATATCAATTTCTTGTTTCAATGTCTCTGGATCTATTTTGTTCATCAGTTTATTATGTTCTTTAGATTCCACAAATAAGTGAGATCATGTGACACTTGTCTTTCTCTGACTGGCTTATTTCACTTAGCATAATACTCTTCAGGTTTCTTAATGTTTGCAGGAAAACTAGGTTAAGGGGAGAAATGACTTGATTTTCTCAAATGCGCATGCTTTGATTTACATAATTTACACAAAACATCAGCTCCTCCAATCTTTGTTCTCTGATTGGCTGAGTCCATAATTTCGCTTCCTACCTCTGTTGATTTTGCTTGTAATATCTAAAGAAACCCCTAGTGACTCCTATTTTTTATGCCCAAACTTTTCTTTTTTTATCTATTCTAAGTTATCGTATCAATAATAAGAACAGTGCTTTGGGATCTAGGTAAAGAAAAATGACTATGAATGAATAATATATACTACTCAGGTTTCTTGAACTACTGATTTGCTTGATTGTTTATTTTCAATTTAGCATGGTAAGGGACTTTGAAGGACCAAGTTTGAGAATCTGATGACAAAGATGTCTGTAGAAGAGGTATTTAGATGAAACTGATGTTTAGAAAGTGTGAGATTATTTGGTGCCACATGAATGCCTCCGACTTTAGTGGCCAAGGTCTTTTGTGTAGAGACACTCTAGACAGTTATTACTTTTAGGCTTTCTGAGACTCTCTCAGTTTAGTTCCTATTTAATTGCTTCTAATATGATTTGATTATTTATTTGGTATAAACTTTTAATTGCATATATGTAGCTAAAAAGTACTTTAAAGAAAGGTATATAAATCAATGAATTTCCATAATGTAAACAGATCCCTGTATTCAGCACACATATCAAAAAACAGAATATTAATTGTTTTTATTGATTTTAGGGAGAGAGAAAGAGAAAGAGAAACATCAATGTGAGAGAAACATCAATCGGGTTGCCTCCTGTATGTTCGTGCCCTGACCCAAGATCGAACTCGTAACCTAGGTATGTGACTCGACCAGGAATCAAACCCGCAACCTTTTCGTGTAAGGGACAACACTCCAATGAACTGAGCCACCCAGCCAGGGCAGTACTTTTTTTTTTAATTGGGTATATGACTAGGAGAATTACTTACTCAAAGGATACGCATTAGTTAATACAAAAAATATTTTCAAAAGTGGTTGTAACAATTTGTGCTTTGCATTTGCTTCACTATAAAAGAGAGTGCCTCCCTAAATTTTGTGCCCTAGGCACTTAACTTGCCACAGCCTAGACCTGGCCTTGCATTTTCTTAGGTAATAAAGAAGTTTATTGATGAATAATATATTTATTGATTATTTGTATATCCTATTTCTGGTGCGCATGTACACTTGCATATTTTGTAATTGAATTGTCTGCCTTTTTATTATTAAATTTTATGAAGTTTTACATATATTCTGATATACTTTTGTCAGATATATCAATGATAAATGTTTTCTCCCTCTCTTAACTTAACTTTCACTTCCTTAAGGATGCCTTAATGAGTAGAGCAGTTCTTAATTTAAATACAGTCTGATTTACCATGGTTTTCCTCTGTGGTTAGGGTCTGTATTTGCCACTCCAGGTGTGCCAGATATGATTCTATATATTTTTATTAAGAGCTTTATGTTTTACTTTTCCAACTTAAGTCTACAACCCATCAGGAAATGATTTTGGGGTACATTGTGAAGTAGAGGTCAAAACTAATTTTCTTTCTATGTGATAGTAACCATTGACCCAGCTCCATTTCCTGAAAAAACATCCTCTCTCACTACTCTCCAGCATCACATTTATCAGAAATGAAATAACCTCACTGAAAAGTTAATGTGGTGGTGTGGGGGCAGGGTAAATGGCCATCTCAGATGGGTGAATAAAGAAAATTGTATTTATTTAAAGGGGATGGGGGTGGGGGCATGCAAAGGAAAGGGCTACACAGCACTGAGCCAAAGGGTACTGGGTCCATGATGGCAGCAAAAATACACTTGGGGCAGTGAAACAAGGAAGAAGCAACAGGAGAGCCCGGGCTGGGCTGCTCTGGCTCACTGAGAAGTCAGAGAGAGAAGGAGCCTTGGCGACAGGTTCAGGGGGTAAGCCTGGGATGAGCTGCCTCTGGCCATTGCTCCCCTGGGTGCAAGTCTTGTGGAGTCCTTTTGGAGGCATGGAGATGGCGCTGGCATGCTCCTCTGGTGGAAAGCACACACTGGGTTTTTTGTCCTGAGGGTATTTTTCTCTCTTGCAGGTTGTAATCTAAGGGGAGGTCTCAGGGGAGGGTCTCAATAGAATATTCATCAGCTTTCCAGGGGTGCTCTTTTAGGGTCGTGGTCTCTACTGATTGGTCGGTGCCAGGACAGGGGGTCATTAGTCAGTGTAGCTGGTCCTGAGGCAGTCATGGTGCCACTTGTCTGGTTTTGCTGATTTTCTGGGCCTGGAGCTAAAATACAGTTGTGGCCTAGATGTTATCTTTAGGGGGGAAACACTCAGGTGGTCTAAACCACATGACCAGCGATATGCTGTGGGAGGGTTGGTTACCCTGGGGACAAGGTTCTTATTTTTGCAGCTTTGCTCCTTGCTAGGCATCTGGGGCTTCTTGCTCTGGTGGGTTTCTGAACCCAAGTTTCTGTACCTGGGTTTCTGTACCTGGTTCATCTAACACATAGACATATGATTACTAGAGTCACCATACTCTTCCATTTATCAATTTTTGAATTATTTTATTAATATGCTGATCTAATTAATATTGCTTTATTAGATGTCCTCATATCTAGAATATGATTCCTCTAGCTTTCTGGTATTTCTTCTTTCAAATTCCCTTGGCTCTTTTTGATTGATTTTTGTATTTAGCATTTACAAATGACTTTTAGAATTTGTCAGCCAATGCCTCTCGTCCTTCCCACCAATTTTTTTTTAATGAAATTTAGGTTATTGTATTGAAAGTAGTTTCTTATCATACCTGGGAGCAGTGCTGGGATAGTTTTATACAAAGATATATGTATATGCCTTGTCATTTTGGATACCACATTTTAAAAAGAGAAAGCTCTTTTCATGTACAAATAAGACTGGTAAGAGTTTTTGAACACTTACTAAATAGCAATCTAGAATAGCTGCGCTATAAGCATTTGTCACCTCCTCTTATTACATACACAAGGTCAGTAGAGAAAAATGACATTTATGGAGTACTGCCTGAACAATATGCAGAACATAATGATTTGAGTAAATTGATAGCATCCGGGCTTGTTCTCTAATTCCATGCCCTACTGATTGCTAGTGCTCCCCAGGGCCACCTATGAACCCAGGCAGAAGGATTTTGCGTCATCAGCAAGGGAGATGTGGTGAGTGAGAGATGTACATGGCGTGTATTTTCCATTCCGTACCTGGATACTATCATCTTCCTCTACATTACACAGGATTTTGGAACTTCTTGATGGAACTATTTTGTTTTGGTTCCTTCTTAATTTTTCCCCCCTGAATTTCAGAGTGATGTTATAATATTGGCTAAAGGAGATGTCTCTAAAATTATTGTTGCACTTGACTTTTACTAATTATAAGTATGTTTTACAAATATTATTTGTTGAATTATAGTGTTCTTTCTATGAGGACAAATAAGAAATAGATTAATTTCAAGTTACTAACTGAGAATTTGGCTTCTGAACAGTATTGTTTTTATCTTATGGAGACCATAAGTAATGTAACTAATTATGTTTTCTTCTTTAAACTGGGGTTAAATTGTTAGAAACAAATGTATAGAATATCTGTAGTACATGGATAGTTTTTTTCAGGAGAAATTTGTGTCTTAAGTTTCTTCTTACATATATCTTATTTTCCTCATCACTTTCTGTCCCATTTTTTCCATCCAGTCATTTAATTTATTTTTTGTTTTATCATGAATTTTATTGTACTGTTGCCAGTTTTACAGTTTTGTTTCTTTTCTGGGAAATGAATGAGTGAATATTTCAGTGAATAGATAAATGATAAGCAGAGAGACTCAGGGAAACCACATGAGACAGAAAAGTTGAAATGAGTTTAAAGGGATTTGTGGGCAAATGTATTAAATAGCCTTCAACCATAGAATCAGCAGAGTTATGATTTGAAAATAAGTTTAAGAGAAGAGCATTAAGAGGGGAAGAAATAAGACTGTGGGAAAGGCATGATTCTTTGTGGCAGCCACTGAAGGGCAACACATGACATCTTGGTTATAGTACAAAGCAAATCATGAGGTAGGGGCATCTGGGAAGATAATGGCTTTGTAACTGCATGGTGGAAGCAGTTTTATATATTCTGAGGTCCTTTACAAGTTGGCTTTTCAAACATAGCAGAACAAAGGTCTAAATTCAGCCTGGGTTCTAAGGTACAGTAATGCAGTGCACACAAAGCCTTGATTAACATAAAAACAGTCTGCACTGATTGTCATAGGAATGCTTAACCAAATCCTGAAAGGAAGGCAATCAGGAATTGGGTACTTCAAAACACACACACACTCTCACACACACAAGCACACACACAACTGCACTGAAAGAAAAATCTGCTGCATGATATAGAACAAAGAATGATGAAGCTGGACCTGTTCTAAAGGCAAGCAACGAAGGACTGGAAGAATGCCTCATAGCGAAGGCTCTCCTGAGGCTCAGCTTGGAACTTGTATCCCTGACCAGGCTGGTTCTGAAAGGAAAATTCTCAAGTGGTGATGGAGAGCAGGATGGCCTAACACACATACTAGCCACTGTTGAACAACCAAACATTAAACCGATACGATTCTGCTGAAGTGTTTCTACAGAAATGCTGAAGGAAAAACTCTTTTGTATATAAAATAGGTTTCTGTTTTACATACCTATCACATGCATAAATATCTTAAATTTTCAAAATGCCTTAATGGATCACATACTCATAAGTAATTCTGGGGGAAATGCTGGCTTATTTCAAGAAGTAATACTCAGAATGTTTCCATTAGATCCTTTTTAAATCTGTACTGCTTATGTTCCCTGAGAACTCAGTTTCACATCAGTAAAATAGGAGTGTTTGATAAGATTATAACTAAGATGCCTTTAGGCACTCAAATTGTATAATTCTCTATTTATGTAACTGGTAGTTGAGTTTTCTCACATTATTTCATGGACAACCACAGTGCCATGCATACTAGGAAGCTAAAAATGTTTAATGCATGAGTGAATTTTAGTTTGCATTACTTAGATTTAAATAAAGAAACTTAATAAAATGTATTTCCACCAAAAGAATTACTTTTCAAGAAATATCTTTAAAAATGTATTGTCTTTGTTCTAATTGTTCAAAGTAAAGAAAAACTACAATTTATTTTAACAACAATGTAACAGATGAAAATGGGATACTATAGTAAAATGGCCTTAGCAATTACTTTTATTTTGCCAACAATATCATTGCCCTTATGCCTTGTTTTCATAGTATATGAAATATTAGAGAGATAGTTAGACAAAGATACTATAGAGGTATTCAACTCAACCAAAAAAGTTATGTATAACTTGTACAAGTGCCTAAAAATAAGTGCACAGTAATAGTAAGGGGTTATACTGTCTAAAGATTTGTGATAACAGGCAGGAGGTTCAACTTCAAGCTTGTAAAAGTATAATCAAATCACAAAGCTTATTGGTTTATAAATTTTTGAAAATATTTTCTCTCTTCATTATTAGAATTAGTAGTTGGAAAAATAGTACACAGACATTTGGATAGAATAATGAAGTTTCAGTCTAAAGGTGGGTGAGAAAGATTGAGGCATGAAAACAAGTTACTTTGGGACAGTAGAGAAAATATTTTTTATGCTTCATCATGGTTAGAGGTTTTTGAGGAAATTTTACTAGAATGGGACAGTCTTGGAATGTAAAAGATGACTAAACAGTGAACACTTTGGAAGACTGAACTTCCCAGAGGTGTGTTTTTACATATCAAAATGGAATGGAACCTGGAGTCATATTAAGGGTTGCAAACCTGAAGAAACTCATCTTCTCTGCTCCCCAGAGTCATTTATTTATATTTCAAAGAGATAGGCCTTAGGGGACTTCACTTTCTCTTCCTGAGAATTTATTTCCATTACGGAGAGTTTCTTTCCCTCCCTTAAGAGGGTGGCAACATATATTTGAGCTCCCAGGCTCATATTATTTTGGTTCCTCCCCTGTGGTACACAGTCCCCCTTTTGTGCACAAATAAGGTGCACCTGGCTCTCATGGAATCACCTAATAAAAGGGAAAGATTGGGGCATGAAGAACCAACACTAGGATTGCTGTAACTGACAGTAACTCTGATCTCTGCTCCAAAAAACTTTGTTTCATTCTGCGTATATATAAATAGACATTAAAAGACTATCAGTCACCAAGCAAGTGAAAGCTTCTCTTGTACCGTTTCTACCATTTCTCTCTCTATTTCAATCACAATGAATTTTTTTTGACAGTTACAACTCTCTCTCAAATAGTATGTTTATTCATTCATTTATCAATCAATTCATTTAAACTTCAACTGTGTCAAACACCTAGGAGATTAAGGAAATGCAAAATTAAGCCCTGACAAGAGAAAAAAAAATAAAGATGGTCAGAAAAACAAAAGCAACCAAACAACTAAGCAAACTAATTCCCCCCACCCCAACAACAACAGGACCCACATGGAAGTAAGTTGTAAAATCCATGATTAGTGCTGCCGTGAATAAATGGCAAGATAATTTAATGAGAGATTGAGGTGGTATCTACCTCAAATGTACAGGAGATTTTTTTAGTGGAAGAAGTCTTTGATGGACATCTTTTATATGTTATAAACTGCATCTTTGAGAAAGATGGGAAAAAGTGTTTGTATTAAAATATAATCACCTTAAGAAATGGAAGTAAATAGTAATAATTAATTATTCAGTCACATACACTGCTAAACAGTTTTTATTGTACAACTCATTACAATAAAATATTTTTATACTACACACATTTTATTAGTATTTAAAGCATCTGAAATACCTTTCTGTATTTAATATGAATAATTAGAGAAAATTTTAGTAAAGTAACAGACAACTTAAAATAATAAAGTATTTTTTTTGGCTAAATCATAATCAAATGCAGATAGTTTCATTTTCTATGGAATGAGTTCAACTTATTTTTCTTTTTTGTAAAAATGTGGTAAAATATGCTTAACACAAAATTACCATTTTAACTATTATTAAGTATTCAATGTGGCATAGATTGCCTTCACATTGCTGTGCAACCGTCATCACTATCTACCTACAGGATTTTTTATCTTCCCCATCTAAAGCTCCATACCTATTAAACACTAATTCATTCTTCCCTCTTCCAGCTCCTGAGAACCACCATTCTATTTTCTTTCTCTATGAATTAGACTACTCTAGGAACTTCATTTAAGTGGAATCCCACAATAGTTGTCCTTTTGTGACTAACTTATTTCACTTAGCAAAGCTTTTTCAAGGTTTATTTTGTGGCATGTGTCAAATGTTGTTTTCTTTTTAAGAGTAAATAATATTTAATTATATGTATATACCACATTTTATCTATTAATCTGCCCTTCTATCTTCTGGGTATTATGAATAATGCTTCTGTTGTACAAATATCTTTTGAATCACTACTTTCAACTTTGGGAGGTATATACACAGAAGTGACATTGCTGGATCGTATGGTAATTTTCTGTTTGAATTTTTAGGGATCTTTAGACCATTTGCCACAGTGATTATACCATTTTAGATCCTCACCAGCTAGGCACAGGACTCTATTTTCTCCACATTCTCACTAATACTTGTTATTTTCTGTGGGGTTTTTTCATTGTTTTTTGTTTTTGTTTTTCTTGTTGTTGATTAAATATATCTTTATTGATTTCAGAAAGAGGAAGGGAGAGGGAGAGAGAGATATAGCAACATCAGTGATGAGACAGTCATTGATGTGCTGCCTCCTGCATGTCCCCGATTGGGGATCGAGCCCAAAACTGGGGCATGTGCCCTGACTGGGAATTGAACTTCAAGCTCCTGGATCCTAGGCCAATGCTCAACCGCTGAGCCACACCCAGCTGGGCTCACTGTTTTGTTGTTGTTGTTGTTTGGTTGTTTGGTAGGTTGGTTTTGTGTGTGTGTGTGTGTGTTTTACTTTATACAATAGCCATACTAATAGTGTTAAGGGTTATTTTCATTTGATAGATATCAGGACAACTTCATTATATCATAGCTTACTGAGTAATTGGAATTAAAAGTTATTATATCCTACTCTAACTTCTGAGCTTAAAGACATTGGTGACAACCACTCTTTTTCAAGTCTATTGTAAGAAACTATTCTTATTACTTGTAAATAATAAATGATGCTTGTTTGATATGTCATAAATTGCAATCTTAAAAAATATTCAATGCCCTGCTGGGTGTGGCTCAGCAGTTAAGTATTGACCTAGGATACAGGGGATCGGGGTTCGATTCCAGGTCAGGGCACATGCCCAGGTTGCGGGCTTGATCCCCAGTCAGGGGCATGCAAGAGGCAGCCAATCAATGACACTCTCATCATTGATGTTTCTTTCTCTCTCTCTCTCCCTCTCCTTTCCTCTCTTTAAAATCAATAAAGATATATTAAAAAAAAAAAAAAAGTTCAGTTAGAACCCGATCCATAATTGCACTTCAGAAAATAAAGGAATACATTGTTATTTATTTTTATTTTTTTTTAGTATTTTATGGCATAATCAAAAGAACTGTTAACTGGGTTATAGGATGAACAATTAATAATTACTGATGGTTAACTATATTTTCTGTGTCTCTATTTAATTGCTCTTTGGGTAAAATGCATATCCATGGAAATCAAATAGGTATTCTATAATTAATTACTGGCAAAGTATTCATAGTTTTAATTTGACATTTCATAATACTTTATTAAAAGAACTAAAAAAATTCCACAAATGTTGCTATTTAAGTCTACCAGTTCTGTTTTGTTTAAACAGGTTATTTACTTTTAGAACAAGAAATGATGAAAAAGTCAATTTCTTAATGTCATAAAGCAGACTCTCATTTTTAGAATAAGAATATTTAGTTTTATTTAATAACTGATCCTTAAAAATATAAATCTGCTTCCATTTACTCTTAATGAAAGCATAATAATATTAAAAATAACTAATCTCAAGATGGTGGCAGATTGAGTGGAAGCTATAATGACACTCTCCCAGGACCAAATGGGAATTACAACTAAAATATAGAAAAATTCATCCTGAATAATCAACTGCAACTGAAGACGAGCTGGAGAGCACCCGCATAACTAAGGACAAAATGTGCAGACCATGTAGATATTGATAGGAAGTGAGGAGGTACGAGAGGGCTGGCTGGGCTCCCACAGGCAGCAGGTGAAGGTCCAGAGGGATATCTCAGCTGTAAGGGTTCCCCACTGAGGACTCTAGGGTCTAAACCCCAAGCTGGGCTTTCCAGACAAGAGCAGCAGAACTGAGAAAGGTGCCCACATAACATCTGGCTGTGAAAAGCAGCAGAGTTTCTGTCTGCCAGGGAGAGATGGCTGGAAATGCAGGCACCCTCTTAAAGAGCTAAGGCACAATGTTTCATGTGCTACCACTCACCTTGGGCTCCAGCAGAAGGAGGGCAGAGTAGACTGGAGCTGTGTGAAGAGAATCTAGGGTTGTGGGCTCTTGAGATAAAGCTCAGAAGGTAACTCTCTGGATTCCTGTGCTGAGTCATTCCCCCATACTACAGAGGACATTTTTCTCAGGCAGACATTTACCTTCCAAGCATCTTTTGCCTGGGGGAGGGAGGAGCAATTGCTTCACCCTGCTGGAAAACCTCTCACTCTACCCCCTACCCTGTGGAGTTTTACAGCCTGAGGCTCATTAAGAGAATCAGATTAATCAGCCTGCAGGCTGAGATACACTTCAGAGTGCTTTGAGTCTTTGCCTGATATGGTTATGGATATGGGCATTGGAAAAGTATACTTTGGTGTGCATCTTGGTCCTGTCCAAATGCACTCAGCTCCATCAGAGGAGGCCTCAAGCCCTGGGTTGTTGATAGCTCCAAATAGGATACTCAAGGCAAGTCACAAATAGTGTCTGACATTGGCCTGCACCAGAGACCCTCCAAAAAGACTGAGAGTCCTAGCAGATCTATCTAATGCATAGAAACAATCCCAAATAGGCAGCCCAAATGGAGACACAATAAAACAAGCTCCAAATGAAAGAACAAGAGAAGTCTCCAGAAAAAAATCTATCAGATATAAAGTTCAGAATACTGATTATAAAGATGCTCAGCAGCATGAAAAGGTATATGGAAACTATGAAGGTGACATGGCAGAAATAAAGAATACATTGGAAAAAATAAACAATAAATTAGAGGAAGCTGAAGATCAGATCAGCGAATTAGAAGATAGTGTAGAAAAAAATCACTCAATCAGAGACCCCAAAAGAAAAAAAAAATAAAAAAAAAACAGGAGGACAGTTCTAAAGCAGCTGTGGGGCACCATTAAATATAACAGTATTTGCATCATAGGAGTGGCAGGAAAGATCGAAAATAAGCAAGGTTTAGAGAACCTGTTTGAAGAAATAATGGCAGAAAACTTCCCTAACCTGGGCAAGGAAAAAGTCACACAAGTTCAGGAGGCACAGAGAGTCCCAAGCAACAAGAATTCAAAGAGGCCCATGCCTAGACATATAATTAAAATGCAAAAGATTCAAGACAAAGAGAGAATCTTAAAGGCAGTAAGAGGAAAACAATCTGTTACCTACAAAGGAGCTCCTGTAAAGATATCAGCAGAGTTTCTCATCAGAAACTCTACAGGCCAGAAGGGAATGGCATGAAATATTCAAGGTAATGCAAAACAAGGATCTGAAACCAAGACTGCTCTATCCAGCAAGGCTATCATTCAAAATAGATGGTGAAATAAAGAGCTTCCCAGACCCCCCCCCCCCAAAAAAAAAGGTTAAAGGAGTTTATCACCACCAAGTCAGCACCACAGGAAATGTTAAAGGGACTGCTATAATTACACGTAGAAATAGAAAGAGAAACATAGGCATAAAAAATTAAAATGGCAATAGATAAGTATATATCAATAGTAACCTTAAATATAAATGGAGTAAATGCTCTAATAAAAAGACATAGGGTGGCTGAGTGGATAAGAAAACATTACCCAAATATATGCTGTCTACTAGAGACCCAACTTAGAACAAAAGACACAGAGGATGAGAGTGAAGGATGAAAAAAATTTTCCATGCAAATGGAAATGAAAAAAAAAGCTGGGGTCCAATACTCAGGTCTGACAAAATAGTCCTCAAAATGAAGATCATAACGAGAGACAAGAGAGGTAGTACTAAAGGGATCAATCCAACAAGGGGATATAACCCTGATAAACATATATGCACCCAACACAGGAGCACCTAAATTTATTTAAAAACTTCTGGAGCACTTTAAGGGAGGGATGACAGCAATACTGTCATACTAGGGGACTTTAACATTCCATTAACTTCACTGGATAGGTCTTCCAGACAAAAAATCAACAAGGAAACAGTGAGCCTAAATGACACACTAGATTAGATGTATTTAATGGACATTTACAAAAATTTCACTCCAAAGCTGCAGAATATACATTTTTCTCAAGTACACATGGGACATTCTCAAAGATAAACATGTTAGGACACAAAACAAGTCTCTGTAAGTCCAAGAAGATTGAAATCATATCAAGCATCTTCTGGGACCACAATGGTATGAAATTAGAAATCAACTACAAAAAAAACACTAAAAAATATTCAAACACGTGGAAGCTAAATAGCATATTTTTAAACAATGAATGGGTTACCAAAGAGATCAAGGAAGAAATCAAAAACTTCCTGGAAACAAATGAAAATGAACACAAAACAACCCCAAATCTATGGAACAAAATGAAAGCAGTCCTGAGAGGGAAGTTCATAGCACTACAGGCCTATGTCTTAAAACAAGAAATACTTCTAATAGACTCTCTAATCCTACAACTTAAAGACTTAGAAAGGGAAAAAGAAAAGCTCAGAGTAAGTAGAAGGAAGGAAATAATAAAGATCAGAGCAGAAATAAATGACAGAGACTAAAAAAAAATACAAAAGATCAATGAAACAAAGAGCTGGTTCTTTGAAAAGATAAACAAGATGAACCTTTAGCAGACTCATCAAGAAACAAAGAGAGAGGAGCCAAATAAACAAAATCAGAAACAAAAGAGGTGAAGTAACAACTGACCCAACAAAAATACAAAGAATTGTTAGAAAATACTATGAACACCTATACTACACCAAGCTGGACAACCTGGATGAAGTGGACAAATTCCTAGAAAAATACAGCCTTCCAAAACTCAATCAGGAAGAGACAGAAAACCTGAACATGTGATAATTACTGATGAAGTTCAAGCAGTAATCAAAAAACTCCTAGCACACAAAAGCTGTGGTCTGGTCGGCTTCACAGGGGAGTTTTACCAAACATTTAAAGAACTGACACCTATCCTCCTCAAACTATTCCTCAAAATCCAGGAGGAAGGAACACTTCCAAGCTCTTTTTACAGACCAGCATTAGCTTAATTCCAAAACCAGATAAAGACACTACAAAGAAAGAGAATTACAGGCCAATATCTCTGATGAACATAGATGCTAAAATCCTCAACAAAATGTTAGCAAGTTAGATCCAGCAATATATTAAAAAGATCATAAGCCATGGCCAACTGGGATTTATTCCAGGTATGTAAAGCTAGTACAATATTGGCAAATCAATAAATGTGATACAACACATAAAGCACTTGAAAGACAAAAATCACATGATCATTTCCATAGATCATGCAGAAAGAGCATTTGACAAAATCCAACACCCATTTTTGATAAAAACTCTCAGCAGAGTGGGAATAGAGGGATCATATCTCCACATAATAAAGGCCATATATGACAAACCTTCAGCCAACATCATACTAAATGCGCAAAAATATCTAATCTCAATTTACATCTCAATGAAAATATTTTCCTTTGCTAATTCAATTATTTACTAAAAAATGTGATAAACCACAGTTTACAGGTTCTAGTTAGAAAGAATTAGGATTTATTTATTTATTTGTTTATTTATTTATTTATTTAAAATATATCTTTATTGATTTCAGAGAGAGGAAGGGAGAGGGAGAGAGAGAACCATCAATGATGAGAGAGTCATTGATCGGCTGCAGCCCTCAACCTGGGCATGTGCCCTGACCAAGAATCGAACCCCGATCTCCTGGATCCTAGGTCAAGGCTCAACTGCTGAGCCACACCGGCTGGGGAAGAATTAGAATTTATTTATCTGCCTCTTATTGTATTGGTAAATTGCACCTATTCCTGGTAATTTTCAGTAGACCAATTATCATAGACTTGTGTTTTTGCTTCCCAATGACTAATTTTTTTCAAGTGTATGCTCAGCTTTCCTAGTTTCATTCCCTTATGTGTTTTTACTTCACCAATATTCAACTCTTTCACCAAAATTTCTAAATTACTAACACTAGAAAATATCAATTTTTTCTTGTTTTCCTCCTCCTATGACCAGCAAAATTTTAAAAGGACATCCACTTATCTACTTGAACTTGTGATATATGTTAATGCTTTATTAATTTGGGGGTTATTTGCATTGTTTAGATAATTTTAATTAAAAAGTCCTTTTTAAGAGAAACTTAATTTTTGTATTTATTTCTATTCAATATTTAGAGTGTTTTTAGGAATAGAATTCCTCTGGGAGGGGACAAGTGGAATTAAAGTGATTAAGATTGTGTTCAGGCTGGTGATCTATTAGGGATAGAGTAGTGATGTCATGTTCAGTATGGTTGGCACTGTAAAACTTTCATTTTCCCCCAAAGTGATTGTTAGAAAAGGTATTGTATTGTAATGCAGAACAATTTGGGCTCTTTCATTTTTATATCTGTGATTTCTACAAGTCCCTTAACATATAGAGCCTTCAATTCCTCATCAGTTTTTTTTTTTAAAGATTGCATAAAGAACTTCCATAAATAAATAAAAAAAGAACAATTGTGAAAAATAGGGAATATTTTTGAACAAGCACTTCACATATGAGTATATCCACATGCTCAATAAATATATGAAACAGTGTTTAACATTATTAGTAATCAGGAAAATAAAAATGAAAATTTTAATCAAATGAGATATGAAAACAAACAAAATTACAAAAGAGAAGCAATAACAAATAGTGGTAAAAATTGAAGCCACTGAAACTACCCACAATGTTGGTCAGAGTACCAGGTGTTACAAACACTAGGGGAAGCACTTATAGCAGTTCTAGTAAAGCTGAAGATATATCTATGATATTACCCAACAATTCCACTCCTAGGTTCATAGCAAAGAGAGGTGAGTGCTTCTGTCTAGTACTACAATGTATAAGAATGTTTATATCTGCTCTAGACATAATATTTAAAAACTTCAAACAGCTAAATGCTCATAAAATAATGTATAAACAGTAGTATTGTCTCAAAATAAATTACTGTACAATGATAAAACGGATGAATTATGCTACATAAAACACCGCGGATAAATATCAAAGATATAAGTGAGTAAAATAGAATTATAAAATTTTAAAACTGGTAAAATAACCTAAGGTGATAAAATTCAGAATAAAAGTTACATTTGGGAAATTCAGTGAGTGATGGAGAACAGAAAGGATTCTAGGATATTTGTGATGCTCATATTTTAATCCTAGTAACACAATTTCTCAGTTGTATATATTTATAAAAGTTCATTAAAGAGTACCCTGAAGATATGTTACTTTTAGTAGATTATACTTCAACAAATTGGTTAATAATATTAATGTGAAACATTCTCTATGACCTCTCTCAAATCTAAAATTCTATGCTTCTTTGAAATCCCTCATCTCTCTCCTGTCAAATTTCCTTCTCTATGTCAACATTCTATCCCTTGTTTAATCTGCTTCTCTCGGTCAATGTGAATTATTCCCATACCTGGCAATTTCCTAAAACTCAAATGAATAATTTAACTCACAGCTATGGCTTTAAAATTTCTACTGCCTACTCTCATCTTTATCTTAACTGTCTCTTTAAGGGTTGAACAGACCTAGGTAGCAATGTCATGCATCAACTGTAAGCTGCTTTTCTACATTGAATTGATAATATGTTAGTAGTAGTAGGTATACTTTTTTTGTTTTTCTGTTTTCTCTTTTATCCTCACTGCAGGATATTTTTTCTATTGCTTTTCAGAGTGGGAGAGAGAGAGAGAAAGAAAGAGAGAGAGAGAGAGAGAGACAGACAGACAGACAGACAGACAGAGACAGAGAGACATCAGTTGCCTGCTGCACTCACCCCAACAGGGGCTGGGGATCGAGTCTGCAACCCAGGTATATGCCCTTGACCGGAACAAAATTCAACAACTTTCAGCCCATGGACCAATGCTCTAACCACTAAGCAAAACTGACTAGGGTGACTCTAATCCAATTTTTGATCTTGTTTTATTATTGAAGTTTCAACATCAACATCTGGAAAAACTATTTTTGGAGAATAGTTAAATAAAATAAAAATAAATTTAATTTAAAAAATAAAATAAAATAATAAATTAATATATTTTATTTCTCAATAAATCAAGATTCTTTACCTATTTTATTTTCACATTATACTATTGAAATAATGTTCTTAGAAATCAGTAATTTGTTATTTGTATATGTGTTTCTAAAAATAATAAAATTAGAATGAATTAGAAGCCTTACAATATAGAAAATTCTACATCTCTCATGGTAAAACAGAACAAGGCAATATATATATATATATATATATATATATATATATATATATATATATATATTTTAGGAGTTTGTCATAATACTCATCTCAGATCAATCCTCACACACAGGATTGTTTTGAATCCCCTGTTATTTGAAGACAGCGACTTACCCATAACAATGTGATAGCACATCTAAATTCTAGGGGATTTTATACCTCAGTAAACATCAATACAATGCAAATGATGATTTACTGGTTTTCTTTTATCTATGATCTTTTATTCATTGCCTCATGTAGAGAAAATGTGAAATGTAGTCTTTGTTCCTCAAATGCAGAGAGAGGGTGCAGAATTCTTGGATCAGCTATCCTTTCTTTTTCTTTTTTTTAAATGAGAAGGCAAGCATTCAACACTTTGGTGTTTTATTTTAGGGTGAGTGTTTTCTAGTATTTTAAAAAAGTCTAATGGCAATTATTTGTCCTTAAGAAAATGAATTTGGTTTTGGTATTTAAGTATTAGATTGAAATGCTTTTCTTACTCAAAAAAGATTTTGACTAAATAAAAAGTTCAATTTTATTACATTCAAATACGCAGTGTTGACATTCATAAACCTGCTGTGCATTCTCTCTACTTGAGCTGCGATGGGACAATGAGCAGTGGAGAAGCAGAGTATGAATTCCACAAAATGAGCACTGGTGCTTTATGTTAAAGTATATTGCACTTAAAGGTTAATCATGTTCAATATTTCATTCCCAAGTATGAAAAGTTATAGGTCCTACATAACCTCAGAGTTAAAGAGCACATTGACTCTCACCAAAACAAAGAGATTTTGAATGAACCAAACTCCTTTATAAAAGTTTCTCCAAGCAGTCCCCACGCAGATATCTGTGTCTGGCAGCAGCTGCCCCTTGTATTGTTGAATAGCCCTTACTTTGTTACTTTGCCTTTTCTGGTTGTTATTGGTTTTCTGTTCCTTTGTTTCCATGTTAAGCCTACCTACTACTTCTACCCAGTAATAAGTCCTGCCTTCTGAGTATATAGAAAGAACATGTGATTATGTGATAGCACAGAAGTGCATCCATACACCTCTCCCTACCTATCACAGTGGGTCCCCCCAGGCTGATCATCTCCAGCCTTATGACTTTTAACCATTTTTCTCTCAACAAACTCCTCCCCCTCGCTGCCCTTTCATTTATTATTCTTTCCCTCTTTTCTTAGTTTCAATAAGCATTTAACTAGGATCTACCACATACCAAATAGTGCAGTTGCTAAAGGTGATTATAATAAAGATATTGTCTTTAAAGAACTTTAGTGAACTTTCTATGGCAACTAAACAAATGATTACAACCCTGTAAAGCAAATACTGTAATGGAAAATAAACATGTGGATTATTACTATATTCAATTCTGATAATAATACTCTAGAGATGAGTATTATGATGTTTATTTTGCAAATTATAAAGGTAATATATGCCTATTTAAAAATACATACATGTAATGATAATAAAAATTATTATTATTATTATGGTGAAAGTTTATTACTCATTTGCTTTATGCCAAGACAATTTACTAAGCAGTTTGCATTTATTACCTGTTAAATTCACAATAAAACATTGTTGTATGTGCTATTATTATACTAATTTTCAAGGGTAAAAATGTGAGGCAAAAACATATTAGATGACTTTCCTATGTTTTACTCTAAGAAACTGGTAATTCTTGGTTAGAGGTAAGGTCACGTAATTCCTGCACCTGCACTTTTATAAGCTCAAAGTGACATGAATATCAGTCACATTGCACTTTGACATGCTCTACCTTAGGCCTCCGCACATTCACTTGCCCTTGTTTTGGCCACAGCATCCTGGTTTTTCATTCAGGTGTTCACCCTGCGCTGTGGGACTTGCTTCGATCCCCACAGGTCTGGTGGTGGGTCTAAAGCAATCAGCAGCACCTTTTCCCTGCGCACCTGTGAGTCCCTTGCAGATGACCTTGGCATCCAAATGCAACCAAGGAGATGTTGGGAGGCGACTTCTGAGTAAGACAAAATTCTTACGGTTCTGCAGAAGTCATCTGAAATTATCCTAAAAATAAACAAGAAAGAATGCAGTCCTGTGAAGCTGTTGGAAGCCATCTGGTCAGCATGTTGAGAATCTAAACTATGTAACTCAGAAGCAAAACATAAAAACAATTTGGCAAACTGTGCTGCAGACATTTCTTCTTTGGGCTATTCAGAAAGCTATGCCCCAAATTCCCTTGTACTACTCCAACCTGCTGGGATTGGTTTTCTATTGTGTGAAAGAAAAAATTCCAACTTGATACAGTTCAGTAACAGAAGTGTGCTGTATTAACCTCACAGGATAGATGGGTACAGATTATAGGTAAAACTATTCTTATTATCTCCTCCAAATCTTCTCCACCACTGTCTTATTGGCTCAGTTAACCTTGACACAGAATTTCGCCATTTCTCTCCCAAAATAATACAGATATTTAAATTTAAGTGTTATTGAAATAAAATGGCAAAGAGAATATTCCTTAAGAGACCTGTGTTATGAACTATTCAAGAAAGTATAAAGATTGGGATGAGATTAGTTATATCCATTTACGTATTTATCTAATAATATTCACTAAGCATCTACTGTGTGTCTGCCCATGGGATGAAAATATGAACACGTAAACAAAATCCCTGTGCTCACAGAGTTTACAGAGTCTAAATTTCTTCCAACACACAGTCTTTAGTGACACTAAATGCAGATAGAGTCATGAAGCAATTTAGAAATTAGTAGGAAATAAATGTTAAAACATACAATATTCATTTTTCTAGTAGCACAGTCGATTTAGAATACCAAAAATGAACTGAACATCCATGTTTAACAAGTGCCCTCCAACTACATAGACATGAAACAATCGATAATTAGAAAAATGTCACAATGGTTCCATGTTGCTCCTGTAGGAACCTTTGCTACACGGAAGACGTGACATACATTGCACTGTTTTGACATGATTAAGTGTCAAGGGAATGACATTTCTGAGGTAAAGCAAGGTTGAGTTACACTGACTAAAAATACAGGTTTCTACTACCTGAGCTTGAAGGAATATATGTATAGCATTTGTGATAGTAAATTATTAATAATTTAACAGAATTTGATTTTTTTAATATAAAGAGAAATAACTACTAAATTAGAAAAAAAGAGTCTATTTCAAAGAGCTGTAATATATTGTGTTGGAAGTGTATTATAACTCATTTGCATTTTAATACTATTATGTATGTGTTTTGCTGAAAATAAATGTTTGTTTTTTATACTGAATCAATGCTAAATAGATAACTGTGAGTCAGGCATTTCCAATTAGCCTTGCCTTATTTAATATTTTTGGTTAACTATTATTGGTTAAATATGATTAGCTATCTATTCTGTTTGTTTAAATTTTAGATCTATTTCAAAATAAAATATGCAAAATATTTCCCTTCTATTGAATTTTATTTAGGAGAAAAATATTTTATGTACTTTATTTTGTAGAAAATATGATTTATGAAGAATGCATTTTTCCTATTTATCACAATTTTGAAGAATATACTATTGTAGGGTTGAAAATCTACAATTTACAAAAGAACAGTTAACTAAATTTTTTAGCTTATATTTATATTAAACAGGAGATCCTTTCTCATTTTTTTCCATAGAAGACTGTGAAGTTATTTATTTAGTCAAGAGTCAGTTAAATTTGCCACTGATTGATTTTAAAATAGCATCTTGATAAATACATATATATAATGTTTAAATATAATAGCTTTTAATTATCATTTGGAAGGAAATTCCTTAAATTACTAAGAATGATAATATGAGGTTTTTGCAGCCTAAGAAAAAGCTTTGAAGGTTGCTGTAGACTGAATTTTGTTCTCTCCACCTCCAAATTCATATGTTGAAACCCTTCCCCCAAAGTGACTGCATTTGGAGATAGAATATATAAGGAAGTAATTAAGAGTAAATGAAGTCATAAGGGTGGGGAGCTCCTCTCTCCCCAAGTGAGAACACAGCCAGAAACAACCATACTGGCATTCTTATCTCAGACCTCCAACATCCCGAACTGTGAGAAAATAAATTTCTGTTGTTTAAGCCACTCAGTCTATGGTAACTTGTTATAGAAGCCTGAGATAATAAAAACTAGATTTTAAATGAGCACCTAAGACCACAAACAACAACAATAAAAATAATAATAGTGTGCTATGAAAGTCATTTAATCTCTATTCATGAGTTCCTTTATTAAGCAAATATTTATTCTATACCTACAATGTGCCAGTGAGAAAAAAGCATTCATAGGACTGTTCCTGGCTCAGGAGAGTATGTATTTTAATGTATTTTTAATAGAAACTGTGTATGAATATAGAGTATGACAGGACTGCCATTTTAGATATAATGACATAGCGGTCACAGAGACCTTAAGGAAATGGGAGTAAAAGTTGGAGGAGTCATACAAACTCTTAGAAGAAAAGCATTCTGTGAAAATAAAAAAATTAAGTGCAAAAGTCTTGAGACAAAAAATCATGCTTAGTGTATGGAGTTGTTATGGAAAACTGTGTATGTGATGTGGGTGTAGTGAGAGGAAATAAGGATTGAAAGTATGGATATCATGTTGGTTCATGGTAAAGACTTTGGAATTAATTCCAAAGGATGTGGCATATTAGTTTAAATTGAACATATACTTTAATTTGAAACACTGGAGAATTTACCAAAAAAACCCAAAAAACTGAAGAACATGAAATTGATGAAAAGATCCTGATTTTTATTAACAATGAAGAAATTCAGAGAGGCAAAGAAAAAATAATAGTCCACAGTATTTCCTCCTTTGGATGTAATCATACTTTTGCATGTGGTGGATGCGACCTTCTGCAGTGATCTAATCTAAAACAGCCTCTCCCACATAATCTGCTAACTTTTCTTCACAGCAGTTACTGCTACCCCACAAAAGGGCATCCTAAAATCTGTATATTTCTTTACTGTTTAATCTACATTACCATTAGATTGTAAACGTAATGAGGAAAAGGATTTTGTCTTTCTTCCTTCACATTATATTCTAAATGGCTAGACTAGTGCCCATTAAATGTAGATTGGCTGAATTAATAAAATTCAGCAGTTGAAATCAAATTTGATATGATAAGAGAAATGTCATAGTAAAACAGAGGCTCTAGTATAGTGGAGTGTTTGCCTATTTTCACAACAAGATTGCAAGTTCTGCAGGACTGGCTGGGTTTATGAGTTTCTAACTGATGTAAAATCACCTAGTACAGCACTTTAAAAACAAAGAAAGTCAGCTGCTACAGATAATCTAAAGAAAATTTGAATTAGTGGGAAAATACCACAAATCAACTTAAAATATTTTTTAACTCATTGGAAAAATATTTCTGTTTTAAGGAAAAAAGAAATTGAAAAAATAACAGTTCTGAAGAAACAAGTTGAGGTATAGAAAATGGGAAATTAAATGGCAGATATAAAAAAAATCAATAAGAATATCAAATACAAAGATTCGAAGAAAGTGGATAATTGGGTAAGCCTACTTTTACTTGGAATTAAAAATGAGAGTATCAAATTACCTTTTAAATTATTTTTACTGATAAATTCATCAATGCTAAATTAAACTGAATATGGTTTCTGTTATGTCCCAGTCTACTTTGAGGGAATACTCACAAGATAATTTTATAGTATCATTTCCTTAATTACTGTTGTAACTACCTCCATAACCTGATATTTTAAAACTATTTTGCATATTTATTATAGTAGGTCACCTAGCACATTTTAATATTGCTAAATTTTGAGAAATTTAAAATTAAATGTCATTTAAAATGTATCTATTTTAAAATAAACTATTAGCAGCCTATGGATTTCAAACAGAGTAAAATCAGTATTATTAATTTCAAGGCTACAATTTTTCCTTGTGATTATTTAAGCTAGACAAGGTTGCAGTATCACTGGGGAATTAATGCAGGGATGGTCTTGGGATTTGCATAGTAATTGGTTTGACACATGTGCCATACTGTACAGGACTATGGACACAGATGGTAATGAATATACTAGCTGTGGTCCCTGAGATCAGTGAAAAATGTGATGAAATTGATTTTTTTAATTCTTTGAGGTTTATAAGCAAGCACGCTGGCTAATGAGCTAATTTAGATAAGCTTCAAACAAGAATATAATCACATTAATGGTAATTAGTAAAAAACATCACAAAATGAAGCCTTTTAGTTTCCATTCCAAGTTTTAATTAGCAATTAAAAGAGAAGTTACTTGATCTAAGATTAATTTTCATTGTATTCTTATAATTTTTATGTAAATATGTAAAGTAGTTTTAGATATGTTATTTCACATATGTCTCCAAAGAAAATATTACCGAATGTCATTTCAGTGATGAATATTCTAAAATCTATATTTAGAGTAAACAGTGGAAATGTGGTGCAGTTATGAGTATTCTTAGATATAAATTAAATTCTAATAAAGGAAACAAAAAAAAAATTGCCCTATATGAAAACATCTAAATTAAGGCCAATTCTTAATTCTTCAAGTTTTAAATAATTTCTAAGTCACATATTTTCTTTTTCATAATTGAGAAATTGACCTACTATGTGCCATAATTATTGTCATTTGTTCATATGTAAAAAATTTTAGTATTGACAAAATAAATTAATAAATAAAAAATATTAAAATGCTTTCTTAGAACAACCTCATTATTTGGCATTTCAGCCATAAAATTTATATAACAGAATGTTTAAATATTATTGCCAATCATATATGAAATATTTAAAAAGAGCATACAATATTTTTGCTGTAGGGGTATATAGTAGAATTTAATATCATTTTTGGTGACTCTCAACAGAACAATAGGACAAACCCACAAAAGGAAAAGAACATTCAATTGAGAAGTGTAAAGTGTTTACTAGTCTAAAGGTTACCTAATATCTATTCAGTAAGAGTTAATTCATCAACAAAACATTTTTATGTTGCATGGAAACTTAATAGTTTTATATATTTTTTGCCTTATGGATTATATGGGTTCTTTTTACAATTGTTTTATTCTATTAGTTTTTTAAAAGTAATTGTATTTCTTTAATTTAATATTTGAATATAGAACTTATTGTCAGTTGATGCTTTAAAGGTTTTAGAAATGAAAACTCATCAAATCCTCATTTTTTAAAAAATGTGTGTTTCTTTGCTAGCACCTTTTCTACTACAACTCCAGGGATTCAAGCATTATTCCGATAAGACAAAGTTTGTGATTTATTCATCTTTATAATCTTTACTTTTTAGTTCCTGGAACAAAGAAGATGCTCAGCCAATGTTTGCTGAATACAAGAGTAAATCCAGCCTTATCTGCTGTTATCTATGAGGGGAACCTTTTCAAGATACAAACTGGGGGTACTCAATATTTTTAAAAAGTCTGAGATGTTAGCAGTTCCACTGGTTATTTTACAAATTACACAGACATTGCAAATATCATTCAAAACACTATTTACCACAAAATTTCACTGGATACTTTTTCAAGTACTTTTAAGCAGGGAGGCTTAATAATGTAATATGATCTTAACCCACAATACTAGAAAATATATCTCATGGCGCAGGCTTAAGCACTAAAACACTAGCTTTAAGAAAAACAGTATAACTTGCACTCTTTGCTCCCCTGTTTTTTTTTAAACAGAGAAAACAGAATATAATTTAATGCTTTCTTGATGACTTGGAGTCATCATCATGTACTTCAGTTATGTGATAGTCTATACTATTATAGATAAAATGTGACTACAGATGTTGATGTAGTGAATCCTGTTATCAAGTTTTAATAGTCTCATGTAATTAAGTGCAAGATACATCACAAATCAGCAATCGTTTTTCTTCTTCCATGTTTTAGTCACTTTCTTTAGTTGCCATTATGATTTGTGAAGTCTCTGCAACTAGCTAAAGAAAAAGCTCAAGACCAGAACTGGAATAATTTGGGATGTTGGGGGTGTGGGAGAAGTAGGTAAGCAAATACGGCATGAAGTGAGCTACATTAAAAAAAGATATCCTGAAAAATTACATCATCTACTCGAAAATTCTCCATAAACTTGGTTCAGTATGTTACCTCATATTTACAATGACCTCTAACACAGTAGAAATTTCCCAAAACATTAGCACTTGTACATGGTGCCAGATGTTTTATTTCACAGGTTTGAAAATAAAAATCTGTTTGGTTGTCATTCATTGCTCTTTTGAGGATTTAACCATAAAATAAGTCAATGAAAAGGAGAGGAGGGAGACAGACAAGAATCTCCATTTTACATGAAATGTAATAAATTTTTTTGGTAACATCAATTCATAATTGTAATAGGATCATTTCATATTGATAGTCAATTTGTAGATATATATAATCACAAACTCACAGCAAGTCTACTTATTCATGGAGATACTTATAATATACAAACTCTATATAATAAGAGTGATATATTTGTATGTTCTTAAAAAGGGCTATCAAAGATGTACTTAATGTGAATCTTTGAAATTATTTACTTTATTTCTTTTATATTTAAATTTTCAAGCTGGCAAAATATTTACAAATTGGGGAGATGATCTCATATTTTAGAGGAACTTTTCTTTTTTCATGTTAGTCATGGTGAAGAAAATATTATTTAATGTAATCATAGTATCTAACTTTGCAGTTTGCCTATTATTTTTCCTGTCACTAATAATTAGATAGCTGATCTAATTATTTTATAGGATTACTTCTTGTTGTATTTATATCAATGCCATATTATTTCTTCTATATCTTTCCCATGTAGTAAATAACTCATGCTGACCTTACAACCTGCTTCCCTATGAAAGTGCATCCTGGAACCTGTAGGCACAACAAACAGGCCAGGAAGGTTAAGATGTATTGTCATATATGCAAAATGCCATCCCTTAGAGGGTGTCCCAAGGAGAACACTAATCCTCCTTCTTGCTGTGGTCAAACATCTCAATGATATCTTACTCTTCTCTTAAGTATTGTCAACTGAGAGGAAATATGATATTTGAGAAGTGAGAAGGGAAGAAATATATGTAAACTATTTTTACTTTTAAATTCTTTCTTCAAATCATATACCCTCAGTTGTTAATTACTCATTTATTGCTTGTTTCTTCATTTGAGTTTTCTTTCTTTCTTTTTTTTTTTTTTTTTCATGATGGAATCCACAATTCAGCACAGCTTATTGATAAGAATATGGCTTATATGGGTGCTTGAAAGGAAAGAGAAGCCCTGGGCTTCTGCAAGCTATTTCTATTATTTGTTAATGCTTGCTAGCTTTTTATTTCAATATAATAATTTACTTTATTTTTCTCATAGTTTGTTGTTGCAAACATAAAACGTACACCACCCTCACCCCCCCAAAAAAAGAAAACTTAACAGGCGATCTAGCATGTAGGCTCCCTGCCACTGACTTGACTAGACCACCTTAGTCTTGGGCTCTTGATTTAATTTGCCAAGTTCCAGGTGTAGGATTTTTAATTTCTAGGAGAGACCATGAAATGCGGCATCTACGTTTCTCAAATATACATCGCTTTTTTTAGCTTCAGGTGTTTACTCATGCTCTTTATTTTTGGAATTTATTTACTTCATGTTTTAGGGGAACCTATACCTACTCTCCCTTTATGACTTACAAGGAAGCTCTTCCTTAATCCTGAACTAAGTAGCTTCCTATCTTGAAGTCTCCTGTAATAAATCCATTACTCCTGCTCCACCAACTCCATCACCAAACCACACTGCACGTGTCTGTTCTCTTGGTCTAATTGTCATGATGGCAGGACTTTGCCCACCTGCTGCCTAGGTGTGTCCTGCATTGCTCATATGTTCATTCTTCAATCATCGTGCATCTTCTATGTTTTTAACTTTTCTTCCCAAGTATAACAAACTGAATATATAACAAATGCATCTTGATTGTATTCTTCAAATATTACAAAAAAGTTATATCTGTACTTAATATATATAAATATTTTACTGAAGTTTGTTCTGTCGCTTGAATTTTCAGTTCTATTGAAGATTTCAGGACCTTGTGACAGGAACATGAAGCTCTACAATCTCAGAAAAGCCCTAGTGTTCTTCGTAGTCTTTAGCTCCTATGACCATTAGATTCAAGATGAAAGATTTTTCCTGACAGATGTAAGTTATTAAACATAAACACAGTGAAGCAAGTTTTTATAAGCTAAATCCATTCAAACAAGAATAATTAAGATGATTTTCTCTCTGATTTTCTAAATTAGTATTGTTCCTTTATTTTTTGAGAAAAAGTCATTGATGGAGGATAAAGATTGTAGCTTTCCAATGGTCTTTATTTGGAAAAATAAAATGAAATAATATTGATAAATAAAATATCCACCATCTTTGGGTCCCTCTCATTTCTGTTGTTGCTACTGAAATACCACTTTTCAGATCTGTCCTCTGAAAAGAACTTTTCTAGAACATGTGCTAAATATTACCACTGGAGATGAATCTTGTGGATCCAATCACAGACAATATTTTTTTTTAAATGTGTTTTTCAAGTAGTTTTGTGCTATTTAGAGTTGTAAATAAATCTTGTTTTTAAAAGAAAACAGCAGAGACAACAAGATGGAGGTACAGGTTACCTTAGTAATGACGACTCCCACAACCACATCAAAATTACAACTAAAATACAGAATGACCATCATTCAGAACATCCTGAAGTCTAGCTGAACACAAGCCCTACAAGGAGGGAACTGAAGACCCACATTGAGACTGGTAGGAGGGTCTGAGAGAGGGGGCAGAATCTGGGATGAATCAGGGACAAGTGGTCTCAGTCCCACCCCTGGTGCCATAGTTTAAAACCAGGAATGACATCTTGGTCGGTGGGGGTTTCCAAATTAGACCCCCTAGCCCAGAGATCCAGTGTGGGGAAGAGAAGTCCCCACAACTCCTGGCAGTAGAAACCAGCAGGGACTGTGGCTCAGGGACACGGAGGCTGGTGGGGTCCCAGGCAGTTCTGCTTAAAGGGCCCACATGTGGACTCACTCAGATGTGCTCCCTCTGAGCCCCAGCACTGGGCAACAGCTTAAAAGGAACCTGGGATATTTGAGGAGGAGCTAACTTGCTTGAAATTGGGGCGAGAGGTGGAGGGGCAGCTTTTTCCCAGGCAGAGGAGCTGGCAAAGACCATTGGTCCTTTGGTGACACCTTCCGTCACACAGCTGGCAGGCAGGCACCTTCTCTGATTCTGCAGCATCTGATTCACAACTTTGACCCCACCCTGGTGATTCCCTGAGGACCCGCCCCTCCCTACTTTCAAGCTCATCCAAGCCATTTCCAGTGGCTTTTCTATGCATGTGACCTCTCGAGCCTCATGCTTAGAACTTTCCAAAATCTCTCAAACAAGCAGCAGCATGCCCCATATGGCTTAATAAGTGGCCCCAGGCCTGGCACTAGCAGCAGGTTGCATTGGTTCATAGCTTGGCCTCTCTTGAGCAACTCCAAGCCCAACACAAGTATCAGCCATCTACAGATTTCTGTGGAGCTCATGCTGGGTAGCCCTGGGCAGGGTGCAGAGGCTGACTTTGCCTATCCTGGGAGGCCCCAGAAACAGTCCACCCAGTGGTCAGCTTCTACCATGCTGGATTACAACCCTACCACATCCACGAGTGACACACTGAAGGGGCAGACTCAGTGAACACCAATGCTTCACTGAAGTAAATCCTGCTCCATATGGGGTGTCTCCAGCACAGCAGCTCATTGGCTGTTTTGCATCTCTCTGATGATTAGCGACGTTGAGCATTTTCTTATGTCTCTTAGCCATCTGTACTTCCTCTTTGGAGAAGTGTCTATTCAAGTCCTTTGCCCATTTCTTAATTGGGTTTGTCTTCCTCTTGCTGAGTAATGTGAGTTCTTTGTACACTGGAAATTAGCCCCTTATCAGATACATCCTCTGTAAATATGTTTTCCCAGACTATGGGGTTCCTTTGTATTTTGAGGCTGTTTTCTTTTGCTGTGCAGAAGCTTTTTAGTTTGATGTAGTCCCATATGTTTATTTTTTCTTTTGTTTCTCTTGCCCTAAGAGATGTATCAGTGAAAAGTCCACTACTTGGGATGTCTGTGACTTTACTGCCTATATTTTCTTCCAGGATTTTTATGGTTTCATGACTTACATTTAAGTCTTTTATCCATTTTGAGTTTATTTTTGTGTATGGTGAAAGTTGATGGTCTAGTTTCATTTTTTTGCATGTATCTGTCCAATTTTCCCAGCACCACTTATTGAAGAGACTGTCTTTACTCCATTGGATGCTCTTGCCTCCTTTCTCAAATATTAACTGACCATAATGGTTTGGGTCTATTTCTGAGGTCTTTGTTCTGTTCCATTGATCTACATGCCTATTGTACCAATACTAGGCCTTTTTGATTACAGTGGCTTTGTAATACAGTTTGAAGTCCTGTAATGTGATCCCTTCCACTCTGTTCTTTTTTCTCAAGATGGCTGCAGCTATTCAGGGTCTTTTTTGGTTCCATATAAATTTTCAAAATGTTTGTTCTAGGTCTGTGAAATATGCTGTTGGTATTTTCATAGGAATTGCATTGAATTTATAAATTGCTTTAGGTGGTATGGACATTTTAATGATATTAATTCTTCCAATCCATGAGTATGGTATATTCTTCCACTTGTTTAAATCTTCCTCTATTTCTTTTCTCAGTGTCACATAGTTTTCCGAGTACAGGTCTTTTACATCCTTGGTTAAGTTTATTCCTAGGTATCTTATTTTTTGGTTGCAATGGTAAATGGTATTGCTTTTTTAGTTTCTCTCTCTGAAAGTTCATTGTTGGTGTATAAGAATGCCACTGATTTCCGGATGTTGATTTTGTATACATCTACCTTGCCAAATTCGTTTATCAAATCTAGTAGTACTTTGATGGAGTCTTTAGGGTTTTCTATGTAAAATATCATGTCATCTGCAAATAATGACAGTTTTACTTCCTCTTTTCCAATTTGGAAACTTTTATGTTTTCTTCCTGTCTGATGGCTGATGGCTATGTTGAATAAGAGTGGTGAAAGTGGACATCCCTGTCTTGTTCCTGTTTTTAATGGAAATGGTTTTAGTTTTTGCCCATTGAGTATGATATTGGCTGTAGGTCTCATATATGGCCTTTATTAGGTTGGGGTATGATCCCTCTATTCCCACTTTGCTGACAGTTTTTATCAGAAACGGGTGCTGGATTTTGTCAAATGCTTTTTCTGTGTCTATTGATATGATCATATGATTTTTGTCCTTCATTTTGTTTATGTGATGTATCACAATTATTGATTTGCAGATGTTGTACCAACCTTGCATCCCCGGAATAAATCCCACTTGGTCGTGGTGTGTGATCTTTTTAATGTATTGCTGGATCCAGTTTGCTAGTATTGTGTTGAGTATTTTAGCATCTATGTTCATCAGGGATATTGGCCTGTAATTTTCTTTCTTTGTAGTGTCTTTATCTGGTTTTGGGATTAGGATGATGCTGGCCTCATAGAAAAAGTTTGGGAGTTTTCCCTTCTCTTGAATTTCCTGGAATAGTTTGAATAGAATAGGTGTTAATTCTTCTTTGAATGTTTGGTGAAACTCACCTGTAAATCGATATGGTCCAGGACTTTTGTTTGCTGGGAGTTTTTTGATTACTGCTTCAATTTCATTAGTTGTTATTGGCCTATTCAGGTTTTCTGCCTCTTCTTGATTCAGCTTTGGAAGGTTGCATGCTTCTAGGAATTTGTCCACTTCCCCCACGTTGCCCAATTTGTTGGCATATTTTTGCTCACAATATTTTCTTACAATCCTTTGTATTTCTGTTGGGTCAGTTGTTATATCGCCTTTTTCATTTCTGATTTTACTTATTTGGGTCCTCTCTCTTTGTTTCTTAGTAAGTCTGGATAAAGGTGCATCAATTATATTACCTTTTCAAAGAACCAGCTCTTGGTTTCGTTGATTTTTTGTATTTTTTTTTAGTCTCTATGTCATTAATTTCTGCTCTGATTTTTATTATTTCCTTCCTTCTACTTCCTCGGGGCTTTTCTTGCTGTTCTCATTCTAGTTCTCTTAGTTGTTCTGTTAGATGGTTCATTAGATCTTTTTCTTGTTTCTTGAGATAGGCCTGTAATGCTATGAATTTTCCTCTCAGGACTGCTTTCGCCATGTCCCATAGGTTTTGGATTGTTGTCTGTTCATTTTCATTACTTGCCATGAAGTTTTTGATTTCTTCCTTGATCTCATTGGTAATCCCTTCATTGCTTAATAACATGCTATTTAGCCTCCATGTGTTTGAATATTTTTGAGTTTTTTTATAGTGGTTGATTTCTAGTTTCATGCATTGTGATCCAAGAAGATGCTTGATATGATTTCAATCTTCTTATATTTGTAGAGACTTGCCTTGTGCCCTAACATGTGGTCTATTTTTGAGAATGTTCCATGTGCACTTGAGAAGAATGTGTATTCTACTGCTTTGGGATGAAATGTTCTGTTGATGTCAATTAAATCCATTAGGTCTAGTGATTCATTTAAGATCTGTGTTTCCCTGTTGATTTTTTGTCTTGATGATCTGTCCAATGCTGACAGTGGGGTGTTAAAGTCCCCCACTATGATTGTGTTGCTGTCAATCTCCCCTTTAAAGTCCCCCAATAAATTTTTTATATATTTATGTGCTCTTATATTGGGTGCATAAATGTTTATAAGGGTTATTTCCTCCTGTTGGATTGATCCCTTTAGTAATATGCAGTGACCATCTTTGTCTCTTGTTATAGTCTTTATTTTGAAGTCTGTTTTGTCAGAAATAAGAATCGCTACTCCAGCTTTCTTTTTCTTTCCATTTGCATGGAATACTTTACTCCGTCCCTTCACTTTTAGCCTGTGCGAGTCTTTTGCTCTCAGGTGGGTCTCTTGTAGACAGCATATATTTGTGTCTTGTTTTCTTATCCGTTCAACTACCCTTTGTCTTTTGATTGGACCATTTATTCCATTTACATTTAAGATTACTATTGATATCAACTTATTTAATGCCATTTTTCCCCTTTATGCTGATGTACGTTTCCCTCACTATTCCTTCTTTTTCTTAAAGCAGTTCATTTAGCATTTCTTGCAATGCTGGTTTAGTGGTACTGAACTCCTTTAGCCTTTTTTTTGGTCTGGGAAGCTCTTTATTTCACCTTCAATTTTAAATGATAACCTTGCTGGATAAAGCAATCTTGGTTGCATGTTCTTGCTCTTCATTACTTGGAGAACTTCATGCCACTCCCTTCTGGCCTGAAGAGTCTCTGTTGAGAAATCAGCTGTCAGCCTTATGGGGGTTCCCTTGTAGGTTACTGCTTGTCTCTCTCTTACAGCCCTTAATATTTTTTCTTTGTCCCTGATATTTGCCATTTTAATTTTGATTTGTCTTGGAGTGGGTCTCTTTCGGTCCCTCTTGACTGGAAGCCTCTGTGCTTCCTGAACTTGTGTGGCTTTCTCCTTCGCCAGCCTAGGGAAGTTTTCTATCATTATTTCCTCCACCAAGTTCTCTATCTCTTGCTCTCTTTCCTCCCCCTCTGGCACTCCTATAAAGCCAATGTTGTTTCACCTCATGTTGTCCCAAAGCTCCCTTAGACTGTCCTCATGCCTTTTAAGTGTTTTTTCTTTTTGCTGCTCTGATTGTGTGATTTTTTTCTACCCTGTCTTCTAAGTCACTTATTCTATCCTCTGCTTCATTGAGCCTGCTTTTAATTCCTTCCAGTGCATTCTTGATATCAGATACAGCATCCTTTATCTCTCTCTGAGTTTTGTTTATGGTATGTATCTCCTTTTTCATGTTTTCACTAAGGTCCTCGATCTTATCATCTAGTGTCTCCTTAAGTTCCTTGAACACCTTCATCATCCATACTCTGAACTTTGTTTCTGATAACTTGCTTCACTCCATCTCATCAAAGTCTTTTTCTGGCAATATTTCCTTTTCTTTTATTTGGGGGTTGTTTCTTTGTCTCCCCATTTTGGTAGGTCTTAGTGTTTGTATCTATATATTAGATATATTTGCTATCTCTCAGTCTTGTGGGATGGGATTTTGTCTTGTGGGTCCAGTGGAGCCCAGAGGTGTGTTTTCCTTATACTTCTGAGCTCTTTGCTCTAGGCGTGTCCCTCTTGTGGGTGTCCCTGTTGTGGTTTCTTTATGTTTCCCTGTTGTGGTTGGATCTAGATTGCCGTTGATCGGTTCTTGGGAGGACCCTCCTCTCAGGATGGCTAACTGTTCTTAGCCCCAACATCGTAGTGTAAGTTGTTGTACGGGTGCTGGCAAGGCCGGACAATACACAACTAAACTTCCAGGAAAGAAGAGGTATCTTACAAAATATCTTGACAGTCACAATGGAAACAGCCCAAGTGAAAATAGAACTGGGAGGGTGAAGGGAGAACACACACACACACAAAAATGCTTAAAAAAAAAAGAAACAAAGAAAAGTAATGCCTAGAGAGAAAGAGATGTATATTGTTGTTAATACTGGTGAAAATTTAGAAAATAATAATAAACTAAATTGTAAAAAATAGAGAAGCTACTGGGAGATAACAGAAGCAGAGAAAAGATTCTGAAAGAAGGGCCAGCAAAAAATTAAGGGAGAGAATAGGAATAGGATAATAGTTGAAAATGAGGAAACAAAAATATGATAAAAAGAATAAGAGAAACTAGCAATTGAACAAAAAGACAGGAAGACAGAGCAGAGGCTAATGAAATAATGAAAGAAAAGTAGGAAAAGAAAAAATAAAAAGAAAAAAAAGTTATGCCAATGAATAGAGAGGAGAGAGAGAGATAAAGCTGAGTCAGGGAGGGAGTCCAATAAGAGATTTGGGGGAAACTATAGAGAAAAGCAGTAAACTTGGTTATAACCATAACAATAAAGTCCTAGTCGTTAAGCCTGGATATCAAGAATGTCTTGATAGTAGAAGAAGCAAGGATAAAACAAATCAAAGCAAATAACCAAAACCAAACTAAAAACAAGCTAAGCAAGACAAAATTTTTTTATAAAAAAGAGAAAAAAAAATTATTTAAAAAAATGTTTAAAAAAAAATTATTATAAAATTTAAAAAAGAAAAAAAAATTCTCCCCTTTTCTTCTTCTTAAGGAAAAAAGAGATAAAATAAACAAACCCACAAATAAAAAACAAACAAAAAAACCCAAAAACCAAAAAAACCAAAACCAAAACCAAACAAAACAAAATAACAGAAGAAAAGGTAGTCAATCAGGTGAATTTCTTCTGGGCATCTTATGTTGTCTGAGGGTCACTGTTTTGTGGGCTGATTTCCGTTCTCCTGGGAGGTGCTTGTGTAGCACTCAATGTGAGGAGCCGTCTAGGTTTGGCTCTGGTGTCCTTAGATAGAAGGTTGATCTGAGGCTCTCTGTGGGACACCTCCTCTTGTCAGCTATTTTGCCACCTTGTCGTTGCCTGGTCTTAGTCCAGAGTCTTCTGTAGAGTCTTTAGGGTGCAGGGTGGCTAGTGTAGCTCAGGGTGTCACTCCCCTTAGAGGTGTCGCTGTCAGTCGCTCACTCTGCGGGGGTTAGTCTCTGCTCCACAGCCAGCTCCTCAGTCCCTACCCTATCCTCTGACCCTTGTGCTGCAGGCTCTGACCTGCTGTAGGTTCAGATTGATTTCAGCCTGTTGCCTTTTCTGTATGGGCCGTTTCAGCAGCCTGGGCTCAGTGGTGTTCGGTTAAAGAGCATTCCAGTGAGCCTTTTACCTGCCCAGCCCCCAGCAGGGGTTTTCAGCATTTCCTCCAGCTCCCAAACAACAGGCCCTGAGAGTCTTATTCTTGTGATGTCCTCCTGTGAGCTGCTTTCCTTCCCCCTCAGGTCTGTGCCCTGTGGGGTGTCTGGGGCCTCAGTGAGCAGGACCCGCCCCTTTCCTATTGGGGGGTGCTCCGGGCTGCAGGAGAGGCCGGCGGGCTCCGCCCCTCCCTGCTCAGCTCTGGTTGGCTGGTTGCACCAGGCCCACCCCTCAGACCATCCACTGTGCAGACCCCAATCCCAGCCTCCGCTGGTCTGTCTCCCAGTGCACGCTGGGAAGGTGGGGGCCAGTTCTGCAATCAGACTCACAAACGCACAAAGCAACACACAGGCAGAGAGTCCGCCCTGCAAGGTCCCTCCACCGGCTCACCAAGGCCCCCAGCAGGAGGGGACCCAAAGTCAGCTCCACACAGCTCCCCGCACCGCTGGTCTCAGCAAAGCTGGGGCGGCTTCACGCACCACCATGGGTCCCCTCAGCACTGGTCACATCCTAGCCTCTCCCACCAAGAACTCAGGGCCAGAGGGCACCCTCAGGGCAGGTCGCAGAACCCAGCCCCTTGGCACCGGGAGCTCAGAGCGGGAGGGCTCCTCCCCTCCCCCGCACCACACAGATTCAGCACTTTCTGGGGCTCAGCACAGTGCCCCACAGGGAGGCAGAAGGTCCCCGTGTGCAGCTGCTCAGCGCAGTCCTCTGGTCCCTCACCACTCGGGTGCCACAGCCCTTGGGACAGCCTTCCCTATGGCCGGCACCCTGAGCACCAGACGCAGGTCGCAGCTGCCACTAGAGGCTTCATTTCCTAGGAAGGCGCCGTCCGCCATTAGAGGCTTTGTTTCCTAGGAAGGCGCCGATCCCTTGGGGACTCCCTGCTCCCCTGGGTCCCTCTGCCCTGTGCAGGGGCGCTCCTTCCCCTGGTTGCTCCGGGTGTGGGGTCCCTGCTTTTGGATGCCGTGCACACTCCTGAGGGGAAGGAGCTTTGCAGCCTCCAAGCCTCCGGGCTCGGCGCTCAGCACAGGCGTCAGGGGGACCCCCCCTTCCTACGCCCCCCTCTTACCGGACTCCGTGATGTGTCTTCAGTGCTCCCCACTCGCACTCCGTCCACTCAGGTATGTGTCTCTGGTTTTCTGAGCTGGCTACGCAGGGTTTTAGGAGGCAATGGCGTCCGTGGCTGGGAGCGGGCCCCTGCGGCGTCTCGCAGCGCCCCCATTCCCTCTCCGAGCGGTTCCCTTTTAGGCCTGTCTGAGTGATTCATGGCCTTGACCCTCCTGTGGGGTAAGCTTGCATTTCCAGCACTGCGCACTGACAGAGGCCTCCGATGTCTGCTAGGAGCCTTCGTAGCATTAGCTTTAGACAAGCTTATGCCTTGCAGCCACTCAAGAGCTCGGGGAAAGAAAAGGCACTATGCTTATATGTTGGGGGAATAATGAAATCATGTAAAGGAAGGAACAATTCTGCATAGATCACAATAGCAACAGAACATAAAACCCCTTTAAAATATTAGCAAAGTCAAGCACTCTACCACTAACAGTCATGTTGCATCAACTGTTAGCAATTAAATTTTTTACTCTTTTAAATTCAAGGTTTCTTTAATTATCATTCAGTACAAGGAATTCCTATATTTTATATGTAAAAGAGAACAATATGTTGATTTAAATAGTTTGAAAGGAAGTTATAATACACTTTTGAACTAACCCTATGTCTGAAAATTTATTTTTATTTTTAATCATTGTGTGTCTTCTTCCCAAATATAATGTGCTGGGTAATATAACAAATGCATCTTAATTGTTGTATTCTTTAAGCACTATAAAATAGTTATATTTTATATAGTATTTTAGTTGTATATAGTGAATTATTGCAATTGATTTTGGCAGATACTGTTATACATATGAAATTACTGCTATCACTTTAATGGTTTAAGTTGAAAAGGTAAAACTTTGGAGAAAATTATTACTAATTAATATATAGTAAAATTTTTAAAGCATTATAAAACCAAAGGATAGTTAAGGCAATGCATTTAATAAGCACAAACTCAAGTCACAGTTTTAAGCCAACTGCTTTTCTTAATTAGGTACTAGACAATGCACAGAACTTTTTTTTTAATTAAGAAAACTTACACATGATACTGCTAACATTAAATATTGGTTAATTGATCATGAAATGATTTTAAAAGCCTGAAATATGATTACTTCCTACCATTATCATTATAAACTTATAACCAACTTGATCCAAATTTTGATTTTATTTTCAGCTTTAGTAAATAACTTTTAAAATAAATAATCCTGGCGCATGCTTTTACTCTGGAGTTTGGCATTTATTCAAGTCTCCCTCAGCTTCATTTACTGCTCACAGCCCTGCTACTTCTTTGCTTCCATCACCCCCAATCAAAGAGATTATTATATCATTGCTCCTTCCATTTCCTGCGTCTGAACTTCCTGCTACCACTTTTTTTTGGCAGAAACCAAAGTGGAGAACAGGAAAGTGCTCGAGATAGATTTCCACCTCAATGAGTTTTATTTTCTTTTATCAAAAACAGGTTCCTTTTCCCAGTCTCTGCCTCTCTCAGAAAATCTCAATTCCACCACCAGGGTGGATGAGAGGCAGCCAGTTATTTAGCAAAAATCATTTTTCTCCAGTTTCTTTGGGCTCATAAGGGCAGCCCATAATTTATCTCAAGATTTTAAAAAAAATCTTTATTAATTTCAGAGAGAGGAAGAGAGAGGGAGAGAGAGAGTTGAAACATCAGTGATGAGAGACTCCTCATTGATGGGCTGCCTCCTGCACGCCCCTGACTGGGGATGGAGCCCACAAGCTGGGCATGTTCCCTGGCCGGGAATCAAGCCCTGATCTGGATCGTAGGCCTACCCTCAACCACTGAGCCATGCCTGGCCAGGCTCAAGATGTTTTTTAGTTAACTCTGCCTGGTGCTTCACTAGATATAAAGTCCTTTGTCAACCTCCTCAAGGGGTTAAAGTCTAGAAAAGTAGACTATAAATATGAATTTTAGTAAAAATCATTCAAACATAATTTCACAAGGATAGAAAAGTAAAGAATAATTAAGCATAGTTATTTTTAATTAAAGTTAATTAAGGAGGTTTTGTCCACAGACAGCAAAGAATGTACTTTATTCCTAATGTTGGTAAGATATTTTTGAGTTAGTGTATTGTTTTTTTCTTTTCAATGAAACATTATTCTGATGAAAGTGTTTCTTAATCAGAGTTGATGTTTCCTGTAATATAAGGGCTGTCGGTAGCAATGCAGTCTAGGAAGGGAATAGAGAAGACTCAGCGTGGCGCCCTGTGGCTCAGATCTTAATTTGGGGCTTTACTAGGATATTTACTACAAACAGTGAATGCAAATTAATTACAAAATAGGTTGATTCCTCTTCTCTCACAGAGGTGTGGCCTTGGTTTAGTAAGTAAGGTGGGGCAAAGGAAAAGGAAAATTAAAAAGCAATTAATGATTTCCCCTAAGATGTTGAAAGGCAGAAATTTTGTTTAAACAAAACAAAACCCATAGGCATACAAACTTAAGACTTTAGTGAAAATGAATAATTAGGAAGTTCTTTTTTACATTCTGTTAACTTTAAAAACTGGGTCTTTTGGATTTAAAAAAAAATATTTTGCCTTGGAAAAATTAACTTTTAGTCAGGCTACCCATTGATTCATTCATTCTTTCACTCATTCAACAAATACTTGACTTCCATTGTACAACTACGAATGAGACTTGGTACTTAGCCTGAAGTAGCTTACATCATAGTTAAGGAAACTAGACTCACATGCATGCACATTAAAGAGTGTATTAGGATTTATATGTGATTGCTAATGACATGCTTGCTATAGAAATACCACTTACTTATTAAATAAGTCTTGGAACTCCTCACTAACCCACTATGTAAAACAGATATTAATAGAATTGTTTTTATGAAATCTTAGGTGAGGGTCCTGGAATCATATCTCCCTATATTTCCATCAGCCTCCTGGCATAAGCCTTTGGATCATTTGAGGAGAATTTGATAAAAGGATTGTTTACAAAAGGATGACTATGGGGGAGGGGAAACAAAAAGAATCAGGAAGCACCTACCAGGCGTTGGAGCCCAAAGATGGGCAGGTGTGGATAGGCCCTTGGGTGGAGGGTCACAGGAGCCCCAAATTATCCTGTGGTTGGGATACCTGGGAGTAGATACAACATTTATCATCTTATTATCAAAGGCAAAGACTAGGTTTCGGAGTCTCTAGAAGGTTTGGTTGTGGTTGCTGAGGCTCTTTCCTGCCTTCTTTACTTTTCTTTGTGTTCTTAAAGCAACACCTTCTATTAGCCTGAGCATTTCTTCATTCTTCGTTCTTTCTGGGAAAAGTTGAGAACTATGGCTTTCAAAGAGTTTAACTGTTCTGACAAACAATAAACCTAGTCAGGAAGAAAGATGAGGCCAGGTGTGAACACCAAGGGGAAGGAGCAGTGTTTCACAGCTAGTAAATATTTAGGACTCTGGTCAGTAACTTATACGGTCTGGGGTTCTTCGCTGGCCTCCCTGTCATGCATCCTGGTTTCCCCCTCCTCATACCAAGTGCACAGAAAGAAAACCCACGGAGCTGCGTTAACTCTTCGGTACACTCTGCCTTGACCCCAGCATCAGGCCTCCTGCAGGGAAGTCTGTCCTTGATAAGTCGGCAGTGTCTGTCTTGCTGCCTCAGGCCAGGGAAGCCTGACAAGTGGTTCAGGGGTATGCAGCCTCCAGCTCCTGTTTTCCATCTATTGCTTAGTGTTATCTTCCTAGACCTTCGTTTTTCAATTTTTCTTTAAGTTTTATTTTAATATTATTTCACCTATGTATCCTCATGTCAGAGTTATCTTTCAAATACTCAAATCTGAGCTATTTATTGCTTAGAAAAAGCAAATATCAAAAATGCTTCAGCATTCTGTATTTTCACCGTGTTTAATTGTCTGCATCCCCCAATGCACTGTGAGCTTCCTCAGTCTTTTTACCTCCAACACTCAGCATAACGGCAGGACCTAATTACATGCTTGGTAAGACAATAAACACATTATTTTTAAAATCTGAATCTTGATTGTTTTATTTCTATAAATATGTACTATACGGTAATCTGTTATGTTCTCCCTATGTGGATGTATAATCTTGAAAGAAGCAATCACTGGAAATGTTGTGAGAAATAATCGCAAAGAAATAGCTTCTCCTGTTTTATTTGCCTCGGGAGTTTTAATCATCTTTACTATTTTATCACACAGAGGCTAAAAGACACAACAGTGATTTTATATAAAGGTTTACTTTGAATGCCTGAAATCATTTTTTAATATTTTTTTTTGTTTGTTTCATAATGGCTGCTTTGCAGTCCAATAAAGCATCATGTTTATTAGCATAATTTTTGAATAGATGATATTAATGTATCTTTAAAGTGATGAATTTTATTTTATTATGATTATTTTAATCCTCACCTGAGGATATTTTTTTTTCTATTGCTTTTCAGAGACAGTGGAAGGGAGAAAGAGAGAGAGAGACATCGAGATGAGAGAGACACATCTATTGGTTGCCTCCCTGACCAGGGTGCCCTTGGAAGGAATCGCACCAGGACCCTTCAGTCTGAGGGCCTATGCTCTAACCACTGAAACATAGTAAATTTTAAAATTAGGTTAAACAGTTGAAACATTGTTGATAATGACTGAATTTTTTAAAATTAATAACTTTTAGGTTTATAAAAAATTTTATCAGAAAATACAGTTTCTGTATACTTTCTTAGTCTGCTCCCAGTTTCCCCTATTATTAATATATTGCATTAGTGTAGTACAGTTGTTACAATTGGTTATAAACGATCATACAAATATTGATACATTATTATTGACTAAAGCCAATGGATTACCTTATACTTCACTCTTGGTATTGTATATTCTGTGGGTTTTGATAAAAGTATAATGACATGTATCCACTAATACAGTATTACACAGAATAGTTTCAGTCACCTAAATATCCTCTGAGCTCCCACTCACCACCCCTGCCCCCACCCCTACATCCCTGGAAACAACTGATCTTTTTTACTGTTTCCACAGTTTTGCCTTTTTCATAATGTCATATGGTGGGACTCATGCAGTATGTTTTGAGGTTTTGCTGGAGGTTGAAGATATGGGTTCTGGAAATTATCCATCACCTCTCCAACACCACCCAGATATACAGATTTAATTTCAAGGGCTCATTCTACACTGCAGCTACTGAGGGGTGTGTGAAAAATAGAATGTATATCTCTAGAAACTATGCACATATTTGAAGGTATCTTCAGACAACCCATGCTCTTCAAATTACTGGCAAACATACACACACACAAATAACACACACATAAATGAAGGGACATCCATTTCATTAGGACATTTTAAAATTAAATAGATACGCTTTCAAAATAGGTTCATACAACTAACACCGTTGATATTTTTCTTCCTGATGTAGATAGTTGCCAATGTTATGTACCAACATATATGTTCATGTGTACACACTCACAAATCATTTATCCTTAAATAAAGACCAAAATTAATTTTACTTAACTACCTACAACAAGGAGACAGCTTATGGACTAGGAAAATATTTGTGATCACATAATCATTGTTTTCAAAAAATATTTCTTTGCCCAATATTCATAACTTGAACCAGAGCAATACTAGTTCTAACTAGGCAGCGTTAGAGTCTGGATAAGAGTCGTTTAAGTAAATGCAAGTGGTTGCACTTTTGATTAATTTCATTTTAATTCTCAAAAAACAGCCCCTTATATATTCAACGTATATATAATTTTATAAATCATTTGTGTTAATCAAGAACTTAATCCCCTTTTTGAATGAAGTTAAATGGCAGCATTGGTAGAACTAACACTATCTATGGCATCAATGTAAAAAAGTCATGCTGCCCTGGCCGACTGCCCAGTGGTTAGAGTCGACCTGTAGACCAAAGGCTCTCAGGTTTGATTCCTGGTCAAGGGCATGTATCTCAGTTGCAGGTTCCATGCAGGAGGCAACTAATTGATGTCTCTCTCTCTCTCTCTCTCCACCTCCTCCCTGCATTCCACTCTCTCTAAAAATTAATGAAAAAAATATTCTTGGGCAAGGATTAAAAAAAAATTATAATAAATAAAATAAAAAATAAAAAGTTCATGCTAGGAGGTAAGCTAGGTTACCTCCGGGTAGGAGACATGATTGCTGCTCAGTCCCACATACCATACCATTCAGCCTGTATTGTAAGTTCTTGACTGCTTCAGAAAGACATAGGATTTTTGTCATTTGTAGATATCAATAATATTCTTCAGTAAACTGTGTTCATTTCCATATAACCAGTGGTGTTCATCACTAATCCATATATCCTGAGGCTCAGTGAGTTATTAGTTCCATTATTATAGCAGTTTGTTGTGCTAATCATTGCCATTATTATTATCTCTTTGTATTTTAGGTGATTGACAGTTTTTTTTTGGTACATTTTCAGCAATAGGGAATTTTCATCACAATCACTTCATACATTGATAAAAATTTCTAAAAATAGTTCTGTTGATCCATCATGTGGAAAAGATGGGACTTCTACAGTGCTATAGTTATTTGAAATATAGTCAGAGAATAAAGACTTTTTCTTAATCATTTACGCCATTTTAACACAAGAATTTAAATCTTATATAATGAGATAAAAATTCTTATCTTTCAAATAATTTATGGAAAATATCCTATGCAAGTACAGCCTTTCACAGTATATGTGCTATGAAAAGTATTATATTATTCATTCTTCTTGCATTTCTACTATATAGAAACAAAGGTTCTGTTAGAGAAGATTTTTAAAAAAAAGAACAAATATGAAAAAAGGAGTAAAAATAAATTAAGCTTGACAATGCTCCTGCACGAGCTTTGGGTTCACTCATGTCTTTCATTTTATGTCATCAATATTATGTCAGAATCTCATCACCACCAGTGCTGGGTCCCCATAACTTACCAACAGGTGACACTGCTTTCAGATTTTCTCACTCCTGCACTTCTGGTGTTTATTTTGGGAACTAACCTTTTATACAGAAATTAAAATATATCAAATGGTAAACCCACTCTCAATACTTATTCAATTTACTTCCTCATATAGTTTTTCTTGGGAAGCCAAGTTTCTTACATGTTTCACTTATTCTTTTTTTTTTTCCTGCAGTGTCTTATATTGAGGGTAAATATATATATATTTCACTTCTCTGGCTCAAGAAAAGCAAAATATATAATATTGATGGCTCAAATACAGTCATTTATTTTTACTTTCAAACCAGCATAGTACCTAAACATGTTGCCTGTACAGCAGAAAATTAAATACATTATTGAGTGAGCAAGGTTCAAAACATTTCTTTCTTTATCCATTTCTCCACTTTAGATAAATAATTATTAAACCATACTATGTGTGAAACAATGTACAGGGCATAGATTAAAGTTCATAATGGGTTGAATTTGGACACAAGTTTGAAACCAAATTTGGCTTATTGATTAGCGCACATCAAAATGGTTCCTTGTAAAGTGGACTCAACACATAAACTTTAGCTCATCTGCTGTTATTTCTTGTTTTATAATTTGTATATATATTGAGCTTGGTTAGAGGAAAAGAGAGATGAAGCAGATAAAAGAGAGTGAAGTTAAAAATAAATAGAAAGAAAGGAAAAAAAGGAGAGAGAGAAAAATAAATGAGAGAATGAGGGAGTGAAGGAAGGAGGAAGGAAGGAAGGAAGGAAGGAAGGAAGGAAGGAAGGAAGGAAGGAAGGAAGGAAGGAGGGTAGGAGGGAGGGAGGGAGGGAGGGAGGGAGAAAAACATCTGGCCCATGATCTTAAATATTTAAAATATTGTCAGTTATCTAAGGTTGAACCAGGCAAGTGTTGAGCCATATAATTCCATGGGTGTTGAAGCTCTCCAGTGCTTCCCAGATTCTCTACAGAGTCTTGACCAAAGTGAGTGATCAACTCAGCCCAGCAGAGAAGGTTCCTGGGGGCCCAGAGCTAGGGCCACTTCTATGGGGGTAGAGTTACACCAGCAGTCAAGAGTTTGCTTGTTAACATGTTAGCCAATTCTCTGCTCAGTCACATTTACATACCTGATGTTCTAGTCTTGATGACTCATCCAGGATACTAGAAAAAAATTACAAGATGATATCAAATTTTTGAACATATATATGGATCATATTGCTTTGGAAATTCAGAAAAAAAAAAGTTCATTTTATTTTCCTTTTATGGTATCATGGGTTATAAATTAGTTCTTGTTAGAAATGTAATGTTTGGATTAGTAGACATAATTAACATAACTATTTAAATTTTATATATATAATGTTTTTATTGATTTCAGAGAGAGGAGGAGAGAGAAACACCAAAAACATCAATGATGAGAGAGAATCATTGATTGGCTGCCTCCTACATGTCACTAACCAGGGATTGAACCTGCAACCCTGGCATGTGCCCTGACCAGGAATTACATGGTGACCTCTAGGTTCATGGGTTGATGCTGAAACACTGAGCCACAGGGGCTGGGCAAAATAATATATTTTTAAAGTACTATTCAAATGTCTTATTTCAGAATGGAATAGTGAGAGAAGTTGAACATCAAAGACATACACATATAGATTTAAATATTAAATGTCACTTAATCTGAGGATTAATTACTTAGATTAATTTCTTTAATCTTCATTTTTCCCATCAGCAGAATTGAAGACATTTTGCTTAGGATTGCATTGTGAATTGAATAGGTAGTGTTTACACCACTTGTGAAACAGTGCAGGGCTTAAACCATAATAGGTGCTAAAAAATGGTGATTGATTGCTGCTGCTGCTGCTGCTGATGTGATCAATGACAATGAAAAGACAATGATAATAATAAAAACGACAAAGACTTTCACTGAAGATATTGAATAAATACTAGTGTGTTCTCTTTAGAAAATATATTTGACACAATGAAAGGTTATAAAGTGTTACAAGTAGGAGTAAGAGCCATGCCTGGGGGTCCATTCAGAAGTGTAGTGAGTAGATTTTGAATCCACACAATGAAATAGTATTATGAGGGAGAAATTAAATAAAAAATTTTGGATTTTATTGGAATAAATTCCATCCAAGTGGCAGTGGTACAGACAGACAGGGAAGAAAGAAGAAAGAGACTTTATTTTGTCACTGGAAAAGAAGATGTAAATAAAATAGGCAACAATAAAAAAAATAGTTGATAAGTTGATTAATTCCCCTGGACAATATTTTACTTTATAGTCAGTACCTTTTTAACAAACCAAAATTTTGTTCTGTGGAACCTTAAAGTATCACTGATGATATACAACAGAAAATATAGAAAATTATAATGATAATTTGGTGTCATATAAGTAAACTGTCTTTGAACAATCTTGCTGACATTGAATGATTTTAAAATATACTTAAAGCACTTGATATGAATACTCAATAATACCTTCAAAGAAGAAGGTCTCCATTTTCTCTCATCTTCTAGTCTTTATAACTCTTTGAAGAAATGAGCTCTAATGCATAAAGTTATCTTTAAGCCAGGCGTGTTGTACTGTAAGAATGAGCTTCCCTGAAGGAGACACTACAGATTATATGTCTTGATATTGAACAGCTTCCTTCCTGAATGGCTGGCAAGAGTATAAAAGAAATTAATGCCTCCCTTTTAAATAAACTAGGAAGTGCTTGTTTTAATGCACAATGTAGGAAAGAGCCAGATATGTTTCAGACTATGAAAATAAGACAGAAAGGCTGTTTAAATTATTTTTATTTTTTTATTTTTAATAGAATTTCTTTGAGATATGTAGTATTCATACATTACTAAAATGTCTCAAAAATCCTGAACTAAAGGGACTTTAGAAGGTGAGAGATTTTTTGAAAATATCCCTTAGTGCTATCTTATACTTGCAATTATAAAGAAAATCCATGCTTCACTTCAAATTTTAGTAATGTGAAAGTTGGTTGTATGGCATCTACACACTTCCTCCTTCATAAACACACATCTGTCATCTGTGTATATATACTACTACTATACTATATTGGTATAAATGTTATACAACTATATTAAGGTATATGCGTGCATGTGTTTGTATTTTTTCTTTCCATGGAACTCTCTGGAATAATCAATTAAATTGCATTTCTTTCTTTTGATCACACTATTCAATAGTAGTTCTGTTATTAAAATGACATTATTATTTTAAATATATCTTTATTGACTTCAGAGATAAGAAGAGAGAGGGAGATAGAGAGATAGAAACATCAATGATGAGAGAGTCGTCATTGATCAGCTGCCTCCTGCATGGGCCCGACTGGGGATCGAGCCCACAAACCGGGCATGTGCCCTGACCGGGAATTGAACTGTGATCTCCTGGAACATAGGTCGATGCTCAACCCCTGAGCCACACCCATCTGGGCAACATATTATTATAAAATAATTTATATGGTATCCAAAGGATATTTGTTTTGGATTTGAGGTAATCAAATTTGGACGATATTTTTTAAAAGTTATTGCATTCCTTTTAAAAAACTTTTTGGACCATAATTTGATATTACAAATTGGGAAATAACATTCTTAATTATTAAGAGAATTACCAAAAGGGGCCAAAGTTACCTATGTTTGAAAACCTGACAAATAACCTCAATTAAAATATACACATTTTTTTAGGATATATTTTCTTCAATTAACATTTGGTATATGTAATAAATTTGAAAAGTATTTATAAATATTTAATGGTGCAACTTGTTAGGGTGAACGTATTCTTTAGGTTTTTAACTTTATTAAATTTATTGGCATGACATTGGCTAATAAAATTATATAGTTTTCAAGTGTACAATTCTATCATACATCATCTGTATATTGAATTGTGTGTTCACCACCCAAAGTCAAGTCTCCTTTCGTCACCATGTCTTTGACCCTCTTTCCTCTCACCCTACCCTCTTTTCCATCTGGTAACCACCACACTGTTGTCTGTGTCCACAACTTTTTGTTTGTTTTATTTGTTGCATTCAGTTTTACATTCCACATATGGGAGAAATCATACGCTCTTTGACTTTTTCCACGTGACTTATTTCACTTAGCGTGATATCCTCGAGATCGGTCTATGTGGTCACAAAATGGGAGTATTTCATGTTTTCTTATGGCTGAATAGTTTCGTATATATGTACCACATCTTCTTTACCCAATCATCTATAGAAGAACACTTTGGTTGTTTCCATGTCTTGGCCACCATGTACAGTGCTACAGTGAACATAGGGGTACATATATCTTTACAAATAAATGTTTTAAAATTTTGGAGGTAGATTCCAAGAAGAGGGGTTGCTGGATCATATGGTAACTATTATTTTTTTGAGGAAGCTCAAAACTGTTTTCCATAGTGTCTGTACTGATTCACATTCCCACCAGCAGTGAATGAGGTTTCCTTTGTTTCCACAGCTTCTCCAACTCTTGTTATTACTTGTTTTGTTGATAAAAGCCATTCTAACAGATTTGAGGTGGCATCTCATTGTAGTTTTGATTTGCATTTCCCTAACAGCTAGTGAAGTTGAGCATCTTTATGTTGGCTATTTGTATGTTTTCTTAGAAGTGTCTAAGTCCTCTGCCCATTTTTAAATTCAATTGTTGCTTTTTATTGTTGAGTTGTATGGGTTCTTATATATTTTGGGTATTAACCTTTATTGGAGGTGTTGCTTGCAAATATCTTCTCTCATTTTGTTAGTTGGCTTTTTTGTTGGTGGTGGTTTCTTTTGTTGTGAAGAAGCTTTTTATTTTGTAACAGTGCCATTCATTTATTTTTACTTTTACTTCCTTTGCCTTTGGGGTCAAATTCATAAAATCTTCTCTCAGACCAAAGCCCATAGATTCTCCTATATAATTTATTGTTTCAGCCATATACTTAGATCTAGATCCATTTTGAGTTAATTATTGTGTTTGGTGACAAATAGCAGTTTAGTTTCATTCTCTTGCATGTGGCTTTCCAGTTTTCCCAGTACCATCGAAGAGGTTTTCATTTCTCTATTGTATGTTTTTGGACCCTTTGTCAAAAAATATTTACCATATAAATGTGGATTTATTTCTGGGCTTTCAATTCTGTTCCATTGCTCTGTGTGTCTGTTTTTTGTCAATACTGTGCTGTTTTGCTTGTCATTTTGTAGTATAATTTTATAACTTCTGGCTTTGTTCTTTTTTCTCAGAATTGTTTTGGCTGTTGGGGTCTTTTGTGGTTCCATACAAATCTAATTATTTTTATTCTATTTCTTTAAAAAATTCTTTATGTCTGAATTTCCTCTTATAATATGAATATATTTCTGCTACAGTTCAGTTCAGTTTCTTTATTACTTTCTTTGAGATAATGCTGCTGTCAGAATATATATGTAAAATTTTCATTAATGTAATTAATACTATTTGAGGGCCCATTGTTTATAAGATATTGTCCTAGAATTGAAAAATAATGAAACAGATACAAGGTTTTAGACATTGAAGGGTGTATACTTAATGGACAAAAGACATATTTAAATAGATACATTTCAATAGAACATTGTACGATGTAATAATTAAACTGTGAATGTTGTTCTATGGGAATTCAGAAACTGTAATTCAGTTTTTCTCAACACTTTATTATAATATGAGACCATTTTGCTTTTCACTATTTCTATAATTTCTATAATATTCAATACTAATTGGTTTATGATAAAGAATCTCACCTTTTGTTGGTTCTTTATAATGTTGGTAGTGAATGCTGGATTAATATGAAAGTTATTAAAGAACTTACAGCAGTATATAACACTTATATGAATATACTTATTACATTAAGGGAAATATTTTTATGAATGTGTTTGTATCAATTTACAGTATTTTAATATTACAGAATCAAACATTTTAACAAAAATGTTGTTATTTTGATAATAATGGAATCCATTTTAAATGAGAACATTGGAATGAATGGGTGGAAATTAAAACACTGTATGTAACATGTAAGATTAGTTATTATTTTTAAATCTTTATTTAACAATACAAATGTCAACACTGGCACAATGTTTTAATTCTATTTATTTAGTGTCTTTTTTGGCATTTCTATAAAGTGTATACAAGTTTTCATTCAGTAAGCACAGACTTATTGCTTACAAACAATATGCAAAGTATCATGCTAGCCATTGAGCACTATAATGATAAGTGAAACCTTGTCATTAAGGTATTCAAAAGACAGTAGGAGAGACTGTCAACAAACAGGCCATTACAAGAGTAAACGATACAATATAAAACATACAATGGAGGAATTTTGGAAGAGACAAATCAATCCTCATTAGAGGTCTGAGAAAGAGAACACTTTTCAGGTTAAGGAGGAATCTGAGTACTGACTGGGGATATAAAAGTTAATAAGGTAAAAGAACAGTGTTGGAGAGGGAGTCAAGGTAATGAGAGAAGTAACATGTCTGCAGATCCAGAGTAAAGGGAAAGTGACCACTGAAAGGACAGGGGAGACTGGCTGGCGTGGCTCAGTGGTTGAGCATCAGCTTATGATCCAGGAGACTGCGGTTCGATTCCCTGTCAGGGCACATACCTGGGTTTTGGGCTCCCTCCCCAGAACGGGGTGTGTGGGAGGCAGCCAATCAAATGACTCATCATTGATGTTTCTCTCTCTCCCTCTCCCTTCCTCTCTCTGAAATCAATAAAGATACATTTTTTAAAGGAAGGACACTGGAATTAGAATTATGTTAAAAGTGAGTGTTTAAGTAAAGATCACTTAATAACATCCTTGGAAGTTTATTCTGAAAATGATGCCGAGCCTCTGAAAGACTGCAAGAAGAAAGTAAGGGCCAGACTTCTGTCTCAGAAAAGTCTCCAGTAATAAACAGTGAGCATTCGTGTATGTCATGACTATGTTAGCAGCATTTGGATTCATTGTCAGAAGTACATGTTGCTTGTCGGATGTTTTGGAAAAAGAAAAATATATTGCCTGAATTGTAGTGTTTTCTATAACCTAGTAAAATATAAACTTCCTGAGGATGGAGGCCATAACTTTGATTCCACACAGAGTATTTTGCATAATAAGATATCTAAGGCCAGACTTTGAATTGATTCAGAGCTTCAGCCTTGTTTGGGGATGTTCGGACGCCTGCCAGATTATGTGGAATGCAGTCTTAATAGAAAATGGTCTCTATGCATGCTGCTGCTCAGTAACAGTCAGTTTCACTGACTTCTGTTTTAACCTCTTAAAAAAAACTAGACTAAACAAACATTAATTATAGTCATCTCAGTAAGATAAGAAGATGAATTGAGTTTTCTGCTTCTACAAAATAGTATCTCAGTGGTAAAGTATTTTTTCCCCTGGTCTCTTTTAAAGGAGATTATTTTGTAGAAGTCCAATGCTACCAAGACATTGGTAGTGTTTATTGCTTGTCTCTAATGGAAATTACATTTTATGGGGAATTGAGATTGATTACCCTTATCTTGACAAGTGAAGATTGAGGGCATATACTACGGAATAGTGAGTGAACAGTCTCGACTGCTAAGGGGAAATATTTAACACCTTAGTTACTAGGTTTTTAAGACCAGGATTATAGAGAGGACCTATTTGATGTAAGCATTTCTAATTTAAAAAATAACCTTATTTAAAACCTATATAGAAAATTACTATACTTTTAGAGATTTATTTTTCTAAAGCAAAAATGAAAAAACCCGCCACTTTATTGATTAAAACAAAATCTGATTTGGACTAAAAAAATATAAAGACTCATGGACACAGACGACAGTCAGGTGATTCTCAGAGGGAGGAGGGAGATAGAAGAAGGGGAAGGGTGGATAAATGGTGATGGAAGGAGACTTGACTTGTGGTGGTGAACACACAATACAGTGTACAAATGATGTATTCCAAAATTGTACACCTGAAACCTGTACAACTTTATTAACCAAAGTCACCCCAATAAATTCAATGAAAAATAAATAAGTGGGATGAAATTAAGTTGTTGTTATTATGAGAAACTTAACCATATATATTTTTGTGACTCAGATGTAGAAAAGTACTAAGGAATTTAAAATGATACTGGTCTCCGTAAAATATATTTCTCAAGCCTCATCCTTACCCTATGCTCCTAGAAATTAAAAAGTACATTTTAATATTATAAAACATTGTGTTAACAATATAATTTTTATGAAATATAAATTTAGTGGTACCTATAAAACCACTAATGCACATATTGAGCTACATATGTCCCCTGTATTATATTCATTGGCTTAATTCCAGCAATTTAAAAAAATAGTTAAAAATAAGCAAGACCCAGTCATAAGATAAGTTCTGGGGATGTAATGTACACATGGTGACTACAATAAAACTGTACTGTCTATTTGAAAGTTTCAGAGAGTAGATCTTAAAACATCACACACAATAAAAGTTAACTATGTGAGGTGACAGATATTAACTAAATTTATTAAAGTAATAATTTCACAAAATATACACATAGATCATGATGTTGTACACACTACACTAATACAATGCTACATGTCAATTATATCTCAATAAAACAAGCAAACAAAAAACCTAGGACCTGAGAATCCTATCTTATTCCTAACTTGGAAGTCAAATTTAAAAACTTTTTGAGATGATATAAATACATATTTGATGATACAGTGGTTGAATCTCATTAGATTGTTTCATTCTTTCAATATCAAGACATCTGGATTCAATATCAAGATTAAATTTAATGCTGAATTTGGGGAAATATGAATTGAGATCATTTTGAATGGACTGGTTGGTTATAGATCTTATGACCTAGAGGCACAGGTAGGAGCTCACCTTTCTGAAGATATATTCATACTGTCACTTAAAATGTCACTGTTCAAGAATCATTTCTTGCATTCTAAAAAGTGTTTGCACCTAGACCATAAATACCCTCAGAGGAGGAAACCTTATCATTTTATAGCCATTAATGACTTTACTATTATTTGGCTATTAACTTGCATTCCAGCTAATGACTAGTAACTAATGCAGAGCATATTATGACACAGTAAGCTTGAAGCATGAACACTGCCCAAGGAGGGTCCCTCTGGTTAGGCACTATGCATACAGAACGCAACAAGGAAGACTCATCCACCCAGACAGGATGAAAACAAGGGTCACGAGGTGGGTCAGGAGAGCTGGAGCAGCAGAGAAGAGGACAGTGATTACCTGGGCTTATTTCATGATTTGCCTAAGGCAGGGCTCGACCTCAAGTAGCAGTAAGTAAGTTCCCATCCTTGTTGGACTGGAAGTAATCTATAACAGTCAGTTAATTTGCTTTACCTGCTAAATAAGACTGGTTCCTTAGTTATCATTGTAAATACAATACTTGAATGTATAACACATAGGGCCATAGAGAAAACTGAACTTGTGGGAAATCATTTGGCTTAATAGAATTTTATCTGAAAGATCAATGTACAAATCTCTTTGAATATAAATTATTGTCCATCTTTATGTTATTAAATATTTATATATTATCTGAAGGGGAAGATTTACTGACCATTTATACATTTAAACTAAAGATAATCTCATTATACAATATGATATGCATTTGCTTCCAAAAACAACTTTTATGTGAAATAGATATGGATTTCTGAAATAGAAGAAAATATTTTTTTTTTACTATTTTACTATGTAATGGCAGTTTGAAATTCAATTCACTTAGAAGTTTATTATTGAATAATATATTAAATAATATAAAATTTTTTATTTTGAAAATGAACGAAAAATGTATACTATCCTTCACAGAACTTAATTGCAGTTTCAAAACAACTTTAAGTTGTAATGTCAATGACGTCGTTTTAATAGATCAGCATACTTTGTGAGCATTGTATTTGTACACTGTGGTCAAAATAGCAAAACTAGATTTTGAAAGCATTACATAGTACCTTTGAAGTTAATTTAGTATACAAATGTTATTTCAAGTTCCACATGTCCAGAGAATGCATTCAAATATTTATTGAATGAAAGTATACATGATTACTAAATAAAATATTTTACCAGATGTTGTTACAGCTGGAATATCAATACCAAATACTTGCATTACAGCAGTAAAATTAGAACTATGGAACAGAAAAGCAGTGTGTGATTTCCCCGTGATTGTCAGAGTTTATGGGATTAGACATTTAATCCTTCATCTGAGCTGCCAGCTCAGAGCCTGATTGTTCCTCACTTTCACTTACGAATCTGAATAAGTGTAGTGCTGACCCTGTAGCTACTGCATATTCGACTTTATTCAGCACCACTGCTTATGATTATTTGGCTCTGAGGATTAACTATATCCCCTTCAGTGTGCCCTTTCCTTTCCTTTGTGAACGAAGCAGCCCCTTTGACCTTCTCTTACTGATCAAGGGACACTGTTGTAAGTTGCAGATTGAGAGCAATTTCTTATTTCTTTGATGTTTCAAAGTGATTGAATAATTTCATGCTGAGTATAGTAACCGGAGGTAAAGAATATTTTAAGGTATGTGAACTAAAAGGAGTGAGATAGATGGCAAATAATAATGCATCTTGTCACCCTTATTTACAACAATTTTGTCCTAAGAAATTTTGTCAGCTAAATGATTCCTGGAATTGTAAATAGAAATCCCAAATAAGATTTGTAATAAAAATTGCATATTATATTATGAATCACTATACATTAATGATATCAATATGATGGTTAGTCTTTTTTTATGCATAAAGTTACATTAAAATTAAACAAGAAAGGCAGTGTGTAAATGCAATATTTGCAGCAAGACAGAGATGCTAGTTCTGTTCTTTGGGTCAGTTTGTAACATTATTTAATCTTTAAACTTCAGTGTCTTCTGTATCATGATTCCAATCATACCAACCTCACAAATTGTTATGAAGGAAGAATACCACAGTATACATAAAGTACTGCATAGTGCTGCCTGGCACAAGTAGGTGCTCATTGAATAAATACTCTCTCACTCTTCCTTTTTAAAATCTGTATCCAGTGGTCCAAAATTTTTCAGTGCTCTTAATCTATCTTTAGATGTGTCATTTTGTAATGTTTTTCCTTCTTTTATTGGGAGTGAAAGAAGTTACACTAAAATTAAAGTGAATATACATGTTGTGGTTATTTTTTTACTATGGTTTCCAAGGACTCTCCAAACAAGGACTGGAACACTTGCCACAGCTTTTATAATAGATTCAAGAGCTGTTGTTTTAACAGGATTGTGAGATACTGACCTACAAATCTCAACGTCTACAGTTCTTGTTTCCTTTTATTTTTGCATCCTTTCCCAAAGCTTGGGAGCTATATTTATTTACTGCTGGAATCTCTTAAGAAACCTGATCTAAATTCACTCCATACAGCCACTTTCTCTGAATAAATTTACTATAAGTGCTCTTTTTCTCTGCATTTCATTAGCAATTATGTTAAGACTTTAAAATAAAATATCATATATTTGAACTCTAAAATTTGAGTTTTTTAATTTTGATAAAGGTTGGAATGATGTTCATTTTAGATATTAAGAAAGGGTTTGCTAAGTAAATTAAAAATCTAAGATTATTTTGTGGTGGGGAATATTTGAGTCATAAAAGAAAATATTTTTCAAATATTTTAATTGTTATAGAATCAGTTTAAAAATGATTTCATGCTAATTAAACCTATCTTTCATAAATATCATTTAAGTGAGTTTATTAGATAATTCTATGTATTGAACTAATAGTGTGGGATATTATAAGTAATTTAAAAAACAAGGCTGTGTTCTTTACAACAGTCTTTTATTTAAACATTTCATTAATATTGAGAATGTGTATTCAAATTGTTTCCTATTGGTACATTTCAGTGTATTAGTTTCTACTTAATTGGAATTTTTTGTTTAATTCCACATTTTTTTCCTTGTAAATATTTTGTTATTTTAAAAAGTATGTGTTATATACCAAAGCTACAACCCTGGAAACTTGTTTAAATAGAAAACTCATTTTCCTCCTCTGACATCTCATTACTGTTCTAGTCTTATGAATTCAGCACATAGTCTCAAATATTGCTAAAAAATTAGTTTAGAGGAGGATTTCCAAATATTTTTACACATTTATTTGTTAGTAGTTAGATAACATAAAAATTAACTCAATGCTTTTCCACATTTTCTAACAGTTTTCAAATGTACATTGCCTATGGATTTTTCCATGTATATGGAGGTATTATCTTTGGGAAAGTGATGATGATTCCATGAAAAATGAGTTAGAAATTGCTAAAAGTTGAAAAGAAAGAGACTTTTTAAGCATTTTGTTACTGGACTTTAAATATCAGGTTCTTGAGTCTCAATGTCATAGAAATGAGCACTGAACTGAGTACAAGATTAAGCAGATAGAGCTTATTGAAAAGAGCTTGTGTACAAGATAGTGGACCAGAAAAGAGAAGTCGAACTCCCTGATGGGTTCTTGTGGATGCCTTACACAGGGCCCGTGGGGTGGGTGCAGGGCTTGGGAATAGGAAGAGGTAAGTTGTTCCACCATAGTCATATGGTGGCGGTTGATCCCCAGGTTTTCACAAATGTTTTCCATGGTCAGTGGACCACTCAAAGGACCTATAAAGTAGCACTTGTACAAATATTCTAGTTGGCATTTAATTGACAAAACGGTTATTTACAGAACATGATTTTAAAAAGGATGCTATCATTGTATATTCTTTCTTTTAAGGATGTGGTTAGGTTAATTTCAAATACAAAATTTTACTGAAAGCAAGAAGTCATAGTCAGGTCTCTGAGATGGAGTCCTTTCTACCAAGATGCAGTTCAGAGGCTACCCCTATACTGTCTCAATTTCAAGTAAATAAGTTTTTGTGGCACCTCAAATTATTTCTTATTGTGCTAAGAATTTAAATTGTTTTAAAATGGCAATAATTCATATATTGAGCCTAGATGAATGTTAATTATCTTATGGGAATTAAAATGTATAACTTAGCTGTTTTCATTAAATTATGCATACAGAAATAAAATCCAATGTGCCCTCTAAAAATAAAGCTTGACCCTTAGTTTTAAGATCAAAATCTCTTCCCTCCTCATTCTGCCTATACTATTTGTTTTTTTTGTTGTTGTTGTTTTAAAATATATCTTTATTGATTTCAGAGAGAGGACAGGAGAGGGAGAGAGAGAGACAGAAACATCAATGATGAGAGAGTCATTGATTGAGCCCGCAACCCAGGCATGTGCCCTGACCGGGAATCGAACCCCGATCGCCTGGATCCCAGGTTGATGCTCAACCGCTGAGCCACGCCCGGCTGGGCACTATTTCTGTTCTTAAGTGTGAACTTTTTTATTATTAATAATTTTCATTTTGTTGTCATATGTAATCACTCAATTCCTCAAAAGTAGTCAGGTTTGACTAGATTTTATTCCCTAATCACAAATTAAGTCATATTCTTTTTTAAAAACTATGTTTTTATTGATTTTTAGAGAGAGAGAAACATCAATGTGAGAGAGAAACATCAATCAGTTGCCTCCCATAGGCACCCAGGCCAAGGGTTGAAGCTGACACCTGGCCATGTGCCCTGCCCGGGGATTAAACTACGGGTGATCTTTCCATGCATAAGAGGATGGGCAACCAACTGGGACACACCGGCCAGGGCTAAGTCATAGTTCTCTGTAGAACTTTAGCAAATTTTTAAAAGCACATTCCATTTATAAAGTGCAAACATTAGCCAATATTTCAAAAAATATGCTTTTCTGAAAAAGAAAAAGATTTAGGAAATTTGGTTGATGATGAAAAATTGGAGACTGATATGCAGATGAGAAGCATCACATCATAGAGGCAACTACGACAGCTGTAATAAATACTTACGATGTCCTGAACCAAGTTATGTTGGCAAGCATAGAATAAACAGGGTATTTCTAAGGTACATAGGGTTCATTCTCGGGCTTTGTGCAGGTGGTGGAGATAGAGAAAATAAGAATGGTTCTGAGGGTATCTTAACCTAATATAGGCAATTGGGTGGATAATTTTGTCTGCAATTCAGAAATGAAGTATTATATGAAGGTTATGTTTCAGTTGGTTCGATAACAACAATAGATAGATGATAGAGAAATAGATGATAGATATAGGTAGATATAGACAGGTAGGTAAACTATCATTTCTTTCTTTCTGATAGATATATTTGTAAGCAGAATTTAATCAAAGTTTAGACTAAAAGTGTTTATTATATTCTCTGAGACATGAATTCTTTACATCTGCTATGTAAAACAATTCAGCTAATATTCAAAATTGAAAATTAAAGGGAGGAAATAATGAATAAATTATACACTCAATAATAATAGAATTGATATTTACACTTGAAAACAGAATGGCCATTTCCCACTTGTCTCTCCTGAATGGAGGTTTATTATGTGAGGCTGGCTGGCTTGTAAACATAGAGAGAATGAAGAATTCTAATACTTAAGCACTAGATTAGAATTATAAGATTTTAAGGCATAATTTGATATTTTGTACTCTTTGAAGCAGAATGTTTTCTCTAATTTTAAGATTTAGGTTTTGATCAGGCCATCAAGTGTTCAAATGAGGACAATAACTGACAAAAAATTAAACTAATGAGTATTTAGCTGTAGAACTATCTCTTATGTTTACAACTATTTTTTTCAACTCTGCTGGTTTGTTTCTGAACTATGAGAAATGGCAAGAAACAAATGAAGCAAATTCTCTTTCTGACTTGTACAACTGGAGCAATAAAGTTTTAAATAATTAAATATGTAAATGTTTGCATAAAGGGCAAATGATACATGTATATGTGAAATAGATTTTAAGAATACACTGGCATAGCTTTTAGTTTTTGGCCATCGAGTATGATGTTGGCTGTCGGTTTGCCATATTCAGCCTGTGTTATGTCGAGGGAGACTTGACTGGTGGTGGTGAACACAATACAATATACTAATGGCATTAGTGGGTCAAGGCTAAGGAAACTCTTTAAAGGTTTGGAAACACATTATCAAATTAATTTCTAAGATGTTTATACTAATTTACATTATTCAAGAAATGTTTTAGACCTATACATATTGAGTAGCATGACTTTTTGAATCTTTAGCTATTTGGATATGACACTTTATGTGTTTTTTGTTTGTTTGTTTTCCATTGTCCTCCCACTCTTATTCCGGCTGTAAACCTCCCTCGCCCTCTCACCTGGTTTAATAGGCCAGTCACTGTTCTAAGAGCTTCACATATTATCTCATTGTATCACCACAGCTCCTCTTGAAAAAGACACTGAAAGTGCTATCTATAAGTTTTAACATTTTTATGAAGCAGTTATTGTTTATGTACTTTCTTTGTGAAAAACTAAGCTCTTTTCCCCTCTTTTGTTATTTTACTATTAAGGACATTTTAAAAATTATTTATTTAACTAATTTATATTTGAGCCTTTTATTGTGGTAAATAATGCATCACAAAAAATTTAACATCTTTATCATTTTTATGTGTACAGTTCAGTAGTGTTAAGTATATGCACATGGATAAACAAATGTGGAACATATATACAATTGTTATTTGCTCTTAAAAATGAAGGGAGTCACCACATGCTATTGTCACATGGATAAACATTGAGGACATTAGATTTCATTTACTTTTAATGATTTAACCTTTTTCTTATTATTAGTATTTTATTTTTAATATTTTAAAAGAAGAAATGGAAAGTCAGATTTGATTAAAACCAATTACTTGGTATCTATTGGTTTTCATGGAGAACATTGCACATGACATTGAAAAACTCTTGGTTTGAAGTTTCAAAATTAGAATGTATGCCATCACCTGTATTCTCTGTATGTAGAGAGCAGAAACGTCCAGGAAAGGTGGGAACTACCTGAGTGTCTCTCGTCAGAGGCGGCCTTTATTGATATTGACAGCCCTGAAAGCCATATTGATTTCAGGAAGCCTAGAATTATTTATCACCTCCTAAATATCATACCAGTTAAAGTTCTGGCTTCCACCAGCCCAGTTTTTAATCATGAACCTGGGATATTTTTTAACCAAGAATTGGTAAGGAGGGAGAACAAAGAACTCCTCAATATTTAATTTAGCTATGTGTTAGATTTATATTCATGTCTACATTTTGAAATACAGGGATGGAAATTGAAACTATATTTTTAGACCTTCTGTTCAAGTTGCTATATTGCTCTATACAGAGGCTATTTCACAAATACTTTTCTTGAGCTACCTCCTAATCAGACCTTACTGCACCTCATCTTTCCCTAGGTTATGGGCTGTGACAGGCAAATAACTCACAATACGATTTGTCTGGGCTAATGATATTGGTATGTATAGGTCATTTTGGTTTACAACTCCAAGTGAATTTTCATTTCTTAATAAATTAGAATTCTTGTAAATAACCTAAGAATATCCTCTTTCAAATACCGTTATTTATACCTTGTTAGCCTAAGAAAAAGGATATTGCCATTTTTATGGATTCATTAAATTAGGGGGGTTGCTATGTTCTTCATATCTTTCCATTAAAATAAAGTGTATATAAAATTAATCTTAAGAAAGCTAAAATTCTCTATACAATATTATTTATTCAGACATGAAATTGGGATAAACTACCCCTCAAGGACCATAAGCTGCAGTCCACTTGTTCCAGGGAGCAGAGCAAAACAAAGCAGCTGTAAGAGCAGAAGATAAAATGTTTTATTTTCTAAAGCTGTAGGAACCGATGTCAGCAATAAGTTTAAAAAGAAGACAGAAAGAAACCCAGTACAATTTCTGAAGATCAATAGCAATTAGTTGTGTATTATCACTGAGTAAATAATAACTTTAAAGATCAAGTGATATCTTCAAAAATTGAGAAACATTTAGCAATTGTATTAATTTATAATGAAAGAGAAATAAAGGACTGGAAGTCATCTGTAACAAAGCAAACAGTTGCATTATATTCAGAGACTTGGGGGAAGGTAGAACTAAAGGAGATTTTCCCTTCTAATCTCAATGATTTGATAGATATACTCCATCTATATAAATTTGCTTTTACCTTTGTAAGTTTACTTGAATTAGTTTAACATATGACTCAAATTTTAATTTGTCCTAGGCCTGACTGCTTTTCTTCTCACATGTCCTCAGAGAATTGATTTTCAGGCAAGATTATTGATGAAGCTAAAATCATAATGTTCTTGTTTTAATCCTTAGAATTTATATAAAAGGCATTATTCTAATATAATAGGAATTATTTGCAGTGAGATGGATAATTCAAGACATATGCATCTGAATGTAGGAACTTTGGGAAAATAGACCCTTATTTTAATAACATCAGTTTTTCTGGGGAGGTGGGAGTGGAAGGTCTGTAAAAATATATTTGTTAAGAAAGAATATTAGGTTCATACTGAGGCATCAACGAATCTCACATTTTTTATCAGAGCATTTTATGTTACAAATGACACCAGAATCACTCCAGTTGTATTGAACAAGTAATAACATATGCTGCTTAAATCATCTCAAGTGTCAAGAGAGCTAGCTTCACTTAACTGCTTTACAGGAGCTCAAACAATGTCTGCCTCCTTTGGTAGCTTTACCCCCACATCCCATGTTACCCAGCTACAGGCTCTCCAGTGTGTTAGCTGGGTGACTATGGCAGTTTCATACTCCACATTCTCCCATGTCACCATTTACCAGGGGGAAAGGTCTCAGTCACTCTAACTGTGAAACCTGTGGCATAGATCACTCCCTAAAATTTCCAATCATAAATCTTCTGTTTCTCAATGAGCAGAAAGATGCAATACCTTGATTGGTTTAAGGCAATCATGGCACATTATTGAAACTGAATAATTTTCACAGTAATAAAATGGATAAGAATGGGAGTGGGGCAGATTTCCCACATACAAAAAAATCAGGGTCACGTGGTGGGAGGAGAGGAAAAAGGGGAAGCCAAGGAATATTTGTCCATGACAAGCAATATTATTAATATTAGTGAAACTGGTAGATTTGAGAAAGTGAAAGTAGTGTGGTATAATCAAAATTCAACTTGGCCTGGACAGTATGACTCAGTGGTTGAACATCAACTTATGATCCAGGAGATTGCAATTTCATTCCAGTGTTGCCAGCTTGATCCCCAGTGCAGGAGGCAGCCGATCAATGACTCTCTCATCATTGATTTTCCTGTGGCTCCCTCTCCCTCTCCCTTTCTCTCTCAGAAATCAACAAAGATGTATCAGAAAAAAAAAAAATCTATAATTTTGGCTCCCACAGACCCTCAGTTGGGGAAATAGTTTTCTTTAGCCACTAAATAACAACCCTCGTGATTTTTCTCTCATTCTTAGGTAATAAGGAATCACAGGGTAATTTTATTCACAAAATAAAGTCTTGAATCCAAAAGTAGAATGCTGTATTCATTGTATTTAACAATTCAATCTTTATTCAAGAGAAAGTCTTTCCCAATACCCTCTATTCATCTAGATGCTATTCACTAGTGGCTACCTGACTTTTTACAAGATGTTTGGTCTCCTTTACCCATTCACCCATTCACTTGGCTCAATATTGATCCCTCTAAGATTGAAGTGCCTGGAGAGAGGAAAGGGGATGTTCTCACCTAACTGAAATTATTTTTCAATGGCTTTGGCTCTTTGTAAATGGCAGATATTTGAAGCTCACTCTGTGGTTTTTGGTGATGTCATGAAATCTTCAGAAGCCTCCTGTAAATCTCTGTGACCACAGCCCCCATGGTGAAGAAGTCTCTCTCCTTTAGCCAGCTCTCTGGTTTTCCTTAGCTTCTGAATTCCAAAGGGTTTTCCTCATATTCTCTGAATTTTTTCCTTTGGGTCAAATCCTTTTTTAAAAAAAACAACCCATGTTTTTATTGATTTTAGAGAGAGAGGAAGGGAGAGAGATAGAAATATCAATGACAGAAAAACACTGATTGGCTGCCTCGAGCCTGCAACCCAGGCATGTGCCCTGACTGGGAATCAAAACAGCAATCTCTTGGTGCCTGGGAGGACACTCAATCCACTGAACCTCACCAGCCGGGTTAAATTCTTTTTAAAATGAGTCCAGATTGACTTTCATGTTTGGCTCACACATAAGAGACACAGTTATATGTTTTACCTGGCTGTTTTCGGAAGAGCAGTTACTTTCCAAAAGTAAGCCTGTTCTCTCTCTGCCAGCTGCCTCAGACTGTGAGCCAGGTCCTCCTGTCTTCATGTTCTTTAAACATCTCTTACATACCCATCCAGTATGGTCTGGTAATTCTAGAGGGAACTCATATGAACAAAGGAGTTTCCTTGAAATTTCTTTTACTAGTACCTCCTATTCCCTTTTATCCCCCTCTCTTATTCTCTCTCTTAATTTTCAACTTAATTAGTTTCAAAACTTATTTTAGAATTTTAGAGTCTTGGCCAGTGTTGCTCAGTTGGTTAGAACATCACCCCGAGTGCCGAAGAGCCACGAACGGTTTGATTCCTCGGGCAGGGCACATACCCAGGTTGCCAGTTTGATCTTGGGTCAGGATGCATATGGAAGGCAACTGATGGATGTTTCTCTCACATGGATGTATCTCCCTCTTCCTCTACCTTCCTCTCTTTCTAGAATCAATGAAAAACGTATCTTCAGGTGAGGATTAAAAATAATAATAATAATAATTTTAGAACTAGCTATTAATGGCAACACGGTTTAAATTTTTCCATTTGAATATTATCGTGAGTTATAATATCAATAACAGCTATAATATTATTAATATTACATATTATAATATCTCAATAGCAACACATTACACTAATCTATAATAACCACACAATAAAACTGAATACAATTGTCTACATTTCTTAAATTTTGATTTCCAAAGCTATTTGTCTGATACATGACACATGATAAAATATATAAAAATTAGCCAATGAAAGCAAATGCTTATTGATCTCTTCCTATGTGATAGTTTTGTTTAAAAGTGCTTTACATGTGCTAATATATAGTCTATTTTAGTATTTTAATTTTACACATAAGGAAATGGAGACACAGAAAAGTTAAATAACCTTATTCAAATTCACAGACATAACATATAGGAGACCTAGAATTTAAAGTTAGATGTATGACTCCAGATCCCCAATTCTTAACCACCCATATTACTTCTTTCTAAACATTACCAAATGCTTATACTTCTCAAAATATTTCAGGTTGCTTAGAAAGTAATGTTGCAAGGGAGTTATTTTTGTGTAACACATGAGCTGGAAGTTAAATAAAAGAAAAAGTCTATGAGAAAGTATTAATATGCTGTCATTTTTAGCTCAAAGAAAAATACAACCCCTTCTTGCTGAATTAAATATCTTGCTAGCTAAGAATAACTTATGCTCCACAATTTTCATTCTTTTAAACAAATTTTCATTGGAGGCTGAAGCTGTTAGAGGGAAGAACTTCCTAGAGAGAACATGAGAAATGACTCCTTTAGCACGTGGCCCCACTACTGAGTGTGTTTAAGGCATATGGGCGGATGTAGCCTCAACTCAATAGCAACATATTGCACCCACCCTTTTTCATGATACAAAACTTTATTTGGTTAGAGATATAAAGTAATTTCAAAACTCCCATTATAGTAAGTTAAACTTTTAAGTAAATACTAGTTTAATCATTTGGAAGGGTTCAGTGGCTGGGAGTTCTTTTCTCTTGTCACGGGGATAAAACATATGTCATGTAACATGAGTGTCTCTTGCTCTCCTTACACATAAGTTGCAATTAAGGTCATATCATGTCATATTCCACATACAGCAATTGTTCAATGTTGTGCTCCAGTGTTGTACTAAGTACCATATCATTCATCCTAGATGACTCCCTTGAAAATTGCTTCTAAAAGTTTGTGCCAAAAACGCTCATGAAGCAAGCAATTTACTATCCTTTAGCTATTAAGATACTTAAAACTGTCACTTCAGGAAATTGGACACTGTACCTTATAAAACATGTTGTTCTGAAGCTTGGCTTCAAAAATTACTACCTATCATCCATCAGCTTGTGAGGGTTGTGTTTAGTTAGTTGTTAAACCTAATACTATGATAACATTTGGATGCCAGGAAAAGAAAAATACTAAAATCTCATACAGTGTTTTGCATCTGAACAAACTGAAATTGTTCATACCCATGCTATTGTTTTCCTTATATGTTGTCTTTATTTAGCTATGGAGAAAGTCAAGTTATTTCAGGGTACCTGCAGGTTTATGCTACATTTTTAATCATGGTTACTTTCATTGGTGTTAGTAGACACTATATTGACATCACTTATAGATAATGTCAAGTATTGAGAACTAAGGTTTTTATTTCAAGTCTTTCCCAACAATATGGATTGCTGTTCATTGATATAAACCCCTTTAATCTAAGGTGAACTAAATCTGTTTATTTTTGACCAATTTAAATGGCAAACATATGCTTATAACAAGTAAAGCATACATACCAGTAGCAACAATTAAAAGGCTGGATTACAACTTAAGTGCATACTCAGCTTTCAAAGATTGATTTAATATCACTTTCCAGCATGAAGCTGTTCCAGACTATTTCATCCTACAGTGACTTCTGCCTGTTTCAAAATCACAGCACTTATCCACTTATCTGGCAAGTAATCAAGTAGTCAACTACAGCCACTTGACATCTTTTGAAGTATGGTATTGCCATTTAACATATGTGTTAATATTTCATATTTTAAATCCCACAGTAATGAGCATAACAAATTTGTAGTTTAAAATTCTGGCACTGAATGAGTAACTTAGTCTCTCTAGCTCAGAGACTTATCCCCTTTTTAAAGTAAGTTATAATGTACCTTTAATAAAATGCATGAATATTTTGTTCAGTTCAGTGAATTTTGGAAATTTTATACACTTTTAAAACCATTACTCAAACTTTTTCATCACCCATGGCTATTCCCTCATTCCTCTTTCCTGCCAGTTCCTACCCCCATCCCACTATCTGGGCCAACCATTCTCCGACGTCTATTATGATAGATTGGTTTTGTCTGACTTTAACTTCATATAATTGGATTTACTTAGACTGTAAATTTTATGCTTGTCTTCTTTTGTTTAACATAATATCCTTAAGATTCATCCATGTTGCTGTATGTCTCTAATCAATTTGTTGTTCCATTGTTATGAATAAAACACAAAATTTTTTTCATTTCTTATTGTTGACATTTGGGTTGTTTTAAAATGTTGGCTATTATTAATCTAGGTTTTAACAAAGTTATGCAAGAGGTCTTGAGTAAATCGTCTATGTTAGTATTTAGAACTACAATAAAGATTGTATATTTTATTTGTAACCTTACTAAATAACCTTATTATGCTAGTTTTCTTGGTAGATTCCTTAGACTTTTCTAAGAAGACAATCATTCCACCTGTGAATAGACTTTTAAATTTTTTTCTTTCAAAGATTTATGTAACTAATTTTTGTTCTTGCATTATTGCATTGGTTAGGATCTTTAGTGTCATTTTGATAGAATTAGTGAGAGAAACATCCTTACTTTATGTAATATTGCACCATTAGCTATAAGATATTGTACTTTTTGGAAACACTTTTTGATTAAGGAAGTTTTCTTATATTTCTAGTTTGTTTAGCTTTTATCACGAAAGGGTGACAAAACTCACTTGGTTATAATTCATTTCTTTTCTCTCTACCTTTTTCTCTCTCTCTCTCTCTCTTTTTTTTTAAATATATCTTTATTGATTTCAGAGAGAGGAAGGGAAAGGGAGAGAGAGAAATAGAAACATCAATGATGAAAGAGTCATTGACCATCTGCCTCCTGCATGGCCCCCACTGGGGACTGAGACCACAACCATGGCATGTACCCTGAACTAGAATAAAATAGGGATTTCCTGATCATAATGTCGATGCTCAACTGCTGAGCCACTCTGGCTGGGCTCTCTATCTCTTAATATCACATTTATCCATCTTCATTCTGTGCTGTCAGTGTTATGCTGAACTTCAAAACCCCCTTCTATATTTTCTGAAACTATTACATTTCATACATTGTTGAATGCAGATAAAGGGGTTGCTAGATGGAGTTTGTAGTATTTAAAGCTCATCCCACTCAATTTATTATTTTCTATCTTCAGCACTTTATTTAGAAGTTAGATATACATTGTGATCCAAACAGATATGGGCTCATTTTCTAAGAAATTAGAGTCAATTACATCTCTTTTATTTGTTTTTTACTCATACATTTACCCACCAAATTGATTCTTTATAATGTGAAAGTTTATATATATACATATATATAGAATCTATAGAATATATATATAGAATATATATATATTCTATAGAACCTGTTTTCTAGATACTTTTATCTGATTAGAGAAAACATAGAAGATATACTACATATAATATTATATAGTATAATATATTTTATTATATATCTTATATGACTATTTGAACAATATATAATATATGACAATAATGCAAAAGAGAAGTGATACATATAGAAAACATTATTTAAGGTCAAAGCAGAGATGACTTGATCCATTTGGAAGAATTTACCAGATTAACTCCCTAAAATGATAGAAAGTTAAAAAGAGTGTTTACTGAAATATATTATTTTATTTGGCATGTATAGCACATTTCCAAAAGTTCAAAATTATTTGTAATTACTTAAGGTTGTGAAAAAAGGAGCTTTTTTTAGGGTAACATTAAATAGAAACCTATTCAAAGGCATGGAATCTGGGCAGAATGATATCTATTACAGAATCCAAAGCACTTCTCTGTTTTCAAGAAGGGGAAGGGCTATGGTATAGAGAGAGTAGGGCAAAGAGCATCCACAAAAAGACAATTTCCATAAGTCTCTCACAGTTCTGCATGTATTGCTAACAGTCTTGATGGCCTTTCTTCTGGCCTATCTTTTCAAGGATGTTGTAGTGCCTACATTTGGAGCAAACACCAATATGTTTACTGTCCAGTACAAAAAAGATAAAGTCTTTCTCTAAGGTATAGGCCAAGCATGTTTACAATCCATTATAAAAGATTTGTGCTTCCAAAGCTTGAGGTTATTTGGCACTGACACAGACCTCCTGTGTGTACATCATTCACTTGGGTGCCTCCACAATATGCCCCATGACTTGGGGTTGAAAGGAACAAACACAGCATGAAGCTTCTGTGCCATGAGTAATAAGTTCTTTTGTCTCTGACCCAGGAGTTTGTTGTCTTCTGTCAGCATTCCAAACTGTAGCACATTACTTGTGAGCTGGGAAGTAAAGTAACATCTCAGACACTTCACAAGGTCTAGATCATGGCAAGAAGCGGAAAAGAAACTGAGGAAGTCAGAGGAAGGCAAGAATATTGAATTGACTTAATGTCATTTTCAATGTGAAAGATGATAGAGACTTGCTTTCACTGAAGTAGAGTGGTTATGTAGGCCGCCTAAGGTTCCAAAATGCTGAGGAGTGGAAATCTCTGGTAGAATTGAAGTGAGCATGCTAAATGGGTTTACTATGAAGTTTGACTGTTATGTAAAGGACTCTGCACATCCTTCAAAGCCTAGTGTTGATGCTTGGTGAAGAAATTAGAAGCTTGCCTGTCATATGAAATATCTTTTATAATGGACAAATCTTTTATAATGGACTGTAAGCATGCTTGGCCTGTATCCTATAGATCTGGTCATATTAAACTACTGATCATTCTGATTGTGTCTAAACCTAATGGTGCCATGGCACTAAATCAAAGTTCCTCTATCATGGAATATAAATTATGGATTTTAATCAAAGTTCTGGCATTATAACATAAATTCTACAGATAACTTCCCACTGAAAATACTCTGATAAGAGTAAGTCTGTGGGTCTGATAGTTAAATAGCTATAGAATCTGAAGGCAGACAACTGAGCAAAAGAGAGGAGGTGATAGGATGGCCTAAGCAGTCTTAATTATGACAGTAACCTCTTCATCCAAAATTCAGGTAATATGACAAGTGATACAGTTCTTTCTGGACTGTGGTAACTAGTGTAACTGTGGAGAGCTCACACCAGTGCTGAGAGAAGACGGATTTGAATTTTTATTAAATAAAGTAGAATGTAACAAGAAAGAAATGTCTTGATCACTGAAAAACACAAGAGTGATCTAAAATTTGAACGAACTTGACTTTGAAGTGGTAATAGGTTAGAATTCAAGACTTCAGTACCCCTTGTGTCAGACTGATTTATAATTTATTAGTTTTTCTATTGATATAAGTAATTTTATCACGGGAAGAATAAGCTGAATCTATCTAAATATCAATAGATGCAGAAAAAACTAAGACAGGAAACCAACTAACATCCTTTTAAGAGAGAAGTATGGCAGGTCAGTCTTGAAAAAGCCAGTAAGTATTTGAAATGTAAGCCTTACCACTGGGGTACATGGGTCTCCTTAGAAAGAGCATTCTGTATTTTTAAGTTGATGTAAAAGGATGGTGAACTGCATCTTCATGGGGAAATGTTTCTAAGTGTTGGAAAAAGATGGATGTCTAGGTATGGGAGTAGAAGGTATAGAAACTGTATTTCCTGCCCCTTCCCTGATCCCTGATGACCACGGAGACCACACACAACTGCTCTCATTCAGTGATTTCACAGAAAATATATTTTGCCTCAGATAACCTAAGTGGTGTTACACTTATACTTGTGTACTTATGATGACCCTGAAATTTACAGTGAAATTTACGGTGTAGTCAGAAATAATGGCTACATATGTTATGTGGCCAACCTCAGGGAAACAACTGGAACTATTTTCAGTTGTAATTTTACTACTCCACCTATAGCCTGGGGAGTATTGTTTAACTGTGATTCTCATTTATAAAATGAGAAGCTGGGAAGAAAAGAAAGGTGGATGTGGTTTGTCGCAGCTGACGTGTATCTGAGTTTAGCCAGCATTTATTCCACTGATTCCTGGCAATAAGGCAGAGGAAGGAAAGCACAGCAAACGGAAGCTCCAGGGTGGGGGTAACTGCCCCACTCCCTCCAACTGGAGGGGACTTCAGGGTGCGTTAAAGCAGCAGTACACAGTAGAGCTGAAGACCAGGGGGAAGACCCTCATTGGTTGTACTACCAAGAATGTGGCACAATAACAACGAAGACTGGAATCCCCAGGTGTGGTGCTATGAACAGCAGATAGAGACAGGTCTTCCTTCTGAATTTGAGGATACCAGGCAGACATCCACTGGATACTCATTAAAATGCTAAACAATATGTTAAATGTAGTCAGAGAACCTTTCCTGGAGCAATAAATGTGGCACGTTGTAGCCATCTTTTACCAAGGGTAGCTGCCTCACAACATCATAATGTCTACTCATGATATATTTCATATGGTTTGAAATTTAGAACTGAAATCCAAATAATAGTATTTTTCAAATTTTAGATACTACACCCTAAAGACGTTTGGAAATTTGTAGGGGCTATTTTGCTTGTCACAATGATTTAAGGGAGGGGTGTCAGGCCCTAAAGGCTTTTAAGGGCTGAGGCCAGGTGTGTTAGACATTCTGAAATTTAAATCTCATTTGAGCCCAGCAGGGCGTGACTCAGCGGTTGAGCATCGACCTAGGATACAGGTGATCAGGGTTTGATTCCCGGTCAGGGCACATGCCCCGGTTGTGGGCTGCAGCCGATCAATGGTTCTCTCATCATTGATGTTTCTATCTCTCTCTCTCCCTCTCCCTTCCTCTCTTTGAAATCAATAAAGATATATTTAAAAACAACAACAATAAATCTCATTTGATACGAAATTTGTTTTGTAGTTAAACAAATTACATTTTTTCAGAGTTCTAAATATGTAATATAATTTTCAGGGTGGGATACTGTGATGTAAGTTGAAAAAAAGAACATATTTTGTTTGTTATTTTTAGCACTACCAAAAATTAGTGTTCATTTCAAGAAATTGTAACTTTGATTTGAACAACAATCATGATTCTTGAGCTCACAGTACCATTCCTGTGCCACTATGCATTTGTAGCTGGGCTGAGTTCATGATGACTGTGGGTGTCAGTGTGTGTGTGTGTATGTGTGTGTGTAACATCATTCATTAGGTCTTCTAGTGTGGTCACACTTAAGCATTTATAATTAAAATTATTTTGTTATAAATTACATTATCTTTTTTCTCCTTTACATTAAAGTTGGTGTATTATGCTTTTAAATTATGTGTGCAATAAATGAAGTGTTACAATATGTTTACTATTAAAAATAAGGTTTTTGCTCTGAAATACTTGAGAACTATTTTCCTAGATTATGCATGCTGTAGGCTCAGCAATAAGATGAACTCTGCTACCATCTTTAATGTTCTCCCCTGTCACCATGCCACCTACACAAAAAACCTGTTGCTAAATGCTAAGCTAGCACTTTAAGACCCCTCTGGAAGTGGTGTCAAGGACACCTCCTTAGAAGGATGTTGTGTTAACTGGGGTCCTGCCGGTGCTGAGCAGGATGTGTCCCTTTTTCCTCAAGCATGAATACTAACTCTTTCCTCAACCATTTTTCTATATTCTTTCCTTTGAACTCTCCAATTGTGTCTCTAGCTTTTTTTAAAATTAATACTGACAAACAACTGAATTCATTTGTCTTTCATTGACGGTTCACATTTAATTAGAAAATGATAAAATTCTTTTCTGTTTATACTAATGTTTCACAATTAATTAGAAATTGGTAAAATTGATATCCAGGCTCACATAATATTAGAAATTAAATGAAGCAGGCTCTAGAAGAGATATAGTCATCCCTGATCATCATGTTTAACATTACATGAATTACTTCTTTCAGTGTTTCTGTAGGAAGCTATTTTTATTTCTGACTGATTCAGTAATATATTACCTCACGCAATAGGCTCTTGTAGGACCATAGTTATGTTGATCATTTTGTGTCATTTTTAATAGAAGGCTATATAAAAATGCTTTTAGGCACATACTCTGAAGACCAGCCAAATCTGATAGCTTCCTTCTCATCTTTCTTTCTCTCTTTCTTTATTTCTCTTGGTCTCTCCTTTTTTGGTAATTTGAAAGTTGGCTTATTTAAAGCAGATGTGTTAATGTAACAGTGGTTTGAAACACTATATTAAGAGACTATTTGAAAGGAGCCACTCAAGAAATCATTAGCAGCTTATATAAAAAAGAAAATAGCATATAAGGTACACTTTTATGGCTGAGATCTGACATTCACAACTGAGAAAAAAAGGTGGGAGAAGTCTTTCTTCATTAGCAGCATGACCAAGCCACTTAGGGATTTCACTCACTCACATCCATTATTTCATCTATTGTCCTAATTTAATTTTCCATGATTTTCCTGACAGTGCAGGTTGGCAACTCTTAAGTACAATACAAAAGGTTTGCAGCTCTCATGTTAATAATTACACAAGCTGTTGAAGCGTTCTGCTGAAGGGTGTATTGTCAAAAATATCAAATTTAGACAAAAGCAGAAGCTACAGATGTGAATGGAACTGGAATCCCTGAGTGCTTTTGTTTTAAATCCACAGAAAGCAGCCACCTCATGAGACCTAAATGTTAATAAAGCATTCATAGCATTTGGAACCTTCTGAGGGCTCTAAACAGGAACACGATCTTTGGAGAACTGCCATCAAATTGTTGCTGCTATTGTTTGCGCTGTCACTCACCAGGGCAGCTCTGACATATAAAACTATGACTTCTACCCTCTTTCTCCCCCAAGTCAATTAGTTTTCTAAATTATATATTGGCCAGGTTTAGAATACCCAGTCCAAAAGTATAGCTTCATAATTGTAGAAAAAATGTAAACCTTAGTCCATTACCCTCTACCTGTTCTTTAAGGATGCACTCCCTTGTCCTCATTTCCCCCTTTGTTTGTTACAGGAGGCCACATTCCCCACAGCATGTGATTGCTTTGTACCACCCAGGCCCACGCATTACCAGTGTCCCTTACTTGTGAGCCAGATGCTCTGAGCAAAGGAGTGGCCATGATTAATTATAAAGAGTCTTTCAATATCTGTGTCTATCAAATATGAGTCACAGACTAAAAGAAATAGTAACCTTCATTTAGTACCAAACCCTGTCAACAATGAGAAGATGCTTTAGTGAAAAATAATATAGAAATACATTTGAAAAAGATGCATAATATACAATAATGTTATAGAGATATTTGAGGTATAAAAGTAACACATCTTTACTCTCATAACCCTACTTTTCCACTGAGTGAGTAGAATGTCATTGTAAAGAGCTGGCTAGAACTATAAGCAGAGAATTGCTCATCTTTGAATTTTAATTCAATTTTTTTAGTCAATTGAAAAATAATAGGTACCCAAACAGGCTATTTGTAGGTTTTTTTTTCCAATTTCAAAATCTTCAAGAACAAAGCTCACTATAAGTAATTATTTGAAAAATATGAACATAAGGAATATCTCTTCCCCACAGGAAGGGGTGTAGTGTCCTTAGGGTTCCTGAAACTCTTGTAACTGACAGGACTGGAGGAGATAGGCGAGTCCCTGAGAAGGGTTTTAGTACCAGTCAACTACACTCCCCACCCTTCCACCAAAATTGAGCAGGAGACCTAAAGTAGTTAGGGATTTGGTCCCGTTTACTCTTCAGTGCTCATAAATTAGCTGTATTAAAACAGAAGTGATAAGACATGTTTAGGTGGGAAGAAAATCTGAGACAAGGGTCTTATTTCCAAATGGGCTGCACGTGACGTTGAATAATCACCCAATTCTGGGGTCACCTTTCAGTAGCAAGGACTGAGTGGGTGGACCTGCCTGCGGTTCTGGCAGAGGAGAAGTGTCCCTACAACAGAGGCACCTATCGGGGCAGATCTAGGCCACAGAGGAAGAAGCGGTGGAGTTTCTGGTTTAGCAGCTTTAGAGTGTTGTGAAAGGAGCCTAGAGGCATCACAGCAAAGTGTTAACTGCAGGGACTCCAGAGTGACTGCTTGACTTAAACCCAGTCATGCCTCTTCCTGGCTCTGTGATTTTGGCCAAGTTATTGAACCTCACTGGACCTCCATTCCATCATTTATATGAGATTATTCATAGTGCCTTCCTTTTAGGGCTGTTATTAAACTAAATCAAGTATAATTATAACATACTTAGAATAGTCTCTGGTACATGGTTAGCACTATATGTGTGCTTGTTAAATAAGCAGAATCAGCTGGGGGTAGTGGCCAAGCTCCCTGTGAATAATCATGACATATTTCTCCTTCCAGGAGGACAATAAATTATACCAGCTACCAGCACTTCCTAGGGGATGCTTATAGGTCAGAGATCAATGCCCAAAGTAAAGTGAGATGAGGTGTCAGCACCACTGACAATCCAGGAGACATATTGGTGACAACATGTAACCAGACACCCCTCGAACACCACTATGATTTTGCGTAACCTTCTCACTACACCATGGTGCTACACAGGAAATATGAAACAGAAGGCTATTTGAAAGAAATCATGAAAATCTGATAATCTACCTAAAGAAAAATAATATGTTTTCCCCCCTTTTTTATGCCACTTGAGGCATTTGTGGGTAAAATGAGAGACAAGATAAATTATAGCTGAAAAACACATACTTTCTTTAATTATTTTATTCTTTCATCTAATTATGTTATATCTGAGTCATTGGGTTAAAGTCAAACCTCATAAAAATATTTTTTTGCTTCTCTTGTTCTTTGCTTGTCTGTTTAGTTTTGTGTCTAGCCAATGGGTAGTAAAATGCAAGTATTATCGTGAGTCATACAAGTTCAGATTTCTCTTTTTCTTGACAAAGTGTGCTCTTGATTCTTGAAACGCTCCAGAATTACATTTGGACATATTGTTCCATCTCTAGCCCCACTATATCAAACAAGTTGACCTAAATCCATTACATGACTATTCTCTTTACTTTCAAACTCAGTATGGAATCTCCAATAGCATGAATTTCAGAAACTATAAAGAAAATATTTTAGAAAAGGGAAGAGAGACTGAGAAAGTTAAATTTAAGTGACATCACAAATTGTATGTACCTACAATGTGTTTTTATATTTTTAGATAGAATAAGACAATTAGGGACACCTATGATTGTCCATACTTAGCTATTTGATCATTTGAATCAATATTAATGAAATAGTTACTATGATACTGTTTTAAATTCCCTAGAACATGCTATTAAAACTAATATAAATTATGAAACATCAATTTTGGTTTATAATCACTGAAAGTTTAAAATACTTTTATTTTAAAATTTGTAATTAATTGTACATAATTATGAATCCTTTAATAAAATTATTTCAGTAAAATTTAGTCTTTGTATCTGTTTAATTAAGAGAGAAATTCATGTGAAACTTAATTACTTTTATAGTGGTTTAATTTTGGTAAAAGAACAAATTAAGTTATGTTTATATTATTGGCAATGACAATCATTATTTGGGTTGGAGTAATATACTAATCCATTCTAGACAATCAGGTTTTAATTCCATAGTATGTATGAATCTCCACTCATTTAGATAAGTAAGGGGAAAGGACTCCTTCAAGACTAGCAAACTAACATTCTTCATAATAGAGAGAAATAACTATCCTTTAAAAGTTTTTTGCATTATGTTTTGTAATTATCACAACATTTGTACACCCATCAAAAAAATTCTAAAATTAAGGTTTTATACCTAACTTTCTCCTAGTATAGTACTTCTTTGAAATGGCAAAAGCAGGTAATATGAGAGCATGGTAGAAACAGAGTAATTACGTAAATTATCCAAGGTCATCCAGATGATTAATGGTAGAGAACAGAATAGAAACAAAAACCTTTGGACTAATGTAACTTACATGCAATTGGTTAGAAGATAGTTAAACAGGAAAAACACAATGAGAAAGCACGGGGCTTTTAACTCCGGTGTATGCGGCTGTGGCGTTTAGTAGTGAATCTCAGGAATGAATTAACAGGACAAAAGCAGGCGGCAAGATCATATTTACCTGCTTAAAACAGGCAAGCTTTTCCTGCCTTTTACTGCAGCAGTGGCAGCCATTCTCAGGAGAGGGAAGCTTTTGTTTAAGGAATTTTGTAGAAAACATTGGCAGACAACACATTCAAAGAGAACAATTCAACTCACCTGCAGCATGTAATAGGACAGAAAATAAGACAATGAACAGAAAGAAAGAGAAACGTGGCCTCTGAAATCTATGTAATACTATTAAGAACCTCTCCACGTGGGGACCAATTGCAAGACCCCTCCAAGTACAAGTGGTGTGCAGGGTCAGGAAAACAGGTCTGTGACCCCAAGGAGGCTGCAGCCCTCTTATAGATCCTGCACTTAGGACCTGGAATCTCAAAACCTCCTTCTATTTGGCCCTTAGTCTGTTTTCAGGGCTTGTACAACCCTATTTTCCAAAGGGTAGACTTTTGAGGCCCAAGGGCTGACCCAAAGGGTCTTTATATTGGGAAAAGGGATCGGATAGAGCTTGTATGTCCACATGTGAAAGACTGAGGCTTTTCACCATGTAGGTTGGCGTCAGAGGTGGGATAAGATCTTACGTTCTCAGTGCCCAGCATAGAACTCCAGACTAGTAGAATTTCAATCTTTGACCTAGCCTTTCAGGTCATTGTTAAGGTATATTTCCAAAATAGGACACTTGATATATTGTATTTATTGATTTTGTACCTTGATTTGAAACTTTTAAACATTTGGACATGGGGCATCCAGCCCTCCTTTCGTACTCTTGACCCAGATTCCACAATATCAGGGCTGAGTACGTCTTCAGATTTATAGTCATTGTACATCTAATTAAAGGTTAATATCAACAATTCCATTTTAATACCTTGATTCTCAATGCCACCATGTGGTTCCATTTTAATAGCACCAATTCCCGATGCCACCATTTACCACAAGGCTCTGATTTTTGCCCACTTTGCCTAAGGCACCTGCAAATCCCCACCTTCATCTCATACTTCTTCCAGCCTAGGCTGCTGCCTTGCTGACTGAATACGTTTGATTAAAATTCATTAATATAACATCTGATAACAGCATTCTGTAATTAAAATGAATGCAAACCTTGTCCCCATTAAAGGGCTACATTCCAATTTGACATGTGGGACAAAAAGGCCTACTTGAGAATCTCATATTCACCTGTTCTCTGTGGTCTCTCAGCTCCTCTGCTTTTCAGGCATTACTTGCTGTACTTGGAAACTCTCTTCTATTCTCTCAGATTGAATAGCTTTTATTCATCTCCCAAGATTCAGCTCATGTCTCCTCTCCTCTGGGAAGCTTCCCCTATGCCCCTCAGACTTTCAGGTGCCTGTTCTTCATACTCCCACTTATTTATATTTCCATTAGCACGCATCGCTGTTCTTGGCTTTCTTGTCTGTCAGCTCTAGGCACTAGCAATTTGAGATTAGTGGTTGTGTTATTTTACTTTATTTGTGAATTCACCTACAAACATTTGTTCAATCTGTTCCAATCCATATATTTGAGAATCACCAGCCAGGTAATGATAAAATACACAGGCTCTGTCATTGAAAGTGCAACAACAAAGCATGGTTACAGTCACTAGAAATTGTAACCTGGACTCAGATGGGTTTAAGTATAGGTTCTCATGGCAACTCTGATGGCCACCTGATTTTGTCTTCCTGGAGAAGAAGCATCCTGAACAAAGTGGGCCTGAGCTGAGACCTCTGTAGGATGAGGGTCTGGTAGGCCCCATGTCTTTTGTGGAATACGCGTACAGAATACCCTTTGTAATCACTAAATTGATACTAATCCAAGAACATAGCAAATCTAGTGTGTCCTGGTGTGTACTGCAGAAGTTATAGAAACAAACAGTGTAGAGCTATAGAGATTTTAAAAAAAAGGTTCTAATCAGAATTAGGACAAAGCCATTGTCCGGTCATTCTTAGCTGAAAGAACATAATCAATAGTATCAAAGCAGGTATTAAAAAAATGTGTAGGCTATTTATCTCAGCATTCTCGAGATGAGGTAGTGTCTGCATGACCTGTTGCAGCATTTGTTTCTATTTAAAAGTTTTGTGTTAATAAATGAAAATTACATTTATATATATATTTCTTATTCAATTTACAACTCACTAGTTTAAGGAAACTAAGCACTTAACTTCAACATTTGATTTATAGTTATGGCAGTGTATTCGTTCCTCGCCTTGGCAATATGATGAAACAATGTGCTAAAAATAATCTAAAAATATAGTAATTAAGAGTGAATTTTTAAAATCAATTACACATTGGTATACATTAGAAATTCCTAATGTTTATCTATACACATAAATTTATGATAACAGTAAGAATATTTAAAATTCATTCCATATTATAAGTTCAGGTTTTATCAACTATTTTAAGTATATTTATAACATAGCGAATCAATTTAAAATATCAGTTATTCTTAAGAGGTGCATAGTTACTGGTTTAAAATAACAAATTTGAAGTCTGATTCTCTCTTTTTCTTTTTTATTAACAATAAAGACATCAATAAATAGAACATTTTACTGAATGAAGCAATAAATGTGGCCATTCCTGTTTAAATGTGCCACAATTAACAATGGCCTCTTCCTTCAAAGAGCACATCACAATTTGGGATTAGCCCCTACCTAGCAAATCTTTGAAAAACTATAATTTTATGTGTAATAGATCATACCATGAGAATAAGGCTTTGTCTATATGACCACTGCTGATATCAGTAATGCCATTTCCCAAAGCAATCTTACTAACTTCTATACTGGTGGAACACATTGAATACACTAGATTTAATTAGTTCAGGTCACAGAAGAAACCTAAGTCAAGCAATTGGTCAATGTAATTTACTAAAGACACCTTGAATGAAAACATTTTTCTATGTAGTCAATAAACCTTTCTGAATACATATTGAAGGTGAGAAAATCCTACATTTGTTTGAAAATGGATGTCAAGGGCCAATCAACTCTATTAAACACACACAATTAATCTATTTCGCCAAGTGATCCTTGAGCCCTGCACAGCTAACTTTTTTGATAAAACAGATGTCCCTTTGTATTTTTGAAATTTAAGAAACTGCTAACAAAATACAGTCATAGTTAAGCTGTATTTTTCAATATGTTTCAAAATCTACATATTTTGTTTCCACTTGAAAAAAAATTTGCAAATGGTTTGAATTCTTGTTCCATTACTATATGCATTAGACAATTTGAACCTAGCTTTCTAACTGTGAATTGTAAAGCTCTCTACTTTCTGCTCACAATCAAATTTTATAACTTACTTTACTGTATAACCGACTGTATAACAGTCGAGCCCTACATTAATGCGTTTGCAAAACAAAACTCAACAAAGAATTTAATATGGACTAAAATTTAGACAGATATCATTTTAGTGGTATCTTAATGTTTGAATGTGAATACTAGTTTATTAAAACTCAATAGTAAATTCATGATTACATAAATTATAAGAGTTTTCATTGGAGATTATAAAAGTTAAAGTTCTTAGACTTTCTTTAGTTGTGACATATTTTACAATGAGTACATTATTGTTTCAAAATTAAAGAACACAAACAATTTATGATACATGTTCTTTCTAAAAATATTTACACAAAGAAACAGGCAAAATGGAAATAACCATCAAGCAGAAATCTTTTAAATGTTAAAGACATAATCTAGTGCAGCAACTGCTCTTGCAGATTGTTATAATAGGAATTGTTATTTCCAGCATGATTTGAAATGAACTTTTGCTAAGTACTACAAACACTTTTAGTACAAAAGCTTGAATGTTTCTTTATTAGCAACTGTCCTTTTTGTTTTGCATGTGGAAATAAGATAACATTATAAGTCCATTATATTTCTATATCTGAATTTATTTTGACTAAAAGCATTCTATCAATTAGTAAGAATTGTTCACATAACTCTCAGTAGGAAGGTGAGTCACATAAGAGATTCAAACATGCAAAAATTTTCTGGTAAGCCTGGAGCTATTTTTCATATAGATTACAAAAATTATTCAAGATAAATTTTGGTTCTCCTTGCATTAATTGTGGTAAGTATAATTTTCTACTTAGTCTTTCATATTTTCTTTTAATAGTTTTAATTTATATATTAAAATATTGAACAATATTAAGAATCATTCAGTAATTAAGATATAAATTATATTAAATTAAATGTCTAATTTTTCATGTAGTACTAAATATTCAGCAAGAATTATATATAATATATGACATATAATATAGACAGATACACTTTATGAAATAAAATTTTTGTTTACATTTCCCAAGTTTTCAGGCCCAGAGTGGTTCCTAGAGACAGGGAGCTCTCCATAAACGGTTGCAGGCTCATTCCTACACACAATGTGGAGATTTGGGAGCCTGGCCTCCTGTCGTTGGAATCATTGTCATGCACTGCTGAATGATTCTTCTGCCATCTTCCATTTTTTGCTCTATAATGCTGCTTCTACAATCTTCTACAATTTAAATCTGAAAACGCCAGCCTCTAGCTTAAAGCATCATTAATTTGCGGTTGATATCCCTAATTTGAGAAGCATACAAAGACAAACTAGTTTGGCAGTCTCATATCCTACCTCTTGCACATGTTTGTTCGTACCTCTGATGCTTTGCCCATTTTTCTCTCTGCCTGGAAAAATTATCTCCATCCTACTTGGCTCTTGTGCATCCCTCAACACTCCGCTCATGTGTCATCTCGTCTGGGAAGCCATCCAGCCCTCTCCCAGGCAGAGTCAGCTGCCCTTGCTCTGTGTGCACAGAAGCACCCAGTGGGCTTTGAGGTGTGAAAAGAGGGTGCCAGAAGCAATCATACTTTGAAAAAATATTCATAACATTCAAGTTTGTCTTCAGATTTCTGGGCATCTCAGTTCCTCAGAATAGCTCTAAAAGAATAATTTTCCTTCATGGGTAAGATGCTTCTTCCCTGATTTCGGTGGCTGTACTTCAACGGAAACTCCTTGCCAGTCTCCACAGTCATTCTTGGTTTGGCTGGTAGAAGTGGTGAAGTTGAATCTGAAATTAGCCAAGTCAGTAAGTCCCTTCTCCACGAATGAGGAGTGGGGATACAGAAAAGTCATAATCAGTGTGGTTATTTTTTTCTTGTCTTTGTTTGTTTATGATTTTTCTCTAACATATGAACTCAGAAGATTTCAACTATGTTTTTATGTTTTTTGGGGGCCACGGGGAGACAAGTATTTATTTACAGTTTGTTATATTAACTTTTTTATTTTCTTTACCATATCTTGTTCTCTTTATTTTAATATTGATTCAAATTACCACCCAGGATAATTACTTTATTTCAATACAGTTTTGGTCTTATTCAACTGTGCTGTATTATTTTTATCAACTAGATTACATTTCTAAATGTTTTAGGCCTAACAGTATCATCATATACATATTGTTTTATAAAATTGCTTGTAAAATCAGTTCAGAAAAGAAAAAAAAGACATATACATTGCCCTGCCTTTTATAATCACATGATTGTCTTCACTGGTGGTGTGTGTGTGTGTGTGTGTGTGTGTGTGTGTGTGTGTGTTAAGGGTGGTGGGGGTTCAACCTAAAGAATTTTCTTTATTATTTTTTGTAAGGTGGATCTTCTACTAACGAAGTCTCTCAGCGTTTGTTTACCTGGGACTCTCATTGCCCTCTTTTTTTCTGTTTCTGTTAAGAAATGGCAGGGTTCTTCTTCCTTAGCTGGGATTCCTTTTATATGACAAATCATTTTTCTCTCACTGCTTTCAAAAGGTTTTGTCTTGGATTTCAACATTTTTATACAATGTATATGAGTGTGTATACCATGTATTTATCATATTGGACATTGCATTTTTATTGTATAGATTCACATGTTTCATCAGGTTTGAAAAGTTTTCAGTAATTAATTTTTTAACATTTTTCACTCCAACCTCTCCTCTTGTTTTGATGTTCATAATACGTATGCTGATATTCTTAATGAAGTCTCACATTTCTCTCAGAGCCTGTTTCTTTTCCATTATTGTCCACGCCACCCCCTCTCACACTAACAATCTCTCTCAAAGGTTCATTGATTCTTTTTTGTTTATTTCAGTTGCTGTCCTTTTGCACTCTAGAATAAACATTTGTTTTTTAAATAAACATTATGCTTTCACTGATATTCTCTCTTTGATGAGACATTGCAGTCATGCTTTCTGTGCTTCTCTAAGCAAGGCATCCTTTAGTTCTTTGAAATTTTATGGTAGCTGCTCTGAAGCGTTCTTAGATCCTGCATGTAATCTCTCCCAGTGAGTGGATGTCCTCTGCTGATTTTTCTGTGTCTGTCCCTCTTTTTTTTTTTTGGAAAACTGAACACTTTAGGCTATAATATATTGTAGCAACTCTGGATAATGGTTTATCCTTCTCTGGGGCTTGTGTTGGTTGCTGTTAGCCTGTTTGTTTAGCGATTTTGTTGCTGGAGAAACAGATTCCTCCATTGCTGGTGGGAGTGGGGTGGCTCTTGCAATATCTTCAGAAAAGAAATTTTCTAAGACTTGCATGGGAGAATGAGTGTTTTTTATTCCCGTGAAATTACATTTCTCAAGTTGTAAAGTCCCATGTCCCTTAATCCAGTCATGAAAAAGGTGCAGCTGGGGCTTTAGTGGAGCTAAGAGCAGGGCCAGTGTGCAGGGTTTCTGTTCCATGGTGGATCTGGGTCTGATGAAGCATCAGGCTGATCACAGTCATTAGTCCATTGTGTGGGTCCCACATCGCTGTGAGCCGTGTGACCGAATGCAGGGGAGTGCGCCTCCTGCAACAGGAGCACCAAGAGAGTAAGAGGGCCAAGAGCACAAGAGCCTAAGAGAGCAAGAGAGACAACTCCCTTTGTTCAGGGCTTAAATACCAAATCTCCCCATTTGCAGTGGCCATGCCTATTCTGGCCACTGACTTGTTCCCAGGTGTGACTGACAAGTAGGCACCTTCCCATGTCACTCAGACCTTACTGGGCATGCATCGATTGCCCAATAATCTGCAGGAAACAGACTTGGAGAATTTAATTGCAGTTTCCTGGCAAAGCTGTATAATTGGCATGTCTATATTTTCTAGTCTCCCTTTTACTCTTTTCCTGTTATTTAATAATCAGCTTAGTCTAATGGCATCAATTTGACTGGACTGTTTTAGTGAAGTCTCTTTGTCTTGAAATATACAATCTCTGATGCCCCTCCTCAGATGGTACAATCCTGGGCATCCACACAGGCACTGGAGGATGACAGTGTTTCTAGTAGGGCTTTCTTTGGTCATCTCTCTGATATCTCCACCAGGCTTTCTGCCTCCACATGTCAGACTTCACTATCTGCTGGATGATTGCTCTGTCACTTTAATAATTCTCAGGGAGATAAATTACTCCATGGTCTGATCCAATAAAATGTGGCCAGGAGTAATTTTTGAAGACAATCTTTGAGGTTTGTTCTGACCCTAGAAGGACTTTTCTTGACAGGCTCATTCTCTGTTTCTTTCTGATAAACCAGCTGGCTGATGGCTTAGCTGACTTTTCTCCTAGATCTATCAGTCTGCTTTTCATTGCTTACCCCTCAAATCTCCGTTGTCTTAAAAAACAATTGAACTACCCTTCACTTTTTCATAAAAAGTTAGTTTCCCTAAGAAGAACCTTGGGTTTTGTTTTTTTCTTAAAAATTTCTCTCAATCTGAGCATAATCTCTGAGCCACAGCACATAGTACTGGAGAGAATAACCACTGATCTTCTCAACACATCTCTCTCTGAAAGCTCCACTTTTCCAGTGAGCCAGTGTGAGCATAATTATGGCCACAATGTTCTTGGTTTGTCATTCCTGTGGTAGAGCCTCTGCCTTATGATTGGAGGCTGCCTGGAGGAAGAGAGGCCCTGGCTTCTTGGCTGCACTCATCAGGAATTTAGCTTTTGCAACTCATTATGAGATAAAATTATAATTGCTGGAGGCCTTCCATTCTCAGTGAGTTACCACATTTCTTTATTGGGAGCTGGAGCTATGGGGAGAGGGAGACCCATGTTGGTAACACAGGCTCAGTGTGGAACTCCTATCAAGCTGAGCTGGAGTGGGGAAAGGGAGGGGATGCTTTGTGTCTCAAACACTACAGACTCTTGCTATTCTTTCTGAGATTCAGTATATTTTTTTTTGAATAAATGTTTCTTCATTTGCTGTATGTCCTTATGACAACTTCCAGAGACTTTAAATGGTGGTTATTTTTATAATTTTCACTAGTTATGGTTGTTTCAGAGGGGAATGGGTTCAAAGCACTCCTCATGTACACATTCCAGACATTGACATCTGGCCACTGTTTTTAATTGCGTGGCTGAGAGAAGTGGAAGTGACCTGTCTAGAGATTCAAAGGAAAGCAGACACAGAAAGAGGAAGAAATAAGAAACAGAGAGAAACATCTCTCTGGGGTCCTTATGACTTTCCAATACCTGGTTTTAGTCTGAGATTGAGCTGCATTCTTGCAACTGTGTTCTGTTTAGGCATCAAACCCATCCTTAAGACACACCATCCCTTTGTGCTGGGATTAACGCTATCTATGGTTAACTAAAGGTGCTCTAACCAAGTAAATAATTTATGAGTTCAACCACAGAAGTTTTGAAAGCCAAGTAGTGAGGGGTGTGGATTTGAGGATGATACTGCCAACAGAGATTTATTTATAAAATGCTTTTTGTAACAGTCTAAACTTTCTAGAGTTCTAACAAAATTCTTTTAAGAATGGTTACTCACTAAGTGTATGATCTTAAAAATCTTCTTGTCTCAATTTTCTCATCTGTAAAATAGTTATAGCAATTGTACCCACGTAACAGAGCTGTTATGAGAAGTAGATGAATTAAGGCATGTTAAGGGCTTTTAACAATGCCAAGCATAGTAAGCATTCAACTTGAGTCTAAAATTTCTCAAGCAAAACTTGGGGACAGCTTATTTAGGACTTGGAATAGTTATAATAAAAAAATAGTGTAACTGCATTAATACACTGATAATATTTGTTCTTTTTAAGTGTTAATTTTCAGTGATTAAATTATTTGATAAATTTAATTCTACTTCCCTAACTAGGTTTAAGGCAGAGACCTAATCCCCCATACTGTTTGTTGCTAAACACTGAGTCCATTGTAAATTCTCAGGTAAATTTCATTTATTTAAAAAATAGCTGGTATTTCACTTCTAATTATAATAAAATTAAGTAACTTATTTTGTACCTGTTTAACTGCATTGAACCATAAACAGTTACATCAGTTCAGCATTTACCAAAAGATAACTATTCAAAAGATACAGCTACATGGTCAAACCATAATCTTTCCTGGTGAAATGATACTGTAGTTAAGTTGACAAAAGAAAATGTTGTTCTAGAAAATGTCGGTGCACAGTTATACTCTGGGCACACTATTGTTATTCTAAACAGAGACAGTTTTAAAATCTGACAAGTTATGCAGTTACATGAGTAAAATACATGATGGATTTATTACTTTTTCATTAAAATTTTTCAGTTACTCAGTCATATAAAATAAGAATGTGTCATATGAGTAAAACATAAAAATTCAAAAATAATTTGCTGTTTATATATAATATGCTATTAAATATATAAAACATTTGTTTCATAGACAACTATAAAATTGTTATCCATATACTAAGTTAAGAGTGTGTTTTTCTTAAGATTTCTATTAATCAGTATTGTGTGGCAATGGTGGAGGTGGGATATAACAGCATCAAAATGAAAATGGTTTCTTTTAGTAAACTTCAATCTTTAACTTATGTTTGCCACTGTGATGATTTTCTCCATAATCTTGAAAGGAATAAAAAAAACCTATTGAAAATATAAAAATAATGTCCTTAACATTTTGTTTCTATTTTCAGCATAAAAATTTGTGGAAAAATATGTAATACTAGCTCAATGTTAATTCTAAAAGATGTAAAATAAATTAAAATATATTTAGAATAGAATTATTTTGTTTACCTCACCTACATCCTGTAAATATAGGCATGTGGTAAGAGAAGATTAAAGATAAAGAAAAATATATACTTCATAATTTTTTGTGATATCAAGTTATCCAAATGAGCACCAAATTCTTAAACTTTCATGCTGCAAATATGTCATTTCCCCTAATATCTTTGTTTCTTTATATAATCTATTCTCCCTTCTGTGAATGAAGGGAACAGACTATAAATCAAACAAATAACTTTTGCATGATAGATTATGAAAAACATTTGATCTTTTGATCTTGAAACTATACAGCCAAAATGCTTTTACTTCCTGGCAGGCGTCCCAGACTCCAAGTGTCATTCAAAGGAAATATTTTCATGATATAGTGTTTGATATTTTACATCTTTTTATAAATGTTTCTCTATTCTTTTTACTATTGGATTTCTTTATAAGTTTTTCTACAAATAGCTGTGGAATGTTACCAAAGGGGAAAAAAAATGAAACTAATTAAAACATGATTTCTTCAGGACTCAGCTGTAAAATTAGCTAAGACATTGTAAAAGGAGAGAGAGAACTGAAATTAAACATGTATGGGAATTGCTCACCTTTACTGCTAGCTACGCACAAAGGTTTATGTTCAGTCCCTGAACACAACCTTAGCCACCGTATCCGTGAACTTCATGAATACTTGATAAACCCACAGCAACAATACCAGAATAAAAGCGGTGCTAATGTTTGCACAAGCAGAACTGCCCAAGGATTTAACTATCCCAGGGCTAAAACTAGAAAATAGAACATGAGTGTCCTTTCTCTTATGATTTCTAAAACTTTCATTCACTTTTCAGACCCAAAAAAGGAAAAATTAAAGATTTTAAAATTTATCATCCACTCATTTATTACTATTTTAAATATAATTTGTTCGTACTGCAATGTATAAAACTATGAAGATATTAAAAGGATATGCAGGCAACTATATTTAATAAATATATCTTTTCTGTGCATTGGGGAAATGTACATCGTACATAACAACATTAAAACTTACAATATAGAATACTCAGTAAGTATAATGTGAGTAGGTCTGCTGGACTTTAATGCAAAATATTTGATATGTTACATTTGAAATATGTACATAAGGAAATTATTTTACACATATGGTACTACCAACTTTATTGAGAAATTTCATGAACTTTGTTCACATTAAGTTATAAAATATTCAAACAAAAACATTTGGGAAAGCTTCATTGAGAAATATAAATGTATAAGTCTTAAATGCTTATATGCATTAGTTAATTTGTTTTTAGTGAAAATATGTATTTTTTAAAATGGAGTTTTTTGAATAAGAGATTGGTAGACATAAAATCTAGCCTAAATTTTCTTTCTACCCAAGTAGCATACTGATTTGCCTTTATGGGCCTTTGTTTCTTGATTGATTTAAATACTGTAAGGCTCCTACTTAAATAAGAAAATTATTTTTGGTATCAGGAATACCACTGTAGTTACATCTTGCCTTTAGAGTTTAAGCTCTGAGACTACTTTCTCTGTAAAACTGTCTCTTGGTGGGATGTCTGGTCATATTACAAAAAATCTTGTATTGTAAGGGTTATTTGGAAAGTATAGCAATGTTCGAGGCAGACAAACTTTATGATAAGGTATAACAAGGTTAATAAGCTAGAATTTGCATGACCCAGCAGAGAAAGCCAAAAGCTATAGAACAAGACAAACTCCTAGCCTGGTGCGCAGTACTTCTGGACCTTAGCGGGAGAGGTGGGGAATGCTGCTGCTAGAGAAATTATATTCTGTGAGGCAGGGCCAATCAATAGCTCTCAGAGAGAAGAAATTTTCAGTGCACTTGCCATTCATGCACATCTGGGAAATCAGAAGCAGGTCACAGAGCAGGAAAGGAACACAAAGGCACTAAAATAAAGAGCAGGAGAGGACTGAGGGGATTCTCAGAGGTAATTAGTAGATTACACACATAGTGGAAAAGGTGACTTAGCCAGTCAGGAATCTCTGGGAGCTGAATTGATGGTCATTGAGAATCTGAGAGCATGACCAAATTGTAAACCACTGACCAATTCTTTTTAATTCTTGTTTCAGGTTCTTAAAATAAGTATAGTTTGCATCAGTGAAAGTCTTGGCAGGAAACAGAAGACACATTCAGCTGGGATTTTGAAGAGAACTTAATAAAGTATAAATATATGTATATATATATATATTTAACATATATTTAAGGCATATATCCATGTATTTAAGATATACACTATATCATCTATATCTATATTATATAGCTTAAACATATGTGTGTATATATATATTTAAATATGTATATCTTAAACATATGTATAATGCCTATATGTGTGTCTTAATATTTATATATAAAATGAATATATCACCAGGCATCCAGAGACTAGCAGTAGCAGGAAGCCACTCACAGGCCTGAAGGGGCAAGTAGCAAAAACTGTATCACCAGAGCTAGCTGAGAGCTAGACCACAGGAGCTTTAGCCCAGTTCACAAGCACTGCTGGGACAAGCAGGGAAGAGCTGGCAAGGGCTAGAGAAGGGAGGGAATGGGGGGGAACCCTCAGGTCTTTTGTCTGAGCCTCTCTTTGGCACAATCCAATTGGCTGAGTGATGTAATTTGTAGGAGTCATTCTCTTAGAGGGGTAGACAGGGCAGAGGTTGTAGAGGATAGGAACTGGAGGGGCTGGGGGTGCAGGGTTGAGAAATGAGAAGATGGGGCTAGTGGCAGGGATAAAGATATTCAGTCCAATTAGAATAATCTTTTGGAATCATTAAGCCACTAAACTTTAATTTAATAAGATTCCAAAAAGAATGGAATTAACCTTAAATTTTACCATAGATATAAAATATACAATTTAATTCTTGGAAAATAATATATCAAGAATTAAATATATATATATGTAATATTGCAATTTAACTCTTAGATATAATATATACATGCATATACATCTATACATACATAATATAATATTCCAGGAATAAAATTTCTTCATTATATATATATGTCTATATGTATATGTTTATCTATATCTATATTGAGATTTTAATATTTTTTATTGAGTTTAGAGAGAGAGAGAGAGAGAGAAACATCAATGTGAGAAAGAAACAATGATTCGCTGCCTCCTGTATGCACTTGGACCTGGATCAAACCTGCAACCTGGGTATGTGCCCTGACCCAGAATCAAACCAGTGACCTTTAGGTGCATGGGGTGAGGCTCAACCAACTGAGCCACACTGGCCAGGGCTCTGTTGAATTTTTTCAACTACTTTCTTCAACATATTCTATTCCTGATGGAAATACCTTAGAAAAAAACAAGTTCACTGAAATTGACTTCTAGGGTCAAATGCCTTTGGATCTTGCAGAAGGTCAAGCACCTTATCTAATGGGGGCATTAATACAAGATCAAAAAGCCTCTAACAGTAGATGAAATAGTTTCAAAGGGTCCAGAAGATAGGAGCAAAGACTAGTAATTTATTCTGGTAAAGACTGATGATGTTTGTAAAGGAAAAGAGATTTATTGACTTATTTATTGATTTGATTTATTGGTTTGGAATGATTTTTTTTATCCAAGAAGCATTCATGAATGTGCCACAAATACAATCAGAGAAAATGCAGCGTCTGCAGCTTGGCTGGAGAGAGAGGCCCAGCAGGCAGCTGCGAGCGGAGAGGATTTAAGGAAGAGGAATGATTTTTGTGGCGGAAATATATTACACAGCACGTCACTGTTCCGAGTCAGTAATGATGACTAACCAAGGCGGGCCGAGGCTCAGAGTAGCAGGTGATGCCTGTGGCGTGCATACAGTTAGAAAGAAGGAAAAGATACCATGTAATTAAAGCTGCTTATTTTCCCCCCAACTGAGGAGTATAAAAGAACAAACATTGGTGAATGGAGAGGAAATCACACAAAATAAGCAAAATCAATAATGCATTTCCATTTGAATAGATATCCAGAGAGCACACATTTATGTTATAAATGAATAAAGCAATTTAATTTACAAATAACATAAAATGTATATGCTACTGATGACTCAGGTAGAATTGACCGCAGAGAGTTCAGACTACTTAAAAGAGGAACTGAATCTGGAAAAGCAGTTCAGTAGAAAGATATTGAATAGCTCATAGGATGCCTGGAGATCTGAGAACCAGATGTGGAGGCTCCATAACCAGAAAAAATGCCCAAATCATGCTGCAGTGCTGGTCAATCAAAGGCACAACCGCCCTGCCTCTGGGAACCAGAGGAAGCCTGTTTCCCTCATGGAATCTGCTGAGATAGTCAGAGACTCTGCCTGCAGCAGCGCATCCACTGATGAGACTGCCTCTGGATTCAGCTGCAGTCACTCCAGCCACTTGTCACCAGAAAGCATTTTGTAATGCCTTTTCTTTAGGTCACTAGCTTTTGTTTAGAGTCACTGTGTGCTTGGCACAGCTTTAGTCATGGGAAGTTAAGGATATGGTGTATTTGGCTTCCACCGGAGGCTGGTTATGTCCCATTAGTTGGGGGATGCCTCACACATAGCATGGGGATTCAGATGTTGGCTGGACAAAAAGAATGGCAACTGGCCTTTGAAGAAAATAGGCAAATAGAACTAAATACCTTAGAACATTACTCTTCTTTATGTGAAGAACCGTATCAGCGAAGAAACCCTAAGCTGTGAAGATCACCATCATGCTCTGGTTTTTACCATCAAATGCATATAATGGAATAGAATGACTATTGCAATCGGGGTTTTCTAAGCAGATGGCTTAACCAAGTGACCTAATCGACCACTGGCATTTACAACATATATTAATTATGCCCTGGCTGGTGTGGTTCAGTGGTGAGAGCATTGGCCTAGGCACTGAAGGGCCATGGGTTTGATTCCCCTCGACCACTGGCATTTAAAACATATATTAATTATGCCCTGGCTAGTGTGGTTCAGTGGTGAGAGCACTGGCCTCCACACTGAAGGGCCATGGGTTTGATTCCCCATCAAGGGCAGGTACCTGGGTTGCAGGTTTGACCCCCGGCCTCCGGTTGGAGCGAGTACAGGAGGAAACAAATTGATGTTTCTCTCTCACATCTCTCACGTGATTTATGTCTCTCTCTGTCTCTTCCCACTCCCTCCCTCCTTTCCACGCTCTCTAAAAAAAAAAAAAAAATCAATGAAAAAATACCCTCAAAATAAATAAATAAAACATGTATTAAAATTTAATAACAATTGTTGCATTGCTTATGATTACCTGATTTGGGTATTTTGGACAAATCATATTTTATTCAATATAAATGCCACATAAGCTATTATTTTTGCAATTTCCTTTTTAATTCTCACTCTATAGTGTCTACCTCTTCTTTGACAGTAAGCAAACGCATATCTGTCCCCTAGTACCGTAATTCTTGCTGCATTCTTGATCTACCATTGTACAACTCTGTAATCAATAACATTTTAAAACATGCGTAAGATGCCTGGCTGGTGTGGCTCAATTGGTTGGAATGCTGTCCTGTTCCAAATACTGAAGGGTATTATGTTTGATTCCTGGTCAGGGCACATGCCAGGTTGCAGGCAATGAGACACTTCTGCACACCTTGGAACTTAACTATTTCTCTTATAATAGCATTGAATACACTTTTAAGGGGTGGGGGGGCTGATAACTGTCGTATTGGTGAATCCAGTGGATTTTTTAGTCTCCACCGCTCACAATCACTATCACTTTTGTTTATACTATCCAATTTGTCCTGCCTACTTCCTTCCTTTGGCTTTTATGTTACCTCATATTTATGTCTGCCTTTCCATCCTTGCAGTCACTAATTTTTGGCTCTGTTTCCTTTGCTCTCCTTCTAAATGCAGATATCCTTAGAAATTCTAATCCTTATTTTCTTCTACGTGTTGCACAGCCACCTTTGGTCATTCATTCTATGGAGGCGTTTGCAGAGCCATTAACAGCCTAAGTGTGTGGTCCTCCAATATATATCTTTAGTCTCAAACTCACTTCTGAGCCCCTGTTCTATTTCCAGAAGCATCGCAAATTAAGTATTTCTGAAGTCAAATTCATCATATTTTCTCCCAAACCTGCTATTCTTGAGGATTTAGTATCACATATACTTTAAGACTGGAGAGAAGGCTAATTGCAGGACAACTGGTCCAAATACCTATTGAAACTTAATCTCATTTCATCAGAGCCAGGATTATGTATTTGTGTGATTGTTATGTATGTTAGATTTTCCATAGATACTAAATCTTTAAAAGCTTGGAAGGGAACAGAATGGTAACAATTTGAAAAATGAGAAGTGGAATAGGCTTATTACCTATCAGCAAGTATACAGCGTTTCATAATTTATATTTATATATACTTATATATATACACACATACATATTATATTTTATAACTATAGTCTCCCGTGCCTATTTCTTCATCTTATCCATGAGCTAAATGGTGAAATTGGTAGTCTGTATTTAAAGAATTTGCAGTTATAAAATTTCAAAGTTTCCAAATGTGAATGTCACATCCGAGAGTATTTTTGTAGCTGGTCAGCATTTTATGATATTCAATTTATTCTGATTCTAGTAAATCCCTTGGTGTTCTCCTAGTGACAGTTCTTCATCATTTGTTTATCCCTTCAAAATAACACACACACACACACACACACACACGCGCCACACACAAATGCACTGCTGCCATAGACATTTTTGCTGAGCATCACATTTTTGTTTCTTTCTGACTGAGGAACTTAACACAATACTCCCTACGCATCCGATCCTCTAGAGTGATTTGCAATCCTAGACATTTGCAATATTTTCAAGGTTTTTATAAGTGGATCACCTAAAGCATAACATTTCAGCGAGGACAGAAATTTTGTAAGGATAGAGCTATCTAAAATAGGCAAAAGAAAGTGATCGAGCACAAGTTCAAAGAAGATGTTGAGCATCTTCTGCTCTAGTAATTGCATAAACCAACTAAAAAATTTCTAATGCTTTATTTCTCAAATCTTCTGGGATTATTCACTGAACTGTTCTCTCAAGTCCCAGCTACTGAGATGAAACATTAAAAATGGTCACTGTGAGAACGAATAATGTGCCATTTCATTCCACTTGTATGATAAATTTTAGAGCTCCAAAGATTTTAAGTGTATTTTCTTAATAATGAATGTGAGAACAATGCCATTGTTACTAATATTTCAGAGCTGAAATTCTCACTCGTTGATTAATAGTCATGTATAATTTATCAGGTAAAATGTGCTGACACATATGCATAGGGAAAGATATTATGAATTTGATCAATTCTGTTAGATTTTTATGTTGAGAAGCTCACAGGCCTCTGACAGCTAAAAGCACGGGATCCTCCAGTGGGATTTGAATACTAGTTGTAGGTAAAGAAACTCAGCAGAAACATGATGTAGTGAATATATTTTTCATCTCTGTTTTATTTAGTTTCTCCGGGATAAAATAAAAAAATAAAAAAATGAGTTCTAAATAGTTTTTTTCTTCTGTAAGAGAAACATAATTTTGTATATTTATACTTAAGAGCAGAAGCTCATGCCAATTGAGCAGTGGCACAGAAAAAATGTGAAGAGGTTGTTTCTGTCTCTCCCCCTCTCCCTCCTTGCTGTTAAGAATAAAATTCCTTTGAACATTAATGTAAAAGTCTGCATTAGTCATATGTATACATTAATATCATTTTTAGATTGTTGATAATATAAAAAGGCAAAAGTGCAAAATAAATATTCTTGTCCCACGCAGCCAAATTTCTACTCTGCTCCCAGCAACACCCACCGAAGTAACTTTGCACTGTTTTTATCTTTATGTCTTTTGTAGTTCTTTCCTAATTCAAACAATGGGCATTTAACTCTTTATCAAGATATATTATCAAAACTATTGGCTTTCCTTTATAAAATATTGGGAATTTAGCCACGTTTCATTTCCATCTACTCATCATGTCCTTCCTTCACTTTTTTGCTAATCATATTTTCCTTTAAGCTATTTTAGTACTGAATTTAATGACTTTAAATATTAAATCTCCATTTCTTGACCCAGAAACTTTAAATAGAACTTCTAGTAGAGTAGAATGCAGAATCTTCCCACACACTCACCATCAATCCACCATCTTTTGTAAACGTGGTAGGCAGAAAAAAAATGCCCCCCAAAATATATGAACTTCCTAATTCCTGAAACCCATGGGAAAAGAGTATTGATTACCTTATACATCAAAAGATGCGATTAAGATAAGGATCTTGAAAAAAGGAATTTATGCTGGATTGTCCAGGTGGGTTTAAATATAATAATAATGTGTATTTTTTTAAGAGAGGAAAATTAGCTACATACAAAGGAGAAGGCTACTTGAAGACAGAAGCAGAGATTGGAGTGATGCAGCTATAAGCTAACAAATGCCAACAAGCACCAAAAACTGGAGAAAGCAAAAAAGGATTCTCACCTAGGACCTTTGGAAGGAGTGTAGCCCTGTCAACATCTTGACTCCGGGTCTCCATAACTGTGACAGAAGACTTCCCTGTTGTTTTTAAACCACAAAATGGGTCTGTTTTACACTACATGTCTGTTGTTTTAAACCTGTTGTTTAAGCCACAGGAAATTACAACTTTCTTGTAGTTGCTTGTAACATATTGCAGGTAATTTGCTTTTTGTGGTCATTTGTTACAAGCAACCCAGGAAATTTATTCAGTGAGCAATATCTTTGATTCTGTATTGTCAAGACTTATGATACTTTGCTCTTAAGTATAACTGAGGCGTTTTTGTTTGCCTTTATTTTGCTATTTTCCTTGTTAATTTTATAAATATAAATTATAAAATGTTTCAAATATTATGTAATATAAATATCATACATGAGGGAAAAGTGTTGTGACCAGACTCATTAAAAGAAAAATGTCAGGGATAAATGGTGATGGAAGGAGACTTGACTTGGGTAGTGAACACACAATACAACATACAAATGATGTATTGTAGAATTGTACACTTGAAACCTATGTAATTTTAATAACCAATGTAACCCCAATAAATTCAATAAAAAACAATTTAGGATACTTGAAGGGTGTTTAAAAATCATGTTTTTATTTTTTTATTTTTTATTTATTCAACCAATTACTCAAAATCACTTTGTATTTTAATTTATTTTGTATTTGGACCATGACTTTATTGTATAGCTTTTTTGTTCTTTCTGGATTGTTTTCCTCTCTTTTCATTCACTAAATAAGCACTGCCTTTACCACATTAATCATTCAGCTTGACTAATAAAGTCCACCTTATCATTGAAGACACTCTTCTCAGAATCCTTTGATGTCCTGTCTGGGTTAGGCCCATTCCTTCTCAGGCTGCTACATAGTCCTCTTGGGCACTTTTTTTCCCATTCTTGGATGACTTACACTGTTTCCTACCTCACATCTTTATTTTTACTTTAGCCCATTTTATGTTTTCTGGTATTTCTTATCAAATGATTTTTGTTTAGAAAAACTTTAAATTTTGTTTATCTATATTCAGCTTCGCCAGTAGAATGTACGTTTGCCTTGCTGTTAAATTCTGGATTCAAAATTATTCTTATTAATAATTTAAAGACTCTTTCTATTAACCTTTAAGATTTAGATGAGGAAAATTTTGACACATATTACATGTGGCCTTGGGCTTTTCCTTATTCATGGCCAAGTCATTAATATCCTTTCTTTTCCTATTGTGGAAAATTATAAGGGGTTGTTTGGGGAGGGGAAACTAATCTTTCCCCATTATTTAGTATTTTAAGTATTATAGCACTCTGTCTAGAAATGTATCATTACTTAATTATTTCCTCAGCCTTTCTTCATCTTTGAGAATTTTTCTTTCATTACGTATTTTTTAACTCCTTATTTTCTCTTTCCTTAAAATTTCTATTAGATATATGTTAATATTCTAGATTAATTCTAAAAGTTTCTTTTTTGTCTCATTCTTCATGATATAACTGGTTTCCTCAATTTTATATTCCATATGTTACACTGACTGAATTTATTCAAGTGTTGAAACCAATGAAAGGAATGTTGGGCTAAGGCATGAATGCTAATATCCGCATCTGGACAGTGGGTGCTCAACTAGACCTCAGAGTAGTCAGAGACATATAATATGCAGTGCTGTACAGCACATAGGAGTGGGGGACATGATAGTGAGGACATGAGAGAATAATCAGGAAATCCATAAAATCAAGGAAAGCCAATAGGGTCATTTAAAGCTTGCAAAATGTAAAGCAATTTATTTTAAAGTGTGTTCTGTAGTCCACTTAGGGCCTCAATCAGAATGTTCAGGCCCTTTCTCTGGTGCATAAAGGGAAATTATGTGGATCCTGTAATTTCGTGTTTTTGTATAATAGGATATTTGCTAATGATTTACTAAATATCTTAGAAAAATTTGGTATGTATAAACTAATATTAGCAGGTTAGAATTCAATAATTTAGTAATTCTTGAGAAACAGTACACCTCCTTTTGTGTAAAGTGACTCGTTTTCTCTGAGGAGATCAAATGTGGAATCCATGCTGATGAATCAAACACTACATAAGCCCTTCAATGCTACCCTTTCCGGAGGCCCTGGGAGCAGAAAGGGCAGACCCATACCTGAAATGTGTGTTTATTCTGTAAGAATCAGTGCTGGCCACAATACCTCTGCATGTCTGGATATAAGTTCAGCTCAGATGAACAATCCTTAAAATGCTTGGAAATTCCCTTTCTCCAGTGTATGAATAACTACTTGAGTAAATGGTATTGATTTTATTAAGAAAATAATTGTTTCCATGTACACTTACCATCTATTGTGGGTTCCTCCTCTCAGGGAGTGGGCCTCTGCTTCAGTTACTGGGTTCCACATGGAAAACCAACTCAGGCCTGTAAACTGAGGGAGAGACCATGGCTTTTTACTAGGATAAATGCTTCTAGTCTCTTGGAACTCTGAAGCAAGAATGATCTTTTATGGTTATTCCCCTTTCGGGTCAGATGACCAGGCTCTTTTTTATTTAAACCCTGCATTAATCAAACTTGGGGTATGACTGCCCTGGAAAGGGACATGGTCTAGGACAAAGTGGCTCTTGTCCCTGTGGCAGTCTCTGAGGAGGTTAATCACACTTACAACAGCTGAGGCAACAAATCCATGCAAGAAGGGTGACCTGCACAGCATGTCACAGTGTCTACCACATCTACTGCATATGTGTCACTCATATCTATCCAATCCTAATTTAAAATCCAACCCCAATGAGATATTCCTGTGCATGCAGTAAGAATTCTTATACTTGTAGAAGTTTATCTGAGTCAGTTCAGAAAGCTCTTGAGTTGGTCTTGATTTTAAATAGATACAGTTGTTGAGCCTCCAGTCAAGATGGGGGTGTAGGTAAATGCCATATCACATCCTCCCACAACCACATCAGAATTACAACTAAACTACAGAAAAACCATTATTCAGAACCACCTGAAATCTAGCTGAGCACAGGTGCTACAGCTAAGGATATAAGGAAGCAGGCACGTCAAGACTGGTAGGAGATGAGGAGATGCAAAATGGGCTGGTCCCACACCCATGTATGGCAGATAAAAATAGGGATGTCTTGGCTGTTGAGGTCCCCTGAAAAGCAAGGGGCCTGAACCCCACACCAGGACCCCCAGCCCAGAGTCCCAGTGCCAGAAAGATAACTTCTGGCTGTAAAAACCAGCAGGGAATGTAGTCGAGTGAGAAGGAGGGCTACTGAAGTACTAGGCAGTTCCTTGTAAAGGGCCTGCACATAGACTTATTGGATTCACTCTCTCTGAGCTCCTGCACTGGGGCAGCAGCCAGAAAGCCACTAGGAACATATGTGGAAGCACTGAATTGTTTGGCATGAGGGTGATACTGAAGGGGCAGCTTCCTCCCAGACACAAATGTTGACAGAGGTCATTGTTCCTTTCCTGATTCCTCCCCCTCACGGAGCTGGTAGGCCTGTATCTGAATCTCCATCAAATGTGTTAGCTCTGTTTTCCTTATCTTGTGATTCCCAGAGGCCATACCCCACCCAACTGGCTGGCCCACCCAGTGGCTTTTCCATATGAATGGCCTGTCTTGGCTCATGCTGCAGACTTTCCTAAAATCTCTCAAACAAGCAGCGCCTGTCCTCTACATGCCCCATTCCTCTCGATAAGTGGCCCCAGGTCTAGCATTAGTGGCAGCCATCCTCAGTTTTATAGCTTGGCCTCTCTTGGGCGCCTCTAAGCCCAGCACAAGTAGCAGCCATTTGCAGATTGCTTTGTAACTCATGCTGAGTGGCTTGGGGCAGGGCATAGGTGGTGGTTGACTTTGGCCTGTACCTCCTGGGAAGCCCCAGAGCCAGCACACCTGGTTGACATCATCAGACCACATCAAAGTACCATACAAGAAAAACATTCAAGAGGTGAACTCAGTGGGCACCATAGCCCCACTGAAGTAAGTCCTGCTCTGTGGGGTCAGCCCCTGCACAATGGTCGTAGCCAGTCCTCTCAGCTGAATAGTCTGGGGATCATTCCCTCCCATTAAGGTAGCAACAGCAATCAAGGCTCAAATACTGCAGGATGGAGTACGCAGCCCACACAAGGGCTTGGTAGAATGGTCTTATGTAGTAGGTGTCCTGTAGTAGATGTAGCTGCTCTACCTAACACATAGAAACAAATATAGAGGATTAAGAAGTACAAATTGGTAGTTAAAGAGTAGTCATGGGGATGTAAAATAGAGCATAATCAATAATAATCTAATAACTATGTATGGTGTCAGATAGGTATGAGATTTATCAGGGTGATCACTTTTTATGTTATATAATGTCTAATCACTGGGTTGTACACCTGAAACTAATATAATATTGTATGTCAACTGTAATTAAAAAATAAAAAAAATATTTAAAAGAATAAAAATAAAATCACAATAAACAAACAAACAAACAGACAAACAAACAAACAAACAAATAAATAAATACAAGTGTTCATTTTCCATTTACTAGTTCCTTTTTGTAATTGTTTGACATGGACAGTTTGATTTTACTCACAGTTCATTGTAATCCATATTTGTTTTGACTGTTTCTTTGTGTTTATTTTTGTTTTTGTTTTTGTTGGTTTTTTCCTCGCCTATAAAGTTGATCCTTTAATAATGTGGGTTTGAACTGTACAAGTTCACTTATAAGTAGATTATTTTCTAATAAATACAGTAAATGTATTTTTTCTTTCTTATAATTTTTAATAACATTTTCTTTTCTCTAGCTTACTTTATTGTAAGAATACTGCATATAATACATGTAACATTCAAATATATATTAATAGATAGTTTATGTTATCAGAAGGACTTCCAGTCAACAGTAGGCTATTACTAGAAAAGTTTTTTAGGATAAAAAGTCACACATGGATTTTTAACTAGACAGGTGTTAGGTGCCTTTGTTCTAGGACTGACTGTACTTTTTCAGTACTAAATTTGTAGTATAAGACATGCTTGTATGCTTTATTTATTTATTTATTTATTTTACTATGTGAGATAAGACAAGATGTTTGGGATCACTAAGTTTCAAAATAATTTAGGGGCCTTCAGTGTAAATACATTGAGAAAGAGAAAATCCTAGGAAAGAATCTGCTTGTTCCATTTTTCTTTATACTGTTTTCATGGGAATGTTTATTCATGGCAAGGGTAAAAGTAATATTTGAACCTTAGTCAGGGCCAAGGATATAAACTAAATGATTTTCATTTTAAAGTGAATAAATTTGTAATCCAAATATAAGGTAATATAAATATTTTTACTATAAAATATTTCTATTGTACAAGGTACACTACTTAAAATCTTTCTGAATGGAGGGCAGTGTCAGATTTTGCCACAAAGTTCTCTCTGTTTATACATTTTGTAAAAGCAGAACTAGAAGTTATGGAAACAGCAACTTACTAGATCTACTTTATATCTTTGTTTCATATATATTTCAAAATAGAGAGAAAAGATGTTACTATATTTTAGATATCCTACTTTTTAAAAATTAAGAATGGCATATGTTTATGCTTGTTTGTATCTCTATTTGATTCAATAAATATTTTTTAAATATCATAACATGTAAGATATAGTAATCATTTTGAAGAAATATTTCCAAATGATTTAGATATAGAGCTTGAATTCAAGTAGTTTAAAATTTATATGCTGGCTTAAAAGTGATCAAGTTGGTAGCATCATTCCTCAGTACAAAAAAAGACAGAGTGACTCCAAACGATAATACCATCTTCATAATGTTAAGTAAATATGTGCTCAAAGCTTTGGATGGTGGACAGTAAGACTGTATTTTACAATAATATTTTCTATAATTAATAGTATTTTCAAAAATGTTTAGTTAGTATGAAATATCACATGAAGTCTTTCTTCAATCTGTCAATGTTCTGAAGAAAATGTATTTACTCAGATGATGCATAAGTTTCCCAGGGTTGCTATAAGAAAGTGTCAAAAACATGCAGCCTAAAAGAACAGATATTTATTGTCTCACAGTTTTATAAGCAAAAAGTCCAAAATCAAGGTGCCAAGAGGGTTGGTTCCTTCAAAGAGTTGTAAGGGAGTATCTGTGGCATCCTTCTTTCCTAAGAGCTGGTGGTTTTCTAGCAATTTTTGTCATTCCTTGGCTTGTATGTGCATCACTCCAGACTCTGCCTTCATCTTCACATACATTTTCCCCATATCTCTTCACATAGTTTTCCCTCTGTTCATGTCTATCTATGTAACCAAATTGACCCCTTTTATAAAAACATGTGTCCTATTGGCTTAGGGCCCATCCTAATGATCTTGTTTTAACTCAATTGCTTTTGAAAATGCCCTATTTCCAAATAAAGTCACATTCTGAGGCACTGAAGGGTAAGACTTCAGTGTATCTCTTTTGAAGGATACAATTCAATTTGTTACAGATAAATAATAATTATTCAAAATTTATAACCTTATTTGCAAACTTCAAATTTCAAATAGAAAATTAAATCAAGTTATCCATTTTACCTAGAAGTTGTACTTGCTACAGCATTTTTAAACTCAGAAAATTATGTTACATAGATTTAAAAAAACAAATGCTCCTCTTCTTGAAAATTTTCTATCTTGATGAACACTCAGGTGTTTTTGCACACTTGATTCTCTGGTTATGCATTAAAAGGCAATTTTAAAATCTATGTGCTTTTCATCTGCCCCAGGCTACTTCAATATTAATTTTAAAGAACTTACCACCTCAATAAGTTTAGATCTAAATAGAAATAGAGATTCACAACTTGCTCGACTGTGTTCTTTTCTCATTTCTGTTTTATGCTCTATTCTACTAGACTCTTCTTTTTAATCATCTGTAATATCTCTATATATTTATTTTGTAGATATGATTTTTCATTAAATTTAAGTGTTTTATTTTAGAAGGCAATGGTCAAAGCTTTGGGTGCACTTGAAAATCACTTGGGAAAGAGGAAATGTAGAGATATTTAGTTAAAACTCTTAAATGAATAGTTAGACCACTCTCAGGGAGTAAATAGCCATAACTTTTTTGTTATCAGTTTTCTGTGTTTTTTTAAAAATATTTTTTCCAGATATCTTATGATACTTTGATATTCAAGTTACTTTAAATTGATTTAATCATTTAATAGGCTTAAGACATCCAGAAGAAAAATCAATGTGGTTGTTTCATTCCAGGAAAATAACTTTTTAATATAAATGCATAATGTACCATAAGATGGAATACAGCTCTTATATGAATTATTCAAGAAACTTTTTTTCTGCTAAAAATGGATATTGTGCATATACTCTTACTCAACCTACTGAATCCTCTTTGTTCCATTTCAGTAATATCACCAAGTGTTTTTGACATTATGACTCCTCTCTGCCTAGGATTCTCTATCATTGTCCACTTACCAGTTAAAAAACGGAGTCATCTCTTATCAGAAGCACATCCGTATTTCCCTGAATGAGCTAACCACAAACACTATGAAACATAATCAAATAGTTTTTCTCATTAAATCCAGGCTGATTATTTCAAAATATAAATCTGGAGCCCTGGTCAGGTACTTCAGTTGGTTAGATATGCCACGGTTGAAGGTTCGATCCACAGTCAAGGCACATAGAAGAAAGAACCAATGAATGCATAAGTAAGTGAAACAACAAATTCCCGCCCCCCTTCCAATCAATAAATCAAACAAAATTATAATAAAATACAAATCTGGTAGAACTACCCATTTGCTCAAAATTGTTAATAATTTTTTTATTGTTATTGTTGAGAGTATTACTAGTGTTCCCCCATTTCTTTCCCCATTGCCCGACCCCTCCTTCTCTTCATATAAAAACAATCTCCATAACATAGCATTCTATGTTCACACTCCAGGCTAATGTTAAGCAAAATTTAGAAAATTTTGCAGTTACCTTTTGGTGTTTCCCATCTCCCCAGTCTGGACCTCTGGGAGTGCCTTTGCTCCAACCACTTTCATAATTCCCCAAATTTCTGGCCCTATACTCCATGTCCTCAGTGTTTGCTTGAACTCTTTTATTGAGCTTCATAAGTAAAAAAATTAATAGTAACAATAGTATTTTGACTCTCACATATTGGAGTATTTTCAAACATATCCATGGTCACTGGCATTACAAAAGTTAAAATGACAAATTCTTATTATAGAATTACACATTGGGGTATTCCGCTGATTGATAATTGTTTGGCTCATGGGGTATTGCTTTGCAAACATGAACATTTACCATATATGCAATCACTACTTCTTTGAAATAAGTGCAGAAATGTTGGAAACATATTTTTGACAAGATGACATGTTGAATAGTAGTAAAAGATTATAAACCAAAATTCCTGTAGATGTTTCAAATACTCTTAATGTCAAAAAATTCTCAAAAGTAAATATTGAAAACAATTCCATCAAAATGAAGTAGATTTTATTTTCTTGTTTATATAATTAATTAATACCTTACTTTTGTTTATTAAGTTTTAGTTTATAATTTTAACTTTAAAAAATCTTATTGAGTCTGTTCAGTCACATATTCTCAAATGTATTTGAAAATTGATGATTTATTGTAGAGCTAATGCCTATAGATGAACTTAAAACCATAAAATCAAAATAAAGATTTATAAACAAATTCAAGGAGTGGCATCATACTCAGAACCAACACATCCATAAGTAAATTTGACACCTAGTTTTAATGTATTTCTGCCCAGCCAGCATGGCTCAGTGGTTGAGAGTCAGTCCATGAACCAGGCGGTCAGGGCTCGATTCTGGTCAGGGCACATGCCTGGGTTGCGGGCTCGATCCCCAGCTGGGGGCGCGCAGGAGGCAGATCAATGACTGTCTCATCAATGATGTTTCTATCTCACTCTCACTCTCCCTTCCTCTCTCTGAAATTAATAAAAACATATATTTAAGAGAATAATGTAGTTCTAAAAAGTCTTCCTGAAATGTAATAAATGAATGCTTTTCAGTTTGTAATCAGGTGAAAAACAAAATTTCTCAGATGCACAAAAATTGTTTTTTTCCTAAATTCCCTCCAATGCTCTACATATCATTTACCTTCATTTTTATTTAATATTTTCAATAAATTGAAAACATGTGATTAGAAGACAAAGATTCCAGTCTTCACATTATCACTAAAAATGTCTTTTAATTAATCACTTACCTCTCAAAGAAAAGAATGAGAGGTTCAGGCAGGACATGAACGTCAGCTGAAAGCTGAGAGTTAAGGGGTGTGATAGTTTGTGTAGGGCCAGGTAGTTGGTGCATGAGGCTATGGGGTTGATTTTCTGAATATGTATACTAACCCATTGAGGATGTTATTTTTATCTTAAAGGCTATGTAATAAAATGTACATCCTCAGATCCAGATTTTTCCATTAGCAATTCTTATTTAGTAAGTCTAGGAAAAGACTAGGAGCCCATTGTTTTTAACAAATACTCCAGGTGCTTTCTGATAATCATCACTAGTCTAGGCATGAGGAACTAATAGGTGTCTTAAAAATTAGGGAATGAACACAGATTAATTTATTTCTATTACATGTTGAGGCAATATAACTAATGTCTTAGCTTGTGTATTTGTAAAAGTTATTACTTTAATTTTTACTAAGAAATGTGATTTCAAATAGAAAAATAATTCTATATATATAGTATACTACTGAGAAAATATACAGAATCTATGATCATTTACACAAATAAATGATATTCTCTAAATGATAGATGACATATTAGTGACACTGAGTACTATAAACAATTCATGCTATTGGTATTACATGTCAAGGTATCTTAAAGAAATATGACTTTTTAATATGGTGCCATTTTACATAATATCCGCTGTCTAAAGCATTTACATTTATAATTGGTATATAAATGTTCATGAAAAATGAAATATTCATAAGGCAAGGAAAAATTTTATGAAGAACAAGAAATTTGATGGATCTTTCTGTAAAAATGAACTGTTGGCATTAAAAAGTGACATGTTTTATAGCTGTTCATAATGGTGATCTCTTACTAGCTATAAAGCAGTTAGCAATATATAAAATTTTGATAATAAAAATATGCATTACACTTTATTGCATTATAGAAAACCATAATGCTCATTATATTTTAGTCTTATATTTCCTTACCTTGTATTTTATTCTAATGTAAAAATAATTGTATATATTTAAAACTGTATTACAGTTATTGACCTTGAGTTTTTCTTCTTGTAACAGAAAGTAAATTTCAAAACATAAATTCCTGTCTATTTCACTGAATGCTTAATATAAGCATTATATTTTCTGAAAAAAAATTTCTGAGATTTAAAAAATTTCCCCAGATGTAACATTTTTCTACATTTTATTTTACTATTTTATTTAGATGGGAAGTTGCTAATTTGGCAAAAATTCACATTACATTTCCTATTTTTCTTTATTGCATTTCCAAATTATTTTCAAATATTAATAGATGTTCTCTGTATGATTGGCATATTTTTAGACATTTTATTTCTTTTTTTTAAGATTTTTTAAATTGGTTTTTAGAGAGAGAGGAAGGGAGTGGGAGAGAAAGAGAAACATCATGTGAGATCTCAACATCAATTGGCTGCCTCCTGCTTATTTCAAATTCTAGATTCAAATTTCCCCTTTGTTAATACATGCTTTGATATTCATATATCGATGAATATATCTTATTGTCAATAACTATTGATTATTCCTAGTTGCTTGATACACTCCACCCAATGAATACTTTGCCTTTACTCTTTTACCAAGAAAATAGACCAACAATATAACTAAAAATTAAGTTTCCCAATAAAAGTTTTTTTGTTTTTAAGTCGGTAGGCAAGACAATATTTTGAAATAAAAGTGTTAGATACAGATTGTTGAGAGACAAAGTATTTGAGATAGAGTCTAAAATTTGGATTTAATACAAAAAATTACATCTTTACCTAATCAAAGAATATAGAGTTTTTACAGTGAACCAAAGAGTTGGATATATAAAGTGTTTAAGTAGTTTCCCTCCTTAAACACTGTAAAAAACAAAAAACAACAAAAAAAAAGGAGTTTCTTTTTATTATTATTATTATTTTTAATCCTCACTTGAGGATATTTTTTTCATTGCTTTTTCAGAGACAGTGGAAGAGAGAGAGAGAAAGAGAAACAGTGATATGAGAAAGATACATGGGTTGGTTGCGTCCCACACATGCCCTAACCCGGGCAGGGATGGAGCCTGCAATGAGGTACATGCCCTTGGCCAGAATCGAACCCCGGACCCTTCAGTCCGGAGGCTGACTCTCTAACCACTGAGCAAAACTGGCTAAGGCAAGGATGACGTTTCCAATGAGAACATTTCCATAATGCAAACAAAATAAATATCTAAAACCTTCCCAAGATAATGGTGGGGAACTGAGAGAGAAAGCCCAGGGGTAGGGACTCCAGAGTGACTGTGCCCACAGTCTGATGTCGCAGGTTAGAATTGCCTGCCTTCTAGGAAACCTTCACTTTACGATGGTGCTTGAGTGGCAGTTGTAGCAGCTAAAAGTTCTTGAGCCCGATTCAAAGTGCGTGAAGTCAAAAGTGACAGCAAAAGGGACCTTGGGGCTTTTATAAGGGAGTACTTACCACATATGTTCCTCTTGATAACTGAAAGATGCTTTGGTCCTAGGATAAAATACTGAACATGAATGAGAGGTGAGATGAAAAAGCATGCCTCAGTGGGGGCCAGCAATGTGTCCTCATGTATGATAGCACACAGAACATGTTTCTCATTTAAATCCCTATGAATTTTGGAAATGCAATTTTATTAGAATCCTCAAGTATAAATTTTGTAAGTCTGAGACTATAAAAATTGTTTTAAAAGCTGCCTCTACGCACACCTTAAAAGCATGTATGATATATATCACTGAAAAAGTAGTTACCTAAATTGTTTTTCACATAAGCAACTTTATTCTTGGTTTTTCATATGTTTTCACATATATATAAAATATTTCCATATGTAAGATGTATAGTATATAGTATTGCATATTGGTTGGCTATTTTCAGAAGATATTTAGTAAATTTATTTATTAACCTTTGTTGTCATAAATGAATATTATTCCCATCAAACATTTTAAATCTGTAGGCTCATAATAGACACTTCAACACGTAAAAGAAAAATTGACAATTCTGGCTAGATCCTCTCGGACATTATATAGAGTAACAGTTAACATATTTCCCTTACCCAATCCTTCAACTTTTTAAAAATCTTTAGCTTTTCAATATGTCAGTAATAACATGTCTCCCTCTTATTTAAACCTCTCTAGTGGTTCCCAGCTGTATTTAGAAAACAAGAAAAACCCTTTCCTGAGGTCAGCCTGCGGCCTCACCGTCCCGTCCAGCTCGCCTTTTGATGGGCCTTCCTGCCCTGCTCCTGCCTGCCCGGTGGCTCCGGGCCTCTGAACTTACTATGTTGAGCTATACTAGGTCCTTTCCAAAATCAGTGACTTTGCACTTCCTTTTTATTCTCCCTTAGCTCTTCAGATGTTTGAGTCTTTCTTTTAATTCGGGTCACAGCTGACATGGGGCAAAGGACCTCAGAGAAAAGGAGTTTTCCTGAATAAACTACATGATGCACGCGAACGTGCCTGCACCCACAGCAGGACGCTTTCTTGTTTTCACAGCACTTTTTACTATCTATATGGACCTGTCATTTGACTGCTTGAGCTGAGATTTAAAATAATAATAATAAAATAATAATAACAATAATGAGTGAAGTGCTCTTTTATATATCTATTTTATTCATTTTTGGTTTGAGGATAATTAAAAGAGCTATATAAACATTAGAAACTGTAACCAGTAATCATATGCAATGTGGGTTGCTGCACACAGTTCTAAGTTACTAGAACATACCTTATAAAGCAATGGGTATGAAAATTGATTTAATATGGATTGTGGAGAACACTGTCTTGCTAAAACATTTGACTCTGACAGGAAAACAATGAAAGTTTTAAGCTCTGGAGTGACATCATTAAATATGTAGCTGGGGAAAAATACACCGTGGGTGTAGTAAGGTAAGAGACGAGAGAATGTTGCTTTAAAAATACGTTTTTATTGATTTTTAGAGTGAAAGAAAGGGAGAGGGAGGGAGAGAGAGAAACATCGACGTGAGAGAGAAACGTTGATCGGTTGCTTCCTGTAGGCACCCCTAGCGGGGATCAAACCCACAACCGGGGTATCTGTTTTACTAATTTTTATTCATTTATGCAACAGTTACTTATTGAATACTGTTTTGGATACTGAGGATACAATGGTGAGCAAACAAAATTCTTACCCTTATGGAGCTTACATTCCAGAGGGAGACACAGAAAATAAACAGATATAGTGATAAATGATATTATGAACAATAAAACAAGGCCAAGGCAATGCAATATGATGGTGTTATTATGTTAGGAAGCTTCTTTCGGCAGGTAAATTTTGAATAGAAGTGTAAATTTGCTGTGGGAGAGAGCTAAGGCACAATATATGGAGAAGTGTGCACATATCACATTTGTCAAACAGTCTGGACTTAGGACCCCTTTACACTAGCAAAATTATTGATGATCCCAAAGAACTGTTTATGTGAGTCATATTTAAGTCTATGTCTGTGTCTATATCTATATCTATGCATATATATATATATATATATATATATACACACACACATATACATATACATCTATATTTACCTACACTTATCTACCTACATTGTAATATTATTATGAAAATAGCTTTGAGCTAACAGGTTCCCTGAAAATCTCTCAGGGTTGCCTAATGATTACATCATTCTTGAGAATCACTGACACAAATTCTATATGGGATTGTGCATGAGTGCTGAGTGGATATAACCTACTCCTTATCAACAAGAAGTTTTAATATGACATTTTATAGATAGAAGAAGTAGTTTGAAATTAGAACAAAAGATCAGAAAAGAGGCTTATGACTTACTCATAATTGTAATTTTTTCTATCTTTCTATTATACACAGTTTCATTTCATAAAGGAATTAGTGTTCTAACAGCTCTGGGTATGATAAGTATTTGAGCCAGTATCTGTTTCCAAATGCCTGTATCCCACATACAGGGAAGGATATCTAGATAGTAGATATAATGCAGTTAAGATAAATATGTATGAATGCCTCATGTGCCAGCCAATTTATTCTGGGAAGATCCTGAAAAGTTTCCTGACATAACCCTAATGCCTTCGAGCATATACCACAAATTGACAAGCGGCATTGTTTGTACAAGTTCCCTATAAAACAATACCTGGAAAATTTCCTATAGCTGAAATGAAATGCCATCTGCAGTTACTAGGAAATGACTCTACTGTTATGCGGCTATCAATAATCTCATATTGTTTCCATATACATCAATTCCTAGGCTTCAGATAGAAAACAAAATTGAAAAGTTATGGGTATATCCAAAGAGCTTCTCTGAATGGACCAACTCTAGTCTTAATGTTAGTCTTTTTCTCTTCTCCCATAGCTACATGTTCAGCTAAAAGAGAGTTTGAGACAGACTTTGCAACCACAAAAACGTCCTGCCACAAGTTTGCTACAACAGTTGAACACCATCTACCATTGTCTGCATTGATTTTTAGTTATTAGAATCTGAACATAGTTTACTAGCACTAGGTTCAGTGTGGAAACTTGAGATGTAGCTAAAATAAAAGTTAAATTTGTATGTTTTTTTAACTAATGTCACCTCAATAAATTTGATTTTTAAAAAAGTTAAATTTAATCTAAATTTGGAGTTCAAATTCATGAAAAGGAATGACCTTAACCATGTTACTAAAGCTCTCTGTCCCTGCTTTCTCCATGAAGATAACTGTATCAACTTCATCAAGTCATTTTTGAGATTAAGTGTACTAAGTAATGACAGAAAACAGTGCCTTTCCCACAGTAACTGCTTAAAATGTTATTTTTTTGTCATTATTATTATTATAGGTAATTTATACATTTAATGTTCTTTTAGTGAACTTTGCAAAGATAATTGTAGAATGACTACAGTTATACTTTAATTTTGCTTGTTATTTCATAATTAATATTAATCATCTATCTATGATATAGTAGTATTGAAATTATTTTCTTTTAAATTTAGCTTCTAGACTTTCGCTTTTGGCTGCAAAGCCTGTGGCAAAAATTGCTCTACAGCAGTTTCAAGAATCTATACTACAGAACTAAAAACATCCTTCTGAAAGAATTGTAGAAGGGAAAAAAAGCTCAGCCAAAAATTATAAATATCCTTCCAAGACTATCATTGGCTGGAGAGATTGCTTTTGGCAAAGAATTAACTCAAGCCTTGGAAGTGTATTGTTTAATCTATTTTACAAAAGAATACAAGATAAAGCCAAACCAAATAAAACCTTCAGGCCATTCTTTGGGTGTATCAAATTAGGTTTGAGAATCATGTGAAATAAGAGTAATTGGTGGTCAGTAGGAGTATAGTTTCATTATTTAAAAAAATATGCAATTATAATTGAATAAAGCTGAAATAAAATTGTAAGAAAACATCGGTAATTTTTGGATTTTAAAGATAAAGGTTATCATCTCCCTCGTGTGTTAGACAGACATGTGTTTTTGGCAACCACCTTGAAATTGTGCCCAGGCCCTATTACAGCCAGCCTTATCTACGTTTCATACTGAGAAACAGAAAAAAAAGACAAATCCCAGTCTGCTGAGGCAGGAATAAATGCTTTGTGTACCTTTTATAGTTCATTCATTGGTTGAAAAAAAAATTCTGGCAGTTTACCAGTTTGCAGTGAAGAAAAATTCTATTCAGTAGTGAAATGACTTCTATTAAAATTGCAACACTCTTTCCACTAGCAGGCTGTCTTTTGTTAAAGCGAATAGCAAAAGTAAACTAAACAAGACAAAAAAAAGTGCTATGAGAGAAGGAAAGGAATTGATCTTACAAAATAATTCATATTCTGCAGCAACTTGTCTTTGTAAGGTGACTGTTATTTATGAGAGAGATAATTTAGATTAATTAGAAAAGCTTTGAAAGAGAAAACTAGAATATTTAAAACATTTCCAAAAGATTGCTTTAGAAGTGAAAAATTAATAAGTTAAATATTGAGAATGTATTTAAAGTATACAGGTCCTGGCCAGGTGGTTCAGTTGGTTAGAGTGTCTTCTTGATGCACCAAGGTTGTGGTTCAATCTCAGGTCCTCTGTTCTGGGCACATATAGGAGGCAACCAATGAATGCATGGGCAGGTGGAGCAAAAAATCAATGTCTCTCTCTCTCTCTCCTTTCCTCTCTCTTAAATCAATAAAAAAATAAAGTATATACAATCTCATATATATGTAAATATATACACACAGACATATATAACATGTATAACACATGCTTCTTATATATTTTGACTAAATACCGATATTTTCATGATACTACATTTACAGGTTCTGGAAAAAGTCATTTTATTTTTTTAATGCTCACCTGAGGACCTAGTTTTACTCATTTTTACAGAAAGAGGGGAAGAAAGAGAGAGAGAAAGAGAGAGAGAGAGAGAGAAACATCAATCAGTCACCTCCCATAGAAACGTGACTAGGAAAGAACTGCAACCTAAGTCTGTATCCTGACTGGGAATTGAACCCTCCAAACAAGTCATGCAGCCAGGGCTGAAGAAAGTCACTTTTAATTCCATTATTGATTAGAGATTGATAAAGACTATGAAAAAGAATGAAATTTTTTCAAGAGGCAGGAAACAGGAGAAAATTTTTTACTGATGAAAACAGTTCTTAGTGAAAATGCCTGATTCATATAAAGCTATTAAAGGAGGTTTTTCTTATATTTTCATTTTTCGGTAAAGACTTCCCAGTGTGATAGAATTCTAAGCACATCTCAAAAAAATTAGAAGCATAGGTAGGATGTGATAGAACCCCAGATTATAATAGGAGAATGAACAGATTAAAAAGTATTTCAGATAGCAACAAAACACACACACACACACACACACACACACACACTTCCATAAGTGTGATCTAGTTAGGTTTCCCTTTGTAAAGGCCAATGTCAAGTTCTGAGTAATATTTTTGTCCTCAAATTCTAATTGACAAAAGACTCTAACTTATTATAATTATTAAAACTTCTAAAAATATAACTTTTACTTTCTCTTTTGTAGAAAAGTATTATTGGATTAAGAAAGCATTTTGTTAGGAAATATATGTAGTTTGAAATTTCTAGCAAAGTCATTCCTTTATATTCTAGCTAAATAAAACATATTTACAAAAGTCACTTAATAGTCTGTAAAGCCCCTACTTAGAAGACCAAAAGTCTGTATCAGCTTTCTGAATAATTTATTTAATAAGAAAGAAAAATTGATTTTTCTTCACATATTGTACAGTGATGTAAATGACAAAGATACGATTATGGGGTGGATAAGAGACTTGTTAAATAAAATATGTGTACTAGTCAATTTCTTTCCAATATTCTATTATCACTCAAATATTAATTACCCAAAGTCAAACTATTCATTATTTTTTTCAATATATATTTATGATATTGCTTACTAAGTACTCATCCGTATGCTGGGGCCAGGGGGAAATGCTGACTAAGATTTACCTCTACTTTTAAAACACTCTCAGTTTAAAATAGAATTTTAATGCTTTTTTTTGAAAGTTCTGTACATTTCCTTTCTCTGCCTTTACCAGTTCTCCTCATTCTTAGTCCTTCTACCAGAAGACCACAGAAGGAAAGATAAGTTTTGATGTGTTAGGATATGAAATACCAAAGTTATATCAAATGCAATGTGTAAATGGCAATGGTATCTTCTGTGTATTTGTTCATTTCTATTAAATGTTGAAAAAGAGAGGGTGGGTTAATAGAGGAGAAAACACTTAAACACAAGAAGTAAAAAACACTGGCTTTAGTTTAAAACAAAAGAAAAAAAATAAACAAACAAAAAGCCAAAACAACAACAATAAAATGTGCTTAAAACAGAAAGAAAGAGATTAACCTTAATATATATATATATATATATATATATATATATATATATATATATATATGTGTGTGTGTGTGTGGGGGGGGGGTGTGGGGGGGTGTATATATATACACACACATATATATATTACATATTCATATAAGGGTGATCAAAAGTAGGTTTCTAGTTGTGAGTATGTGAAATAGACATTATTCTTGTATTATTTATTAATGATTGTATTATTTTATATATGAAAAACTGCCAAAGTACTTTTCCCACCCTTGTATGTGTGTGTATATATATATATATCTATATATATCTGTGTGTGAGTATCCTGAGGCAACTTGATTTTGTAAGGTAAATGTTGTCTAGAGTTAGATCATTTGGACTAATTTGAAGAGCTTGAGTGTTGGAAAATGAGAATATTAAAAAAAATATGGTGATAGAAGGTGTTTTACTTTGGGTGATGGGTGCACAATGCAATAAACAGATCATGTATTATAGAAACGTACACTTGAAACCTATGTAATTTTATTAACCAATGTCACCCTAACAAATTGAATAAAAAAGAAAAAAATTCAGAAATGTAGTTCTGTGCTCCCATGTGAAATGAATATGAAGTTATTACACTGTACACTAGCAGGGGTATAAAGAAGAATGAAGGCCAAGAAGATTTTTTGATTTAAAGATTTTGGTTATACATATACATTACTTTTCCTGTTGAATGACATTTATTATTCAATTTTTATCATTTGCTATTCTTAAATTACCCTGTAGATTGACAACTAGAGCACTATACATTATATATTCCATTAAGAATCAACATCTACTTATTATGAACCGATGATTTTAAATTACTAAAATACTATTTCAAAGGTATTGACTTAGATCTATGTTCTCAACTTCACTTTCATTTCAAAATAACAAGGTATGTATTTCATATTTTTATATCACATTGAATAATTTTATACACTACAATTTGGCCAATGAAATTTATTAGCAAAAGGTAGTGATAATAATTCTCCCTTAGACCTGTTCTAGAAGGGAGAACCGGCCTCGTTAGTAAATTAGGAGGTAGATTAAATGACCATGTGAACAAGGACTCTTAACAATTTTCAGTCAGTGAAAATCATTTCATCACTTTGGTAATGCTATTGAAAAGATAGATACTCCCCATTATAGACAAAATGTGCAGTTTTCTGCATTGTGATGTGGCAGATCTCTTAGTGTCTCTCCAAAGCCTATTTTCTCTTCCCAGGCACTCAGACTGTACTTTGTATACCAGTTTCTTTCGCATAGAAATGTGGTTCTGAGCCTAGCTCTCATCAATAGGATGAGAGCCACTGTGATATGATCACCTCCAAGCCAATGATTTTGAGAAGTACGTTTGTTATGCTGTGATCTTTACCTTCTTCCTCTGGCAAGAGGTGGTCAGATGATGATGAGGCTTAGTGGCAGCAGAATCAAAGATGAAGTTTCATGAATCCATGGAGGCTTAAGTGGTGGAAAACTGCCCACAAACCAGCAACAAGGGTGTATTGGTGACAAAAGTTAAAATAATTCTAAGGTGGTGAGGCTATAAGCTCATGCTTTAACTGTTAGTCTTTTTAGAAAATTAGCTTTTTATCAACAAATCAGTAAAACCAAACTAAATATACCTAAATATAGAGGGCATTGGTAGGGAAGACTGTGTAGGGTCTTTAGTTTAAAGTACAGTCTAAAGTCATACTGCTTGAGCTACAATTCTGGTTATTTTTCTATTTTGACATTTTGGCCATAGGCTTGTCATTTAACCTTATCAACAAAATAAACATAATACTAGTATTTAAATGAGTTAATTCTAGTAAAGCACTTGAACAGTGTTTTCCAAATAGCAAAAGTGTGAGTTATTTTATTTTTAGTATACTAATAAACATGCTTTGAGGAATTAAGTGCTATCCAATGAATTTGTAGAACTCGATCATTTTTCTTAATTTCTGTCATGTAAAACAATGTTTGCTTCAATTCATTCAAACATAACATTTAACTTAGATAAAGATAACCTTTTAGTTAATGATCTGTTTTTAGGATTTATGTAGGTTTAGTCAACACTCTAGCAGCCCTGTATTCTTAGAAGAAAAGATGCTTAAACTTTGATAAGGGAGAATAAGGTTTGATAGTTTTGTGACCTGAAGGAAGTTTTTTTCTGTAATCCATTAAGACTTACTAAGGCATCATAATTAAAATGCAAAAGGCTAAAGACAAAGAATCTTAAAAGCAGCAAGAGAAAAGCAATTGGTTACCTACAAGGGAGCTCCCACTGTCACCTGATTTCTCAACAGAAACTTTGCAGGCCAGAAGGGATTGGCAAGAACTATTTAAGGTGATAGAAAGCAAGTTACCTTCAACCAAGATTACTCTACCCAGCAAAACTGTCATTTAGAGTCTAAGGGCAGATAAAGAACTTCACAGACAGGAAAAAACAAGAGTTCATCATCACTAAGTCAGTAATACAAGAAATATTAAAGGATCTTCTTTAAGAAGAAAAAATAAATAAAATATATGAATAATAAATGGCCATAAAAAAGAAGGAAATCTTATATTTGCAGCAGCATAGATGGACCTGGAGACTACTAGGCTAAGTGAAATGGATCAGTCAGAGAAAGACAGATACCATATGATTTCACTTATATGTGGAATCTAAAGAACAATATAAATAATCAAACAAAACAGAAATGGGCTCGTAGATAGAGAGAACAAGCTGACAGCTGTTAGAGGGGAGGGATATTGGGGGCCTGGGTGAAAAAGTTGAAGGGGATGAGAAGTACAGATTGGTAGTTATAAAACAGTCATGAAGATGTAAAGTACAGCATAGAAAATATAGCCAATAATATTGTAGTAACTATGTATGGTGCCAGTTGGGGCTGAAAATATCAGGGGAACTCTTTGTAAAGTATAGGATTGTCTAACCACTCTGTTGCACACCTGAAACAAATACAACATAATATTAAATGTAAACAATAATTGAAAAAAGTTAAAAACATAACATAACGTACACACACACGCAAGGACTTCATCTGTCAGTCACTAACCTGATTCTTAAGTATCCTGCCTAACATCTCTCTGCTTTACCTTCCCACCCCCTCTTATTTTTCCAACTTCAATTCACTTTTGTTTACATAAATATGCCTATAATGGCAACTTTATATATGTGGTATTGTTTTTATTACCAATGTATTTATTTATCTGTGGCCTTTGTAACTTCATGTGGAGTTTCTGATGACAATTATATGAACAGGTATATTTTAAAATATATTTTGTAGACTGAGTATTGACTTAAAATTTTCCTTTGTTTAAATAGTCATTGTTGTCTCACATTAGAAAATTTTATGTATAAATATATTGGAACCTAAAAATATATCATGTAATATGTATTTGTTATGTATATTATATATGTTGTAATGTATAAATTTGATGCCAACAAATTTGTTTTTCAACCAAGTTTAATTTGTATTAAGAAATCTATATTCTTTTTTATCTTCTTTACGTTGTTGTATTACAGTGACTAAGTACAATTTAACTGCTCATTTCTTCAGAGTGCTTATTGACACTTTATATTATAATTGTACTCATTATAGAATGTTGCATGGTAAGCACTCACTGTCTTCATAAGGTCAAATTGATATTACATCTCCTTGAAGAAAACAGGGAGGTACAGTATAGCTAAATCTTCTATTAAGCGGCAACACGCTTCTGGATTAGAGTGGGACAAACTTGGGTTTGAATTCCAAAATTCCCACTTCCATACCTTTAGCAACTTCGCTCAAGTGAACTCGAGGATAATGCTACCAACCCTTTTGGCTTGTTATATGGATTACATAAGATATACTGGTTAAATGATAATTGCTAATATTATATTTGAAGAAGAACGCTCTCATGTATAACCTTACTTTAGGAATGCACCATGCTCAGTTTAGCATTTTGGTTTGTTTTTGATGAACTGCTTCAATTGGCACATTGGCACTGGGGCTGCTTCCCTTTTCCCATTAAGACTGAGCCTCTCTCTTTTATATCAGGGACTCCCACTGTGGCTAGTCATTACTTAACCATGACGAAAGCTTGAAAATTATTAGCATGTGGGGCTTGAACCACCACATTTTGCTTTAGACATTATGAGTGGTTTGTTGATGAGAATGTATGACACCCTGTGGTGTTTTTCCCCCCTTACTCTTTGACTTTCTTTTTAGTAACATTTCACATGTGGAGCTCGAGTGATTAATATTTTATGTAGTTGTTCTTATGTACAGCACGATCCTGTGGGTTCCATTCAACTCCCCAGTATCTCTGCTGCCACTGAAAGGTAACTAATAGCCGGAGCTGGGCCTCTCATGGCTCTGGGAGGTCTCCTGTGGAAAAAAAACCAGACAATATCTTGTCACATCATAAATTTATAAGGAGTTAATTAAAGGCTTTCCCTTGCATCTTAAACACATTCGGAGTCTCATATCACAAGGAATGATTCCTGTTTAATTACCATGGGCTTGTAAAAATTTGCTGCTCAAAGTGTGTTTTAATGTCAGGCAAATTATTAGCACAAATGGGAAACCGTGCCTGGAAAATATCCCAAGAATATAAACTTGCACCAAACTATAGGCATATATTTTTCTCTTAATTATTTGTGTAGAGAGACATATAATTTAATTTTAAAACTTTTGAAACTGTTATCATAAGAATTTATTACTTCATCACATTTAACTATAAAACAGAATATTCATTCATTATTCTGTTTGCATTTTCTTCACCAGGAAACTATTGATTGCTGTTTCTTGCTGTTTTAGGTTACTTTTAAACATAAATACGTGTTCTAAGTTATGCTACTGGAGGATTGTTGGTGGATTTCTAGACATTTCCAACAAATGCTGTAGAAGCATAGGTTTTAATTCTGATTTGGGACATGGTCGATTATTACATATTTTATTGGAAAGGGAGCATGATACAAATCAGATTCTAACATGGTTTAGGAAAGAAAAGGAATTAAAACCTCTGTTTAGATTAACCTGGAAGAAATTCACCCTGAAGAACTCTTCCATTATTCCTGTTAGATAACTTATTTGAGCTAACATATAATGGGTAATCCACTTAAGTGCCCTTATCAGAAGCCCCAAAGCTGTTTGTAGTTATCTGAATAGATTACGGCTCTTCCACTGAAAAGCAAGTAATCAAAATTGTTAGTAACTATGAGATATGTAGTCATTAGGTGATATAAACTAATTTTTTTTCAGCACCTGACCACTGATTATTCAGATATAACTGTTTATTTGAGCAGGTACTATTGGCAGATTATAATTTACACAATAGCACAAGAGTGAAATATATCTTTATGTGCATTTTAATATCATTACTCTAATACGTATATTTTTACTGAGGGCAAAATACAAAACCTATAAAATTCTATTTTTATAAAGGGATTCTAAAAGATAGATAATATTTCTAGAGGCATTAAAGGGTTTTTTTTGTTTTGTTTTTCTTTTTTTAAACCTTGTTAATCATAATGTGAAATATTTTTCTACGTTAGTTAATTACTAATAATAGGAAAGTAAAATTTTCAACAGTTCAGGCCTCCTTTAAGCTTTTACTGAGCAAAATATCTGCCTATATTTTGAGATGGAAAACCTAGACCAACTCCCATTTTAAAGTACCTTCACTTATATTTATGCATACTTTTTCTCAGTCTTCTTTGTAGCCAAGGTGTGGGCTTGTGAGTTAGGCCCTGATACATCCACACTAACCTGATTTTCAGAACAATGCAAGACGCAGACAATGTGCCCAATTTTTCTTCTAACCATTTTGAGACGACAGTGTCTGATCCAGGTGTCCGGCTAAGTAACATGATTAGTGGTGACTTATTTATACTCATTCTGGGTATGGCTTGGACATTGATCCTGGCTTCCTAAGCACTATGTTTGACTCTTTACCCCCGAGATGTAATGAGCCAGTAGATATTTTTAAATATTTTTGTCTTAAACTGAAAAGATTAGGTTTCTTGGTGACCAAAAAGTTTGTATGTAAATTAACACTCTGTCTAAAGGCAAGTAGTTAACCATATGGTGTAACCTATTACAGCTTATGTAGAATGTTGCCATCCTTGAAAATATTATAGTCACATACTCTTAGTTAGTACTGACTTAAGAACGTCCAAACCTGTAGAGAATTTTTATGAGAAATTATTTGAGTCATACTGAAGACAATTGCCTGCAAGCAAGCTCTCGGATGCTTTCCAGAGTGACAGTTTTACAGTTTCTCTTATGCATTTGGAATTAAAAAGGGAACAAAAGGAAGATTACTTGAAGGTGGGGGAAACAAGGATGGGATTGGGTTACAGGGCGGTTAATAAGATAATATTCTGTCTTGAGGGTGGATATTCTTATTTCAAAGCTGTGTTAACCAAATGCACAAAAGCGATGGAGAGGGCTTGCTTAAGACAAAAACAAACCTTATACTAAAGAAGCTATATGACTGGGGAATGATCACCCATCATGACCTGCTCATTTAGGAATTTATGATCAGATAAACCTGTGAGGTTATTTTCCATAGAACTCCTCTTCTGCCCATATTAGTAACTAAAGTTCTTTCATCATATCTGCATTCTTCTCAGTTTCAGGATTGCTGAAGCATCTTTGGTAAGGCTTTCACAAGCTGTACTGCTAAATCTTCACATAGATTTTTTTATGACTGGTTGTGATTTGGATTGATAGACCAGTCTAGAGAGGTCCTGAGAGTAGAGGGAATGTAATGAAAAGTGAAATTGCTGAATTAGGGACAAGAAGACCCCTTTCACTTCCTTCACAATTTTGCTAAAGACTTTTCGTAATCACAATTAGCATGTACTTTTCTAGGATACACTTATATATTTTACTAGTTGTGTTTGTGTCTAATTTATATAGCCATTAGAATCCACTCATTTAAAACACATCTTAATCATGTAAACTTTTAACAATCTCAAGAGACATGAGTATTACAATTTGAAAGGATGGGAACTCCGAGTACTTAGTAACTTGTCAAAGTGTGGCAGTTGATAAACACTGAAGCTTAGATTCAAACCCAGGATGTTTTGCCACCAAATTCATATTTTTTTCCACTGTATCCTCTGCTGCAATGGTATACATCATGATTTTATTATTCAGTTGTTTGTTAAAGGAGTTTTCCAAATCTACTAGTGATAAATCCCTAAAGATCCCTAGATTTTGTATTACAAAATGAATGTCTAAAGGATTAAATTAATCATAGTACTGGCTTAGGTATATAAGTAATATTCATGATACTAAAAACAGCCCAGTCAATTGAGGCATGAACTTACTGCATGGACTAAATCAGCACCATCACTGCTGCTTATCTTAGTTAGGCATTGAGTTTATTTAGAAATAATTTCAGAAATAAATGTTCAGATTCAGTTCTGCTACATTTTAACACTTGGAGAAAGAAGGTAAACTTGTAATGACATGCTCATAACTGGAAAATTCATAGCCTGAGTCCTGAACTACCCCCTGAATTTTAGATCCGAAGTCCTATCTTACAAATTGTTGTGAATGGAATTATAACTCCCTCTCCCTCCCAAGGATGTCTACATCCTAAAACCCAGAACCTAAGAATATAATCTTATTTGGAAAAAAGAGGTTTTTAGGTGTTATTAAGGATTTAGAGATGATATACATCTTAAATTATTAAGGTAGGCCTTAATTCCAATGGCAAGTTATCTATAAGATACACAGAAGGAAGACACATGGAAAAGAAGGCCGTGAGATGAGGAAGGCAGATATTGAAGTTATGCAGTCACAAGCCAAGGAATGCCTAAAGCCACCAGAAGCTAAAAAAATAGACAGATTCTCCCTTAAAGTCTCTGGACAAAAGGTTAAACCACCAATAATTTGATTTTGGACTTCTGGCCTCCAGAAGTGAGAGAAATACATTTCTGTTGTTTAGAGTCACCAAGTTTGTCTTCATTGGTTAAGGCAGCCTTAGGAAATGAACACAGTTATCTTTTTACATATCTTGCCATAATCTCAAATGTAATACACTTGAATGCACTTTATATTTCTGGCTTTATTTTTCTGTCTGCTAAGCTGAAAGGCTTAAAACTATATAGACTACTTTTGACTCCAATATTTCACCACTTGCTTCAATCTTCTATTCATTTTTACATGCTTCCTTTTACAAGTTTTTTTGTTTTGCTTTGTTTTGATTTCCTATTATGTGCCAGGCATTGTAATAGGTGACAGGGACATAGCATTCATAGAGAGAAACATAAGCTCACACCTCATAGAATTTCAGTCTGATAGAGGCCTTTAACCAATAATTATATAAACAAATAAATCCTGATGCTTAGAATCTGAGGAACAATTTCCCCACCCCCAATACTCATGATTCACCATGTGATAACTTATGCCTTATGTGTTTCACAGGGATTGGGCCAAAGACAGAGTGGGAGAGGAAAAATGAATGAATGAAAAATGAAGAAGGGTAGACATCTAATGTAGAAAAGCTCCTTAGAAGGTTTGCTGAACAAAGGAAAAGGAGGGAAAACCACAATAAATTTGAGAAACTAAGTTCTATTTCAAGTGGGATATTTCTCAAAGAGAGAAACTTAAAGAATTTCCTGGGACCAACAAAATAATACATAGTTTGTGTGTGTCAACTGTTTTGGTAGCAAAACTCCACCCAGACTGACTTGATGCCATATATATATATATATATATATATATATATATATATATATATACCTTTATATATGATATATGTATACATTTGTATATGTGTGTACAATTTTCATCTTTTGTTTAAAATAGTTGTACATTTAACTTCATAAATGTTAATGTAATTTTATTATGGAGTACTCCTACTGGTGGTATTATATAACATGATATAAGCATGATTTTATCTTTCTAAAATCTAAAAGTTCTATATTCTAAAACCATTTGGACTTGTACCAACCTATAAAAAGAAACATTAATATGGCACATTTTTTATGTTAAACATTTGATAGAACATAGTTCTGCAGAAAACACAAAACAGCAGTTTGCAAATGTGACTATAATAAGATCTGATGCATCTTCTTGTTGGACCAATAGACTAGTAAGAAATTAAGCACTTGATATGTTACAAAAAAAGAGCAAGAAATGATTTAGGGTCAATCAGTGAAAAATGACATGCTTTCTAATCTCATTCTGAAATTATAGAAAAGGCAAAAACTTCAGGGTTCCGAGTCTCTCTGCCAAAGTGGATTCTTTATTATCTGGGGGCTATTTAGACCAGCAAACTCCTTAAGTTACAATGGAGTCAATAGAAGGCACATTAAATACTTGAATTCTGGATTGTGAAGACATTTTATAGAGTCTCTAAATGCAAAGATGACCAAACTATTAGCCTAGGATAGTTCTGTTTAATTAACATTGTTTCTGTGTAATATCAACACTTTTTTCACTTTTACTCTCAAAAGCATCTTGAGTTATACAAAAATGCATATGTTCTTTAGGGCTAACATGTGTTCCAACAAACTTCATAGTTGAATTTCCAAGCCCCAGCACCTCAGAATTTGCCTGCATTTGGAGTTATAGTCTTTAAAGGGGTAAGTTAAAATGAAGCTATTAGAATGGGCAGTGATCCAAGGTGGCTGGTGTCCTCATAAGAGGAAATTTGGACACATAAAGAAACCAAAAGTATGTGTTCACAGAGGAAAGGCCACGAGGACTCAGCAAGAAGACAACCATCTACAAGCCAAGGAGAGAGGCCTCAGAAGCAAGCAACCTGGCTGACATCTTGATCTTGGACTTTTTGCCTGCAGATCTGTGAGAATATGATTTTTGTGTGTGATGTTCACCCAGTCTGTACCACTTTGTTATGGCAGCCCTAGCAAACTAATACTTATGTGCACTCCACAGATCAATATAGAGGTAGAGAAATAGAATAGAAATAGAGATACACAGAGATGGAAATAATGTTAATTTATGCAGAAGGAACATGCTAATGCAAAAACGTTTTGGCCCTTCAAACTAATATTTACATACAGAAATTTTTATGAATGGATGTTTGTGTGCCCACAAATTAATATGTTGATGCCTTAACTCCAAAATGTAACTGTATTTGGAGTGGGGATTTGGGGAGGTAGTTAGATTATAAGGGTGAAGCCCTTATATATAGAATTAGTGCTCTTATAAGACGAGACATCAGAGAGATGATCTCCATCTCAGCCCTGTGAGGATACAAGAATTCAGCCATATGCAAACCAGAAGAAGTCCCTGTTCTTGGATATCCCAGACTCTCTAATTGTGAGAAATAAATGATTGTTATTTAAACCACCCAGTTTAGTGTATTGTTATAGCAAAGCAAACTGACCAAATTGGTTATAATAGTTACAAATCACTTATACATTTTTAATTCTATTTTATAAACTTCATGTAGAAAATAAGATCACTACAGAAAACATTTGATTTAAAAATAACCATCTAAGTCATTAAGTCAAGGGGGACTATTGCATATTGTTGATTAGAACAATTTGTTCTTTAGAAATACAGAGAATGCAGGCATACTCACATTAATGGAGAGTGTTAATTTTTAATCAGCCATTTATATTTTGGTTATAAGTTCTAGAAAATTCAACTCAAAGTAGTTTAATCAAAAACAAGCAAGCAAATTAACAAACAAATGCATTGGTCATATATTTGAACAATCAAGGACTAATTTCCCCTCAGGCTTATTTAATTCAGAGACATATACTTTCAAATGGATTTGGTTCCTTTTGTATTTCAACTCTATTTTTCTTAATATTGGCTCCATTAATAGACTATAGTTAATGACATGAAGGATACTGTCTTAGTCTGCTCAGGCTGCAGTAAATAACAAAATACCATAGACTGGGTGCCTTAAGAACAGACATTTACCCCCTCAGCATTGCAGAGACTGCAAGACCAACATCAAGGTACCAAAGTGGTCAGTTTGGTGAGAGCTCTCTTCTTGGCTTGCAGACTGCTGCCTTCTTCTTATGTCCATAATTTGGAGAGAGAGAGCTTTGGTGTCTCTTTCTCTTTTTATAATGGCACCAGCCCTATCAGATTAGGGTGCCACCCTTATGATCTCAATTAACCTTTATCACCACCTCACAAAACCTATCTTCAAATTCAGTCACATTAGGGGTTACAGCTTCAACATTTATACATTTAGGGGGAACACAAACATTCAGTTTATCACCTTCCAGCTAACTCTGGTCTTTATGGATTCATGTCCTTCTCACATGCAAATATATTCATTCCATCCTGACAGCTCCAAAGTCTTAACAAACACTAAGGCTTGTTCGGCCAACCCTTAGCGTTCACTACAGAAAGGTTTTCTTGTTTTGTTTTGTTTTTCAGTATGGATTGAGAATTTCCCAAATCTTCAAATTCTGATTTCATTTTGCTTAAAAATTCCTTCTTCATGGAATACTATGCAGCTGTAAAGAAGAAAAATCTCGTACCCTTTGGGACAGTATGGATGGACCTGGAGAATATTATGCTAAGTGAAATAAGCCAGGCAGCGAAAGACAAACATCACATGATCTCACTTACACGTGGAATCTAAAGAACATAATAAACTGATGAACAGAATAGATTCAATGACATGGAAGCATAGATGAGACTGATGAATGTCAGAGGGAGGGAGGAGGGCTGGTGGGTGGAGGGGGAGAGAGTAACCAAAGAATTTATATGCATATATGCACAACCCAAGGACAGGGACAATGGTGGGGAGAGGGACTGGGGAGGGGGGTGGGATGGGATAGAACAGGTCATTGGGGAGAAAAAGGGACATCTGTAATATTTTAAACAATAATAAAATTAAAAAATAATAAAATAAAATAAAATGGAAAAAAAAATCCTTCTTCAATTCATGTTTCTCCTTTCACATTTTACTATAAGCAGTCAGGTCAGGAGGACTCAGACTACCCTTTCAATATTTTGCTGAGAAATCTCCTTAGCTAAATATCCAATTTCATGGTCCGCAAGTTTTACCTCCCACAAAAGACTACAATTAGCCAAGTTCTTTGCCGCTTCATAACGAGGATTGCCTTTCTTCCAGTTTCCACAGCCTGTTTCTCATTTCCATCTGAGACCTCCCCAGAAAGGCCTTTAATGTGCACGTTTCTACCAATCATTCCTTCGTGGCAATCTTGGCTTTTCAAAGAATGCACCTCAAAACTCTTCCAGGCCCTACCCATCACCCACTTTCAAATTCACTTTTCGCATATTAAGGTATTTGTTACAGCACTTTTCAGTACTGAAATCTGTCTTAGTCAGGGTTCTCCAGAGAAGCAAAACCAATAAGACGGGGGGCAGGAGGAAGGGAGAGAGAGAAAACCAGAGTCTGACAGAGGTTACGGTGGTGAAGGCAAATTTATTCAGGACTATTACAGTAAGTGCAAGAAACTGCGTACAACACCGAGCCTCATTCCAAATACTACAGTGACGAGTAGGAATGCACAGCAAAAAGCACAGGGTTGGTAAATGGAGATTTACTAAGAGGAGCCACGTCAAGTCTGAGGAAAATCTTGGCTGAACCCATCTAAATACATACATGTGTGTATATATATATATGATTATATATATATGTAAACACACACACATACAAGGGTGGGCAAAAGTAGGTTTACAGTTGTTCAAGTGGAAATAATGCAATAATTAATAAATGATAATACAAGAATAAACTCATGTACTCACAAGTGTAAACCTACATTTGCACCCTCTACACACACACACACACACACACACACACACACACACACTTGCATTATGTCACCATACCTACGCTAATCACTACACACAAGAAGATGGATGTACACACACCGGCTGGCAAATCTGGGTTATGTTTCTTTCTTTAGTCAATCACAGTTGTTCAGACAATTCATTTTGGTTCTTGACAAGGTCCTCTGATCTATGACTGGGAACTCTGAGCAGATGTTGGGAAAGCTACTCCAAAATTGATGGTAATACTCCCCCCAATAAATTTAGAATTCAAAACACTTTTCCAGAAGAAGGAGGAATGGCAGGCAACAAACACAAGTTGCCTTTCCAAGTTGAAAGCTGATTATTAGAAATTTGTAATTGGTTACCCTATATATATATACATATATATATATATATACATATATATATGATGTATTAATTCATAAGATACCTGAATTGTGTACTAGAGTATATATTTAGAGGAGTTTAAGTCAGCACTAAACAACATCTACTGTAAGTCATCTATGAACAAAGAGCCTCTTCAGTACAAAAATGGCCCCAAGAATACATTTCTCTCCCTTTTTATAGTATTTATTCTTTCAGTTCATAAGATTTTTTTGTTATTTAAAAAGATCAATACTAATAACTACTTCAATAACTGGAATTGTATATGAGAAAATATCATGGTAGATTAGGAGTTCTATATCTTTTCTCTGCATCAACACTCTTATTAGGTATTTCCTACTCTCCTTAGTAAAAGTGGCCTAGTAACGTACTAATTCTTTGTGTGTATGAAGGAATATAGTACAAAAGTATTTCCAATCATGCCAAATCACTAATCTATTTCAAACATGTCCTAAATGTTCTAAGTTCAAAACCAGGGACATTGATAACCACAAGCTTCACTGTTTTTATGACACATTCTTACATATGGGTCTTTTTAAAAGTTTATTAAAAAGTTGAGGAAGAATTTTTCTATTATATATTATTTCCATATAGATTATTTGTGCATTGATTAGTCAATTTATTTACTGAAATTCACTGAGATTTTCCCCTGAGAGAGTAAAAGTTTTGATGGATGGAATTGATGATTAACTATCTACAGCAAAAGCTTTTGATTCCCTATCCAAGGTGCTCATATTTCACATTGTAGTGCTCACCAGAGCACTTCCAGCTACAGACATTGGCATCTCTTTTCTCCAGAGCTTTCTTTGGTGGATGCAACACACTCTACCTCAAGTATGGCCACCAGGACATGCCTCCTCCCCATCCCCAGCAAACCCCTTTTCCCTCACCCACAACAGCCTCAACCAATTATTAAGAAGTGTTGGTATCAATTCCCTCCCTTTTTGGGGGCAAGATATAAATCTGAGGCTCTACTTCTCCATTGGTTTCCAGAATTTGCCATTGGGGTTAAGTTCCAGTTACCTACTAGGATATCTTGCTTAATAGCAACACTTAAGTGGCTGCCTTTTGAATAATGTCCCCCCAAAATCATGACCCCCTGGAAAGTCAGAATGTGACCTTATTTGGAAAAGGATCTTTAAAGAGATAATTAGTTAGGCATCTTGAGATGAGATCATACTTGATTAGTATAAACCCTAAGTCCACCGTGAATATTCTTACCAGAGCCAGAAAAAGGCAGAGACACAAGGAAGAAAGTCATATGAAGACAGAGGTAGAGATTGATGATATGCTGCCACAAACCTAGGAATGCCAGGAGCCACTAGAATGTGGACAAGACAGGGAAGGATTCAATCATGGAACCTTGGAGTGAATGTGGCCCTGCTGGCATCTTGGTTTTGGAATCTGGACCCCAGAACTGTGAGAGAATAGATTTCTGTTGTTTTAAGCCACCAAGTTTGTGACTATTTGTTATAATGGCCCCTAAGGAAACTAGTTCATTTCCCATCCCCACCTCATTTCTGTACTCCCTGTGGAAATTTCCTGGAATCATGTTCAAAATAAACCACTTGTATTCAAATCATTGAGTTAGGGTCTGGAAATTCAAATTAAGACACTGACCAAACTGTTGTGAAAAGTACTGGTTTTCTGAATTTCAGCTTGTTGTCCTCAAATTTATTAGGATCGATACAGAATAACAGACATACCTTTTGCATATCTGCACTCCCTTTCTGGCATCGATATGTTGGATGGATGATTTACAGAGTTGTAGTCCACCGGGGCATGTTCGAGAGTTTGTAAATAGCTCTTCCACACTTTTCCTCATATTTCTGAAAGCCAGAAGAATGACAGTGATGACAGTTATGCCTCAGTTTTGGCTGGAGCATAATCTGCCTGAGCCAGGCTGCTGCTCTCAGAGTTTGTTTTAGAATAATAATTATTGTTGACTTGACATGGATCCAGGAGAGAGATCCACAGAGTGCCATCCATGCCTGGACACAAAGGAGCAATTTCTCTTTCATCTGTACTGTGAAAGGCACTCTCCTAAATGAGAAACAATTTTTATTTTTTAAATGTTTCTCCATTTATAAGTGCTTCTAAAACTGAAGTTTTCCAATCCTTAGGATACACCTTTTTAACAATTCATTTTCTTTCTTTTCTGTTTTTTATGTGCATTAAACTAAATGCTCATTCACATTTTTAGTTTTATTTCATATTGTAGCTTTAACACTAGCGATTTACATATAGCCTTGTGCCAATTTTAATGTTTTGCTGGTATATTTTAGTAACATGGATTATTGAAAATGTATACTGAAAGTTTAAGATACATCAAAAATATAACATCTTATTCATGGCTTTAAAAACACACACAAAAAACCCAACATCTTAAAATATAGGTGAGCAGGCTTAAATTGTGGTCAGTTCCCAGATTCCCTTATCTCATGAAACTTGCATCACTGAATCTCAAGTGTTTTCATTTAGTACCAAATGCGGCCATCAAATATTAAGTATTTCAGTTGCTACCTAAAGTTTCACATTTAGTATTCATTCAACTACTAAAGAGAAAAGTCAGTAAAAAGGGTTAACTGGCTCACAGATACCTTTTCATGTAGCTCTAATTTGGGATAAAATACCCTAGCTTCCTAGGATGAGAATTGATTTCTAAACCTAGTAATTATATACTTCATGACTCAGGTCCAGCTTTCTAGAAAAAACTCTCATATTCTCTTTGTTCTCTTGAAAATCATCAGCTGTCTAAACCACCCACTGAAGTTTCCAGTGGCCTATGGAGCAACGCCTCTTTCATGTACTCATTCCCTGACTATGGAATATTTTATTCTTTAATTTGAGACCAGTTGCTTTGTTGGTTTCAGAAAAAAGCTATAGTTCTATGAAAAAATTTACATATATATAATGTATACTGTGGTTCTATAAAAAGATGTATATGTAAACTATACTTTTATAAACAAATATGTATATATGATATTTTAACCAATTTTAAGGGAAAATACTTTTCAATTTCTATCTAATACAGAGTTCTTAAATATTTATAGGAGAATGGCAAGAAAGGAATGAAAATATGCATTTTTTGTGTGTGAGGTAACCTTAAGGACACTAAATTTATGAAAATCTTTTTGGCCCATGAAAAACAATTAAGTCCCCATGTGCCTACTTAATATAATTTATCACAGTTGAGATTATGCAGTATATGGCATATTTTCCAGTTAACTATATTTCTTTTTATCTTCTCTTTACCAATTATTTTTTTTAATAATAAAATATAACTATCTACAAACATAAATGTTTATGATATAGATAGTTTAATTGGCTGAAAATCTCAACTAGGGGTAATTTATTCTTATACATTTTATACACAGAAAGTTAAATAAAAAAATTAAATCATCAGTAAAATGCTAGAGTGTCTTTCTCCTTATAGCCCTTCAAAATATCTACAAATTTTAGGTAATAATACTTATCTATCATTTTTGGTCAATAGAATTAAATCATGCCTTGACTTGTTTGTTAGATTAACACTCTATAAAAATCTCTAAGTAAAAGTTCAGCCTGGGTTTTAGACAGGAGTTAAATTGAGTAAGAATATAAGTTATCAAGTTTGTTTTTGTCTGGTTTTTTGTTTTTGTTTTGGATGTTCAGAGAGGCTATTTTCATTCAGCTCATGCAGAGCAGTTGACTATTTTATCATCATCATAACTTCATGCTGGTGAACAGTACAAACCCACGATGGCCTTTACACACACACACACACACACACACACACACACACACACATATATATACACAAATATATTTTTAAATTTTTGACAGTATTATAAATGTTCTTTTAACATCTAATCTTTTTGTGGTGATAATAAACCACCTGGATGGGCTGCTTTAAGAATTAGATAAATAAATGTAGGGACCTTAATGTTGAAGTTTTATATAGGATAAGTTTAAGTTTAGAGAAGAATTTGAGAGAATAAATTAGAATCTTACCTGTAATTCTTCAGGCAATTTATTTTAGGGCCCTAGAATTCTAAGAATTGCATTGCTATTTTGGTAAATGATCTAAAATGTATTCCTTAATTGTTTCTAACATTTAAAGTCTTTTTACAAATAGTTCTTAGTCACTGAGTCTGGCTGAAATGTTACAGGTCTCATTGTCACCATTGCAATGAACATACTGTGATAGAAGCATAGCCTGTGTCCCAACGTAGCCACATTAACAATTTCTGCACACCATGAACAGCAGTGACCATTTTCACCTAGAATGAGGCCTAATTTTTTCTTCTTGTTAAGTCAGTCACACACAGTGCTATTGATCTAAATTTGCAATGTATAACACATAAATATTTCCTTTCTTTTCATTATTTCATCCAGTTCAATTTTGTCATCTTCACTCATCAATAGGCTAAACTTGCACATCTTGACCTCAGATATACTCATTTTAAAAATTTTACATATATGATGTTGTGCTGCATAGTTTCTCCTGGGTGCTTCTTTCTTATTGTTTGTCACTGAATATTCTGTTTTTGAGTTCTGCTCATGATAATACATGTAGATTTAGTCCATTCTTTTTGACTGCTTTATTTTATTCCACAATTTATTTATACCACATTTTACTTGTTGATTTTTTTGTTTAAATAACATTTAAGCTCTTTTTAATTTTTTGCTATTTTAATCAATGCTGCAAATAATACCCTTGTGTGTATCTCTTTGTAGCTTTGCAAAAATTTCTCTAAGGCATATATATCAGAAGTGGAATTATTGGATCATTGAAAACATTTCCTAAATTTTGTCCAGAAAATGGCTGTGCAAATTTATGTTCTTACCAGCAGTGCATGAGGACTCCAGTTTCTTCATAATCTCACTACAAATTTATGTTATTAAAATCAGATTCTTCCTTCCTAGTGGATTAAAAATTATTTTTTCATGATTTTAGTCATATGTATTTATTAGTGAGCTTGGGCATTTCTTATATGTGTATAAGCCATCTTAATTATTTCTATTATGAATTGCCTATCAAATCATGATATTTGCATAGATTTAAAATATGTTAGATCTAATTCTATGTCATTATGCTATGTTGCAACTATCTTTGACAAATCTCTTGGTCATTGATCTGTTTTTTATGGTGTCCTTTATAGAAATAAATCATTAATGTTCATGTGATTAAAACCACATATTTTCTTTTGCTTTTGCATATTTTTTCCTTTTAAATAAAAACTTTACTCACAGTCCTATATAGGTATTTTTTTAATATAAAAATAATCTTTTTATTTTTCAGTTACAGTTGACATAAAACAACCCACTGATTACACACTATATAATTTATTAAGTGTTTACCCCAATAAATCTAGTACCCATCTGATACCATACATAATTATTACAATATTATTGACCATAATCCTTATGCTGTAGTTTACATTTCTAAGACTGTTCTGTAACTACTAATTTCCCTTTTCCTGTTTCACCAATCTTGCCAACACCCTTCCCATCTGCCAACCATCAAAATGTTCTCTGTATCTATGAGTCTGTTTGTGTTCTGCTTGTTCATTCATTTTGTTTTTTAGATTCCATATGTAAGTGAAATCATATGACATTTGTCTGTCTTTGCTTAACTTATTTCACTCAGCACAATACTCTCTAGGTCCATTTATATTGTTGCAGATGGCAATATTTTATTCTTTTTTTATGGCTGAGTCATATTCCATTCTATATATGCACCACTTCTTTATTTGTTCATCTTATAATGGACACTTAGGTTGCTCCCATATCTTGGCTATTGTAAAGAATGCTACAATGAACATATGAATGTATATGTCTTTTTGATTTAGTGTTTTGGGTTTCTTAGGAAAAATACTCAGAAGTGGAATTGCTAAGTCCTTCTTTGTCTCTTGTTATATAGCCTTTGTTTTAAAGACTATTTTGTCTGTTATAGTATTGCTACCTCAGCTTTTTGTTCTGTTTCCATTTTCATGAAATATTTTTTTTCTATCACTTTACTTTCAGTCTGTGTGTCTTTCAATCTTAAGTGAATTCTTTGTAGAGAGGATATGTAAGGGTCATGATTTCTTATCCACTCAGCCTCCATATGTCTTTTGATAAGAGCATTTAATTCACCTACATTTAAAGTAATTGGTGATAGTATGTATTTATTATCATTTTATTGTTCATATTTTTTATCTTTTTTCTTCATCTTAAAGAAGACCCATTTACATTTCATGTAATACTGGTTTGGGGGTGATGAACTCCTTTAGCTTTTTCTTATCTATGAAGCTCTTTATCTGTCCTTCAATTCTAAATGATAACTTTGCTGGGAGGAGTAATTTTGGTTATAGGTCATTGCTTTTGATCACTTTGAATATTTTTTGCCAGTCCCTTCTGGCCTTCAAAGTTTCAATTGAGAAATCATCTCATAGCCTTATGGGACCTCCCTTGTAGGTAACCAACTGTTTTTCTCTTGCTGCTTTTAAGATTCTTTGTCTTTAGCCTTTTGCATTTTAATTATGATACCTTAGCAAGTCTTAATGGATTACATCAAAAGACTTCCTTCAGGTCACAAAACTATCAAACCTTACTCTCTCTTACCAAAGGTTAAGCATCTTTTCTTCTAAGAATACAGGGCTGCTAGAGTGTTGACTCAACCTACATAAATCCTAAAAACAGATCATTAACTAAAAGGTTGTCTTTATCTAAGTTAAATGTTATGTTTGAATGAATTGAAGCAAACATTGTTTTACATGACAGAAATTAAGAAAAATGATTGAGTTCTACAAATCCATTAGATAGCACTTAATTCCTCAAAGCATGTTTATTAGTATACTAAAAATAAAATAATTCACACTTTTGCTATTTGGAAAATACTGTTCAAGTGTTGCTTTTAAGTTTCTCTCTTTGTCTTTCACCTTTTGCATTTTAATTATGATGTGTCTTGGTGTGGGACTCTTGGGCTCATCTTGTTTGGGACTCTCTGTGGTTCCATGACTTGTATGTTTATTTTCTTTGCCAGATAAGATAAGTTTTCAGTCAAGATAGACAACATGAAAAAGCCACTGGAAAAAGCTTGGGTGGGCCAGCCAGTTGGGTGGGAAGGGATCTCAGGAATCATTAGGGCAGGTGAACAGTGATAGCTAGGTTGATGGAGACTTAGCTATGGCACCTGCATGCCAGCTCTGTGAAGGGGGGAGGGCTCAGAGGATGATAAGTGATCTCTACCAGCACTTTTGTCTTGGAGAAAGGTGCCACTTCATCTGTTCCCCTGATGCCAGACAACTCATTTCCTCTGTGTATGTCTCTGGTGCCTTTCAAGCTGCTGCCCCAGGGCAGGAACTCAAGGCGAGTGTGCAGGCCCTTTTTTTTTTTTTTAAATATATCTCTATTGATTTCAGAGAGAGGAAAGGAGAGAGAGAGAGACAGAAACATCAATGATGAGATAGTCATTGATCGAGCCCCCAACCAGGCATGTGCAGTGACCAGGAATCAAACCTCGATCACCTGGATCCTAGGCCAACGCTCAACCACTGAGCCACGCCCGGCCGGGCTGTGTGCAAGCCCTTTAAGAGGAACTGGTCTGGTCTCATGCAGCTACAATCTCTACTAGTATTTACAGACAAAAGTTATGGGGACTTTTCTTCTTGGAAATGGATACCTGGGCTGGGGGTCCTGGTGTGGGAATGGGATCTCTTGCTTTTTAGGAGTGACCTCTGCAACTGAGATATTCCTTCTGATTTTTTATCTGTCATATGAGGATATGGGACCAGCCCATTTTTCTTCTCTACTCCTCCTATCATTCTTTTTTTTTTTTAATTTAAAAAAAATATATATCTTTATTGATTTCAGAGAGAGGAAAGCAGAGGGAGAGAGAAAGATAGAAACATCAATGATGAGAGAGTCATTGATCGGCTGCCCCCTGCATTCCCCTGACTGGGGTTCAAACCCTCAACCCGGGCATGTGCCCTGACCAGGAATCGAACCCCAATCTCCTGGATCCTAGGTCGACGCTCAACCGCTGAGCCACACGCTGTTCGGCTCGTTCTTGATGTGGTTCCTTATTTATAACCTTAGTTGTGGGACTTCTGTTCAGTTAGATTTCAGGCAGTTCTGATTGATGGTTGTTGTGTAGTTTAGTTGTAAAATTTTGATGTGGTTGTGAGAGCATACGAGTAAGGCATTTACCTACATTGCCATCTTCTCTGGAACCCTAGGTATTTTTCTTTATTTAAATCTCAATGTTCTGTAAGTTTGTTTTCTCACATTTTATTCTTGTGAAATAATTTTATGATTTAATGTATTATTCTCCCAGTACTGAGATAATTTTCCTAATGCCAATAAACAATTGATTCCTACTTAATTGATTGGCCATGCTCTGATTTACAAGCTCCCATAATACACACGATCTCTTTCTCTGGCTTGTTCCTATTGTGTATTTGTCTGAACCTTTGTTTTTTCATAAAAATTTTAGAGTGATGTTACATATTTCCCCACAAAATCTTGCTGGGATTATGATTCAATATATATTAAATTTATAATCTAAATCAATGATAATTGATAGCATTTTAATGTTGCCTACTTATGTATTTTGTTCCCTTAAATGTTTTTAATAAAGTTTTTGTTCATTTTTATGATATTACTATATACTTTTTGTAGCTGTGGTAAATATTATGTATTTTCTATTAAATACCAGTAGGGATCATTGGTGCAAATTTCTTCTGTTGGTTATATATCTAACTACCTTTCTAAACTTGATATTTCTAAAAATTTGTCTATGGTATTAGGTTTCCTAGGTAAAATTATCATAGTGTCTACATTCCTTTATCTCATTGTACTGTCGAGATCCTCAATACTTTCTAGCACAGGTTGTGGGTAATCAGCTGGTATACTCCAGATGGACTTGACTGTATCAGATCTGAGTGTTTGACATTGACTCTGGACTAGATTTTAAATATTGTGAATGTTATCACTTAATATTGTAAACTTTTATTCCTCCCCCCAATTATAGGTAGAATGCTTTAAAGCTATTTTAATTGTATATAAGTTTTACATAAATGACTTTAATCAGATGCAAAAATAAGTCTTTATTCTTCTTCTTTTTCTAAGGCCTTTCACAATAGTTATTGAATGTTACCGAATGCTTTGTATCATTATGGTTTTCTGCTTTATTTTGTTTGTGTGGCATCTTACAGGGATAGATTTTTCAGTTCTATTTATCCCTGGGATAAATCTTTTTTTAGCTATTATTTATTATTTTACTATACCATTGGAAACATTTAGTTAATAGTTTAATTAAAAATATGACTCAGCTTTATAAGCCAGTTGATCTGTCTTTTTTATTTCTGTACTGTCATCAGTTTTAAAGCAAGATTATATTAGTTTCATAAAATCAATTCTTACTATCACTTATAATGGAAATAATTATTATGTATATTAAACACTCATCACATAGTAGGCAGTTTTTGTGCACTTCACAAAATAATTCATAATTTTGTGCACCCATATAATTTCTGAAATTATCACATAACTCAATGCATCTTGAAATATGACCATCAAATTTCTGTTTCTTTTCCATTTTCTTTTACCAGTTATCTAGTGATTTGTCACAATTACTATTATTATTTTTTTTAATACAGAAGACATTTTATCAGTTAACATTTACTGAGCACTTGAGGTCTTCTCAGTCTTGTACATTTATCAATTCATTTATTCTTCATAACAACACTGTGAGGTAAGGATCTTTATTCTAAATTTATGTGAAAAGCTGATGGGTGCCTGGCTGGCGTGGCTCAGAGGTTGAGCATCCACCTAAGATCCGGGAGATTCCAGTTCAATTCCCTGTCAGGGCACATGCTTGGGAGTGTGTAAAAGCTGATCAATGACCACTCTCTCATCATTGATGTGTCTGTCTCTCTCTTCCTCTCCCTTCATCTCTCTGAAATCAGTGCATTTTTTTTTTTTTTTTTTTTTAAAGCTGATGGGTCTCTGCAGGGTTACATAAGTGGAACCAGGATTCAAGCCCAGGCAGTCCCTCACCACCATGAAACATTGCCTTTGAAATGATGATGGTTTCTAACAACTTAGAGGCAAGAAGAATTTTTTTTTTTTTAATATATCTTCATTGATTTCAGAGAGAAGAAGGAATTGAGAGGGGGAAAGATAGAAACATCAATGATGAGAGAGTCATTGACTGACTGCCTCCTGCGCCCCCTGCACTGGGGATGGAACCCACAACCCGGGCACGTTCCCTGATGGGGAATCGAACTGTGATCGCCTGGATCCTAGGTAGACACTCAACCCCTGAGTCATGCCCGGCTGGGCACAAGAGGAATTTTTTTAAGCTTATAAACTTTGGTAAAACTCCATTATAATAATATGTTCGCACTTTTAAAAAAAATGTATAATTATCACCAGTTTAATTTCTCTAATGATGATCTGATTAAATAGTGCTACAATGATAGCTACCATGTTATTGCACAGTTAGGATTTTGTCAAAATAGCTACATTGATTAATAACAGATACTATTCAAATAGTACTTTCTAGGCATCATTTTGTAGATAAATTTTGGCTAGATAAAACATGTTATAAATAAAAACTATAAGAAATGATGTATATTTACTGTTATTTATACATAATACTCAAAGCATTTCTTTAATATTTGTTTATAGATTTAATAAAAATCATTTAAAATAATGCTCCCAGTTGTTCAGTAGTAGTAGTATGCTATTAATACTACTGATATGCTATTCATAATACTAATTATTAGATTATTCTTATTATTATATTATTACAAAACATTTTTTTTCTCTCACTGGCAATTTTGTAGCATTTATAGAATTTTTGGTTTTTATAACGCAGTTCAAGAAAACCTAAAAACACATATAATTTTCAATAATAAAACTGCATTTAAATCCCACCTGCAATGTTTGTATAAGTCTGTCCTTTTGAAAAATGTTACTGGCAAGTTTGATCATGTTGATATATTGACCCTGAAGAATTCACAGTGGAGTTAAGATGGCAAAATATTTTTTGATGTGTTTCAAGCTTATCAATTTCATTAGCCATTATCTCTCACTGAGTTATAAAATCCTTGATATCAGGCAGGATGTTTATTGACAATACTGATCATTCTGCTTTATTCTCCTAGACATGAAGCATCTCCACTCTTGGAAATGTGAGAAAAAGGTGGCAAAAATTAAACAGGAATTTGTTGGAAAAATAAAGTGATAAATTTTTCCTTAACCTGAGATAGCAATTGGAAAAAAAACACAAAAAACAGGAAAATGATTTTTATGCTGCTCACATACTTTCTGTATTAATTTAAATTAGACTGATTAAAATTTATGATCTTTATAATTTTAATTAAAATACAATTAAACCTCCTGATATTATAAACACGAATTAAATGCTAATATAAGAAATAGTTCTCTCTCACATGTATAATTCCAAGAGTGTGTAATATTTTCTTTGTATTAAATCACTATCAATTTATCTAATCATTTTTTAAAAATGTTTTACATGTACATTTGGAAACTATTTAGAAAAAATAAAATTGTGTAGCCTAAAAAATATACATATAATCTTAACATATAATCTTATTTCATAGACATTTAATAGATGTTTAATGAATAATATTTTTTATTAACATTTATGTTCTATAAGTATTTTTTACAATCATTTATATAAACTTTTTTTTCAAATAAATGTAAAAATTAATAGCTATATGTGGTAAGCTGAATAATGGCCCCCAAAGATGTGCATCTCCTAATCTTGAGCACACACAGTTTATTAGTTTAAAAATTCTTTTTAGAGGCATACTCTCCCTCCTGGGAGCACACCTTTGGCTTTTTCTGTGCCCTGTTCTTCCCTCACAGCATGCATCTCCAAACATCTCCCAAAAGGACTGGCAACCAGGGGAGCAATGGGCAACAGCAGCTCTTCCTGAGCTAACCCCTTGAACCTGTGTCCAAAACCCCTTTTTTTCTTAACTTCCTGGTGAAGCAAAGCAACCTCACCTTGGCTCACTTCTTTCTTATAACATTTGTAGAGAGCCAAACAGACCCACTTAGTCCCTCTCCTGTAGCTTCTTCTATCCTAGGCCCTTCCTTGTTTCACTGTCCCCAGCTTGAGTATATTCTCAAAATAAAAAAATAAAATAAATTTAAAAATAAAAATAAAAATGCTTGTTGGATAAAACCTGATGGAATATCATTGGTTTATTTGAATTTTGGGGGTTAAATATTAAAAATCTGGGAATATTGCTAATTCCTATCAATGAAACTACTTGAAAGGAGTCCCGGAGTCTTTATGGAGACAGAGGCTTATGGCAAAAGCCTCTGAGCACTAACCAGGGATAACTACTGGAATTTGGTTCAGAGAATTTCCACTTGAGGGAAATTACTAGCTTGCTATCAGACATTTAGTCAAACTGTCTCAAAGAGTGAAGACATAAAGTAATCTTGAAACCTGGAATATCCATAATGTCCTGGGAGTGATGTAAGAGAAACAACCCAGTGGGAAGGAAAGTGCCCGGGCGTATTCCATAATAATATGGAAATGGTTTGTGCAGGAATATGATATACATGGGGTACTTACTCAATGTGTTCACAAATAGGTAGACTCTTTTCTCTTAGTACCAACTTTGAACATCCTGAAGATCTGCCTAACCCTACTGCCATTTGAGTGGTAACCTATAAACAACTCTTGATTAACCAACAAAGAGCTGCTTGGTTTATGGATGGCAGTTCCAAGGTGAATGGATAGCATCCTGGTTAGAAAGTTACCACTCCGAAGAAAGTTAAAACAGGTCACCTTGATAGGCTAAAATCGCGTGCCTCTTGCCCTTATGGTTGAATTTTTACTGACTAATGGGCAGTGACCAATGACCTGGTCATATAATCAGACAAGAATGCAATAGAAAATTGGCTTACTAAAGGAATGACCATAAGGTATTTTCCTAAGGAAATCACTATGTGAATTTGAGGGCTATATTAAAGTAGGATTTGTTGATGCCCATAAAAAGGACACTATTCCATAATGGAACAGTGATTAGAACCAGTGAGTAGAGATCCTGACGTGTTTGCTTGGGGTGCTCACCAGGATCCATGAAATAAGTGGACCTTGGGGAGACTCAGCAATGCAGAGATGGGCTGAATCTAAACATATTCCTCTTGCATTCTGCTTGTTTATTGTGTCAGCTGGTTCTACCTAGTGAGGGCTCATTTCATAATATGATTTTTAATAAACTGCTTGTGTTTTGTTTGATTTTTATTTTTATTTTGTCTTTCTACAGTAGTCTCATATTAGGTTATATGAATACCTCTAGAAAAAGTTTTTCATTTGCATTTTTAAGAGATATGAGAATTCAACCAGTTTGAAATAACTTTCTAAGTTATCACTTACATTGTCAATTCTTTTGTCAGACAGGTGAGATAAATTTGTATTCTGCATATGCATAATGCAGATTTTTGTCATGCAGTGTCATGAAAATCCCCTTGGTCTATCTTGTGGGTTGAATTATGTTCTCCTCTCACCTTCATATATATATATATATATATTTACCTTGGTACTTGTGAATATAAACTTTATTTGGAAATAGGGTCTTTGCAGTTGTAATAAAGTTAAAATGAGGTTATGCTAGATTATAGAGGGCCCTAATTTCAATGGCTGATGTCCTCATAAACAGAAAAATTTGGAGATATACAGACACTCATAGGAAAGAAAGCCATGTAATTAAGGTTACAGAGATTGGAGTAATAGAGCTACAAACCAAGAAATGCCAAAGGAAGTTTTTTAAAATTCTTCTCTCCCTCACTTTTAATTTTTTTCCTATTTTAAGCCACACAAGGAGTCCATATTTGCTCAGTCCATGGTATTGTAAGAAGTGGAAAACTCTCATCTCTAACTCACCTCTACAAATAATGTATACAAATAATGTATACTCACTCTATAAGAAAACATTGTTTGCCAAAGTGTCATGATGTTCATGATGTTATTTTTCCCTTATCTTTGTATGTGCTGCCTTCTCCATTGGGTTTTTTTTTTTTTTTTCATTCTTATTCCAGTTCTTCTATTTTCCAGCTAAACTTTCCCTGAACATCTCAGGGTAAAACAAGCATTTCATTTGCTTGTATTTTTGCATATATCATTACATTATATATAATGATGTAATGATATATGATATATTCAAAATATATATGTGTATGTGTGTGTATATGCAAGGATATTTAATATAATATTTTGTTTTTATACCCCAGGTCTTGGAATAAAATATATATTCTTTTTCTAATGAGAAAATGGGGGGACAGGTCATATTTTGATGTGGCATTACTTTTACTAATATTAATTATATATTACTAAAGAGAATTTAATAATCTTCAGTACATATTTTTTTAAATAGCAGAACTAAATGTTTGCTCATGAAAATAGTTTGCAGTATTTTCAGTATAGAGAAGTATTTTGCTATTCAGTTTTTAAACAGCATATATTCAGTTATGCCAGCTTATTTTACTATTTGAAACTGATGTTACACTTGGATAATGTAAACCTGTACTTACCACATTCTCCATAACACCCTAGCAAAATGAATCAAATGATCACTATGGAAGATTTTCTTTATTATTTTTTCTTTGAATCCTTGTGTTTTGAAAAATTAATGGCACCTAAAAAGAGCATATAATATGCTGTATAAATAAATGAGCAGGTGGATAGATGTGTGTGTGTGTGTGTATTTTTTATTTTAAAATCTTTTATTTTTTAAATTTAAATTTATCCTTATTATTGAAAATATTACAGATATCTTCTTTTTTCCCCATTGATCCCTTCTATCTCCCCCCACACACACACCCCAGGCCTTCATCACACTATTGTCTGTGTCCATGGATCATGCATACATGCATATAAATTCTCCAGTTAACTTCCCCACCCCCCACCTTCCCTCTTAGAGTTGTAAGTCTGTTCTATGCTTCTGGAACTATTTTGTTCATCAATTTATTTTATTCTTTAGATTAAAATCCATCAGAGAACCAAAAAGAAAAAAAACAATTAAAAAACAGGACAGCTTAAGGGAGTTGTGGGACAACATGAAACATAACAGTATTCACATCATAAGAGTACCAGAAGGGGTAGAAAGTGAGCAAGGAATAGAGAATTAGAAGGAATTATGGCAGAAAACTTCCCTAACTTGGTGAAGGAAAATGTCACACAATTTCAGGTGGCACAGAGTCCCAAGCAAAAAGAACCCAGACACATCATAATTAAAATGCCAAAAATTAAAGACAAAGAGAGATTCTTAAAAGCAGCAGGAGAAAAAAATTTGTTACCTACAAAAGAGCTCCCATAAAGCTGTCAGCTGATTTTTCATCAGAAACTCTATATACTTTCATAAATATATATACTTTTACAGTCAAAGGACACTAATAAAGTGTACTTGGAATATTTTATATTAAAATGGATATTTTTGAAATTTGGAAAATGTATTGATTTCAGCTGTTCTCTGGCATTTTTCATTTTCTGTGGCATTACAAGGCTCTTTTCCAATAATGTACAGTACTTAATGGCCTTCTGAATGAATATTTTGTAGAAGCTCATGGTTTCATTCTTCCCTTTGCCATTTACATCTCTGCCATCCTCTCAAATTTGGCTGTATTCTGGAGAAATCAAGATGAATTAATTCAGGAAACAAAGAATGCTCTTTCCAACCATGTGATAAAGTTAAATGAAACAGCTGCTTTGGCAGAGGAGAGATCTTTTCTGATGAGTTAAATTATACAGTTCATTAGAATAGGAAATATATATATATATATGTATATATATATATACACACACACATATATATACATATATATACATATATATGTATATATATATAATGTCAACTTGATTTAACACATGGGTTATTTAGCCTTAGTGCTGAATTATATCTTCAATCATTGTTTTTGGGTTGCTTCCACAAAGAAAATATGAATGTCTAAACCTCAGAATGACACCACCTGTTCATTCATTTATTTATGAAATGAACATTTCTTGAACATGTACTATTAGAAATAATGGCGGCATGGATAAGATCAGATTCTACTAGAGGAGAATGACTTTTTAAATGTCATAAAGTTATATATTTTCTATATAATGAATCTACAATATATATACAATCCTGTAAGTGTGCAGAAGATAGAAAAAATAATATTTTTTTAGTTTCTGGACATGAATAATCTAAAGGTTTTCCTGAGGTGACCTTTCAAATCCAAGTTTTCTGTTGTACTGATTGAAAAAGTGGACAAAGACTAGCATATAGGCTCACCTTGCCCTTTCTTAATGATCACTCTTGCTAAACTTCTGTTGAACATCAATATTCTCCTCAACATAACAATCCAAGCACACACCGGCCCTCAAGACAAAATCTTTTTTGCTATCTTTGATGATGTAGATCAAATTCTGATTATATGTGTGTGTTTGTATATATATAAATAAACATATAACATATATTTGTGTGTATATATATATATATGTGTGTGGTGTGTGTGCGTATGTGTGTTTGTGCTATTTTAGAATTCCTCAAGCCTTTTTTTATAAGTATAAATATTTTTTGATTAAAACATTTAAATAGTAGGAAAATGAATTTTTATTTTCTACTTTGAATTCTTATAAACACAATACATTTATAGTAAATATTTCCAGAATGCCCATGATATATTTACGCAAAACCAGCATCAACTTGTAAAACAAGTGACATTCCTTAAAAAAATTTAATCTGATCAATCTTTTATTAAAATATAAAGTAAACATTTTTATATACTTGAAATAGAAAGTATACCCCCAATGAAGCAACCTTTTATTTATTTATTTATTTTATTATTTTTTAAAATATATATTTTTATTGATTTCAGAGAGGAAAGGAGAGGGAGAGAGAGAGATAGAAACATCAATGATGAGAGTCATTGATCAGCCACCTCCTGCAGGCCCCGAATGGGGATTGAGCCCTCAACCCGGGCATGTGCCCTGACCAGGAATCAAACCCCAGTCGCCTGGATCCTAGGTCGATGCTCAACCGCTGAGCCACACCCGACTGTGCACAACCTTTCACTTATAAAATAGAACTTTAGATTCAGACTCTGATCATTAAGAATATTGTGGATATTTGTATAACTCTCTAATTATACATAATATCTTAATATTATGTATAATTAGATTAGCACCTCTTCATTTAAATAACTTCTTTGGGACCTGTTTCTTGCTTTCTATGTTAGATTTTATTTCATTTATCCATAGCAGTTTTTTTCTTACATTGAGTTATATTTTATTGGCAAAGCTGTTACATCATTTTTGATTAGCCATTAGTGGTTTAACTCACCATGTGTACTATGAAATTGCTGTTCATAGAATAAATATTAGCATCATTTATTTTCTATGACATTTCTACATCAGAAACAGTGCTGCTAACATAATTACAAGATAGTCTAAAGCTGTTAATTCCACAAAGTTCATTGTGATTTCATTGGAATTTTGTGGATTATGATGATTACCAATTAATTTATGTAATGTAATGAGTTCTTCATTTTGTTTACCAGGAATTAAAAATGTGTCCACATTATAGCTTTGTATTTTTACAGAGATCGAGTCATCCTTTATTTTTCTATACACAGTGGCAGTGAAATTGGTTTCTAGATCTGATGCCTGCAAATTTTCATTAAGAATAACAGAACTAGCTTGGCCAGTGTGGCACAGTGGCTGATTGACCCAGGAGGTTGAGCACCAGGAGGTCACCAGTTGGATTCCCGGACAGGACACATGCTTGGATTGTGGGCTCAATCCCCAGTAGGAGGTGTGCTGGATGCAGCTGATCGATGTTTTTCTCTCATTCATGTTTCATATCTCTCTCCTTCTCTCTTCTTCTCTCTCTAAAATCAATAAAACATGTTTAAAAAAAGAATAACAGAAATAGAAATTACTGACACAGAAATTATCTGATGCAAAATATATTACTTTAATTATTTGTATTACCTGTGAATGAGTATATTCTCAGATAGAATGCTATAACAGTTTATCATTACACATATGTGTATATTTAAGTGCATATTTTCTCTACTTTATTAACCTGAATATATATATATAGTGAAATGAAATCATGATTTGTTTGTAATTATTTTTTACATTTCAGCTGATATATAGGAACAAATATTTTGGTGTCTTTTTCTTCACTAATACAATATCTGTCTTGTTTTTCTAAATTAAAGTTATCCTAAACCATCACTTTAAGAATAAAATCAAATCATTTTGATTTTAATTTTAACTCCATTTTTTTAGAAAGTTTCACAAAGCATACAATATTCAAATTATTATGATCTTACAATCTTAAAATATTTTATTTTGTTTACATATTGTATGTACCTTTAAAATTATTAGTCATTGTTTATGAATGCAAAATATATTACATTTCACATTCTATTACTAATTTTTAATAGAGACCAATCACATACTTCTTGTTAAGTGTGACTATTCTATATTTCCAAATGACAGCTGTATAGATTGCCTTTTGTTCTTGCTGCATTTTCCCTTTTCCAGCATTTCTTTCTAATGCTTGTATAGTGATTTATTTCATTATCAAGGACTATTAAACAGCTTCTTAAAATTTGACTCCTATTGGAAGTCAAAATAAAGGAGTTATTTGCAAATAAGTTTCACACATTCTTTCATTCTTTTTACCATACACCTATTGGCAAAGTCTCTCCTTGTCAAAACTTTAATTAGCCTCCTGAGCCCCCCCCCCCCTTTTTTTTTGAATTGGCTTTGGCTTTGGATCCTCTCTTCAGCCTGCTTAATCCAGTTGTAGCAAGAATCCTGCTAAATCAGTTTAACAAAAATTCCCCCATTTTTGATATCTGATCACCCTGGGCTGCCTTCAGTAGGAATCCTGTTAAGTCAGTTTATTAAGAATCCCCCTACCTATATAATGTCCCCTCTTAGTTTTTTTCCATCCATTAAACTTCTCACTCTGCTCATTGGCTATAAATTCCCCCTTGCCCTTGTGTCAGAGTTGAGCTCAATCTCTCCAAATACAATAGTCCTAATAAAGTTTTCCCTACCATTTTAATAATATCAGAATAATCTTTTCTTCAACCTAATTTAGCTTAAAATATATGGGTTAGCCCTAGCCGGTTTGGCTCAGTGGTTAGAGCGTCAGCCTGTGGAATGAAGGGTCCTGGGTTCGATTCCAGCCAAGAGCATGTACCTCAGTTGTAGGCTCGGCCCTGGTGGGGCACATTCCCGAGGCAACCAATCAATGTGTACACATTGATGGTCCTCTTTCTCTCTTTCCTTCCCACTCTCTCTGAAAAGCAATGGAAATAAATATCCTCAGGTGAAGATTAATATATATATATGGGTTAGGGTTTATATTTATTTCCTTATTAGAAAAAAATAACAAACTTCTTACCCTTCTGACCTTAAAATAATGAGCACCATGAAAAGTTTATAGAGTCTGAAAGCATACTGAACCATGTACGCAATTAAAAGAAAAATGAAAAACTAAAATATATGCATATATGTAATTAAGACTCAACTATCTGACAAAAAATAATTAAATATAGAAAGGGATTTGAAAACAGATATAATAAAAACAAATTTTGTCATTAACATGAATATGAATTACACAGAAAAAAAATATGGTTTTTAAATCTATGAGAAAATGTTCAGACTAAGAGACTTCTAGTTGTCTCTTAATAACCATTTGCCCATTTTTCTTAGTAAAAAAGAACTTATGTTATAGTTGCCTCTGTTGCAGCTATGTGTGGCCATTTCACCAGAGGTCTCGAAAATATGTGTGCAAGAGTTGGGGAGATATCCGGAAAGCCTTTTAAGAGAAGAGGTATATCTTTCATCATCTTACTGGCTTTTTTTCTTCACTCCTCTTTTGATCACAGTTATGCTGGTTGAGGCTCCAGAGCTGTTTGGAACATGAGCATGAGGTTAGAGACATGAACTTGGCCCACAGTCGACTTTTTAGTGCTGCCACATCAGCCTTGGGTACCCTATTTCTAGATGTCTATTTTTAATAGGATTGAAAACAATGTGCTCATTTTAAATCAAATTATGTGATTTCAGCTTCAATTACCTTGGATTTTCTCCTTTGATGAACACAAACTTTATTCTATATGGTAAAAATTTATTCACAAATAAAAACAAATTAAAATATAACTTTTAGTTATTTAAAAGTAAATATTACTTTTATCTTTTAGCAAAGAAAAAAGTTGAAACTATTTCTGTCAGGGTGTGGAAAAAAACAGGCACTCATTTATTATCAGTGGTGTGGTGAATGAAAATTGATAGAAAATTATTTGAAAATCATTGTATGACAGTTATCAAAATTTTCAAGTTATGTATCCTTTGTCCTAACAGGTAGACATCTAAGAATTTAAATTTTTCTTCTATATAGACTTTCTGGATGTCTCCCCAATTCTTTGGTTTATACATCATTTTCCAGACCTTTAGTCAAAAGGCACACATAGCTGTAAGAGAAATAGCTACACAAAATATTGGGTTTTAGTTGCATCATTGTTTATTAGAGAAGAGAATTTGAGTTCAACAGCAACGGCTGTGGGAAAAAAAAAAAAAAGGAAATCCATTACTACTAGACAAAGGCTGCATTAACGAGGGCTGAGGAAGATTTCTGGATACTGCTGTAGAAGGGTATCTGGGAAGGACTGAGAAAAAGTAGGTGTGTTAGCTTCTACCTGCCTCCTCTGTACATACTATTAGGATTTCCCAGCTGGATGGGTTGGGGAGTCCCAGATATCCCAGATACTAAGGCTGTGTTAGTCATCACACTGGGTAAGATATTTATATCCTGTGAGCACGTTTGACAGTCAACCTTTAGAGGTAACTCACTATCCAAGGCATGTTGGTGCACATAAAGCAAACTGGAGAATCGATTGCTTATATAAAAGAAATTATACTTATTTCCTTTTGTATAAAGTAGAAAGGTTACATTTCTGGATGGATACACAAGAAATTGTTAATAGTGAGGAATAAAGCTAACAACTGCTTTATGCACTAAATTATTTTCCCATATGCAAGATTAATCTTGATTTGCACTCAAAAGTAAAACAAGGGAGTAAACACATATTTTTCTAACTCCATGTAAATATGTGCTGTCCATACAGCTATTATTTGCATCAAGATCTGTGAAGGCTTTGCCATTGAATTAAATATTACAAGGTTGGTGAGGAAATTCAAATTCGATTTTCAAGTCCAAGCTGACTCAATAAAACTTAAATATTATTGCATCAAGACTGAGAATTACATTATAGTAAATCTATTAAAGTAGAAACTCATAGGAAAATTTCCTTAAAAAAATAATCAGGATTTAATCATCATTACCATGACAAAGTAAGATTAAGCTGAAATATGCCAAGACAAACCATTTGAACAAATATAGTTATTGTTTAAATGTTTAGTGTATTTAAGGTAACTGACATATAAATAAATATTCTGTTCATTCTTTCTTTGTTTTATAAGTTTGGAAGCTCAGATCTTTGTAGTCTCAAAGGTTTTTTTCCTACAACTCAAAAGTCTTCCATTCACTCTAATAGCATGAGTTTGACATCTGTGGCCACCTCTGGTCTCAATTAGATTTTCATAAAGCTTATTTAAAACATTTGGAGCTTATGTATTTTAAATTTTCACAGTGTTATCTTATATGAAGTTATATTATTTGGAAGGGGTTAGAGAAAGGGGGGTTTTCAAATTATATTCTCCTGTATTCTTTTACCTTTTTCCAAAATATTTTAATTTTATTTTAATTTAATTTTATTTTTTCCATCACCATTTATCCCCTCTATGCTCTCTTTCACCTCCACCTCCCCACTGCAATCACCACCCTGTTGTCCATAACTACTTTTATAAAAGAAATTAGAAATACATCTCATGGCATTAAATTACCATAAAATAAATCCAAAAAAAACCTAGTTCAGGTGAACAGCCTATTTATCTTTTTTTTTTTTTTTTCTTTTTCATCTCTGCCTTTCAAGAGTCTAGGTAAGTACTATTTGGGGGTAAAGACTGTATATAATAGATTTCTGAAAATCACTCAGTGGTGAATTAGTTTACATGATAAAGTCCCTTTTGTGTACAGCTGCTGAAATTAAGCATCAAAAAGTAGAACTATGTAATTCAGCAAAGATCTGGAATAAAAGTAATACATTAGATAAAGTCTCCATATTCTAATCCTTGCATAACCCATATATTTTCAGTGTGACCTTGAGAGAAAAGCACCTAATGCTTTAAATTCTCCTTTTTTAACCTTACATTAGAACAATACTGCTAAGCTGGGAGAAAAGTTTGGAAGAAATAACAGATGCCAATATGATCCTCTATACATTATGTTTATAAATTTAATGATGAAGGTGAAGAATAATAGAAGATTAAAGAATACATTTGAAGGAGAATTAATTAAAAGCCCCAACTACTGTGATAATCATTTTATTCAAAATCATCTAATTTATGTAGATAATTCTTTTCTTAAAATAAAATTTACATCATAAGAGAAAAATGTATTTGGACACTTTCTGTTACATAAATGATGCTTCATCTTGAACTGAAAGAATTTTGTTCTAGTCTTTGGCAAAGTGTAACGATTTCACAAAAACATATCTTATATTTTCCCCTCAGATTTGAATTGAGTTTTTAAGTATGAGATGATTTAAAATATCCAGTGGTGAGAAGTATGATTCCCCATCCTAAACAATATTCCATCTTATGGCATCTGTTTATCAACCAACACTTACTGAGTATGTGCCCAGTAATAAATTAACAAAATGCACCATACACCTTCTACATGCAATGCCCTATAATTACTTTTGTATATTCTGAAATTAAGGTCTTATATGAGCCGTATGATACAGGTACCATATCTTCCCTCATGGCTTTTCCAGAAATGATAGCCTAGTCAGATTTAAGAATAGGTAGGCCTAGCCTTTTATGAGTATATTTTATTGTCTTCACATAAATCTACTTAATATTAAGCAAATAGATTCTATGTACTTAGAACCTAATGGAGAAGATTGGAAATATGTTCACTAAACTAAATAAGAAACCACAGTACTGAAATCATATGAGAAATGTGTATTAAGGTAGAATTAATATATTGAATATTTTAACAATGCCTGCATACATTTTTACATAAAACTTTTAGAAGAGCTTGTTTGAAGAACTGCTCTTTGACTAAGTCAGAATAGTAGAGTGAATATGTTATTTTAATGTTTTTATTATATGTGATTAAATTCTTAGCAAATTTCAAATATTAATTTTTGACACACAGATTAAATTATGCATTTGCTGATAAAGTTGTGTGAATAAAATTGTAAAAATTTATCAAAATTACATTATTAAACAAACATGAACATCTTTAATATTAAATACCAATAACTAGATAAGGAGCACAAATATATTACAATTAATACTATTTTCTTATTTATGTTTGTTTTCACTATAATTATAAAGGTTGTTTTAAAATTAATATTTAATTAATCATTTTTATTAATTCAATTAGTTTTCACTTTGGTCTTTTTGAGATTGATTCTCAACTATAATGTTCTTTATTACAGTTAATATAAATAGTTTTGTTTATAATAGTGGTTATATTATTTTTTAATTTTGGCATCTTACATTGTCATATTTATGGATGTTACAGGTGTTTTATTTCCATGCAAGTTAACATAATGCATAAGTACAGCTAAATTATAGGTAAATTTATCTCAATAGATTTTATGTTTTAACTAAGTAGATAATCCACTTTAATCACAAATAAGTTAGGATTTGATTAATGGCCCCAAAGTTTTGAAATAAAAAACACAGTTGAATTAATAAATGTGTTTCCCAGCTGTATAGAGAAAATATGCTTTATTCATGATTTAGCTGCCTGGCATACAGCAATTTAAAACTTCAGGAAAATATACATCTTTTTTTGGAGACACAACTATAAATTCTTAAAGCAAAAAACCATAATCTTTTAATTAGCTTTTATTGTGTTCAATATGGTAATAAAAGTCAAAAGGAAGTTTAATATAAGCTCTTTGTCATTCCCTCCCAGGCCCCTGCTACAACCAACTACTTGAATATTTGTAAAAATCTATTGTGTAGGGCATGGCAGGTTGCACTTAAACTTGAACACTATAACAAATGATGGGATATAAAAGTGATTTCCATTATTTTTCTGAGAAAAGGAAAAAATATTTTTTGGAGTTATGATTTCTTTGGTTGTCATCTGAAGATTTCAAACCTGTAATTGGGTAAGACAACTTTTTATATTGTAATCATTTTATTTTTCTTAATAATTTTAATAGTTTTCGGTTTTCAAATTTATTTTTTAATTTTCTTCCTCTTGTGGTTATTCTATATTCTTTTCATTTAAAATATGTTTTTATTGATTTCAGAGAGAGGAAAGGAGAGGGAGAGACAGAGAGAAATAACGATTAGACTCATCCATGGGCTGCCTCCTGCACGCTTCCTGCTGGGGATGGAGCCCGAGCCACCACCCCAGGAGGTGCCCTGACGGGGAATCGGACCCTGACCTCCTGGGTCATAGGGGGTACTCAACCACTGCGCCCCGCCAGCAGGGCTACTGCTAACATTTCTGCTACTATCTGTTCCTCTCCTGTATTCTTAAGTCTCTTATGAAACATATTTATTTATGTTCTGCTAGACAGTGATGGCAATGAAACTAACAGATATCATGAAAAGTAATTTTAAAATAAATTCATTAAAGGTTAATTTCCCATGCATATTTATATATGGTATTATGCAAAGCTTCACTTGGTTATAAGATTCGGTCAAGATCTTCCAAATTTTATGACAAAAGGGGCTTGATATCATTTTTATGCCAAAAAAGGACAATCCTTAGTAAATTCAGGGCCTCCAAATATAAAATTTCCTTGGAGGCTCTGCACAAATATGCATGAATGAGCTGGTAGTTCAATTAGCCCATCTCCTTTCTACAAAAATATTTCAGTTTTTCATTGTTGCACTGAAAGTCACAGGACTGTTGTAACAATTAAATGAAATAATTTATGTAAAATGTAAAATAGATTGGCATAATTCACTTGCAAAAAATGTTTTTATCTTCAAAACATTTTTCTTAATTAATAAAGAAAACAGCCACTCAGTCTTACCAAGTATTAATAGGCATTTACTTTGAGGAAACTGCCCAGGACAAAATTAATTCTCAAAGAGTCATTTATATGGGTGTGTTTATATTCTTCTTCCCAAGAGTCAAATATTTCATATGCATTGAATAGGTAGAGCACAGAAAAATTGTAGAAATGTAAATTCAACTCTTTGTGGCAGCTACAAAGAGTCAATGGCACTTGTGCCCTGAGGTGGGGTGGGGTGTGTGTCCGGGTGCTCAGTTGGTTGGAGCCTCTTCTTGAACACCTAAGGTGGTGGGCTTGATTATGGTAGGGACACACAAGCAAGTTGCAGGTTTTGTCCCTAGTCAGGGCTCCTTTGGGTGGCAGCGAGAGGATCCATGTTTCTCTCTCACTCACATCAATGTTTCTCTCTCTCTCTCCCCCCCTTCCTCTCTCTAAAGTCAATAAAAAACATACCCTCAGGTGAAGATTTAAAAAAAGAGAGAGAGAGAGAACTTGCTGTGTGGAGTAGAACTGCATCTTCTGGTCTCACTGGAGTATTCATGACAAAGCCACACTTTCTCCTGGCCTCTCCCAGGGGACTAAGGAGCAGAGTTGGGGCAGGATCCATGAGGATGCCTCAGACAGGTAATCGTTGCTGTTACTTGGCCAAGACTTTCTAAGTCAGAGCTGCCCTGGAGTGTGAGGCTCCTCCTGACCATCTTTCCCCCTGACCTCACCCTTTCAGTGTCAGCCTCGCAGAGGGGTCAGAAGGCCCTTCCCACGCACCCCTTCCCCTCTTTAACGTCGTCAGGCATTTCCCTCAACTCATTTCTTTACTCTTCTAATTCTGTCTTGGCACCTGCTTCCCAGAGGACTCAGGCTGACAGGCGCACTACTGATCTGAGATTTTTATCTGGTCTTTGTTCCTTATTAAATAAGTAATATTTATTTAATATTTATTTAATGCCGCCTCCCTTAGTAATGGCTAGTTCACCAGAAATAAAATTATGTACATAAAGAACATTGTACATCGTATTACTTAAATCCCTATGCCATTAAGTAAAGGTGTAATAAATCACCATATTTACTATGGAATGAGACCTCCACTGTTGTATTTTTCCAAATGAAAATTATATATCAACATTCTCTAGTATTATGATGATCAATTTGAGAAAAAAGGTTATCAGAATCATGAAAGAGAGATGCAATAATTTCACAAGTAAATTTCATAAAATCATAGATTTTTAAATCTATCCCTTCTTGCCTGGAATTCTTTTTTGATGATACAATATATATCACATTAAAATGTTATGTAACATAGAAAGATTGATTTTTTTGAAGGACTCTATAGGACCTTCAAAATTATCCTGTATAGTCCCATCATTTTACATAAGAACAAACTAAGATTCTGAGAAACAACACACTATTACTGTCAGAACAAGAATTAAAATCCCCATCTCTTGATAGCATCTTTTCATCAAAACAGTGTAGTACTTTTGATGTTGCTTTGATTGGAGCACCAGTTGAAAGGGTTATACATGAAGTTACCTCTTCAATCTTTTCTGTATCAGACCTACAAATATTATAGTGTCTCAGGGCAAAAAGGCTGAAATGTTACATGCAAGTAAATCCACATGTATTAGAATTTCAGATAAAGGAAACTAAGGATTAAAGATTTGCTGGTTATTGCAAGACTTGGGGTTTCGATGCCTAATGCAGTGAAGGATTATTAATGAATGCAAAATGCTCTGCTTCACATCAAAGAGGAATTCTTCATGTGTTCTAAGAATATGCTAGTGCCAAGTATTAGATCTGATTTAAGTGCCAAAGTGAAATTTCCTTTCATCCCTATTTAAAATTATAGTGTCATTACTCTAATGCTATTGTTATATATCATTAAAACATTATTTTCTTAAAGACATTTTACAGGTTTCTTTTTTATATAAATTGCTGGTAAAATCATGAGATTAACAACATTCTACTTGATCTATATCGACTCATACCACAATACCTTGCTTTCTCAGAGTTTATGCTAATACACACTAATCTTTTAATCCTATAGAGAGCTACAAGTGTGAACTGGGTGGGGGAAGAAAATCCTGTGTGCTAAATATATGTTAATGCCAGAAGATAGAAAATAAGCACACTGCTCTGTATGTAAATTTTATGAGGGCATGAAGAAAAACTTGTTGCTAAAATCTGCTTCAAATGAGGATTTTCATTAATGATAAGAAAACACGGATTGTGGTCCCTAGGGATGTACAGAAGCATCTACAATGGTAATCTCAAAGAGCAAAGCCTATTAAGTAGATGCTCTCATGGGGTAAAAAAAGGGGGGGGTTGTGATGAGAGGGAGGAAAAGACCATATCCTCTTCGAATAATAAATAGAATGGAAAGTGCCCTTATAGAAATAAGAAGATAGGAAAATACATATTCATAACTTGGGAATTCATAGAGTATTTGAATCATGGCAAAAAAACAATTTAAAAAGAGAGAATAAAGGTTAAAAGCTGTAAGAGGTAAGCATATTAGACAAGTCTTAAGCACTTGAACACAATTTAATATAGCTCCATAAAAATATTAACTGGAAATCGTGATCTGCATTTTCATTTTTATCCTTAGATCTCATTCTACTCTATGAATCTCCAGACCATGACATTAAAAACATTCATTATGAGTTTTCCAAAATTTAATTTAGCTTTTTTGTTCTAAAACAATCTCCTCAGTTTAAAATTATCAAATATTGAAACATATAAACAATAAAGTAAAAATAATTTTAAGACCCACTATTTATTTAAGATAAGTATGTTAATACATTTGAGAAAATCTTTCAGACATCACTCTATATTGCACACATATATAAGCAGACTATTTTACAAAAATGGAACAGGATGTGTGCTGCTTTATAAATCTTGAAAGACTAATGTCTGTGGTGTGCAGGCAGACTAAATAGCCATCTCAGATGGTGAATAAAGAAAAACTGAATTTATTTAAGGAAAGGGAATGGGGGATTGGGGTATACAAAGGGAAGGGCTACACAGCACTGAGCCAAACTGTCCATGATGGCAGCAAAAATATACTTGGGGCAGTGAAACAAAGAAGAGCACAGAAGCAGCAACGGGAGGGCTTGGGCTGGGCTGCTCTGGCTCACTGAGCAGTCAGAGAAAAGGGGCCTTGGAGACAGGTTCAGGGGGTAAGCCCTGGATGAGCTGCTGCTGCCCATTGCTCTCCTGGTTGCAAGTGTTGTGAGGTCCCCTTGGAGGAGAGAAAGGGGAAGGAGATGGCGCTGGCATGTTCTCCCAGTGGGTCCTTTGTCTTGAGAGGATTTATCTCTTTCTTGCAGGAGGAAATCTCAGGGGAGGTCTCAGGGGAGGGTCTCAATAGAATATTCATCAGCTTCCCAGCTGTGCTCTTTCAGGGTCGTGGTCTCCACTGATTGGCTGGCCCCAGGGCAAGGAGTCACTAGTCAATATTTCTGGTCCTGAGGCAACCAGGGCACCACTTTTGCTGCTTTTCTGGGTCTGGAGCTGAAATACAAGTGGAAGTGAGGATTTTTTTTCTGTTAACCTATGTCATTTGAAATTTTATTTTGTATGGATAGTACAGCATCATTAATCTCGTAGCACCAAAAAGTCACTCTTAAGTTTTGTCATCTGTAAAATGGGGATAACAATTAAATTTGTCCCCATAAGATTATTATTAGGTAAAGATTAAATGAGTTAATTTATTTCTAGAAAGGTGCCTGGTATAAAATGTGTTCAATATGTTAGTTATTATTTTCCCATATATTCTATTTGTTGAGAAACCTCAACTTTTCACAATGCATACATGGGAAAATATGTAGATTAACTTTGTTAAAAAAAAAAAAAATTTTTGATTTCAGAGAGAGGAACGGAGGAGAGAGAGGTAGAGACATCAATGACAAGAGTCACTGATCAGCTGCCTCCTGCAACACCCCCCCCCCCCGACTGGGGATCAAGCCCTCAACCAGGGCCCATGCCCTACTTGGGAATTGAACTGTCACCTCCTGGATCATAGGTTGATGCTCAACCCTTGAACCACACTGGGTAGGCTAGATTGACTCTTATTTATAATGTCTTCCAATGGTTCTTTATACATTCTGGTTATTTTCACAGAAAAAAACAAGTCTGGAAAGAAATACTTGGCTATGTTCTATATTGATTTACAGAACAAACATAGGAAAGCTTTGATTTCTTTTTCTTTTTTCTTTTGAGACTAAGTTTATTAAAGCCGGGGACAGTGAAACAAGGAAGGGCTTAGGATAGAAGGAGCAACAAGAGAGAGCATAGGTTCTGCTGTTGTCGTTCTCTAGAAATGTTGCAGGAAAGAAGTGAGCCAAGGTGGGGTTGCCTTGGCTCACTGGAAAGTCAGAGAAAAGGGGTCTTCGAGACAGGTTCGGGGTTTTTCTAGGACAAGCTGCAGCTGCTCATTGAGCCCTGGTTGCAAGTCTTGTGGGGAAGCCAGGGCCTAGGAGACGCTTGCCTGAGAGGGAAGAAAAGTGTGGGGTGCTCCCGGGAGGAAGAGCACCCGAAAGCTTTGATTTCAATATCAATAATTTAAAATACCCAAACTAATGAGAAATAACTTAAAACTTCTGAAGTTTTAATTCTGCATATCAAATACGTGTTTATCGATTGGGAATTCTAAGTTACATTTCAATTAATACACTTTAGTCTTTAAAAAACTATATTTATATTTACTTTTTTGAATTTGTATTTACTTTTTATCGATTTCAAGAGTTTGACTTTATAAAAGCTTATGAAAAATTACTTATTGTGAATCTAGTGCATACATTACTCTGAGAGTACAAAGTACATTTGCATCCTGTAAATGTTCAGTTGTGTAATTAAATATGCTAACATGGTAATTACCTGTTCTAATTATGATACATAATTAGTATAAGTGCATATAATTATGTAGTTACATGAAACATCCATGTGACAATAAAAATATCTTACATTATTATTGAGGGTAAAAATGGAGAATTTAATAGTGAAGTGAATCAAATTTAGAGGAAATATACATGGCTCTCACAGTATGCCCTGTAATTCTCTTCCCTATAAACTAGCAGCTGTTTGTTTAGTACAAACAATGAAGTTAATTCTTATTGCTGTTTTTAAGTTACAAATGAAAGAAAGATGAATATAAGGTCAAAATATTGGAGTAAGTAATTTAAGCGACTACCTGAATAACTCAGAATAATTAGTTCTCTAATAGAAAGGTAAGACATTTCCTAATGACAACAGTAAACAGGAGTTATGATGTAACTGATTTTAGAAACACTTAGATGAACCATTATAAAATTAAAATAATTATCTTTGATAGATGTTTCCACATATCTAAATGATTTATCTACACCTAAATGTAAGCCAATGCATTTATTTATTTAGAGTCTCTTTACTATAGAACATTACCTTGCTTACTGTTAGTTTTTTATGGGTAATGTATCGTAATTTTTTTTTCAAATACACCTTAGAAACTGGCAAAAGCTGCTTTAAAATTTCATTGAGGTAAAATTACGAAGGCTATCACACATAGTTCTAATCACATAACAGTAACCAGTTAATATAAATATACATATATGTAAATATATATGCTGCATAATTTAATAATTTAATTAACTCATGAATAAATGGAACCATGTCGAAATAACTTTTGGTCATATTCATGCATTCACTCCTTTGTTAGTGCAGGCTTAGAATTATTTCTTAAGGAAAAAGTACAGGACAAAGTAAGATGACCTGGTAGTAAATCATCCTGAATGGCCTATTCAATGTTTTTAAGAAGATATCATCCCCAGCTCCTGGAAGTCATACAATATGACTCTGCGCTTAATTGACAACACAGAATGCTGATATACCAAATCTTTGTCAGAAAAGTATAACCCTTTCATAATTTACACTGAGCATATCTGAGTATTTACTGAGAATTGCCCAAAGGAGATTTATTCCATACTGTTCTCTAGGTAGTTCACATTTAATCAGATCCTCAGAAAGCAACATATTTAAGCCATACCAAGTTAACCTGTCATAGAATTGCCTGCTTTAAACTGCGCTCTTGTTACGTGCTTGTGACATTGACCTTTATGTTGAGGTTATAAAAACTGTTTATTTCAACCTGGAAATGCCGGAGAAGCATCCTTAGGAAAATTTCCTGTCAGCTTGTACAAATTGTCCATGTACAAAAAGGACTAGGCGAGTATAGGGTTCAGGGGTCTGAAGAAAGTTATCAATATTCAAATATTTTCCAGATTTGGTAAAAAAGCTCATTTTAAATAGAAAGTCTTCTAAACACTATAGAAGGAGTCTGAGTAGAATCCAAATGTAAACAAAAATGGGATTATTGTTTAATAAAAAATTGCAATATAAGCAAGGAGACTCAACACAGATTACATAAATATGCATGAGATATTAATTTATATTTAAGTAGAGGACCTTCAATCTTCCTATTGTCTTTCTTCATAGTTAGAAGATTTCTCTTTGAAGTCCTTTAGAAATGCAGGTATCACTTTATTTTGCATTTTAAGCTTAGTATAGCACATGGAATTTTCCTGTACTGCTTGCTTATTTTCACATCGATGAGGTTGTTTTTATTTAATATTGAGGTTCATAAATTGTCCACAGAAGGCTGCCTAGAATATCTGTGTGGTATCTTTGAACTACTCATTCTTAAATACAAACAGAAATAAAAACTTTCTTTTATTAAAAAAATATTCAATTTGCTTTGAAATTTGAAATATTTTGCTTTCAGTATTTCAAGGTGCAGGTCACACTTTTTAATATTGTGCTCCATGTCCTTGTTAAGCAAATATGTTGCATAAGTTGTAGGATGCAGAAAAAGCCTTCAGATTGGTAGACTTAATGTTATGGCTGTTCTGACATACTGTCAGTTCCCAGAATCTAGTTTCCCCAAAGTGCTTCAGACTCTGTGTGTTTTACAGTAATCATTCTAGAGTTTATAATCATAAAAGTACTTTTAGTGCCACGGCTGGTGTGGCTCAGTTGGTTGAGCAGAGTCCCATGCACCAAAATGTTGCAGTTTCTATTCCTGGTCGGTGCACATGCCTGAGTTGCTGGCTCCATTCCCTGTGGGGGCCGTGCAGGGGGCAACCAATTGAAATTCTGCTCTCACATCAATGTTTTTTTTTCTCTCTCTCTCTCTCTCTCTCTCCCTTCCTCTCTCTCTAAAAATCAATAAAAAAATATTTTTTTAAAAAGTACTTTTGCTAATTTTGTAGTTTTAAAAGTAAAATCAAGTAGTCAATTTGTGTAATTCGTATTATATCACAAATATATTTATCATTTATTTCACCTTCAAGCATGATGCAATACAATGAAATATATTGAACTTAGAACAATGAACACTACCAATAAGTCTGCTTGTTTTCATTAAAGAATCTTAGCTTTACCTCTTGCAAAATTTATTAATCATGCTATTTAAAAATAATAAATATCCAATAATCTTTTAAAAAAATGAATGTATAATGCATACTTACCACAATTCAGGCAGTTCTAAGCACTTTCCATATCAAGTCATCTGAAACTTACAATATCACTAGAGATTCTATTCTTATCATCTGCATTTTACAGATGAAGAAACTGAAGAAAAGGGAGGTAAAGTAATTTAATCAAAGTCAGACATCAGTAAGTGGAAGGAGTAGGTATTAGATATGAAACCTGGACTATCTGAATGCATAGTGCAGTGCTTAATCAGCACACCACTTGGCTACTTGTCATCATTACTAGAAGTTTATTTTGTATATACAAATATTTTAAGTACAGCAAATCCTTTCCCTTTATTTTAGGATGATACCAATTTTTATTTCACTTAGTTTAGTTCAAGAGCACCTTCACAGGTATTGTGACTTTCTTTTCTGTACATAGAGACTTAATTTTTGCCTTTTGTAATAAATCATCTAATAATGAGGCATAAACACACTTGTTCAATGTCCTTTGTCAACTAGTTTATCTTTAACCCATAATTCATAACTTGTTTGGGCTTCTGTGACACAGACTCATGGTAATTTTGCATTTATCTTCATAAAATAGCTACTGCCATCCATTACTTCTCAAGAGGCTTACTTTCAGTTTTGCATAGAAGATAAATTCTACAACTTTTAACGAATTTTCATTGCTTATTTTTGAACAGTCTTTTGGTAAATGTTTCTACCTTTATTCTTTACAGATGCTTTAAATTTTTCCTTAGAAAACAAGTTTATGTAAAATGTCTTATCTTCAAATAGATTTTAGTAATTACAAGAGATTCTTGCCCTTCAGAATCCATGTTTGCAAATAGGGCAAACTCTGAATACAGTACAGACAAGGGATTCTTATCTCTTTTGATGTTTCCATTCAATTTTCAGTTCTATCACTAACTCTTCTTTAAGGGTCATGATGAAAGGTATGGGTTCATGTAGAAATAATTTGTTACAGAAAATGGAGACATATGCAAACGTTAGCAAAACAAAGAACAATCATCAATATAAGACAAAAGCATGGAGTCCCTGTTTATACTAAATGTGATTAAGAACACAAATTATGCAAATATTTTTCTCTCAATTTTTCATGTCTGTAGGAAAATAGAGCTTGCCACTCTTGCGCTGGGATATTTCCCCAGGATACTTATGGGGCTTTTAATGACATTTATAATTAGATTATTAAGGAAATATGACATTTATCCAGTGAGAAAAATTGGTAATTCCAGCATATCTTGAATGTTATGGGCTGCTTATTTTTGTTCCCACCAAAGTCATATCTTGAAACCCAAATCATCAAGATGATAGTATTTGGAGTGGAGCCTTTGGGAAGACATGATACGATTGGTTCTCTAATAAGAAGAGATACAAGAGAGCTTACTTCTCACTCTGTTCTCTGCCATGTGAAGAAACAGGAAGGCAGCTATCTACAAGCCAGGAAGAGAGTTCTCCCCAGACACCTGATCTTCTAGCACTTTAGCCTTGGATTTCCCAGCCTCAAGAAGTGAAAAATAAATGTTGTTTAGACCACTCGCTATATAGTATTTTTGTTACAGCAATCTGAATTAAGACACTGATACACTCTGGTATTTGGAATTGGGACTGTCTTCCCAAGTCATGGATGTGTACAAGAGGGCAGATGAATAAAATTGTGGTCCTCTTAAGAAGGGAGTCATCTCAAGAATGGAATTTATGTATAGCTCAGAGCAGAAAAATGGACTCACTCTGAGCTCTTAAAATTTTGTAACCCACCAAACCAGCTCTGGGTTGCTCATCGAAGAATTATGCTATTTATGAAGAATGAGCTGCTGAGTGTTTAATCATTATAGTTACTGATACAGCCCTAATCAATGCATAACTGATAAGACAATGTGAGAAATTTATAAATGCCTATAAAATATTGTGTTAATTTACCTGAAAAGTCAAAGAGATTTTATAATAAAGTTATTTTTAAAAATGCAGTACTTAGCAACCTTAAATCACTACCATAATGGAAATGCTTAAAAATGTAGAAACCTCATATGCTCAATTCATAAGAAATTTTCACAGTGTTATAGAGTTGGGAATTTTCAGTTTTAATAACCACTAAAATGGATATTAATTAAGATATCCTCTGGAGTAATATTGTGCTAAAATACACTAAACCATTTAAACATATTTATGGTTCATTTAAATAATATTACATTTTTCAAACAGTTGATTTATATTTCAGATAAATTTATCAAGTGAATAGATAATTGAAATTTATCTTTCAATATATAAAATCTCTCTATAAAATCTCACATCCAAATTATTGTATATACAAAAATTATTACCTATATTTCTCTCCAATATAGCATACTTATATACACTGATGACTACCAAAAATAAATTATTTCCCTATCTAATACTGCAAACAGCAGCTTTTTTTTACTTTTTATTGAATTTATTGGGGTTACACTGGTTAAAATTATACAGTTTTCAGGTGCACAATTCAACAACATATCATCTGTATACTGCATTGTGTGTTCACCACCCTAAGTTGATTCCCCCTGTACTCTCCTCCACCCCACCCCCTAGCAATCACCACACTGTTGTCTAAGTCCATGAGTTCTTTTTTCTCTTTTTAAAAATTTTTTGCTCAATCCCTCCTTTTTGTCATTTTAGTTTAATTATTATTATTATTTTTTGTTTTTTTATGAAAAAGAAATTAGTCTCTTCCCATTCAAATCAAAGAACTTATATGCATATATGCATAACCCAGAGACACAGACAATAGTGTGGAGAAGACCTGGGGGTGGGGAGGTGGAGGGAATCAATGGGGGAAAGGGGGAACATCTGTAACACTTTCAACAATAAAGATAAATTTTAAAAAAAGAAATTAATCAATGAACTGGATTAGATAAATTTTAAATTTTGTTATTTTAATCCTTCCAAAATGAATCTTATATTCAGAGAGTAATGCTGAACTTACCATTTTAGATATCATGATCAATATTTTTTGTAATAACATTTTTAGTGAGCATATTAACACTGTCAATGTTTTCTTTGCTTAAAGGCAGCATCTTTCTACCAAAGAACAAACAAACAAAAAAACCCCATAAATATATAAAGAATAGTGTACCACTAAATATCATGATTTGTAACAGTGATAGAATATATGTTATTAATATATAAAAGAGACTTTGAAAAATTGGGGATATAATTAATAATTCATATTGGCCTGTTACCTGTAGTGACTTAACGAGAAGTGGAAGTTTTATATACCTCTCAAGACTTGTAAGGGCTGAGTCATCTAGGTTCATATTCTCTAAGGCCTAAAATTCATGACACTTGCAAATAGCATTAACTCTTTAATGGATAAAGAGTAACATACGGACTTCATAATCCATCAATGAAAAATCTGTTAATCAAATGCAAACATACTTCTCATTACCTTTACCATAAGACAATGTTTTTTTAGACATTCCCCTTTTGTAAAACATTAAACAATGGAGTAACATAATATGATATACTAATTCTCATAACTCTTCTGATAAATGTATCTTTAAAAGCTGGGTAATTTTTTAGTGGTTAAAAAATGCATCCTTGAGTTGCAACAAATAAGACTCTAGAGGAAAATACTAAAATAAAAGTGAAAAACCTGTGTGATGAGATAGTCCCCAGCCAGTTTCCACCTTGAAGATAGATTGCAAAACTTAATGAAGTTGACCTTAATTTTAATGGTTACACAGGGATTAAAGATAAAGGAAATAAAGCCAGAGCCCACCCAATATAGAAAGTATAATGTTACAACCTACACAAAGTTCAGATCTTCAAATATTATACCTCAGTGCAAGGCTAAACAAGAAAAAAAATTGAAAAGCAGAAATAAGCAGTAATTAAACTTTCCTGTTGTCAACTACACATTGGGTAAATAAAGAAAAGAAAAAAGGAAATATCAATTAAAAATAAAGATCTTTAAGTCAGCTGCTATGTGGATTCTGTCACAAATTTTCAATATTTACACAGTTCTTAAACATATGGATAATCTTATTTAAAGTAGCTTATAGTTGACATTGATTTAATGCAACGAGTAGAAGGCTATGAAATCCACTTCAGGAAGAAAATAATTTTACATTGACTTTAAATAATTGTTATGGATTAAATTCCAAAGGAACTTCATAGTCAAAATTCATATAGCACTCAATTAAAGAAACAAGAAAGTGAGTTTGTGGTAAGAACAGATATTAGAAACAAACACATGAAGACTTAAGATATTGATAGTATGAGATAAATTATAGCTTAATATATTTAAAGGATTTTAAGAAGTAAAAGAGAATATTGATAATATGATGAATCAACAGGAAAATATATGAAACAATTAAAAAATGTATAATATGTATGAAATGTATAAATACATATATGAAAAAATGTAACAGCCAAATTAAAGATGTAATGGATTAGGTAAAGTAGCATATTAGATGCAACTGAAAGAAAACAGTCAGTTAGCTGGAATTTAAATTGAATTAAAATATTGAAAATATAATTAAGAGAATAAAATTAAACATATGAAAGAGAAGTAAAGCAACATATAGATACTGTAAATTGATTGAACATCTAACTGATCAGAGTTTCCAAAGGACCTAGAAAATGAGAAATAAAAAACAAAAAAACAACAATGTTCACAGAAGATATATAAAACTTTTCAGAGTTGTTAAGAAGAAGAAAACAAATCACAAATTTTATTTTATTTATTTATTTTTTAAATATGTTTTTATTGATTTCAGAGAGAGGAAGGGAGAGGGAGAGAGACAGAAACATCAATGATGAGAGTCATTGATCAGCTGCCTCCTGCACACCCTATGCTGTGGATCGAGCCCGCCACCCGGGCATGTGCCCTGACCGGGAATCAAACCAAAATGTCCTGGATCTGCCTGGCTGGGGGTGGCTCAGCGGTTGAGTGTCTACCTAGGATCCAGGCAATCGGGGTTCGAGTCCCTGTCAGGGCACATGCCCGGGTTGTGGGCTCGATCAATGGCTCTCTCATTATTGATGTTTCTGTCTTTCTCTCTCCCTCTCCTTTTCTCTCTCTGAAAATCAATAAAGATATATTTAAAACAAAACAAAACAAAACAAAAAAACAAAATGTCCTGGATCCTAGGTGGGTGTTCAACTGCTGAGCAACAAGTTGCCGGCTGGGCAACAAGTCATAAATTTTAGCTTCAGAATGTCTGATGCGTCTCAAAACGGAAGAACTCAAAGAGAAGATCTTAAAAAAAAACACAAAAAACTGGGGAGAGTGGAAATGGAAGAATATTTGAGCACTGGGATGTTTGTTAAATTCGACAATCCCCATACAGCGAGCTGAATAAAGTTTGTCTTTGGATCCTGCAATTGGAAATGTCTGTGTCAGTTCAATATATTTTGCATTCATCTCTCTGGGGAATTTTCCACATTTCTTAAATATCTCTTCAGTGTAGGTATCAGAAATCGCTTTGCCATTAACTACAAATAAACAATTATAAATATAGGTAGTGTCAATCAGATGTACTCATGGGAATTCCATCTAGAAAAGAGAAATGTGTGAAGGAAAGCATTTTGTGGATTTCATTTTTGTTCAGGGGACAGTGGAAGCTTTTTCTGACTCTTGATTGGTGGCAGTTGATGTCTTTCTGGCACATGGTGGCCAGAATCAACAGTTCCTAGCAGCTTGAACTGTTGAATCTAAGAACAAAGTTCTCCAATCCAAATTCTAGTCAACCTAGAGAGTCTGAATGAGCAAATACCATTTAGTAAATAAGATTTATGGCTATCTAAACTTGCAAGAGTAGTTTTTAATGTTTGCTTCTAAGAACGCTGCTTATTACAGAAACTGACATTTATTGTGATTTCAGCTTTTAGACTTCAATGCAATGAGAATCAAGAATAGGTTAACTGGCTTCACTGAATTCAAAGAGCATGAGGTATCCCTCTAGTATTAGAAAATGGGACTCTAGTAACCATAAGGAAATGATTAATAGATAATTTCTTTTGATCATCTGTAATGAATTGTAAATTGAGAGCAAGTCCTTGGGAGATCTAATTGGCTATTGCCAAAAAATATCATAAAGTTCAAGATGAATAAAACAACTAGCTAATTGGCTCTTCTAAATAAATCGGAGAACTCACAGAATGAGCCTTTCATTGGTCTTAATTTCAACACAAAGAATGTTATGAGAAATAGGTGCTTTCTATGATTTGTTAAAAAAAAAAAAGGACAAAAACCCTAAACCCTATCATTTATTCTAGTTATAGGCTAAAATAGCTGCAAGTCACAAATAATATCCAACTAAAAATAAATTTAATTCCTAGCTTCATTGTATTTCTGAAATAATAGGGCACAGTTATAAAAAGAGTGGTACCTTGAGAATTGGAAAAGAAACATGTGTTGGAATTTATAAGATAGATTTGGTAAGTATCTAAAACATCTAAATCCCATTGAGCTTCATTTCCATGATAAGCAGCCTTGCCTTTCCTCCCCTGTCCCACAAGTTCCCTTTTTTCCCTCTTGCACTAGAAAACCTTGAGACCATCTTGCCAAGAAGAAATAATTTTCCTGATGCTTCATGCCCAATGCCACTGTTTCTAAATATAACTAGAGTTAGATTCCAGCATTTCCTCCATGTAAAATGTAAGGTTTTGATTCCAAAATGAGAAAGTCCAAGAACTGCCAAAGAACTGCTTTTTGTTGTTGTTGGGAAGGTCATCAAGAAGACACGACTGCCAATTTGACCCACAAGCTGGAGTGGGGCAATTGGAGGCTCACCACTCCCTCCCCTGTGCTTGGAACAGTGCACTCTGCTTGCCTTTCCTATGCAGGAAGAAGCCCAAGGACAAAGTCTTGAGATAGTAATGTGATGACACAATCTTCATTGGGTACGTTTCTACACCCAGTTAAGACAGCTTTTGAATCTGACTGAACCCAGTTAAGGCCCCTATATAAACTTTTAAGTTGGGCAGGTGGGTGCAGAAAACTACTTGTCTTGCAACCACCCAAGGCAAACCTCATCAGTAAGTTCCCTGGCTCCCTTGCTTATTAAACCTGCCACCTATAGGACTGAAACCATCTGCCTTTTGCTTTGTTGTCTCCTGGCCTTGGAAAGGAAGCTCCCAGCCAGGTTTGCAAGCCAAAATTTACATAAACCAAAATTCAGAAAATATATGTGTGTATTGATGGTTTTAGAACAAAGAGAGAATGTATTTTTTAAGTGTTTTTATTGATTTTAGAGAAAGAGAAAGAGAGAGGGATAGAGAGATAGGAACATCCATGAAAGAGAAACATCCATTGGCTGCCTCCTGCATGCCCCCTATTGGGGATCAAGCCCAGAACTCGGGCATGTGCCCTGACTGGGAATCAAACCCATGACCTCTTGGTATGTGGGACCATACTCAATCCACTGAGCCACACTGGCCCAGCAGAATATATTTTAGATGAGCTTGAATTTATATGCCAGATGAAATTATCAGGAATTTTGGATGGAATATGCTAGATTAAAAAATTGTAATTCTAATTATTTTCTGATAGGTTGACTAGAACATAAATTTAATGGCAATTTACAATAAATAAAATTGAGATGCTAAAAAGTGCTTGATCTAATTTGGAGACAGTAATCCAAAGATTTAGATTGTAAGGAACTTGGGGTGGAATTATCATAAATCATCAGCTCATACACCTCTCAAAAATGCCCTTCTAGTAGGTACTCCCTAGAAATCACTCCCTTCATCATGATTTAGAGCGTACATTACTAGCAGTCCCCTGCTAGTAACACTGAGAAGCATTGCTACCAGTTCTTTTCTGTGATCTAAGATGCTGGTAATGATGCCCTTGGAACAAACAACCAAATTTCAAGTGAGATGGTGTTATGGGCTTAATTGTGTCCCCCTCAAATCCATATGTTGCATTCCTAACCTCCAGTACTTCTGAAAGTGATTGAACTTGAAGATGGGTCCTTTAGAGAGGTAATGAATGTAAAATTAGTTATATAGGTGGGCCCTATTCAATATGATGGGTGTCCTCATAAAAAGAGGAGACTAGAATACACACACATAGACCAAGGAATGACCTAAGTACAGAGTGAGAAGATGGCCATCTGCAAAACAAGGAGTGAAGCGTCAGAGGAAACCAAACACGCTGAAGCCTTGATCTAATACTTCTAGCCTCCAGATTGTAAGCAAATACATTTCTGCTGTTTAAGTCATCCAGTCTGTGGTATTTTGTTACACCAGCCATAGCAAACTAATATAGTTGGGGAGTTGGATAGTTAACTGGTAGAAACTAGTTAACTTCACTTAACTACCAGAGACGAGGAGAACGTTTATTGTCATGCCATCAGGAACAGAGTACATTCTGAGTCCCCAGATGGGAACAAACTTTGATAGTAGCAAAAAACATACTAGAGTTCTTAGGACCAAAATATATCAGGTCCCACAAGTCTTATACACATCAAGTGATGTGTATAATTAAAAAAAATAACATCTGCAGAAAAAAGGCTTGACTGAGCCTGAAAGTATACATTAAGAATTCTCTTATAATACTTAAACATGTGCCATCATATCACAGAACCAAGGCCCCTAGACTAAAGGATAGGGTGAGAAATTTTGAGAAAAGACTGTGATAAAAACCTAAGATTGTGTGGCAATGCTTTCTTAGATTTTTTCCAAAGGAATATGTGATTATTTACCATAGAGACTATATTAGGGAAAGGGTAATAAACATACATTTTAATAATCATATTGACCAGTTTAGCCTTTTACACCCAGTAATCCCAATGCACACTCAAAAGTGTGCAAAAACACACACACACACAAAAAAACTGTGGCCATGTGCAGTGGTGTCAGATTTGGGGATTACACCTAAAATTAATGATACAGATGTCGTTTTACCAAGGTTGACCTTACTCATGCCGATGCTAACTGCCCAATCTGTCTGCAAGTCCTGCACCCAGTCTCTATGTGTAACCGTATGCAGTATGCATGGGGAATCAGTAGTCACCTGGTGACAGGATAAAAACATTGTAATACCCTCATAGCATTGAGGAATGGCAATTTTATGTCATTTAAATTATATTCTGGATTTTATTTTGCTTTCTTGAATAGATGCCTTGGCCGGTAAAACTATCTGTGGAATTACTAAGTACCCTAAACACCATTACTCCTATAAACATTGCTTCTGCTCTTGTACAGCTAAGGGTTAGGCAATTAATTAATTGAAACCTGATAAAACCTTTGGTAGTGCTGTCTAACTCATCCACCAGATAGCAGGAGCTTTTAGAGCCATCACTTAGTTATGGTTCTAGATGCCAGTGTGCAATGTGCGGTTGCTATTTTACTGGGCGTGTTATATTCTTTGAACCAGATGTTGGTGCATTTTCATGTCTCACTTATAGACACAACACTGGTTTGGAAACTAAGAACATGGAATCGGAAGGGGCATTTGTCACTGTAAATTTTAATGTCTCTTTTTCACATTTACTTGTTTCTTTTTTCTATGACTTCGGGTTTTGATGGTTTGGAGGAAGGAGTCTGCAATCTATGGTCAGTGAGGCCAACCTAGCACCTGTTTTTGTAAATTTTATTGGAACATAGCCACACCTTACTATCTGTCCTTTTACAGAAATAGTTTGTTTACCCCTGGCTTAGATTTCATAAACACTACAATGGCTTCATTAAAATCATCTTCCAACTTGGAGTTCTTCGTGCCACTGTTTGAAGTGCTAAAATGGGGGCTTTCAGTGTTGAAGTAGGTTATTATACTTATTATAAAGGAAACATAATGAAGGAATAGAAAGTATACTTGGAACTGAATAATATAGGGATTTGGAAGACGAAAACCTTACAAGAAAGACCTGCATTAATTTATAGCCTTTAGGAATGAAGATTTGGATCACCCGTCAGGCAACAATCATCTGAACTGTCAGCTCTGAACAAAGGGGATGTGGGAAGGACAGTTGAGAAGAAGACATAAATACCAATTATCATGTGAACAGTTTCCTGTGGTCTCATGTATTGATGTATAAACCTTAAATGATTTTCTTTCCCCCCAATTTACTTCTCTTTTACATACTTATTTTAGTAGTATGATTTAAAATTTGTATATTAAAAAATATGAAAATAGAATTTAGAGTGGAATGAGAGGAAAAAGAGTATCACTCCAAAATTTTGAGAAATCAGTCAGAACTTGGTTTTGAATCAGTAAATGATGAAGCTTTGGGTTGTCCCACTTTTGAGAAGTGAGTAATCAAGACCAGTGCATTGTATAAATCTGGACAGTATCCTTTATATTTTATTATATGTAAATGTTGCCATATAGAAAAAAATGTGACTAGAGTGCCCTATTTAATTCATATTCAACACATTGGCCTGGAAAGTCAGCACACACTTTATTTTTATTTTTATAAGTGATATTTATAATATATAAGGTAGAATTGTCTTTCATTGCTTTTGCTCTGGTTATTATTGTTTGGAAGTTAAGTATAAAAAAGGATGTGCAATGCCCGGCCAGGCATGGCTCAACAATTAAGTGTATCCTAGGATCCAGGAGATTGAGGTTTGATTCCCCGTCAGGGCACATGCCCAAGTTGCGGGCTCGGTCCCCAGTAGGGGGCATGAAGGAGTCAGCCAATCAATGACTCTCATCATTGATGTTTCTATCTCTCTCTCCCTCTTCCTTCCTCTCTCTGGAATCAATAAAAATATATTTCAAAAAATAAAATAAAATAAAATAATAAAATAAAATAATAAAATAAAAGAAAATATAAAAGAAAATAAAATATAAAATAAAATAAAATAAAATAAAATAAAATAAAATAAAATAAAAAAGGGTGTGCAAGGGTGTTGGACTTCAGTGAACATTTGTCATGATAGGGGTCCCATCACATCCTTGGCCAGTCTTCGTTTTGAAAGATCTCCCTAACCTGACTGCAAGCTAATGTTCTTCTTTTCCAAGATCCTTTGAAGATAAGCCACAGGTAGGTAGTTTCAGCATTCAATTAGATACATCCCAACGAAGTTTAGATTCAGAGCAGAGCAATGTTAAAAGCAGGGACCGCACGGGCTCCATGATTTGGTGAGGTGACAGGGGCAGTGGTGACCGCCATTCTGCGCTGCACTCTGGCTGCAGTGAGAGATAAGCAGCCTGAAGACAAAGGTGGGCCATGCTCTCAGGTGTATAGCCTGCAGGCATGACTCTGTGTGCTCTCAGAGAGTCCCGAATTGCCTAATATATTTTCAAAATCCTTCTTCCTGACCTATATCGTGTGGGGTTTGTTCTTGGAATGTAAGCATCATGAATCAAACTACACCTTTACTTCGTAGTATTTGTGATGTGAGCAGTAGTGAGCTGAGCTACCCAGTTATAGAGTAACACATTATTTTATGCAGAATGTATGTTATACATGTAATTATATTGCTGCTAGTTATAAATAATTCCTATACATTTGAAAAAAAGGAAGATAAATATTTTAATTCATCTTATTAAATATGTTATGTTTTATTAATCATTAAATATCTTATCTGACTGCTGGCACATTAATTCACTCACATTAGAGATATGGCTTGAATAACTGAAGCAGAAAATTGGTAAAAATAGATAAACTGTCAAATTCATATTATTAGCACAATTCACTTCAAGACACATAATCATTTTATTTTACCTTTTGATAATTTTCCTTATTTTAGTTAAATTCTATTATTTATACTGTTTAATTGCAGATACCTGGTAAAAGATTAACAGCCATCTCTTATATAGTATTTTATTGATGTTTTACTTTATGTGCATAAACCTAGCATTCTGATTTTCTGTACTTAACCCCAGTGAATTGTTATTTCAAAATCTGGTTTGTAAACTGCATTTCAAAACTTGTAAACATAGATACATAATATTTGTGGCAGTTTTCCAAATTGATTAACTAATTAACACACCATATGTGGCAGTTTACCAATATATGTATCAATGAAATAGCATCTGTGTGTGTGTGTGTGTGTGTGTGTGTGTGTTGGGAAACAGAAATGATTAGGAAGATGACACCAATCCCTTTTTTGTATGTAAAATTTCACAGTATCTGTAAGAACGCATAATGAAGGGATAACATCTATTAAAAGCTACATTATGCTTTTAGAATCTTTAATGCCTCTCTAGATTCTTATTATTGAGAGAAAATATAGCTAATTTAAATTAGCATATTCTTTATATTTTATACAACTGTATAAAATAATACAATTAATGGACTTTCATCATCTAATATGTTGCAATAATAAGATATTAAACCAAAGATATAATCCAATTCTCTTTTAGTAGAAAAAAAACCTGTTCTGGTTTAGAAAAATATTATTTCAATATATTCTTATTCAGAATTAGGAAAATTTAATTTTGGTCAATATTCTATTTTATTTTTATTTTATTTATTTATTTTTAAATATATCTTTATTGATTTCAGAGAGAGGAAAGGAGAGGGAGAGAGAGATAGAAACATCAAGGATGAGAGAGTCATTGATTGGCTGCAGCCCACAACCCGGGCTTGTGCCCTGACCGGGAATCGAACCCTGATCGCCTGGATCCTAGGTCGATGCTCAACCCCTGAGCCACGCCCAGCCGGGCAAATTTTGGTCAATATTTTAAAATGCATTAATGTCCTGGCCAGTGTAGCTCAGTTGGTTGGGTGTGCAGGACACATGCAAGGGTTGTGGACTAGATCCCTGGAGAAGTGAGCTCTATATATAAGTCACTATTAACTACTATAAAAATAAATAAATAAAATGCATGAGCTTAATTTTGTCTAAATTCTAATAAAATTATTCTCTTTTTAAAACAGTGGGAGTTTTGCTACTGTCGGCCTCAAACTCTTCTGAACAAAGTAGTTTTCAAACATATTAAATGAAAGAGGTTGTAGTTTCATTTTGTTAGATGTAGGCATTCTGATTAATAAAATAAAACTGATTGATTCTACTATCTATTGTGCATATTTCTGTAGGTATACAATAATGAGTATATTATAAAAAAAAACATTCATGGAAAGGATATGACCATAAAACTGTAATGTAAAATAACTGTCCACTGCTTTGCTAATGGCAACAGGAAATAAAACAAACTTGAAATGCTAAAAGATGGTATAAAAGACCTTCAGTTCCACTGCCCAGTCAGCCAATAAAACAAGTTCAATAAAGTAAGATAGGCAAAGTGTTGTTTACCAAATATATGTCTCCCCAACTCATATCTTATATTTTATGCCTGAAATTTCAGAAAACAAACAAACAAACAAAAAAAGTAACCAGTAAGAAATAATATAATGTACTCTCTAAAGAGTGGTTCAAACTCAATCTTTCACACATACAATTTTCAAGATAAATTTACTAGTTATTGACATTTCATTTACCTTTTATCAGGGGCAGAAAAATTAGAGATTCTTGTGTTATTTGGTCTCTACACAGAGACATATCTATTGTATATTTCAGAGTTTATTACACTGTTTGCATAAAATCAGAAAAGGTAAACAATTAGAACATAAGGCATTCTGAGTTTAAAAATTGCATTTTAGAAGAAAATAAGTATATGAAGTTCAAAATGTCTCAAGGTAATAAAAAGACACACATAATTTCATAAGAACAATGGTTCTAACAGGATAAATAAGTACTCTCACCTTCAATTATCTAATACAGTATAATTCTTCTCTATAATTTTTATGTGTCCTTCTTGTACCTGTATAAAAAAAAAACTTTCCTAATTCTAGAATTCCTGTGAAAACTGCTCTTTAAAATGCTTGTAGTTTCTCAGTTACTTATTTTGCCCACCCCCCAGATCTAATGGGCAACATTTGATCTTTCACTACAAAGGTTATTTTCCTAGCTTCCCTTTAGGAATTTAAAGGTATTCTCTTTTATTCCTAATATGATGATAGTTTTTTCTAATGAATGCACACTGAGTTTTGATGCTTTTACCGTATCAATTAATATGATCATGTTTTCTTTCTTTACAGTTACTATGGAAATTATATTGACTCATTTTGAAATATTAGATCATTCCTGCATTTTCAGGATAAGTGTTACTTGGTTGTTATGTACTATTATTGTATGTATTAATATACTATAATATATTACATATTATATATGTTTATATATTGCTGGATTCCATTTGCTAATACATTGTAGGGGATTTGCATAGAGACTTATGATAGATTCTGGTCTTTTTTCTGGTAATGTCTTTGGTTGTGGTATTAGAGTAGCACTGGCTGATAATATGTGCTATAAGTATTCTCTTTACATTTCAGTTTGTGAAGTATTTGTATTATTTCTTTCCTAGTTATTGGGTAACATTGAAAATTTTAATAATTTTGAATAAAATACAAAATTTAGGGAACACAGTTACCAAAATGTCAAAATTACTATTAGATAGCTAGATTAAATTCTATTAATTTTTGAAGTTTTAAACATTCTTAAAATTTGATCGATGGTGGGCATCCAAGAAAGAGTTTAGTAAGATGTTTAGTTTTTGACTCAACATAAGCATTTCTACTAATGATTTATAGTTTAGTTAATTAATTTGAATACATATCTATACATACATGTATATAAAGATGTCTTTTTTTTTTTTTTTATAAATCTGTCAATTGCTTATTTTGGATTAACAGAGTATCTCAGCCTGTTCAGATGCAATTATGAATTATGCATGTACCACAACCAAATCTAAATATATTTCTGTTCCATAGTTTTCCAAATTTAGTAAGAATGTTGTGCTTTGCAACAATACTCTGTCCCATTAAAATTTTAGTCATATTTTTACCACAAAAACACTTTTATTTCTTAATATTGAACTTTCAACTTAGTTTATAAAAAACTTTCATAAGAATATCTGATGTTTCACCTTCAACAGAATGAGCTTCCAAAATCTAAATATTGATTTCGTGAGTTGAATTAAAAAAGGTCTATTACTGGAATTTATCTACTGATTTTTAATTTGAAGCAGAGAATCAAAAATTGGCACAATATAATCGTTGGCTAAGTTCTTATGAATCTAAATATTTCACAATCTTTATTTACATGCTAAATTAATTTAGAGAAAGTCTAAAATGAGCCAAATTAATTTTTAAAAAGTCATTTGTTCAAGATAAAAAGTTATGTTTCAGAGTAATATGTAAATATAGTTCCACAGATGTATATGTCAAAGTTTGGTCTTTAGGCAAATTTTATTCCTCAATAGTTACAAACTTTTGACTAAGTCTGTGGTTTCTTTAGCAGATTTGAGTCATAGTTTGCATGTGATTTTACATATCAACAGAGACCTGATAGTGAATGGTCAACAAATATTTTGAGTAAGTTACAGTTTTATTTCGAATATCTTGGAAAAAGAAAATGTAGTTCTTGATTTTTTTGTTACTTTTGAACTTTATTGGTAGGTTGTGCTCATTTCTTCTAAAGGCTTTATGAAAAAGTTAAAAAGTATCACCAAAAAATGGAATTAATAAAGAGCTGTTGAATCAATCCATAAAACAAATGATGAAACTATTCCTAACGAAATAACCCCATTTCCTGTGTGCGGCGAGGCAGGGCTAATAGGCCACTTTCCCCATCTATATTCCACATAGGCCTAATTTCTAGTCCCCGTGTGTCCCATGGAGCACAGGCCTGCAGGCCGAGCCTACCTGCCAGGCCGCCCAATGCCCAGCTGCGGTGGCAGCGCCCGGTGGGTTGGTTCCTCTCACCAGCCCCCCGGCCCCAGCACTGGCGTCTGAGCGCGTCCTTCCATCAGGGAGTTCACCTGTGGGAGTCTGCTAAACCCGCCCTGGTGTACTCTAATAAAACAATTCATAATAACGCCTCATTAAAACGAAAATCACACCAAGCGCTGACCTGCAGGAGACCCTGGGACAGCAGCAATGAACCAGTAGGACCCCAGACACACCGAGGGACATGCCACTCTCTCTGTGCGCCTGCGTTCCTCTTGGGTACCCTATCATTGTTTTTACACCGTCACAGTTCATAACAGGAATATGTTTTATAGGTAATATTAAATCTGCCTTGGTTTGATCTTAAGCTGATTATTTTGTTAATTCTCACTGGAGGATATATATATATATATATTTTTAAGAGAATGGAAAGGAGGGGGGGAGAAAAAGTGAGAGAGAAAGAGAGAGAGATCGATGTGAGAGAGACACACTGATTGGTTGCCTCCTGCATGCACCCAAACTGAGGCCTGGATGGAGCCTGCAACCTAGGTATGTGCCCTTGACCACAGGGAATCCAACCGATGATCTTTCGGTGCTCGGGCAGACTTTAACCATTGATCCACACAAGCCAGGGCTTAAGCTGATTTTAAATTATGGAATTAATAATCACTATTTAAAATATTTCATTTGATGGTAAATGTATTAAGTGCAAAGCCAAGTAATGCTGAGTCTGTAGAATCCTACTCACTGAATATGTGATAGTTGAGGAGAAGTGTAACTAAGAAAACCAAGAGACAGAGAGTAGAATAGCAGGTTTTAAAGGCCTGTTATGATTAATGTGTTTTTTGGCATGATTGCATCTAAAATTATATATACTTCTGTGAAGCTTAAAAATTTTACTGATATATGATTAAATAAAATTTATTCACACACTTTTTGCCACATTATTTTTTAGAGTATTTTGAAAATTTTTATCTGTTCTATATACAGGGTAGGTCAAAAGTAGTTTTGCACTTGTTCGTATGAAAAATAATACAATAATTAATAGATATTAATATAAGAATAAACTGTTTTGTGTACCCACAACTAGAAAACTACTTTTGCCCCATCTTGTATTTTTTTAAATGTGTTTTTATTGACTTCAGAGAGAGGAAGGGAAAGGGAGAGACAGAAACCTCAATGATGACAGAGAGTCATTGATCCATCCTGCATGGCTCCTATGGGGGATCAAGCCCACAACCCTGACCAGGAATCAAACCAAGATCTCCTGGATTTACTCTCAACTACTGAGCCACATCAGCCGAGCCCCACACTGTATTTTAACATCTCTAATTTAGAATCTAATTGCAGGAAAGTCTGGAAATTTCTTCACTACTTTAAATTTTATTTTAGAAGTTTATTCTTAAGTTTGCATGAGTATATATGTGAGTTCATATTTTGTGTGAATGGAATATATATATGCAATATTAGTTCTTTGAAACATCTGCAATTCATTTGGTCATATCAAAAGTGTCCATATTTTTCTAAATGTAGGTTTGATAACCTTAGAACAGTTTATTAAATAAGCTCTATTTTCTCCATGGAATTGGCGGACCACTTTTATCATATACAGACTTACCTTCTATTCCTACTTTGATTCTGTACTGCTACCAAAGTTTTATTTACATCTATGACTATTCCTTAACAATTCCTCAATGCTTTTTATTTTTGATGACATTTACAGGAATTGGCAAAAGTAGGTTTACAGTTGTTCATATGGAAAATAATAATTAATAGATAATAATATAAGAATAAACTATGTTTCACATACAACTGTAAACCTACTTTTTAAAAAAAAAAAAATCTTGATTGTTGAAAGTATTACAGATGTCCCCTCTTTTAACCCCCATAGACCACCCTCCACCCCACTCCGGCCCCCTCCCCAGGCCTTTCCTGCACTATTGTCTGTCCATGGGTTATGCATACGTTTACATAAGTTCATTGGTTAATGTCTCCCCCCCTTCCCTCTGAAATCCCTCAGTCTGTTCCATGCTTCAATGTCTCTGGATATTTTTGTTCCTTAGTTTATTTTGTTCATTAAATTCCACATATAAGTGAGATCATGTGGTACTTGTCTTTCTCTGACTGGCTTATTTCACTTAGCATAATACTTTCCAGTTCTATCCAGGCTGTCACAAAGGGTAAGAACTCCTTTTTTACAACCGCATAGTATTCCATGGTGTGAATGTCCCACAACTTTTTTTCCACTCATCTACTGATGGACACTTGGGCTGTTTCCAGATCTTAGCTATTGTAAATTGTGCTGCTATGAACATAGGGGTGCATGAGTTCTTTCTGATTAGTGTTTCAGGTTTCTTAGGATACATTCCTAGAAGTGGGATCACTGGGTCAAATGGCAGCTCCATTTTTTGAGGAAACTCCACATCGTTTCCCACAGTGGCTGCCCCAGTCTGCATTCCCACCAGCAGTGCACTAGAGGTCCTTTTTCTCCACATTCTCATCAGCACTTGTTTGTAAACCTACTTTTGAAAGTATATAAAGCACTTACTTAATATATTCTAACAAATAATGATAAAATAAATATCCATGTAACTATTCCCCAGAAGGATAAATGAGTACAGCATTAACTCAGAACCCCCAGTGTGCCCTTTCTTAAACATACTGTCCCCCCTTCTTTTTTTAAATTTCATTTTTTAATTACAGTTGACATTCAATATTATTTTATACTAGTTTCAGGTGTATAGCATAGTGGTTAGAGAATTATATAGTTTACAAAGTGATGCTCCTTTGATATTCCAGGTACCCACTTGGCACCATACATAGTTATTACAATTTTACTGACTATGCTGTACTTTACATCCTCATGACAATTTTGCAACTACCAATTTATATATATTTAAATTTATCTTCATTGTTGAAAATATTACATATGTCCCCTCTTTTCCCCACTGACCCTTCCACCCTGCACCCACTCCCCCTCCCCCCCAGGCCTTCACCACACTATTGTCTGTGTCCATGAGTTGTGCATATATGCATTTAAATTCTTTGGTTAATCTCTCCCCACCCCCACCTTCCCTCTGAGATTCCTCAGTCTGTTCCATGCTTCTATGTTGTTGAATCTATTTTGTTCATCAGTTCATTATATTCTTTTGACTCCACATATGAGAGAGATCATGTGATATTCGTCTTTCTCTGCCCGGCTTATTTCGCTGGAGAATATTATGCCAATTTGTATTTCTTAATCAGTGCATGGGTGTTCAGTGGTGGAATTCTAGCCTCTCCCCTTCTTAATGGAACCATTGTCATTACTTTTGTAGTAATTATTGCCTTGCTTTTCTTCACAGTCTAAAAATGTATGCAGCTGAACATAAAAAATTATATAATGTAATTATTCCTATTTTTGATCTTTATGTGAAGTAATCCATATTATATTTATAGTTTTCAGTCTCCTTTTAGTTCAACTCCGAAATGGCATTTTTCCTGTTATATTATAGTTTCTTATTTTCTTTTGTTTTCATGTCTCATATTTTTTTGTTGTTGAAAACTGGATATTTACTTATTTATTTAACTTTCTTTATCTTTATTGTTGAAAATATTAAAGATGTCCCCTTTTTACCCCTATTGATCCCTTCCACCCTGCATCCACTCCACCCCCAGGCCTTCCCCAGACCAGTGTCTGTGTCCATGGGTTATGCTTATAAACATATAAGGTCTTTGATTAATCTCTCTCCTCCCACCCCTCCCCATTTCCCCTCTGAGACCTCTCAGTCTGTTCCATGATTCTATGTCTCTGGATCCATTTTGTTCCTCAGTTTATTTTGTTCATTAGATTCCACATATAAGTTAGATCATGTGGTACTTGTCTTTGTCTGACTGGACATTTTAAATAATAATAATATATGGCAAATATGGTAATCAGTTCTCCTTCCTCCAAAATTTGTTTTTGTTGTTTCTTGAGGTGGTAGTAGCTGTTGTTCAATTACTTTCCTAGACCAAGTCTGTAAGGTCTGTATTCTTTGTTTGGCCAAGACATCTTGCTCAGGGGTCTTAGGAGTCACCTAATCATTAGTTGGAGATTGACTGAAGTTCCTTGAAGCAATAAGTTTTGGTTTCTGAGAGGTTCTGTGTGTGCATTGGGGCATGCCTTCAATGCTCCAGTAGGTGGCTTACAGCTGTTCCTTAGACTCCATTAGCTGCCTGCCCTGAACCTTAAGTCAGCCAGATGTGAAATTGGGGTTTTCTTAACTCTCTTCTGGGCATATGCACCACCTTTCAAAAGTGTGTGACCTTCTAGATATCCAGGAATGTTTGGGAGCTTTTCAAAGCTCTCTGTGAGCATCTCATTCACCAGTTTTTCCTTATAAATTTTTGGGTCAGCCTCTTGTTTTTCCCAAATGGTTTTGCCACCTCAGGCCATAGTGATGTTAAATAAATGGTGCTGTTAGTTTTTTGGTCGTTGTTTTTGATTGTTTGTTTTTGACAAATGCCCTGGGAAAAGGGGTATCCTGTCCTGAGCAAGCTCCAAGTCGGGTCTCTAAGGACAGTTTTGTGAAGTGGCCTTTTCCAGGCAGGTTAAGTATAGATGATGTTCTGAAGGTGGGGTAAAGAGAGCATTTCTGTGCGCTCCAGAGGCTGCTAGGATGCTGGTTTTCATAACCATCACGGGTGCAATGTCACTAATTTTTAAAGCAAGGGAGACAGGAAGGCATAGGGCACACACCACAAACTACCACACAGCCTCCTGCTTTTACGAAGATGAATAAACACTCGTGGGCTCGTTGCAAGGTTAGAGTTAATTTTCAGAGTTCTGAAAAAAGTTGATTTTAACAATTTTGACCTTGTTTCTTTTTTTTTCTTGTTTTTTTCCCCCCTTTTTTTGTGTGTGGAAAGTAAACTTTCAGAACACTTTACTTGGCTATTTTGGAAATGCTTCCCTCTCAGCGCGACTACATTTTCAGTTCTCTGATTACTAATAAGATTGAGCATCTTTTCATATGTATATTGGCCACTTGGATTTCTCCTGTGGAGAACTGCATAATCAAATATTCTGTGTTATTTCTTTCAGTTGTTTGTCTTATTCCTGTTTATTATTGTGTGTTTCTACTTTGTACAGGATATGAGTCCTCAGTTGGTTCTATACAGATGTAAATCAGTTCTTTTACATTGTGATTTGAATATTTCATGCTCTCATAATAGTGTGATGAATAGTTCTAATTTTCAATATGATACAATTAATCAATAATATACTTTATAGTAAGTGCATTTTCATTTCCTGCTTAAAATACATCCTACACTGAGATTATAAAAATATTATTTTTTATAACCATAAAATATTACAACTTTGCATTTTACATATGTTATACACTTGGAAATACTTTTCTCATGAGTTAAAGCTATAAATACAATTCATTTAATTAACATCCATATGGATAGACTCTTTTTGAGTACATTTAAAATATTTATTTTACTCACTGACAAGCAGTGCTTTCTGTCTTAAATCAAGTCTCAGCATGTGCAACATCAGCACTCTCTGTTATGATCTACTTGTTTGCTTATTTATAGCTGAAACAAAGCAACACTGTCTTAACTAATAGATATTTATACTTCCTTATATTTTATATTTTGATAGATTAAGGTAAAGAGAAAAAAATACTTATAAGATTTCAGACCATTGAAGACCATGTTTTCATGGGAAAAGTTGGAAACATATTGGAGATAGGAATATATACATTATTACAGCATATTAAAATATATTAGCATATATAGCTTAATTCCATTACATCATCATATGATTTTGTCCAGTGAGACCATCTAAATATCCTATATCTTCATTGACCTCCATCCTTAAATAAAGAATAATTCTTATCAGTAACAGTGATTTTTTAAAATTACATCACAATCACAAATTACATTTATAGGATTGCAATAGATTATAACTGGATTTTTACAGTTATTTTAATGAAAAGCATTTATTTCACTTACTGTGTTTATATATAAATACTTGTCTTCAGTAATATTAATATGCAAAATTCCATTACATCATTATAACATCTTTGAAATATTTTAAAGTTATTTCTTTCACTAATCTTATAAAGATATAGTAAACATTGCACATTTTATTCTCTCAAACTTTTAACTGAAGAAAATTAGTATAAAAAGTAGGAGAAAACACAAGAAATTAGAAGCAATAGTTTGGACCCAATTTTATTATTCATCCATTAGTTTTAATATAGCAAAATTTTAATGAAGCCAACCAGAGTGCAGTGATTATGGTGATTTTTCTGGCTTGTGAATTCTTTATCATACCTCTGACTGCAAAGGGACACAGAGGAAATTTGGGGAGGTGATGTAAATATATCTTTTTTGTATTTATGTAGCACCATGCATTTATCATACCTCATAGAACTGTATACTAGAAGAGTAAAACACTGTATGTAAACACATATTAAATTTTTTTAAGGCTATGGGATATTAAAAGACAAAAATAAGGTGACTTTTTTCTCTGGGATTCTACTATAAGAAATCCTAAAAAAGAAAAGCCCCTATATATTGGTAAAATCATTGTCTAAGAATTGCTAAACTAGTGGTTTATTTGAGACCACATCTTTAAAACCTTTATTTGTTTCAGCTAAATTTTGTTTTTATTTTTTCTGTCCCATGTTAGTATCCACTATTTTGGTCAATATTTTGTATGAAAATGTTACTTCTCAATCCTTTAACTGCCTCAATGCTCTTTTGTTTTGACTTTTAATTATTCAGTGTTTATCAGTTACATTTTGTTCTATTTTTATTCCTATTTTCCTTTATATCTTGGTGATCTACACAAATAGTTTTAAGTAAATGAGCTCTGCTAATACCTTGTGGAATGTGCTCCCTGTAAAACTACAACTTACTAATAAAACACAGTGGATTTGATAACTGCCAGTGCTTCAGGGCAAGATAAAATGTGAGCTGAATAGTTTGGGTGTTTCTACTTTATTCTCTATTCTTTAGGTGTCTTTTCTGCACTGGTTATTTCCTTTCTCTTAAAAAATTGCACACAAAGAAACTATAACCCTGCTGTAGCAACCAGTTAAATAACGTTCATTCCTCACTATTTTCTGGAGTGTTTCTATGCAAAAGATTGTCAAATAATTGTGCACTGATTAAGAACACAAAAGTAGGGAAGTAGTGAGTGTAAAATTAGATGAAATAGAACCATTAGTGTACTCGATATTTGTCTACCAAGCAGGAATTTACATGAACAGCTATGGAACAAAGATGACCCGTAGAAAACGGCATGCCACTGAATAGATGTAAATAAACTGCAATATGAGTTGATCTCATTTATCTTTTTGTAATCCCATCTGAACAATGTTTCAAGATTTTAACTCTCCTTAATATTTATGCTCATGTATATATTTCTTATATGCAAACACAACTCCCTTTTGTTTTAGCTCAAAACTATCAAGATAGGAGACACAGTTGGAGCAATAGCAGGATATATTTCTGTCACCCTAGAACATTAATCTAGAGAGGAGAAATCATAGTTATTTAAAGTGAAGGCAATGTATATATATTTCAGCAGAACAGTTTCTCATGGTCTTGCTTAATGTATGTAATTTTGGGTTGGTTAGTATGTACTGTTACTCATTTTCTATAAATGAAGAAGAGGAATCCTTGTGCAATGTTGGTGGAAATGCAGATCAGTGCAGCCACTATGCAAAATAGTGTAGAAGGTCCTCAACAATTTTTAAATGGAACTGCTTTATGACCTAGTCATTCCACTTCTGGGTATATATCAGAAGAAGGGACCCAAAACACTAATTTGAGAGAATATATGCACCACTACATTCATTGCAGCATTATTTACAATAATCAAGATATGGTAGCAACCCAAGGTCTGTTAATAAATGAGTGGATAAAAAAACAGTGGGATATATATATATATATGATGGAATATTACTCTGCCATAAAAAGTATGAAACGAATGAAACCTTAGCATTTGCAACAGCATGAGGGTATTTTGCTAAGTGAAATAAGCCAGTCAGAGAAAGAGAAATACCATATAATGTCACTTATATGTGGAATTTAAAAAGTGGAGACAGACTCATGATACAGAGAACAGGCTGACAGCTGTCAGAGGGGCAGGGGTTGGGGACTGGGTGAAAAGGTGAAGGGATTAAGAAGTACAAATTGGTAGTTATAAAATAGTCATGAGGATGTAAATTACAGCATATGAAATATAGTTAATAATATTATAATAACTGTATGGTGCCAGGTGGGTACTTAGAAATATTGGGGGTAAAATTTTATAAAATATATGATTGTCTAACAACTATATTGTATACTTGAAATTAATACAAAATAATATTGAATGTAAACTGTAATTAAAAAATAAAAGGTAAAAAAAATAACAGAAAATGAAGCAGAAGTATTCTGTTACCAAAAAGAATGTCTTAAGTCATACTTGCTAAATTAATGCAACATATATTGTCTAAATTCAACTCTACTATATTATGTGGCTTGTACAATACTTAAATATATGTAAATATATAATATATATAAATATAATAGTGTATGCAAACATACAAATACATGGTTGGCAAAAGGAGGTTTACAGTTGTGAGTACACAAGAGTTTATTCTTTTTTTTTTTTAATATATTTTATTGATTTCAGAGAGAGGAAAAGAGAGGGAGAGAGAGAGATAGAAACATCAATGATGAGAGAGTCATTGATCGAGCCCACAACCTGGGCATGTGCCCTGACCGGGAATCGAACCCCGATCGCCTGGATCCTAGGTCGATGCTCAACTGCTGAGCCACGCCCAGCCAGGCAAGAGTTTATTCTTGTATTATTTATTAATTATCGTACTATTTATTTGTATTACAACTGTAAACCTACTTTTTCCTACCCTTGTATTAATTATGTAATAGAATTTTAGCAAAGAAAAATATCCTAAACTTTTGCATTTATATTCTAAGTAGCGTATTTTATTATTCTCAGTTATAAGACATACATGCATTAATTTTAATTAATGTGTAGAACATTAAATAATCACTTAACTGAAATATGAAGTTACCTATTTCAATTAAAAACTGAATACAAAAATTAAGACTCATTACTTGATTTTTTTTCTGCTTTATCTTTTCAGCACAATATGCAAATGCACCTGAATAATGTGCTTCCAATTACATGCCTTAGGAACCATTGGCTTGTTTTAAAGCTAAAGAAACTCTTCAAGTCACTTGTCTAAAATCTGAAGCTTCCATCTGAGATTTCATGTGTTCTTTCAGTCTTGGTAAGTGGTGGACATTTTCTTCATCAAAGACTACCCTGGACAGATGACAACTCCAAAGACACTTTTAAAATTAATGTATTTGGAATTGTATGGGAATATAAGTATAAATATATAAGTATAAATAAATACACACACACATTCATCATAAATTCTTCTTCAAAAAAAAGTCCTCATTTATATGTATTCATTATCCATTTTTATATACACTTGAGCTCTATGTGTATGGGAGTGCACTTGCATGCATATGTGTGTACGGCTTGTCCGTAAGAATGCATAGCATATCTTTTATAGTAAAGTGGAAAGTATGCTAGAGTTTAAATCATAAAACACACTATTTTCAAATTAGTATTTTGATATTAGGTAAATCTTACACATTTGCAACTTTAGAGCTTCAGCTGTATTATGACAGAATTGAAATAGGTAATTTTATCAATTCTAAAAGTCATGGTTTAATGACATTTACTATGTTATTAGTTACAAGTTTAAGGCATGCTCCAAGCACTTTATATGAATTAATTCATTTATATAAAGTATTTATATATCCTCACCTAATAGTTACTTACTGATCACTATTAGCATTTTCATTTTACAAATGAAGAAAATGAACTCAGAGAGCTTGTGTAGCTTGGCCAAAAACCATGGGGCTTGTAAAAAGGCAAGGTGGAATTGAATGCAAGCAATAATCTATCAAACTTGGCTCTTAACTACTACGTGGCATTGAGTGAAAAATATCTAAGTTTTGGTTGTTTGCTTAATTTTCCAGTGTTGTCCTCCTGTTTATGTCCAAGTGAAGACTGGAATATATAAAGCTAAGAACATTACATTATATTTCTAATGAAGTCAGCATTATCTCAACCTTTAACTGCAAGTCACTGTCTCACAAAAGTGTTAATATAGCCAAACACTAGTTACTCATTTTACTTTTACTTTTATTTTTCAATTACAGCTGACATACAATATTATATAAATTTTAAGTTTACAACATAGTAATTAGACATTTATATACTCATTTTAATATGAGTGGATTAATAAGGCTTCTAAACATACTCTTTGTTCTGTTGACTAAACAAACATTTTAGTAAACATTGAAATAATTATATTTCTATAATATTTCAAGTTAAAGTTTTACAAAAATTTTTTGAAGTATGTTATGTTTCTATAAAACTTGTGAGATTTCAAAAAGTTTCATGGAACTTCACAAATGCCTCTAGCAATGTGAGCAAGTGTGTTTTTGTTTGCTGTTGCTAGAATAAAAAGTATTATGACCTTATAAGTTTACATTCTAAAAGCAGAGATGTCTAATAAAAAATGTGTATGATTTTCTCAAAGCACATTTTAATATGCAATAATAACAGATAATAATTATAATAATTTACATATCTATCAAATAGAAAACAATTCTTTATAAGGAATAAATTTTGTTTTTAGTGAATTTAGGTCAGACAAAAGATTAAATTTAATTTAGCAAATATCCATAAATACTATACATTTTTACATCTAATTAATTCTATCTTTGTGTCATTAGAATTCAATTTAATTTTGATTCCAAGCTAAACCCGACCCATTATAAGGCAAATAGTAACTCATTGTTTACAATATCAAGCACTATGCATAGCTTTCCTCAGTTAGTATACTATTATCTAAGATAATTTAGAAGGGATCTCTATATCAATATTGAAACTACTGTAGAAAGATGAACTACTTTTTCATAGAAGCTCTTGGACTGTCATTGTGCTCTTAGACTACTTCTGCTACTTAGGACATGTGAAATCCCTTCTGGATTTTCATTTACAAATGTGTATGTGTGTGTACAAAGGTATATGTAAATATATGTATATATGTATGTGTGTATATAAATGTATATAAAAATATATGTATATGTGTACATATATGTACATATATACACACGTATATATTTGTATGTGTCACTTGTGTGTTTATATCTATCTTGTGTTTATATATATTCATACACAGTTACAGAAATTAATAATTATTTACCATTCGTAAATGCCAAAGTTTAGTAGTTGTATCTGGCATCTTTTACACTGGCATTTTAAACTCAAATCACTCATGCTGCCAGGTTTCAAAGTCATGCTATACCAGCCTTAATTCATAGAGGAATAGACAGCAGGGAAATTAAGTGTATTGAAATAGTCAGCAGGCCGGAGGGTATGGAATAGAACAGGGGACTGAAAATCAGCGGGCAAGCAAAACAAGACAAAATAAATTAAAAAAGAAACATGAAGTAGAGAAAGTGGCTGATATGTGGGGAGAGAAGGAGATGACAAATGCTAGAGGAAACAAAAATTGCCACAAGCAAGTTTTGCCATAATCTTTCAACGAAGGCCTTCATAAGGATATTAAATCTGTCTGCAGGACCTGCGCGCAAAGCTGTTTTGGGAGGTAAAGTAGCAGAGGGGATGAGCTGGTAATACACTGAAGAAGGATTTGGGTCCGATAAGATGTGATGGGATGACAATAAAAACAATGAAAGGAAAACAACAACAAAAAACAAGCAAAATGCCCTGCTAGAATCCAGGAAATATGCATGAAAGTTTCTAGGTAGAAAACCATGTCTTAGGAAATTTACACAGGGCTTTTGGTATTTAGGTTAATTGCAGAATGTGTTCTATAACATAGCAGCCAATGCAAGGCATTAATTTTTTTTACTAGGATTAGGATTTCCAAAAATTTTACTAAAAAATACCAACTTTCAAAAATATCAAAGGTAAATCCATGGATTTCATCTCCCCAAAGCAGTGATGCAAGCAGAGAGGCTTGATTGTTTATCATCTTAAAGTAGGATGATTTATCTGCTGCCAGGAAGGGCTAAAGGGGTGCCAGGATGTACACAGTTTGCCACCTTCTGATAAAAATGTAGCTCATATTTGTATCTTGTTTCACAGTAATTGAGTTTATAAATTCCAAATTACATCTTATTAAATTTAAATTCCCCCACTTGGTTGTTTTTCCAGTTGTTGAATTATGATTATTTGTAGCAAACTTTCAAACTTTTGTCACTCTTTTCTCTTCCTGGTCAGGCAGGTGATATAAAATGACCCCTAAAATGTGCAGAAAAGTCAAAGAACAGCAGCTTCATGTTAATCCTGTGCTCTGTACTTGCAGTCCCAGCATCCTTGAGTGCTACAGGTGCTTGGGGCCCAGACAATACTGAGCCGAGTGCATCTCACCATAGCGGGGGGGAAGAAAACTTTGGTTTCTTGTTGCTACTACATGGAGGAAACAAGAAAATATGTTCTGACAGCAACCTAGAAAGAAAGAAAAAGTTTGTTTCTTTAATGTTTCATCAAAATGTACTTACTTTAGCATCCCTTTAAATATGGCCTTCATGCCATTATATAAATAAATTCAAGACTGTTGGTTGCTGACCTTGTACTTTTAATTTCTTGTTCATGTCCATTTTAAAAAAATTTCTTGACACAGTTATGCTTAGGAGGCCTGGTTTACTTTGAATGTGGTACAAGATGAATTTTAATTATATTCACTATTTGGAAAATCAGAAAATGAAGTTCTACTTACAAATCCATGTCCTTATTAAACTAAACAATTAAACTATTAAGTTTAATTGAAATAATCTTGATTAGAATTGTTGATACACAAATTATTCTGGGGGAAGATCCTATTTTATCAAAAATACAAGACTTGTGAAAAACAAACACATTTTATCACTAGGAGTTGCAATATGTTTAGAAGTTTTGAGCTGAGTGATTAGCCCTAGAAATTTTTTTTTTTTCAAATTTAGGCAAATATTTTGCAAAAATAATTCCTGCATTTTATTTAATGATTAAAAAGTGACACTGCTAGCAATTAATCTGGCTGAAAATTAATTAACAACTGCCTTTACTAACATGGATGTCCTTGTCATTTTGATTTTTATGAATGTTTCTATCTTGGAGCTCTTCCAATTCTCTAAGCATGATTTAGTGCTAATTGATTTTACTCAGACAACTAGGAAAATGTGATATATGGTCTACCAATATTTGCCGTGTGTATGTGTGTCTATTCTAGTATTTGATATGGAAAGAAATATAATGAAAATTGTTTTCCTTGCTTGACCATCTCTAAAGTCACTTGATATATCAATGAGCACTTGAGCAGACTAAGATTCTGTCTCCCCCTAAGATCCAAATCAGGCCATTCATTCTGTCATTCTTGAGAGAATACCAAGATTTTGATTTTCCTGAATTTACGATGTTGCAATCTACCCTTTAGAGAACTCTGTGACTATAACTTAATTCTGATATTCTTATCTGTTACTCTATTATCTCTCTTGATTGTTTCACACATTTCTAATTTTACATAAGAATAGAAGAAATGTTAGCATAGTTTATGTGATATTTATAATATTTCCACCTAAGTTCAACACTGGCAATAAATTGTCTAAATCTTTCATAAGCAGATGAGCTGAAGAAAATCCACAAAACTTTATACTCTGTATGGGACAGCCAGATACACTGATCAAGGGAATTTTTTCTCAAGAAAAGGTAGAAAGAGCTTGAGAATCTGGCACACGTGGCTTTAATCAACCATAAATATTTGTGTTCAGGTGGCAAGCTGTTTAACTTTTTTGTGGACCTCAGTTTTCCCAAGTGAAATGTGATTGATTATGTATAATAATAGCAGGGTTTTAAGAATCCATAAGAGGCATAAATATAAGGTAACCATACTATAAATATTAGTTACCATCCTTCACTGAGTTCCCAGTAGTGTTGACTTTCTAATTCTACAGCAGTGACGCCATATGACATTTTCCTGATATAATAACTGTTATCACATGTTAAAAAGGTTTATCTTACGTTTTTTCACAAGTATTTATAGTTGTATTCATACACTACTACTTTTTATTTTATTGATGAGCATAATGATTTCTTTTATAAAGTGGATACTATGCTTAAATTCCTTGCAGATAATTCATACATTGATTAGGAATTAATATTTATTTTCTAACAGTTGGAGGTAGATAAAAATTAGAATGTAATTACTCTTTATACACATTTTTCATGGGAAATTTGCTTTACTTTAAACTACAGAAGAAAAACTCATTTCTTCAATGGTTATTTAGTCAGTGTCAAATTTGTTTATTTCAGTGTCAGTTTATGACTAATCTTTGCAACATTTCTTTACTTACCTATCCAGCATATCATAGAACCTAGAATATGTGTTGTTTGCTCTGACAGGTAATTTCCCCCAGGAATTAGAGGAAGACAATAGCTATTTATGGAGCAGGAAATATAACCATATCCCCCTTTTCTCTGGAAAACAAGGTCTGCATATGTTAATATATTTCCAATTTCTCAATGCTTTGGGGATCCTCTGATCTTTCACTACTGCATGTAAGAAGTGTTAATAATTAGAAAGGTCTTTTAATCATTCCATAAGATATTTTACAATTAGCTTAGTTTCTAATCTTTCTCCTCTGAATAATTTTTCCATCGAGACTTGCCATTAAATTAAAAGCTTCTGTTTTAAATTATTGTCTCCTTCAAAATCATTATACAGATCTCCAAATTTAAAGCTAATGATCATGTAGACTTTTGTTGTTGTTGTTGTTGATTATATATATTGTTTTGAAAAGACCAAGGACCTCTTTTATCCTGTATATTCAAGTTGAGGTTTTAAGATAATTTTCCCAGCCTCAATAGTAATGAATAATATTTGTGTAAAAAGATGTTATAACTGGAATTATTATTTATGAATATCATATTTTATTACTTTAATATACTACATCTTTGGATTTTATGATGCTTCCAAATTGATGGTTGATGTGTATAAGAAAAATTTCAGATTAAATATTACCAAGTTATAGAATAAGATAACATCATAAAGCATTTTGCCAAATCTAGTTGGAAAATTATAGGGACATTGCTTGCAATTATTATTGACTTTTAAACACTAAAAGTTTTTGCTTTATCTTCCTGTTTTATCTAAAGAAGATTCTTTGGGATAAAAATGGGACTGTTGAAATCATTTTAAAGAAGGTAATTTAGAGTACTTTTATTCTCCTTGCTGGAACTTTAGCATAATGTATGGAATATAGATGGTTTCAATCATCTTGCAATATGCATTCATTTTCATGAATTCTTACTAAAATTTTACTTAATGCAATTAATTTTCATGTTAGCACTAAAATTAAGTCATTTGTAAGCCTATTTTGATTACTGATTTTTGAAAATATATAAACCCCAAAGATATGAACTATTAAGAAATATGTAATCCAGCTTTAATATAAGACCTTTCTTTTACAGATTCCAAAGACAATGTCCTTTTTTGTTCCTTTTTAGTTTACATTCTATGCTAGCTAATTATATTTCTGGCAAGATTTTTATCATAACTTGCTCAAAGATGTAAAATATTAGTGATGACACATTGTTTAAAGATTTAATAAGATATGTTGTACAAAAAACTAGCTCATAAATCTGTTTAGAATAAAAAATACTTGAAAGCAATGATGTGATATAATCACAATTGTTATATAATTACTATATATCTATGTGAGTTAATATAAATCTAAGAACCAATGAAATATGTATTTAACTATTAAAATAAAACAACTTTTAAGAAGTACCCCAAAATCGTTTCAAGAATTCATGTTTTCTGTGCTTGAAATGGATAGCTTACTTTACTAAACACTTTCTCAAAGCGAATACTGTTAGTATCTAAACCTAAAAATTAAATTTATCAAAGGAAAATCTTATCCTCTATATTCTATATATCGACAGATCTGTGTATAACAGTTTAAGCTACCAATAACTAGGATTTTCAGGAGCTTAACTTTATTTTGAAACATGAAATAATATTTAATATATGACACCTGGCAGATACACATGTATATAATTAAAATTACACTAAAAATTAAAACAGCTAATGATATACATGAAGTATAAAAAACACAACATAATTCAAAGATTACTGAAATATAATGTTCACCTAAACCAGGGGCTGGTAAGCTCTTTTCTGTATGGGGTAGGATAAGGCCGTAGAATTTCCATGCTGCTACTAACTCTGCTATTGTAATGCAAAAGCAGTTGAGGACCACACATAAATAGTGTGGAGTGGAGCTGTGTTCCAACAGAGCTTCAGTTACAGAGCAGGGCCCAGGGTAGGCTCCCTCTCCAACACTACATAGCAATTTTAAGCTCACAAATTCTAATTGAAACACTTTTCTAGCTTAAAGGTTTATGAACTGGACATTTCACCAAAGTTTATCCATATTGAGCCCAACTGTGTGATAAGATGGGTTATTCTACATAGATAATATTAAGGAAAATAATTTTTACAAATGGAGTTTTTAAAACTTGCAGAAACTTTTTTTAAAGGAATACTACTAGAGAAGGAAAAGGGTGCAAATATGTTATATCAGATTATGATATATTTAAACAACCATTATTTTAAACATTGATATTTCATTCTAGTATGACATACCCATAAAACATCAATTGCAAAACTACTTGAATATACATATGCATGTGTACATATATATATATATATATATATACACATTTACACAAATATACACACATATGTCTATACAACTATTTATCTAAGTATATATACATATTTGTTAGTTAATTTGGTGCCAGTGACATATATTTATACTTATATATGTTATTCCAAGTTTAATTCTGTCTTTTGTCAAATATCTGGACATGTAATTCACACAAGGTATTTTAGTTTCTGGGGTGGTTTCTATTTGCCTGGCTCTGAGAAATGTAAACTCACTGTATCTATGCTTTTCAGGGTTATCACTAAGATAGCTCTAGGACACTGGCTCCGATACTATGAAGCTCATATTGGATTTCAACATGTGGTTTTAAAACACCAGGCATGGTGCAATTTTCTGAATTATTCACACATAATCACTCCAGGGGATTCCATTTAAGCGTGATGGGAAGTGCCTTAAAGCAGGCGGCCGTGAAGAGGCCTGTTCCGTAGTCAATATTCAGAATACATTAAGGGCGATGATAACATAATGCTCACTGCCTAAATGTGCTAAATCTAACTCTTCAGAGAGGAGGGCCGAGACGATGATTTCAGATGTCTCAGATAAGCACTCAATCATCATTTTCTCCACTTATTTGTTATTAGAAGAGCATACATTTAAAAATAAGAAAAAGACAAATTTACTACGTGGCATTGATTCCACATAATACATAGTCAGTTAGAAATGCCCATCAAAAGCATGACTATCAAAAATAATGGAATAAGTAAATTGTCTCTTAAATGAATAATAGAATGCTATTGTTACTACTGCTAATGATCATGCTTTTAAAATGAAAATGCATATTATTTTCAGAATCTAAAAGCATCACAAGAGACATAAGAAAAATTATGTTTTAAGTAATCCAAAATCTATATAAATTTAAGTGAATATTAAAAATGATTTGGCACAAGATAGACTTTCTTAACTTTAAAAAATATAAAGCAACTTTTGGATTTCTAGCAATAATACAAAAAGGTACAAAAATAGTACAATGATAAATAAAAGTAGATGAATATTATAACATTTGTATAATTTTATAATACTGTTTTTTATAAAACTTGTTCTCAATTACAAATCTGTCTCTTCTCAATTCATAGGGTATCCAGCTTTCATTATCCAAAAATATGGCTGGATGCACTGCTTTGATGTTTGAGGCATATGAAAGAGCCTTGATGCCAGAATGAGCTTGATATAAATGGCATTTTGAAAAGAACTAGTACACAATTCACTGAGCAAGAGAATGACTGGTAGGAGATTAAAGGTGCAGGGCCAGATCCTATGAGAATGTGTAAACCATAATATATTCCAGTTGCCAGGGATGCCTATTAGAAGGTGTTAAACAGCATGGTGACATAACATTCAATATAAAAAATCGCACCTGGGAACCCTCTGGTGATGAAGTATTAGGAAGCAAAATTGGAGGTTGATAATTGAGCAGATTCCAGATATAGTTTGAACATAGCCAGAGAGCTCTGATGGATTGCTTGCTGGGAGTGACAAGGAAAGGGGAAGGTGGAAGTGAAGTGGCTGGAGGAGAAACAGGTTGGAGGAAGATGGAAGCAGAGAAGAAAAGTTCAGTGTAATTTAACCCTGAGAGTCCAGCAAGAGATTTCATAGCACTGGAAGGCACGAGTCTGGAGGTTAGAGCACAGGGCGGGGCAGAAGTAGATTTACAGTCGTTTGTATGGAAAATAATACAATAATTCATAAATAGTAATACAAGAATAAACTGTGCCACATACCCACAACTGTTAAGCCTACTTTTGTTCCACCCTGTATATGTCCAAAGTCAGGAAATACATTTAAGAGTTGTTGGCACAGAAATGGCAAAAAAGAAGATGGAAATCCAGGATTAATCTGCCAGTGACTACTAAGGCAGTACTAGGGAAGCCAATACTAGCTATATTTTGATAAGTGTACTCCAATTTCTTTCTGCTAAATCTCATGTTACCTTTAGCAAGAACTGAAGGAGGTGAGAAAAAAACACTTTTATTTAAGCAAATACTTTTAATTTTACCATTTAATTAACAATCATAACTGAAATATTTATAATAATCATTTTAATTAAATAACATTGTTCCTTATTGATTTTGTCAAATTTGTTACATATAAGAAACTTGTTCATGGAAAAATTTAAAAAAAGACTATTTAAGAAGTTTAATTTAAAATTAAGCTTATTATATAAGCCTTATGTAGCGTTTTTAACAATTAGTCAAGAAATGAAACCACGATTCAAAATAAATAAATATATAACACATATATTTTATTTTATTTATTATTATTATTATTTTAATATATCTTTATTGATTTCAGAGAGGAAAGGAGAGGGAGAGAGAGATAGAAACATCAATAATGAGAGAGTCATTGATCGAGCCCACAACCCAGGCATGTGCCCTGACCAGGAATCAAACCCCGATCGCCTGGATCCTAGGTTGATGCTCAACTGCCGAGCCATGCCCGGCTGGGCAACACATATATTTTAAATATTTTTTTCTTTAGGTTTTAAGTTAACAGTTGCTTTTCTCATGTGCTATTTTCTTCCATAGAAAACACTATATTTCAGAAAATTTATTTTGTATTCAATGAGCACACAATTAATTAAATTTCTGGTTGGCTTTAGGCTGAAAAATATCTTTAAGGTTTCTATGAGAAATAAAGGAAACTAAAAGGAGGTAACTTCATCTGAGGGAAAATGTTTCCCAGCATTTCCAACACGAAGGCATTTTTAAGGAAAAGAGTACTAATGATATCTACAAGATAGTTGTGTTCCTTCATGCCCTATGGCCTCAGCTTTCTGAAAGAAGATTAATCTGTACTTAAAAATCTAGTGTCTCACATTTATAATATCTTCAAAAATATCTGTTGCTTTAATAATGATTGCTACTTTATAAGAAGTTTTATACTAATTTGAATAACTACACAAATGTATTTTTGGGAAAGTATTCCTTAATTCAAAATTTTCATTTAGCATGCTTTTCCAGTGATTTTAATATAAAGAATTTATGTCAGAATTGTGAAGAAAATATACAGGAAATTATGACAAAAATTATCTCCAATAATTGACAGGAGGGATTATGAAGAGTAAAGACACTCTATTTACTAATATGATTCTAAATTCATATTGGTAAATGTTAATAAAAATATTAAAAGTTCCAGTAACTGAGATAGTACATGTAAAATGTGTAGAAGAACACCAAGCACTCAAGAGAACCAATGTAAAGAACTTTTAAAACACAATTAAGAAAAATTCAATAAGAAAATAAATTAAAATATGGGCAAAAATCAGAACAGACATCTCACCAAAGAAAACATACTATTGGCAAATAAGCATCTAAAAAGATGCTCAATATCATATGTCCTTAGAAGATTTTGAATCAAAACAAAATGAGATACTACTACACAGGTGTTAGAATGGTAAAAATCCCTCACACAGAAATCACCAAATACTGGCAAAGACATAGAGCAACAGAAACTCTCATTCATTGCTGGCAGGAATGAAAAATGGTATAGCCAGTTTGGAAGACACTATGGTAGTTTCTTACACAACTAAACATACTTGTATCATAAAATCCGGCAATCCTGTTCCTCTTTTTTTACCCAAAAAAGTACAAAACTTACATCTACACAAAAACCTGCACGTGATGAATGCTTTTGGCAGTCTTATTCATAATTGCTAAAACTTGGAAGCAACCCAGATGTCCTTTAATAGACAGATGGATAAACAAACTGTTTATGTACATACATGTGTATATTACTCAGCACTAAAAAAACCCCAAAAAACATAGTTATCAAGCCATGAAAGACATGGAAGAATCTTAAACGCTATTGCTAAGTCAAAGAAGCCAATATGAAAATATTACATATTGTGCTATTCCAATATGACATTCCGGAGAAGGCAAAACTATGGAAACACTAAAAATATAAATGGTTGTCAGGGGCTCAAGAGGAGAGGTGGATAGATGACTAGGTAGAGCACAGGAGATATTCTAGGGTAGTGGAACTATTCTGTGTAACACTGTAATCGTGGAAATATGTCATACATTTTCCCAAACCCATGGAATGTTCAGTGCAATAAATACACCTTAATGCACACTATCAACCTTACTTAATAACAGTGATTCAATATTGATTCAACAATTGTAACTAATGTACCACACTAATGCAAGATATTATAAACAGGAACCAGGAAGGAGAAAGGAATACAGGGGAACTCTCTGTACTTTGGGCTCATCTTTTTCTCTGAACCTAACACCAAACTAAAAAATAAGTCAGTCAACTTAAAAACAAACAAACAAACAAACAAAAACAAATCAAGGCATAAGAAATCTTTACATCTTATAACTGCATGGTTCGCCGGGCCAGGCGTGGCTCAGTGGTTAAGCATCAACCTAGGATCCAGGCGATCGGGGTTCGATTCCCGGTCAGGGCACATACCCGGGTTGTGGGCTCGATCAATGACTCTCTCATCATTGATGTTTCTCTCTCTCTCTCTCCCTCTCCTTTCCTCTCTGAAATCAATAAAGATATATTTAAAAAAAAAAAAGAAATTTAATAACTGCATGGTTCTGGGAAATTTATATAACAAACTAAAGTAGTTTCAGCCTCATGAATATGAAACAAGATGGTGCACTTAACGTGCTAAATGTATACCTGGCATCTAATAACCATCAATAAAAATTGCTGTTTTGTTCATAATTGTACTCCTCTGAGGATTGTTATCTGAAAAACCATCCTCAGGATTTAAATTCTATGAGATCATAATTTGAATGACGAGAAAAATTGGAAAGAGTGAAATATTAATTTGGCATTTCTGAACAGGTCATGGAAGCTAATGGTTGAAATTTATAAGCCAAAAAATCATTTAAAAAGTGGAATACGTTTCCTAAAGTAAGCAAATAGATCCCATTGGATAAAGACATAATGAAGCATCAGTTGGTGACCAAGAACATACTTCTGATTCTCTCTAATTTGCTTTTGCCATCTCCAGAAAGGATTGCAATCAAACTGTAAACAATGGGGGGAGGTATTTAAAAAATAATTACACTCAAATATTTATGCAGAGGTGGGGGAGAAATACATAAAAAGAATTTAATATTTTCAAGTGAGTTCATGTCAAATCAGAAGCACAGATGACTCTTACAACACATGTGCTTTGAGAAAAAATAGTCAGTGAGAGAAACCACAGAGAGCAGTGGAAGTGCCAAAGAATGAAGACAAATATTATTGCAATTTTCCAAAATGAGGAGTAAGGAGATTTTAAAACTACGTATTGGTGAGCCAATAAGCTTGACATGTGTCTTTGGCAAAATTCTGAAAACAGATTATGTAGCAGATGGTTTGTGAGCATTTCATAAGTATAGTGTTGATCACTAAGCGCCAACATGAATTCACGTGGTGCAAATCATATTAAAGTAATTGCATTTCCATTATCATGTGGCATTTAGGCCAGTAGACTAGGGGGATAAAGAAATATTAACATCTTAAATATAGCAAAGAATTTTGCAGAGATTTATATCAAATGTACATGTGTTTTTAAAATGGTGCTGGCATGAAAATGCTATTATATGGATTTCTTTTGTCATTGAATAACTAGAAAATTCTTGTTATAGATAGTTCTGAATAAGTATTGTATATCAAGAAATACTTGTGGAACATTTTCTAAAAACATGCTTAGATCCAGGCACTACCCTGGATATGCTGATTTAGTAAGTCTGGTTATACCTAGGCTATTTCAAGTAGTAACTTTTAAGATAATATAATGTAATTAATTTTTCAATTTAATCTAAGAAAATTAACACATTTTATAATTATCTTTTAGTTTGGAGGCTACACCATTTATGTTTCATAAATGACTTTATTCTATCTTTATTTTATAGCTATTCCACCTATAATTCAAATCATGATAATTATACTATTTTTAGTTTTTACGTTAAATTTGATATCTCAACATTAAAACTGTTTTCAACACAGCATGCCAAATAGTCATTGAAAAGTAAGTGATATCATATTAAGGGTCCTCTCAAAAACCTTCAAGGATTCCATTTCTCATATTCAGAAAACCTTTACCCACAATGTTCAATATAACAGAGCTCCCCAACCCCTCTCAGATCTCAGCTCTTACTGACTTTCTCACTCACTCCACTTTAGCCAGACTGTCCTTTCTAATTGGTCCTCAAGCCAGAAATGCCACCATCTCCAGATGCAATCCCTCAACTCCAGATATCCACATGGATTGCTCTATCCCTTATTTATTTTATTTATTGTCTGTCTCCCACACAAGGGTTTTTATCTTTTTGTTCAATGCTATATCCACAGATACTTAATAATGTTTATATATGAGGAGGAACATGAGTTAATGAGTGAATAGATAAACAAAAAGTTACCTATCTCTCTATGCCCTAAAATATAATTACTAATTGAAATTAATTACAATATGGAGCATATAAGTTACATGAGACAGCATTCTATTGCATGTCATCATCCTTATTAAAGCATCTTTAATGATAAGAAAGTTAACATTAATAATACAAATACTTTCAAAGACAAAATATCTTAGTCACTTGATTGCTTTATTTGAAATTCTGACATTCTGTGTTTTCAAGTTGATAGTTGGACAACTATATTTCACATACAAAGCAATGAATTTGAATCCATATCTCACATCATATAAACATTTTAACTCAATTGAATCAGATTTAAATGTAAGAGCTAAAACTATAAGATCTCTTGAGACAAAGCATGGAGTAAATCTTAGTAGTCTTATGTTAATAAAAAGTACAGGTAATAAATAAATAAATAAATGGGGCTCAGCCAGTGTGACTCAGTTGGTTGAGACTTGTCCCCTGCACCAAGAGGTCACAGGTTCGATTCCAGTCAGGGCACATGCCCGGGTTGCAGGCTTGATCCTCAGTAAGGAGGGTGCAGGAGGCAGCAGATTGAGGTTTTGCTTTCATTGATGTTTCTACCTCCCTCTCCTCCCTTCCTCTCTCTCTAAAAGACAATAAAAACATATAAAAATAAATAAACTGAACTTCATCAACGTTAAAAAAAATTGTGCTTCAAAAAATGCAATCAAGAGATGAAAGAAAATCTTACAGAATGGGGAAAAAATACAAGTAAACTATACATTTGATTAAGAACTTGTATCCAGTATATACTAAAAATACAAACAAATACACAAACAAATCAACAAGATTAGGAAAATAATCCAATATAAAAATCAGTAAAAAACTTTAATAGACATTTATCCAAAGAAAATTTACCACTGGTCAATAAGCACAAAAATAATGTTCAAAATCATTAGGGAAGTACAAATCAAAACCACAATGAGATACCACTTCACACTCACTGGGATCAATAAAAAAGACACCAATAACAAGTGTTGCAAGGACACAGAGAAAATGGAACCCTTATACGTTGCTGATGTGATTGTAAAATGGTCCATCAGCTTTGGAAAACATTTTGGCTGTTCTTTGAAATGTTAAACCTAAAGTCACTGTATGATCAAGCCCTTCCATTCCTAAACATATACCTAAAACTGGTAAAAACATACTTCTACTCAGAAACTTGAACACGTATTCATAGAAGCTAACTAAGAATAATAATATATGAAAACAATCAAAATATCTATTGACTGATTAATGGATAAACAAAATAAGGTATATCCATATAATAAAATATAATTGGCAATAAGAAAAGAATAAAGTACTGATATATGCTACAACATGGGTGAACCTTGGAAACATTATGGTGAGTAAGAGAAGCTAGTCACAAAAGTCCACACTATATGTTTCCATTTATATTTCCAAAATCGGTAACTTCATAGGAACAGAAAGTAAATTAGTAGTTACTAGGAAATGGGAGGGGGGTGGAGAATGGGGAGTGGTTTATAATGCGTATGAAATTTATTTTTCAGTTGAATAAAATCTACCAAAATCAGATAATGGTGAAGTTTGCAAAACTCTGTAAATATACTAAAAATAAAAAACAAAACCCTAAATTGTACACTTTAGAAAGATGAGTTTTACGGTATGTGAATTTGAAATCAATCTCAATAAAGCAATTTTTAAAATCTATTTTATAACATTGTGACTAATTTCCTAATTCTTTTTGGAAGATGGAAGTGCCTAAAACTTTTTGAGAAGGTTTACTTTGAGTAGGATTTCTGTACAGTAAACATGATAATGAGAGATCACTTTTATTTTTTTGCTAATAGAATTTTGGTTAACTAATAGGTGTGTACAAAAAAGGTGGCTCCCACTTACATTGCCTTAGTCAAAAGTCTAAGTCTTATCATATGGTCTGATGAATTCTAGATGCAAAAACCAAACTTTTCTTCATAAAAAAGTGCACACTAAACATACCTGAATAAGCCTGGGGTGGGTGCCCACTCTTGAGCCTGAGAAGCTATGGAGTAGCTGGAGTGCTCTGCTATTCATCAGAGTCACTTGACAAAACCTATCTTCCTCTTTTCCCCCCAGGAAGTCTTTATAATGCAGACAAAATAAATTTGGCTGAAGATGAGATAAATAGAAGGAAATAAGCACAATACTTGAAGCAGAAGTATGGAGAAACAGATGCTGGATATGGAGAATACAGAGTTGTGATTAATAATGTATTTTAAAGAACCTAGACATGGAGAGAAGCATAAAAGGGGAATCTGGGCCATTGACATGGTAACTTCTAGAATTGCTAATATAATACTAAGATACTAGACAACTACAGCTGTACTGAGTCCTAAAAGGCATTAAACAATGTCTTGTGAGGCCTACAGAGATGGTTTCTGGTTCCACTTATTTCACCATGAATCTATAAATCATATCCTATAATCAGAGATAATGTAACATCATAGTTCTTGTAAGCAGATGTGTAAATACATGTTTTCTTTTAGTTTTCATTACTTTCGTCTAATGCCTATTTATCAGTATCGAACTTTTTTCACATATTAATCAAATCTATTCTCCTAAAATAACTTTGGTAATACACACCTTATTCCCCTCAACCCCACAAATGCCATATACATTGTTTTGAAATTTCTTATCCTTTGGGGTTTTTTTTCTGAGTTTACTCAGATCATATGGCAAATAGATTCTTAATTTTTTTTTTTTTTAAATATATCTTTATTGATTTCAGAAAGAGGAAAGGAGAGGGAGAGAGAGAGATAGAAACATGAATGATGAGAGAGTCATTGATCGAGCCCGCAACCCAGGCATGTGCCCTGACCGGGAATCGAACCCCGATCGCCTGGATCCTAGGTCGACGACGCTCAACCACTGAGCCACATCCGGCCGGGCCGATTCTTAATTTTTTGTGGAACCTCCCTACTGTTTTCTGTAGCAGCTGTACCAGTTTACATTCCCACCAACAGTGAATGAGGGTTCCCTTTTCTCCACAGCCTCCCAACACTTGTTATTGTGTTGATAACAGCCATTCTGACAGGTGTGAGGTGGGATCTCATTGTAGAGAACCTGAACAGACACATCTCTCAAGAAGACCTACAAGCAGAAAATAAATATATGAAAAGATGTTCCACTTCACTAGCTATTAGAGAAAAGTAAATCAAAATTACAATTGCCAAAATTTGGAAGTGACCAAGATTTCCTTCAGTAGGTGACTGGATAAACAAACTGTGGTACTTCTAGATAGTGAAATACTATTCAGTACTAAAAAAAATGAGCTATCACTCCATGAAAAGACATGGAGAAAACTTAAATGCATGTTGTTAAGAAGCGAATATAAAAAGGTTACATTGTATTTTTCTGCTAGGGATGTCACAACAAAATACCACAGACAGGGAGGCTTAGCAGAAATTTAATTCTCACTGTTGTAGAGGCTGAAAGTCCAAGGTCAAGGGGTCAGTGTGTTTGGTTTCTCCTGAGACCTCTCTCCTTGGCTTGGAGAAGGCCATCTTCTTGCTGTGTCCTCAGTTTTCTCTGCTTGTGTACACCCCTAAAGTCTCTTTTTATTCTTATAAGGATACCAGCCATATTGGATGAGTCCCACCCTTATGACCCCAAATAACCTTAATTACTTTCTTGAACATATCATCAAATACAGTCACAATGGGGGTTCAGATTTCAACACATGAGTGATTCTGTTTTTAGATGTTGATAGTTATTTATATGATAGAAAAATTATTTAATATATATTTTGTAATTATAATAAAATATCACACATACAAAAAAAAAGATTTCAACACATGAACTTTGGGGACGCAATTCAGTCCATAACATCTGTATTCTTTATGATCCTACTGTATGACATTCTGGGAAGAGCAAAACTGCGGAGACAGTGAAGAGACCAGTGGCTTCCAAGGATTACAGAGGAGTAGAAAAAAATAAATAGGTGGACAAAAGAGGGTTTTTATGTTAGTGAAACTATTGTATTGGTGGACATATACTATTATACAGGTGTGGGCAAAAGTAGGTTTACAGTTGTAATACAAAGAAATAATGCAATAATTCATAAATAATAATACAAGAATAAACTGTGTTTCACATACAACTGCAAACCTACTTTTGCCCAGCCCTTACATTTGCCAAAACCTGTACAATGTACAACATCAAGAGTGAACCCTAAATTAACTTTGTACTTTCGATGATAATGATGTCAAAGTGGGTTCAGCAGCTGTGACAAAGGTGCCACTCTGGTGGGGGATGTTGATAGCGTGGGTGGCTGTGTGTAGGGCCAGGGGGTATATGGAAACTCTGTACTTCCTGCCCAATGTTGCTGTGAAACTAAAACTTCTCTAAAGTCTATTTAAAAAACACACAAACAAGACAAAGGTACTATATTAATTTCCCAGGGCTGCTTCAACAAAGTACCACAAACTGGGTAGCTTAAAACAACAGACATTTATTTTCTTGGAGGTCTGGAGGGTAGAGTGAAATCAAGGTGCTGGCCAGGCTACACTCCCTCTGAAATCTGTTGGTGAATCCTTCCTAGCTTTGGGTTATTTGCTACCAGTCTTTGGTGTTTCTTGGCTTACAGCTACATAACTCCAGTCTTCACCTTCGTCATTATGTGGCACTCACCTGTTTGTCTCTGGGTCTTCACATGGATGCCTTGTTATAAGAGCACCAGCATAACAGATTAGAGACACATTCTATTCCACTATGACCTCATCTTAATAAATTATATCATCAATGACCCTGTTCCCAAATAAGGTCACATTCTGTGGTACTGGAGGTTAGGGTTTCAACATATCCTTGTGGGGGCAAAGGAGGTGGACACACAATTCAACCCATAGTGCGACTATGTGGTTATTTATCATCTGGCCTCCGAGTTCCCCTGAATTCACTCCTGCTCCCCTGCTCCTGATGCATTGTGCTGAGGCCACGCGAGCCTCACGGTTGGTCTGCACACCTGCCAAACATGTTTCCACACTAGGGCCCTTGACATTGCAGTTTCTTCGGCTTGGAATACCCCTCCCTAGAGATAGTTATGTGCCTCAGGTTTTCACTTTATTCAAATCTCAGCTCAGATATAATCTTCTGAGGAAGCCTTCTCTGGGCAACAGAGCTGCCACACTGCATCTCCTTTATGTCTCATCATAATGTCTCTTGTTATGTGATATTTCTTTTATTTACTATATACTCCTATTTAAGAATATTGTATCTCCAGACACTGGATTGGCTTAGTACTCAATAGATATATATTGATTGAGTGAATGATGAAAGTCTGATGAGATAGCATTAGGTCAATCGCCAACCTAATCATCGTACCCCCCTCCCATGCGATCCCAGGATAACTTGCATACTCCTTAACTCTTTGCAACTGGGTACTTCCTGTGTCTTTCTCTGTATCTTCCTTAACTGATGACTGGTTTACTCTCTTTATCGTTAGAGTGAAGTTCTCTTTTTTGCAAGGTTTGGATCTTGACATTAGAGATTAAAGGAAAAAAAAGCTTATGTCATAAAATGTTATCTCTAAAAATCCTTTAAACCCCCTAGAAGAATAATTTTGTCATGACTTTAGAATATAAAATCTTAGGTAGTAAAATGTGTACATAAATGTAAAATATATACTGGAATTCATGATACATAATAAAAGTACATATTCAAAATATAATGTTCTGGCACCTACAGTTACAAAAATAAGAGAATTAAATTTTGTACAATTGAAATTATGTAAGTTAAATATGAAAACATGACTATTTCTGCTCCTGACAGGACTTCATAACATAACCCTCAAACTAAAATCCACCTATGGTGGCCGTGCCTGTTTATGTTACTGTGCTGGGTAGTGCTAATTACTGCTCTTCACAGTGATGCACTATGCTGATGTGAGAGCAAGGCTAACCTTATTTTATTAGTCTGCAATTCAATTTGTGCTCCTACTTTATCATTCTATCCCCACATAGCTGGTTCAGTTGAGCAGCCCTTTTAGTTAATTGGCCCTTTGAGTATAGCATCCCCTTGGTATACACTAAGAGTCCATTTGCAGGGCCAGCAGGGGCAGCACACATGATGTTACACTCAGGCGATCCCAGATGATAGCCTCTGATACTGCTGAGCAGAGCTGAGGCCTGCTGACGGCCTCTTTCCCCATAGGATAAGCTGCTTTTCCATCCAATGCACTCGCCCATGAAGTAAAGGAAAACCTTCGCCCCTCTTTTAGATATTGTATAGGGAGAGCATAGAACCTGTCCACAAAATTGCTTCCAATGTCTCTCTCTCTTTTTAAAAAAATACTTTTTTATTGATTTTAGAGAGAGGAAGGGAGAGGTAGAGGGAGATACAAACATCAGTGATGAGAAAGTCATTGATCTGCTGCCTCCTGCACGCCCCCTGCTGGGGACTGAGCCTGCAACCGGGGCATGTGCCCTGACCAGAAATGGAACCTCAATCTCCTGGATCCTAGGTCCATGCTCAACCACTGAGCCACCCCAGCTGGGCCCTGTGTCTCTCTTATTAGACTCATAGAATTATGTTAACATTGTTCAAATTTGTATAATTTCTTGCACTGAACCAAACCTTCTTGAACAAACTGAGCAATGCTTTTTTTGAAAGGGGAACTCTACAATACATTTTCTATTCATTATCTTAGTTCTAAATCTAAAGGATTACTCTTTGCTTCTAATCCTCCAGACATCCCACTTAACTGTGGTCCACAGCTCACCCTTTGAAAGTGATCCTCTTTCCTGTTGATCTTGATGAAACCTTGGCCCCCTTTGGTAAAGACTCTGGGTAACCTCCCTGGCTATAGATGCTACAGCTGCCCGGTGCAACTGCTCATCTTGTTGCAGCTCTTAGGATACCTCCCCCCAGCATTCCCATGTGCAGCTTTAAGTACTATGGCTTCAAGAGTGAGAACTGCGCCTGGCCGGGCGTGGCTCAGCAGTTGAGCATTGACCCAAGATCCAGGAGATTGAAGTTCGATTCCCGGTCGGGGCACATGCCTGGTTTTGTGGGCTCGATCCCCAGTCTGAGGCCTGTAGGAGGCAGCCGATCAATGACTCTCTCATCATTGATGTTTCTATCTCTCTCTTTCTCTCTCTGAAATCAATAAAGACATATTTTTAAAAAAACATGTCTTAAAAAAAAAGTGAGAACTGGGCAGACTCATAGCTATTGTCACTCTCATGTTGTTTATACAAAATTGTCCTTTCCTCCCCTTCCTTCTGTCTAACCCCACATACAAACACACATCCCAGTCCGCTTGTTCTTCAAAAATATTCTTGTGAGGCCCTGTACAAGCAAGCCAGTACCATCAATAGTCTCTGTTCAACTACTTGTTTTCTCAATAGTGAAAAGATTTAGCTCATCTGTCCATATGGTCACAACATTCTCCTGTGACTAGAGATAGGCATTTATAAAACAGCTGTCCAGATTTAAGAGCTTCTGCTCTGAATTAGAACAAATGCCACAGTCTGGAATCAAACCCTATGACTATGTGTTGTAGGAGAGTTCTCTAACAAACAAATAAATATACCAAAATAAACCAACTGCGCTTAAAGCTACAGCATTTTCCTTTATATTTGCTTTTCAGTTTCATAAAAATGACTCAATTTGAGGATTTCCTGCATAATATTTTAAGCCCACAGCGAAGAAAATATTAACCACTTCAGTTACAGTTCCCAAAGAACCAAAACAAAATTAATATTAGAACAAATTGAACTTGACCTATTTGTTATTAATCCTCATTATTTGTGTAATGAATTGTTTTTCTCTAAATAGAGCTACCAGGAAAGAACAGCTTTTGTTTATGGGGAAAAACAAGTACAGGCAATATCAAACAATAACATAAATATCATGTTTTTATAAAATCAAGTTTTTAAGTTTGGGTATATGTAAGCATTTACCAGAAGATAATAAAAATGAATTTGTGTGTTCATGAAAACTTAAAAACCCTAAATCTAACATTGGATCAGATAGAAATATATTTTTAGCACAACTACTACCTCCCAGGTTTCAATTAAGTAGAAATGAGCTCAATTATGTCCTTCAATTTGTTTCTGCAATGGTCAATAGCTAGCAGAGGCCAGGGAAGTTGCTCAGTAAATTTTTAATGGAATTAATATATAATTAATAACTTTAATTCATTGAGCATCTATTACATGTAGATCTGCTTATAGGTCATATAATTTTAAATAATCAATTATTGAAGTATAAGTTATGTGGAACGCAATGCTTCTGTTTTGAATGTACAGTTCAGTGAGTTTGACAAATATCTAACAGCATAGAATATTCAAGGTATAGAATATTTCTATCTCTCCAAAAATTTGCTTTTTGCTTTATGTAGCATATCATAGTTTCAGATATCTGCTTACTTACTGCCTCTCAGTATGTATTTATCTTTTTTAGAGTTTCATTTACATGGAATTATTCAGTAGGCATTTCATTTTCATGGAATTATTCAGTAGGCATTTCATTTTCATGGAATTATTCAGTTCTGTTTTTTGTTGGTTGTTTTTTTTTGGCCAGCATTAATTTAAAAACACACAATTTTTTTGCACCTATAATAGTTTGTTCATTTTGTTGTTGGGTACTTTGAATATACCACCATTTGTTTAATCATTCACCTATTGTTGGCCATTTTGGTTGCTTTCAGTTCAAGAATATTATGAATAAAACTGAAAAAATTATTGTGCCAGTTTTTATGTGGACATGTGATTGCATTTCCCTTGGGTAAATATTTAGATGTGGGTTTACATGGTTGTTATAGTAAGCATATGATTAATTTGATGAAAGGTACAGATTTATATACTCACCACAGTGTATGATAGTTCTAGTTGCTCCAAATCCTAATCAACACTTGTAATTGTCAATCTATTTTTTTTTTATCCTCACCTGAGTATATGTTTTTAATGATTGAGAGAGAGGAAGGGAGAGAGAAACATTTATTAGTTGCTGACCTGGGATCGAACCCACAGCCTATGTATGTACCCTGACTGGGAATTAAACCCACAACCATTGTGGTGTACTGGACAAGGCTCCACCCAACTGAGCCACCTGGCCAAAGCTTATGGTCAATCTTTTTAATTGTATTAATTCCAATGGGTTTTGTGGTATCTGTTTACATTTTCTTAATTACCCTAATTTTCTTAATAAAAAATTTACATTTCTCCTAATGAGAGTAAATATATTTTCATGTGTTTATTGGCCATCTTGCATATTTTGTTCAATATATTTGTATAAATATTTTTCAAATTTGGTCATTTGTTTCTCTATTAATATTAATAAAGATTATTTTTATATCAAGATATAATTCTTTTATCAGATAAATAGTATCTTCTAGTCTTTGTTTTCTCTTTTTTCTCCCCACAGTATCTTTCAAGGACAGACATTTTTAATTTTGATTAACTGTAATGTATCGTATATTTAAGTTAGTCATTTGATTCTTAAGATTTTGGCTTTCCTAGGTACTTTGAGTTTTCATATAAACTTTAGAATAGATGTGTTTATTTCTACAAACAACCTGTTGGAATTTAGATTTTAGATTCTTTTAACAGCTTGAACATATTTATAATAGCATTTAAAAGTTTTTGTCTGCTAATTTTGTCATTTCTCTCCTTTATGAGTGTGTTTCTATTATATTGATTGATTTCCCAATTATCTGCATGTCTATGCAGTTTTACTGTAGGTTGTGTATGGTAGATGTTACTTTTTGAGTATTTAGTATTTTCTTTTAAAATCATTCTATAACTGGTGTCAAGCTTTGTTCTGACAGATAGTTAATTTAAATAAAGTTCAGCTTAATCCTTTCAAAACTTGTTTCTAAGTTATCTTAGTGTGGGCATAGAGTAACCTTTGTTCTGGGAGTAGTTGAGACCTACCCTCATCATAGGGCCTTTCTGGAGTCTCTATTGAATGTCTCAGATGTTTAATGAGGTCATTTTACTCCTATTACACAGCTTATGTATGTAGCAGAATATGCCACCCCAAAATATTTCTCTTTGGCATATGGATTATTTTGAGGAATTGCAATAGAGTGGAAGTTACAAAAGTAAGAAAGAGTTACATTAGAAAAGGGGTTTGTACCAGGAGAGATGAAGTTTACAACTGAGAGACTTATCTGAAGGGCAGGTTAACTTTTGCTTACCAAATAGTTCATCTTCTTATCTCCCTATGAATTTCATTGTCTCCTCCCTTTGAAAACATGGGCCCCTATATCTTTCCTTAGTTGAATATGTTATATAAGCCTCAACCATCTGGCCACCTTATGAGTCTCATATATTTGTGGGGCTCCCAGTTGAACATACATACATAATTAAAATTATTTTTTCTCATTAATCCATCTTTTATTACAGGGTGATCTCAGCCAATAACTCAGAAAGGTAGAAAAAAAATTATTTTTCCTTCCCTACACTTAGTATGCAGTCAAAGACTTAAGGGAAACCTTATCCAAATTTCTGGAATTTTTCTCTGGTTCTCTTTCTCTATTCCATCTTGCAAATTTCATCTTCCTCCATGTCCCTGAATTCTGATATCTGTCTTGTCTGATATCTGTTAGTGAGATGCTCATAGTCTGTTGTATTCTTACCTGTCTGTAAGAATTGGGGTGACAATGTACCTCCAGACAAGCAAACTAGCAGCTCAGGCAATTGTAGGCTTCACCTGGTTTGCTTTTCTTTTTATTGTGATCTCTCAGAGCTGATCAGCTGCTGTTATCCACTAAGTGCTTTTGTAGGTAAAGACTTCATGAGACCAAGCAAAGGACAAGCTTCTGGGGAAATAATAGCAACAAGGAAAGAACAACTACAGTACATAGTGTTTTAAGACATCTGAAATCCAGGTAACAAGAGTTAAATGACTTCCTTGAACACCAGAACATTTAACAGTGACTCAAGAAAGACCTTACCTTGAGAGCAGAGACAAACTACTTCCAGAATAAAGATAATATCTACACTAAGGAATGTTAGAAACAAGACATGTTTAAAATGGAAGCTGGAAGCAAAAGATTGTAAGCCTTATGGCAAAATCTGAATAAATGCTTTGTTTTCTGTTTCTGGGGGTTTCTATCTATAAAATAATCAACTCAAACAATTAGAAAGGTTTCTAATCTTGAAATTCTTTTGAAAAAATGATTATTTTTGACACTTTGTAGATGAGATATTTCTTCTCTCTCTCCTCCACTTGGAGAACATATCTTCTTGTCATTTTCTTCCTATTAAGTTAATTTTCTTTTGAGAGATTTAGTTTTCCTTTTAAAACATTTTTGACATTAATTTTCATTTTTGAATTGATGCTTGTCTTATTTTATTTTTTAGTCTCTATATTTATTTGATTTTAACCTTAATTTCTTAACTCCAAGTATTAAAAACATATTTACAACAATTACATATTTTGCCCTTTGACTTATATAACTCTACCTTATTTTAGTTCTAGTTGCATTCTTAATTTTAAAAAAAATTTTTTTAGATGGCTGATTGAATTACTGTTAACTACCTTAATAGTTTTAGAGATTATCCATTTCAAGTTCCTCTCCCTAATTAATTTCTTTATTTTTAGGTAATATGTTCCTAAATACTTATAATTTCATATTAATTACCTATTCATTTTCCCCATATTATTCTTATGTTATAGTGAATAAATTCAATGTTTTTTCAATAATTCTGACAGAGCACATAAAGAGTGAAAGATTCAGGAACAATAGCTGAGATAGTTTTATTTATTTATTTTTGTTGTTAATTCTCACTCAAGAATATTTTTTCTATTGTTTTTTTTAGATAGTGGAAGGGAGGGAAGGAGGGGGAGAGAGAGAAAGAGAGAGAGAGAGATGATGTGAGAGAAACACATTGATTTGTTGCCTCCTGCACACACCCCTACCAGGCACATGTCCTTGACCGGGAATCAAACCCAAGACTCTTCTGTGAGTGAATCAACACTCTAACCACTGAACTACACCGGCCAAGGCATGAGATAATTTTAAACTCTTTATTCATTACTTAAAATATTTAATTCCCCAAATCGTTACTTCAACTTACAAAGAGGATTTATAAAATAGTGATTCATTAAAAAATATTTTTGAGATACTGAAAAGTACATAAATTAGGTCTTCTCTAAACATTTATGCAGGTTCCCAAGTGCAAACAAGACACAAAGAACATTTAATTCCTTCAAGAGTAATCAGTCAGTTCCAAGAAACAAGCATTTTCAAAATAACCCAGCTCTAACCTAATGTTTTCTTGTCTATAGGGTTCTGGGGGCAGGTTTGAACACTAGAGAATCAAAAAGAGCCCTCTTAGAATGTAGTTCAGCTTAAAAGAGCTTACTGGTTGGAGAATGGGACAAGACCCATCCTTCTGCAAAGCCAGCATTATAGTGGTGCTTCAGCGTCTCATCACCAATCCTGAGGAATTCACTTGCCTCCCACAGTGAAATACAGGATATCATGATGATGACATCTATTTTGTGGTACCCACTGATCTACCCAGGGTTGAATTTCTGGAAAGAGTTGAGAGCAGAACAGCTCTTCCCCATATACCACTGAAAAGCCTCCAGATTTAAGAAAAACTATTACCAAGAGCCTGCTTGTTAGCTCAAAGATCCAGCACCTTGTCTAGAGCCCAAGAATGATTTCAAGGAAATATAAACCATATCTCTAGTAGACTCCCACCTGAAGTGAGAGGTCTGAGGAAAGAGTAGTGTGTATATAAATGAAACTCAAGTCTTGGAGGGCATAAAAAATGGAATTTTCAAGTTAATTCTTGTACAATCTAGCTGTTCAAATTAGCACCCAATAATTTTAGCTTTTCTAAATAAAGCCACTGAGAAAAAAAAACACACAGTAGCCTTGGTTGGCATGACTCAGTGATTGGAGTGTCAGCCATTGCACCAAAAGGTCTTGGGTTCGATTCCAGGTTAAGGGCACATACCGGGTTGCAAGTTCTATCCCTGCCACCAGTTGGGGGCATGTGTGGGAGGCAACCAATCTATGTGTCTCTCTCATACCAATGTTTCTCCCCCCATGCCTTCCATTCTCTCTAAAAATCAATGGAAAAAATATATTTGGGTGACAATTAGCAAAACAAACAAAAGAAAAATAATCAGAGTTTAAGATATAAAGATATTTAGAGTTCTTCAAAACTACATGTTCTGTTGGTTTCTCCTATTGGACATATTGGCTGGAAAGTGAAAGAGAACTGGGTCTCCTCCTCTTCCTATAAAGACACTAGTTCTGTTGAATTAGGGCCCCACTCTTAAGACTTCATTTAACTTTATCTTCTTAAAGGCCTTACATCCAATACAGTCACCTTGGGTACTAAGTCTTTACATATAAACTTGGTGGGGGATGCAATTTAGTCCATAGCAACTACTGTTAGAGGCATCCATGCAAATGAAATTCAGAATCAGAGTATGAAGTAAAAAAAAAATTTGCAGAAATTATAGAAACATTTAGAAAGTTAAAAAAACACACACATACCATATAAAACACTATATATTGTTGGGATATATATATAGTATATATATATATAGTATATAGTATATATATATATACTATAAGAAAAGCAGGAAAATTATAAAATCCATACTTGACTAATCTAACTTTTGCTGTAGTTAGAGAGGCAACTGCAGCTAAACAGAGGATACATACTGTATGGTCCATGTTCTCTTGCTTAACTTAGCTAGTGGATATATTATAATTTATTTATTATTCTTATTATCTTCCATTTCAAATTCCATACTTCTTATCCTAATGCCATTTATTTTAAGATATAGTCTTAATTCAGATATGTTAAGATTGGAAAAAATGTATCTTATTATCAATGAAATATAATATATCCTTTTATACTAATGACATATTTACTATTGAAATTGTGAAACTGTTTTCTATCAAATTTATTCCATATCATTAGCATATATTTTCTATAAATTTATTATAGATAAGAGTAAGTTATATATCTTCTTATTAGTTAAAATAGTACTGTACTTTTCCTCAAAACCCAATTTTGATTTTCCATTTTACATCAACTTGAGCACAATGAAAAAGTATTAGTATAATTTCACATGTAATATTCTATTGTTCCATGTTCCTTATACTGTCCTTTTTCATGCTTACACACAAAAACATTTTAATATGGCTTAGATGCCTACAATTATATGTGAATTTATATTTTCTATATTTCTAAAACTTATGTTTTTATTGAATGTGTTGGGGTGACATTGGTTAATAAATTTTTATAGGCTTTCAGGTATCCAATTTTACAATACATCATCTGTATAATATATTGTGTGTCCACCACCCCAAGTCAAGTCTCCTTCCATCACCATTTATACCCGTTTACCCTATTCTACCTCCCCCCAGTTCCCTTCCTTCTGGTGATCACCATACTCTGTCCATGAGTCTTCCATTTTTTTCTACTTTTAATTGGAGATTTGTTTCCATTCGTGTTGGTCACCTTGTCCTCACTACCCATTCTCTAAATTCTATGAGGGAGTAGAGTGATAGTCTTTCAGTTTTTGTAATTTGAAATTGTATCACTTGTCTATACCAAGCTCTCTGATTGATAACAAAAAACATTACTCTTATTTTGGTAATTAACTTCAATCCCTTTATAGGGGGTTAAAAATATAACTCATAGTAATCTACTGAAATGTAAGGAATTTAATTGTCTCTATCTCAAACTCTGCTAAAATCATTTCAGCAGAAAGGCTGTCAAATTCCCAAGTAAACATATCATTATCTAGCATTCATGCATTATGGATTTTTTCTTCTTTTAGTTTTACATATCATGCATTTCATTATCCAGTATTTAACTAGATAGCATGGCCCCTCTACATGTCTCCTATAGTGTGCCTATCTTAGAACACTCGGTTGAATTAATAGTGCAATGACAGAGCCAGGCATACGTGGTTAGGTATTTTACAGTTAATTAAGTATAACAATGCTAATTTAAGTCTGCATTAGTACTCCTTTTCAAACATGCGGAAAAAGTAATTGCAGTGTACACAGCACAAATAATGGGAATGGCTTGCCGAATTTATTACTCTATAAAAGAATTAGTGTGATGGCCAATTAAAGGATGCTTTTAAACACAGCTATTATGTTGTTTATCATGCATAACTAACTCAAGGAAGGTTAAAGGTGTTATTAAAAACATTAATTTAATTCCTTCTATAAATGACATAAAATTATCATAAAGCATAATATATGGTCATAGAAGAACATGTAATGAAGCCTTGGGATAATCAAGGGGATTATCAGGATAATATGCTACTGACAAAAATGAGAAGTCTAATAGCACATTTTCTTTTTTCTTATTTTCAAAATAATTGATAAATTTTATAAAATTGGCTCTCTGTCATATTTTATATAATACATATTATATGTACATGCATATTCTACTGGCAGTCGTAGCATTTTTATTTTTTTGTTAAAGATGGCTGCTTTTATTTCAAATGTATGAAGTAGAAAATGTGGATCAGCTCTAGTACTGGCACTGACTACTTTTCGTTGCCTTTCCATGCAAAGTGGAGTTAAAGGGAACACAGGAACAGCAGGATAGAAGACTGGAATGAATGAAGAAAAAGCACCCAGCTTCTGCTTTTCCAAAAACTGCTTCAATTAAACTCACAATGTTTTGTTAGTGTCCCAGAAAACAAAGCATCTGTCCTTACATGCTTCTGTTAGTGTTCCTCAAAGCCTTTTCTAGTTTTTTTTCTTTTGAGATACTGCTTGGTATTCTGTAGGGAAAAATGTTAATTTTGCTTTTATTGTTAATTGTTTTCTATCCTAAATAGATACAATTCAGTCTCTAACAGAAAAACTCCTGAGCTTTTAAAATAGCTGCTAATAACCATTATGGATTTCTAAGAATGGGAAATAGATTTTATTATTTCCTTAAAACATATTTTTTATTAAAAGAATAAAGCACGTCTCAATTTTCTAAGAACATTGTATGTTATAAAAGATCTATACAACTTAGTTAATTTGGATAAAATAAAATACTGGTTCTCAAATACCTAACAATGTCTACCTTTATACAGGTTCTACCATATATTATTTATCTCAGAAAGTCACTCAGAAAAATCTTCAGTCACCAAAACAGCAACTGACATGTAAGAATCCCATGGATTTAGTGATGAACCATGTAGTTGAATCATATTATCTCTTTGCTTTTGAGAACCAGAAATTTTGCAATTATTGCATATAAGAATTTTCCAGTACTTTATTAATTTTTCACACAATCCATAAATCTATTGACTCTAGAAAGCAAGATGAATGCTGGAAAGGCACTTATTTTGTATTTTGAGACAGCTAATACTGCAGGCTTTATATTCATATTTATAACCAACTAAAAAGTGCTGAATCACAGGCAATTATGAGCAGCAATTGCTTAAGCAATATCAGAATTAATAGTGGGTAAGGGACAGCTTCATTTTAATGTATAGTTGAGAAACATTGTAAAAGGAATATATCACTCCTACTCCTTGGACCAACCTGTTAAGAATATACTAATCCAAATGAGAATGATGTTTATCACAAGATGATACAAAAGAGAGGAAGAAAATTTCCTGTTGAAACTCCAAATGCATCAGAGTTTACCCAGTCCCCTTTCTTCTACTAACCTCTACGGTTGTATAATATGAGTTGTTTTGGCAATCCTAGACTAGAATGGAGTTATAATAGCTGCTTTAATTTAGATATGCATTGATCCTACTTAAACTTTAAAGGCTTGCTTTACTTTGAGACATAACTTCGCCTCCAGTTGTTAATTTATAGTGTGGCATCAATAACAACATTCTATAGAACAAATTGTTGTAAGTCATTAGCATTTTAAACAATTGACTCTATGGAAACCAAAAAATTATGTGCACAAGAAGGGTCATTTTCAGCTCCTTGTACCTAATGTCTTAAAATATCACTTCAATATTGGTAATTGAGATATCAATAATAATTATTAATGATTAATAATGTTATATTTATCTTGTTTCTTATTTGCTAAAACTATAACTGAAATGGTATCTTCTAAGTCTGTTTGCAAATTTTAACAATAAAATATTTACTCCCTGTAATATTTTATTTTAGTCCTGGTAAAAATGTAAAAAAATTTGATTTCATATGAAATTTACAGTCTGATTTTCCCTCTCCTACATCTCTGGCTCTTTAATCTATTTCTATGCTATTACCACTTCAGTGACATCAAAGCATCTGAGCTCTCATATCACATCCTGGACTTTACCTATAACAGCTTATTTTTTATTCATTTACAACTAGCTTCAAAACAATCTGTAAATCAATCTAAATTCTAAATACCAAATTATGTCTATGTTATTTGGAGGAAAGTTACTATAAAAATTTAAGAAGTAGTTAGCAACACTCTTACTTTCTTTAAAAATTACTCTTGTCTAGTATAAATGCTATTTTTAAATTAATTATGATAAATTATTTTATATTTACCACTACCATTAATGTAAATGTGCCTTTAGATGTGATTAATAGTTTAAAATGTGAGCAACTATTAACAGTTTTAGTTATTGTTGAATCACTCATTGATCGATAGGCAGTTATAGAGTAACTATTATTTAGGAAATTGTTCTAAACACTGTAGGTTTTCAAATATATTCAATAGGTCCCTGCCCTAAAAAATCTTCACAGTTTATTTAAAAATTTGCATGGTGGCATTCATTCCAATACATTTATTTTACAACTAATTATCCCTGAATGAATTGCCCATAAAAATTTTTACTTTTAGACATTAACAATCCCAATTCAGATTTCATCACTATAGACATCAATTTTTCTGTGAGGGATTTCTGCTTATTTCTAACATTCAGACAGTGAAATAGGTAGCCCTTATTTGCCTTCTTTCTTTTTCTCGTGGGAGAATAAATAAGCATGACTGTGAAGCTTGAAATAAAAGAAAATAATAAATTCAAATGTCATCATTAACATCAGCCACCATTCTAAAAGATAAACTGTGCTCATCTCCAAGACAATGGCAAATAAAATAAAATATTCTACTTAACAGAAGAAATGAGTATGCCTTTTAGAAAATAAAATGTCTTTTTGCCAAGATCGTTGCACTCATCTGTGCGGGCCTGCAAACTCATTCACAGTCTCTGCCGGTGAGGAGGAGCGTGGGGCTAGAGGCATACAAGAAAAAACGAACAAGACACTTGTGTGCATTTTTACTTGTCTTTAGATAAAACACTAGATAAGAATGATCATATTTACATTCTCAAATATAACATATTCCTATCACATCATGAGAGAATCTTGGAATACCATCCAGTCATCAAATGGGTACATTACACTTCTAGTAAAAGGAAAATACTCTGACACCAAGAAAGCTGCATTCAAGACAGATCATCTAATATAATATTAGAGGCTTAAAATTTTCTACAGTGCAATATATACATTTCAAAGATTTAAAAATAGCCAGAAGGATGACGTTTTGAGAGCTCCCTCTCATTAAGAAACGGAGCACAACCAGTTTTAATTTTAATTTTAATGCAGAGCGTGCCTCTCACCAGTGATTCTTGCCCACCCCGATCACCCCAAGTATATCTAAAGCTGTTGGTGTATTTTCCTTAAATTTAATTAAAATAAATACAGGAAACAATGGTTTATTTTAACGTACAGTTAAATTTCTTCAGCTTTTAAGCAATTTGAGTAAATTCAGTAAATAAGATTCCTACTACATGCTTTCTATCTGTGACTTTATAACTCCTCTGGCAGGGTAGGTTTATAATTTTCATTCAAGTGAATTCATCATCTGCAGCTCGCTTGCTTTCGCCCCCCAGGGGACTGTGTGACATCAATGCACAGCAGCTGTCTCATTCGCTCTCCTGTTCTTGGGGGCCAGGGCTGCTTCAGCCACCGCGCTGGGAAACCAGCTTGCTCGGGTGCCCCTGTGGCAACGCTCCCATGGCCCCACCCTGAAGCTGAACTCCTGTCCTACGGGTATTCAGCTTGACTTCCTAATAACACCGAGGGAACTCAGCTGCTCAAAGGAGAAGCTAACATCAGAAGAGCATTGTGTCAGCCACACACGGGGACACTGGCTCTCCTGGCAAGTATGGTGGCAGAAGAATTTACATGCTCTGAAGCAACAGTCCTGCCTCCACTATCACACCTGCTGGAAGGCAGGCAGCACCGACAATGGGTTCCCACTGGAAAGACTCATAGCGCACGGGAGCCTTTCCATAGGCTTTATTGTCCCTGACTATTTACAATTCAAGTCACATTCCTATTGCACATATAACCAGGAACAAAATGGCTGTGTCATAGGATATATGTGCTTTCAATTTTAGTAGCTCCATCCTAAATATTTTTACAAAGCCTTATACTAATTTACATTTTTAGCAACAGTTTACTCCTAGCAATTGTTCCATAACTTGGTAACACTGGGGATTTTCAGACGTTTTAACTTTTACCAGTCTGGTGGATGTGAAATGGTGCCTTATTGTGGTTTCTTTTTGCATTTTCTGATTATTAATGAAATTGATCCTATGAAATGCTTATTCTTATCTCTTCCCATTTTTCTCTTGAGTTGTCTCTTTGCTGTGATTTGTATGAATTATTTGTATTCTTCATATGCTACCGGTGGGGAGAGGGCCTCCCCCCCACCTGTTGCTTGTGGGAGTGGAATTCTTGTAATATCCAGAAAAAAAGAATTTTCTGAGACTCACCCGGGAGATCAAGTGATTTTTATCTCTGTGGAATTACATCCCTGAGTTTCCAAGATCCCATTTCCCCTTGTCCCGCCAACGAAGAAGTGCAGCTGTGGCTTTAATAGGGCTAAATTCAGAGCCAGTGCCCATGGTTTCCATTTCATACTGGAACAGTGTCCAATCCAGCACCAGGCTAGCTTAGGCTGTGTTCCCACTGCAGTCCATCAGTCCACTGCATGTGGGGTCCACAGGGCCACATGGCTGTGGAGGAAAGCCAGGCAAATGCAAGGAAGCAGCAACGAGAGAGCTCCATGAGCCGAGTCACTAGGGACTCGCTAATTACAATTGTATCACATATACTAGTTACAACATCTACACCTTATCTGTCCACTCCCTTCATTATGCTTTTTAAAATTAAAAATATTTTATTTTAATTGTCAGGTTTATCAAATTTATTTACATTTTTATTTTTACATCTCATTTTAAGTAATATTTACTATCCAAAATCTGAGGATACACTTCTGTATTTCTTCCAAAATATTTTACATTTTGCCTTATATAGTCATGTCCTTGATCATATATAACAATTTTTTTCTTTTGCTCTTTGAGTATGGTGGGCTAATAATATTTAAAAGATCTAAGAAGATATTTAAAGGAGGTTGAAATTTATTGCAACAAGGATCAAGGGGTTATTATTAAGAAAGTATTTTTAAAGCTATTATCCTAATGCTGCAAAACCTAGGAGGGCTGAGAATGGAAACTTTTTTTTAATCACCATATGGATAAACTATTTTTCTCACCACCCTTTATTTGATTTTCTATGCTTTCTCCACTGATTAGTATTGTCAGTTCTAGCAGATGTCAGGATTTGATACATTTGCGGGACCCTTTCTGGGCTCTCTATTCAATTTCTTGTTATATTGTGCAATCCTAGTGCTAATACCAAACAGTGGTAGAACAGAAAGCCTTATTGTTGTAAATCCCCTTCTCCTTGGTGAGAACTGAATTTCAATTTCCAGTGAATTCCAATGCTGGTCATGTGATTCTGCTGAAAACCTGTCACTGTTTTTGGAAAAGACAAGCCCTGATAGAGAAAAGTATATCATATGCTAGGTTCTCTATGATCTGAATGTTTGTGTCTCCTCCAAATTCATATATTAAAATCCTAACCAACAAAGACTGCGGTATGAGGTGGTGGGGAATGTCAGAATGCAAGAAGAAACACAGTCTGAAAAAACAAAGCAATCATCAGGCTCAGACTTAGATATGACACAGATGTTGGAACTATCAAACAGGGAATTGAAAATAACTACAATTAGTATCCTAAGTTCCCTAATGGAAAAAGTAGGCAACAAGAAATTATAGATGGGTAATGTTAGCAGGGAAATGGAAACTTTCTGCAAGTAAATGGATGGGTAAAGACCTTGCAAATAGTAAGCATTAGAAGGCTGGAGTCACTACATTGAGAGTATAAGAGAACATTATGAAATGGTTGTGTCAACAAGTACAATTTATATAAAATGGACAAATTCCTTTAAAAACAACAACAAACCACCAATACACCAAGACTACACAACAAGTAGAAAATAAGAATTAACCTTATATCTATTAAAGTGAATTTATTAGCAAAAACCTTCCACAAAACAAACAAACAACAACAAAAAAGCCCTCCAGGCTCAATTATTTCCTTGGTAAATTCTGTATTGAAGGAAGAAATAACACCAACTCTTTCAGAATGTACAAGAAGAAACACTACAACTTGTTTTATAGAGCCAGCATAACCCTCATACCAAAAGCTGACAATGTTTTTACAAATATTAAAAACAGCTCTAATGACTATAAACGTAAAAATATGAAAGTAACAGCAAATTGAATCGAACAATATAAAAATTTTTGCCATAAATTACCAAGTGTGGTTATCCCAGAAATAAAAGATTTAAAAATCAATCAGTGTAAATCACTATATTAACAGAATAAAAGAGAAAAATATTATCACTTCAAACAATGCAGAACTAGCAGATTCCTTTGGGAACAGTCTCCTGGTGACTCCTAGGACCCATTCTCCCAGGAACTCAACTCAACGCAAGCTGGCTCCTCAGGCGTGGGTGGCTCCTGTAGCCCAGGTCCCATAGGCCTCTCGAACACAGCCCCCAGGAGGGAACCACAACCCAGGCTCCAGGACAGCCCAGAGTCAGGAGGACCACCACGGACCCAGGCTCTTGACCCACACCAGGACCAGGCAAGCTCCCATGATCCCAGGTCATCAGTTGACCCAGCCACAGGCCTGCTGCCCCTGCAGACCCAACCTCCAGATGCGAACAAGCACACCCTCTGCGTGTCTGCTAACAGCCTTTGCTTTCCTTCCCGGTTCCCAGTGGGCTCAGTAGACTCTTAGCTAGTCCGAGTGGTTTCAGAGGATACCAAAGCGGGACCTTAGTGCCTGGGAGGCTGGAGCAGCTGGTTGCTCAGCCTGCTCTTCCTTTTCTGGTAAGTGGAATTTTTTCCAGCAGGGGGATTCCTTCTTGGCCCTGAACATGGCCCCCATGATGGCTATGGGGTAATGGAGCAAAATGAAGGTATTTTCCTTCACTTGTGTAATTCTTCTGTTTTGTTGTTGTTGTTGTCTTCCTTGGTGTTGCTAAAACTTCCTCAGTAGACTCCCAGAGCTGTTTTTGTTGTGAATAGCTGGACACTCGTTGATCTTGGTGGTGAGATGTGGAAGCTGGGTTCTCCTATATCACCATTTTTTCCCTCTCTTTAAGTGAGAATTTTATAATGATAAATGCCTATATAAAAAGGGAAGAGAGCTCTCAAGTAAATGACCTAACCTTATACCTCAGAGAGCTAGAAAAATAACAAGCTAAACTCAGAGTTAAAGATGATAAGAACATGACATGGAACAGCCATAGTGGGGATTAAAGGGAGGGGCAGAACTGAAAACCATTCCCAAGGTAGAATTGTGGGATTGGTGACAAACTGGCTTTGAGAGAATTTGTACTTGAGTAACTTGCTGGGTAGAGAATTAAGCATGCAAGAGGAAGAGCAGATTGAAAATAGAAGATAATAAATTTGTTTTGGATGAATTATTCTTGAGGTGCCTGTCCATCATATAATATAGCCAGGTAAAAAAGTCTTGTAACTTGCTAGATGCTTTACTTTGGGTTGGCTCATAAATAGACCCTGAGACAAGAATTCAAATTTGTGTACTTTGGAGGGGGCCCTGGAAAGCACCAGTAAGTAAGTGAGAAAGAGAAGTTGGGAAAGGAAGGGAGCCCATAAAATTTGCTTTGTCAAGCCAGTTACAACCACTATAGGTAAGGATATTAAAGTTTAACATCACTGGTAAAACTCTAGAAGATGGTGTAGAACATACCTTAGAGTTACCACAATCTAGAGATTAGACTTTGGGGTTGTTATCCACCAAATCTCCAACAGCATTGTTTGAAAGCTATTTTTGGAGTCATTAACGCTTCCAGCTCTGCTAGCTTGCCTCATACATAAGATTAACATTCTCTTGCAACCAGAAAAAAGAAAAGAAGAGAAAGGAAAAGGAAAGGAAAAACTGCCTACATGTGGAGAGTTGCAGGTGCTTCCTGTAAGTGGCCTTCAGCTCACAGAGAATGAGTGCCAGGGAGCCATCAGTGAGGCAGTGATGGCATCTGTCACACTGAGTATATCGATCTGGAATTCAAGGAAAGGTTTTGCTTAGAAAAATAGATTTAGAGATCTTCAGTATACAGTTGTTCAGATACATACCTCCAAAATCACAAATTTACTGGGCTGGTCAATAACATCTCTAACTGTGAACCGAGGAGACAAAAAGAAGATGTGAGCCATTACATCAGTGGCCTAGAGGCCAAAACAGTGTCTCTTAGAACGTGACAAACTGTCTTTAGGGGACAGGATCTAAAGAGGATACGGAGTTTACTTTGGAGGTTGACAACATGCCAAAAGGGAGAGTGGGAATTGCTAACCACTTGAAGAAAAAGGGGGAATTTCCCTGGTGAAGTTGAGAGTGTCCAGGGAGAGTTGTTTGCACTCACAACAGAGAGTGTACATTGCTTGGGAGAAAGCACTGGATTCACCCATTGGTGGAGCTGTGAGAAAGATAAATATGCAGTATAACTAGGTGATTAGAAATTCCAGTAGGAACCCTCACAAGAGAAGAATGCCATTTAAAGGGATGAAGTGTGAGAGCAAGGGTAAGCCAGTAATCTGATTGATCCCCCAAATCCCAAAATATGAGAATTTATTCTCTAGTCACTGGAGTTGAAGGAGAGAGATAGTACTCCCTATGGCTCACCAAGCAATTGAGGAACTTAGAGACACTATGAGACATCATGGCTTACGTTTATCACATATCACATGGTACCTGTTGGTGGTTGTTTTTCTTCAAACTGATCTCTTTCTACAGCACCATTCAATGTTCCCCATGAGGATGCATAAGTATGGTGCATTTTTCTGATTAGGAGCTTGAGCCGAAATATAAGACCTCAAAATATATTTGAACCAGCACCAAATATAACCCAGATCCCAAATTCCATAGCCATCTTTGATGAAAATGTTCCATGAGCAAGCATTTTGATCCACCTAGTACTGGACATGGAAAACCAGTGGAAAATAGTGCTTAATCTTGGTTTTCACTATAGAATTTTCCAAGAAATCCCTGATTTCAGTTCACATATCCAAATATTTCACACCAGGTCCTGACACTGTCCCAGCACAAATCAAGTTCCTGTTAATTTCAAAACCTGTATGAGTCCCAGAAGTGTGAAAATAGGGTATATCAAAAAGCCAGACACTACCATGGTGGTGAGAGCTATACAATTGGGAAATAAATTGATCTTTATCTCATTTAAGTTTTAAATGTCTTAAGCTTCAGTCTTTGAAACATTTATTCCTTCCATCCAGTTCTTAAAAATCAAACAAATAAAACCATATCTTTCTAAGGTAAGTGTCAATTGGAAAGTATTCATATATTCTGGCTGTTAAGATGGAAAGTGTGAATTTACAGAAACTGTAATATGTAGAGAGATGATGGGAAGTTTCTTAGAGTGATGGAGGGGCAGAAGATGAAAGTGGGGTGCCTATGGGACACAGCCAAGAAAACGAGACTCTCATACTGAGTTAATTATGTTCAGATTTCGGTCTCACCAACTCTGTGCCGAAGGCAATGTGTTAGATGCTGGATGAAGCATTAGCCAGAAAAGAGCCTAGTAATATGCTATGTTTAGTATAAGAGGCTGGTAAGCAGTGGCTTTCATTTAGTTTTGCTGGCACATTCAGATAACACTATATAAAGCTTAAACATGGTTCTAAGGTTAAATAATGTTTTGTTGATTTTTCACAATCACTTTCCTGGGATGATATAGTAAGAAGAAAGCAACTAAAAATATAAGCTTCATTTGCCAGCTCCTCACTCTCCAAATTATGATCCATTAACCTGGGGGAAGTGGAGATGGGGAAATGAAGTCAGCCCCCAGTATTGTCCTTAGGTTGCAGTTTGGGGACAAATTTCATAAACAAGCATTTAGTGAACAATATTTTAATATTTTCTTTTTTCTTTGCCCTACTTTTTTGTAGAAAAACTATTTGGTCTCTTTTAAAGAGAAACAGTTAATTAGAGCTACAGGGAACTGCTTGAGGCCTAAGCCAGCTGGCTCACGTTGACCTGTTTGTGACTAAAAAGTTAGTTTGGCTCCTCTGTGTTTTGGTACTTTTATAGACTTTATTTTGTTTTTCATTTGGCATGATTTCATATACTCCAGAAAGCCAGTGCTGCTGGAGAAGACTTGTGCTTATTTACTTCTACTTTTCTAGAAGCGAGCCATTCCTCCTCCTGTTGACCACCCTACCCCAGCCACAGGCTTTAGTCTGCATCTCCAGTCCCATAGCCACCTGCTTGCCAATTTTGTGAGCTCACCTCTGGGTTCTCACACTGAGATCTTGCCATGTGCTTTGCCAAGTCTGGAATAATCAGAGTTGCTTTGGAAACTTACTTCACTGGGGTCACTGCTTTGCTAAAAATCACAGCCCACAGTGAAATATAATGAAAGGATAAGAAATAATATGCTAGAGTCCCAAAACACCTACCAGTGCCATCACGCAGCACTAATTTATGAAGCCCTTTTTCAGTAATTATGGGATGGAGCCATGGCAGGAGCTGTTGGAGAGAGTCAGCTGAGAACACATGTTGGCAGTTTTATTTAAAGCCACACAACTACTTAAAGCAGCAACAACAGCTAGTTCAAATGCAAGCAAATAGTCAATAGGAAAATAAATATTCTCTTATTACTTAACCAGATTTTTAATTTACTGAAGGTGGAATGTAATGAACAATCAACTGACCAAACCACCTCTGACACTTTGGGTATGAGATTATTTCCATTTTAGAGCAAGAAGTTTGTTTGCAATTGTTCTTTCAGACTGCTATTATTCATGACATGTCTACTCTTTGCTCTTCTCTTCTGGTCAAAGCCTTCGTCATGGAATGAGGCCAAATCGCTTCACTCATTGACCTCATGTTCCAATAAAATGACTTGGCTCTGATAATCAAGGAAGAAAAACAATGAAGAAAAATAATGCATCCAGATTGTTTCTTAAAATTTATAATCTAGAAGAGCCTCTGTCTTTATGGTGGGATTTTATGTCTAAGGCCTGCCATTCCTCTCCACCTCCAAGCTTCTGGCTGATAGACATGCTCAGGGACCAGGTCACCTAGCATTTGGAGCTCTTTTCTTACTGCTCCATGAGGCAGGTGGTTGAATAGACAGAGTGGAACCTGCCTCAAGAATTCATAAGAGAATGTTGTCAGTGGTGAGACAGTTTTTTGCCAAGTTCTATTTAATGCATACGTGGTTGTGGTGAATGAAATAACTCAAGTATTTGAACTCGTCTTGCTCAGTTTACACAGATTCATTTGGCAGTGGCTTAGCATGATTATTTCTTTATTATAATCTAATCCAGTCTCATTCTTTAAATAGTGTCCATATGCCATCAACTACCAAGCACCTACTCGACATTTCTTCTCGAATGACTAATAGACCTTGCAAACTCAATACATCTTCTCTCCAGACTTGTTTTACCTTTAGCGGTACACCAATTTGTTGACAGAACATTACCCTCCCAGTGTCTGAGGCACAATCAAGGAATCATCTTTGTCTGTTCTATTCCCTTTACATCCACTTTCAACCAATCAAATCCCGTTAGTTCCACCTCCAAAATATAGAGCATCCCCCCAAAATGTATACACACACTTTGAATAATTATAAATGCAATGTTTATTAAAAAACATTTCATTTTCAAAATTGAGCTATCAGTGGTTTTTTTGGGACACCCTGTATATCCAAGATCTGACCATTTCTCATCACCACAGTTGCTGACACTTGGGTTCAAGCTACCATAATCAACTCTTGCCTGAATTACTGCAGTAAAGTTTTACTTGGTTTTTCTTCAGGTCACATTTTTCCACAAACTCTGCATTAGCTACTAATTTAACTCAGAATAAAAACCAAAGTCGTTAAAATAGCCTACAAGGCTTTAGACTTTCTGGCTCCTTGTTACCATTTTGGTCTACTTTTAACGTATTCTTCCTTTCATTTTTTCCACTCTAACCCCACGGGCATCATTGCTGTTTCTCTAACACATCCTGTCATATCCCTGCCTAAGAGCTTTTGCCCTGGGTGGTCCCTCTCTTTGGAATAATTTTCCCTCAGATACCCTGCTTAGCCAACTCTCACTTCCTTCAAGACTTTTTTCCAAATGTTTTCTTTTCAGTGACTATCCTATTATAAAATGGAAGCCATCTAACACTCCTACCCCTTATCTGTTCTACTTTTTATTTTATTTTTTGATAGTGCTTATTGCCTTATAACATACTATATTGTCTTTTATTTATGTTTATTTTTTATCCATCTCCACCAGATTGTAAGTTCAAGGAAATGAGATTCACTGATGTGTCCCAAGCACCAAGGACAATTCCTGGCACTAGTAAGCACGCAATAAATATTTACCAAATCAACTGTAAGGTCTGGCATTGATTATAAATTTATCATTTTTTTTTTAATTGGGAGGAAAATTGTTTTGCCTTCTGCTACTGACTAAACTAAAATATCATCACCTTCATGTTTGGTACCTAACAATGTTCTAATTCCCTTCAACTCTATGGTCATTTTCACAAACTCATAGTTAAAATAAAGGAAAGGGAGATCTTTACAGGGTGCCTAAACTGCTGAAGAAAGACTTGGTTGATGAATTCAAGACCAATGTGGTCCTGGAAAACTGAACCTGGCAGTACCACACACTGTGACTCTAAATTCTAGACCTACTTACTGCTCTCTGTGAACTAACAAACTGGCTTTAAAAATAACCACTTTTAAGAGAATGAGCTGAGCCAACAGCCCAAGGCTCTAGTTATTTATTTTTCTTACTAGATCTCAGCTTCATCACCTGGGTGAAGTAGGGATATGTTGGGAACTTTACTGTGACTCACTGGGTTCCTACATAGATGATGCAACAGAAAAACAGCACACAAGCAAGGAAATTGGCTTGACTTTGTTATCGAAAAGAGAATTTTTGGTTGACCATAATATGCTGGAAGTTAGACCTTGCGCCCCAGGATCTCCTAGCTGTCCTGCCATCTAATTTTTCTCTGTCAGAATGTTGGAGCCATTGTGGAATACCTTGAAGACTATTTTTTTTACAACATTCATGTATGAATTCCTGCATTTGGAGTCCCTTGCCATGCTGATGTGATTCAAAAGAGCAAATGCAGAACAAATTATTGAACTAAAGGGCTCAGACTAAGCAAAACCATTAAGTAGTTTTACTGTTCTGTTTCCTCACCTTTTCTCATCCTTCCACCTCTCTCCTCCCCCTTGGTATTTGCACTGTGGTTGTCTTCAAAGCAATAGGGAGATGACAAAATGTTTGTGGGTGTTAGAGGGAGATCAAATTTACATTTCAATAACTCATTCTGGTGAAAAACAGATTAAGAGGAGGCAAAAATGGACATGAAGGGGCCTATTGAGAGACAATTTATAGTCTTCTAGATGAGAGATGGCTCTTCCCTTCTAAGGATATCCACATTTCAACAATTGATCACCCCTTCGCTCAAAGGAAGAGAGTAAAATTTCAGATATTCTCAAGTTATATGGGGAGACATTTTGAGGAGTCCCAGGGTCCCTGAAATTACTCCAATTATATTTTAACTACTAATATACTTCTTGAAATTAGAGAAAAATACAATTAAGCTTAATATTTCTTGCTCAGTCACTCACCCAATGGCATCTGGACTATAGGGCCACATATCATTCCCTGATTGCTGGATCAAACTGAGACCTAATGGAGACCTTTGAAGGTTTGATTTCAGCCTCGGTAAAGTTACATGATTTCTCTATTCTCAAGTAACCTTTAGATTTTGTTGGCAAATAAATCACTAAGGGCTGTTGTGTATCATACAAAGTGTAAAGGCTAGTCAATGTGTGCAATAAGACTCAGTTACTCATGCACTAAATTATATATTTAAACAGCTATTCAGCCCCTAGAACCATGCTTCGCATTGTGGAGAATATAAAATTCATAAGAAATGTTACTTACCCTTGAAAGAACATGTAAAGTGGCAAGACATGTAAAAAATAAACATAAAAGAAAGACGAATATACTGCGCAAAGTTACCTATGAAGCAATGAATATTCAGGGCAGGAAGAGATCCAAGAGAAACTTTTGAGAAGGAGTTTGCACTGGAGTAACATTTTGCAGAGTAGGTAGAAAGAAACAGAGGATGTTCCAGCTGGGGCACAGCATGAGCAAAGGCAACCCATATTCAGAGAATCCTGAGCTGTCAATTTGGGTGGACTGGGGGTTCCAACAAGTGTAGGATAAGGGAGTGAAAAGAAGTGTGGAGCCAAGTTGTGAATAGTCATGAGCATCATGCTAACGATCCCAAGCTCACCCTTTATTAGTCATGGCAAAACTAGTGAAGGTTTTAAAATGAGAAATTATATATAGAAAGCAGTGGTATATGGGATTGTAGAAACTTTTTTTAAGACAATGTCTCTCAAAAATGCTATGGATATACCTCACTTCCAGAGATTCTGAATTCAATAGGAATTAGGTGGGAATCCTCTCCTCCATCAAATGCAAGCAAGATACTGTATTTGAGGGGATACTGAGACAAAAAAAGATATGGCCCCTGCCTTCAAAAAATTAAATAATGGATGTTAGATTATGAATAAATAACTATAATTTAAGGCATAATTAGATGAATACTACAATAAGTGGGTAAGCAAAGTTCTTAGGGATTTGAGGGGGCCTCTAAATTCTGGCTTTGAAGGCTGGGAAAAATGAAACAAAGGTGTGGTGTTTGAGCTGGGTCTTGAAGAATAACCAAGAGTGTGATGGACAGAGAAAGGATTCTGGGGTAAGCAAAGAGCATAGGCAAAGGCACCGGGCTGTACTGTGCTTAGAAAATAAGAGTCTAATGTGGCTAAATTGAAGAGTACATATATTGAACACTGTCCTCCCAATAAATTTAATAAAGTATTATTTTAAGAAAAGAGTACATATATTAAGGGATTTCATAGGAAATTACACCAAAAAATAATGGACAGAGGATTAAACGATATTACAAAGTTAAATAATCAGGGCAAATTACATTATGATTATACATTAATAGTCAAAATTAATACCAGTCTGATTTAACCAAATTTTACTTTGGAGAATTTATAAATAATTTAATAATTAAAGAACTTCATAATTTGTATTTAAAATATTATGTTTTAATCAGGATCCCTGGAGTGAATTTAGAATACTGATAGACACCTTATGGAATTATACATTTCTATTGAAATGGTATCAATATCAAAATTCTCTATTTGTGTTCCCCACTTGACTGGGAATCTCTCGAAGGCAAGGGCCTTGTTTAAATCACCATGTATTCCTAGTACATGGTAAGTAAGCCTTAAATATATATGAAGGAAATGAATGAATACTGAATGAATTGCAACCTACATGCCTCACCACCAGAAAACTTTAATTCCAACAATTAGTAATTTCATAGATTAAGTAATCAAATACCATCCTGCCTTAATCAGAATTCAAGTAATTAAAATTTTCAATTAGTGCTCATTCTTTATACTCTATTTTAGGAGAAAATTTTCAAGAAAATGTCCTACACTTTTTATATCAATAGCTATAGCCTGTGAAGTTGAAAATAATGAGAGTAAGCACCTAAAGAATAGTAACAATGCTTAATGATTATTTAGTATTTTCAATATACAAATTGCTTTGCATGCATCAATTTATTTGAGCTACGACCTTGAGAGGTGAGAGTTTCTGAAATTACCATTTACAAATGGAAAAAGTTGAATATCAAATGAGGTCATAAATTGTTCATGATCACATGGTTATGAATTAGCTAAGTTTTGAACATTAAATTATCTTACTAAACTTATTGGAGTAAAAAGTACACGAATATTTCAAAAACATTTACCACATCAACTTACAAATTAACCTGAAAAAATATCTCTGACCAGAAAACATATTTCTCAAACAATAACACAGTACACTTTTATTGCCCTATATGTGAATCCCCTTTCTGTTTGAGGAATTATTTACCATATGACTTTTGGTGGCAGTCAGAACTGCCTCCCACTATGGAGGCTGAAAAAACCAAATACTGCTTTAGCACGGGTGTAAGCACTCAACCTATGTTTGGTGACCAGATGTCTGTCTCCCAGAGTTTAGGTCAGGGGTTAGTGCCTCAGAGAACCAGGAACAGTGGAGACCTCACAGCAGTTCTCTGCATGGCTTTGGCTGCCTGACTTCCCACCTACTTTTCCCAACCCAGAGCTCTAACTTTCCAGGAATTTCAATAGGTTTGTGATACACAATTTTTCTAATTCTTCAGCTGGAGTATGTTTATTTGCTAACAATGATGAACCCTAAATGACAGATGCAATGATGAGTCTCATTAATAGCTAGGAGGGCCCAGCCGGCGTGGCTCAGCGGTTGAGTGTAGACCTAGGATCCAGGAGATCACAGTTCAATTCCTGGTCAGGGCACATGCCTGGGTTGTGGGCTCAATCCCCAATGACTCTCTCATTATTGATGTTTCTCTCTCTCTCTCTCTCTCTCTCTTTCCTTTCCTCTCTGAAATCAATAAAGATATATTTTTTAAAAAAATAGCTAGGAGGTATGGGCCCAGTTTCATCTGTTGGAAAGTGTTGGGCTTTTTTCACACCAAATTGGGTTATAGTCAATTTAGGAAAAGATACTTACTTGCCTTGTAGAATGCAATAGATTAATTTATTCATTTGTTGTTTTTATGTTCATGATGCTGTGTATATATATCTTTACTTCCCACAATAAAAACTTACCAGTGCTCTCTGCTCTGACCTGAAAATCACGTTCTCTGTTTCTTCTCACGTTTTTGTACTTGTTAATTTTCAGAGCTGTCTCAGAGCACAGGGTATCCAGCATAGCTTATTGGTGCCCAAGCAGGGGTGCCCATCAGAATCCTCTGTGGAACTTTTTCAAAAATGTAGCATTCCATGTCCTACCCCTTATCCATTAAATTAGAATGTGCAGAGGTGGGACCAGCACAGGGACACACACTCCTGTGGTGACTCACTCCATTGCACACCTGTGGTAAGAACCACTGGGTTGTTCACTAATTCTATTCAAATCTTTAATGTGCTTCACTTAGAGAAATCCCACTATGGTGATCTCTTAATGCAAATAATGTAATCTCAGGAGAAATTACTGAATTTAATTTTACTTTCAACACCACTATTTTCTTCCTGGTTTCTTTAGGAAATTTTCTCAAACATTAATGCATTGAGTTATGTAGTCTTTGTAATATTAATAGAGACCTTATAGGTCTATACCAAGGTTTTTATCTATAGAATATTTTAAAAAAAGATTTTCTGCAGAGCTTGGAGTAATTATGGTAATTAGAGGACTTAGAGTTGTTATTTTTAAAAGTCAAAGTGATTAGAGCCCCATTATATTATCATCACTGAAGTGTGAAAATGAAAGCAGGAGGGTGATGTCATCAGCACTGTGTGAGGTCAGGAAATCAATCAAGACTTTCACAGTTCAAGCATCATCAAGTAAAAAGATTGCCTAAGACTTCCACACCTTCTACTTTCTCTATTAAAAAATCTGGGAGGTTCCCAGTGTTTCCTCAGACATGCATTTGAAGAATCTTCACATTCTTTTTTATATTCCATCTTAGGATATGATCAGTTTGAAGTGGATTCAGTCATGCAAGACAAGGCAATGTTATTTTTCCTGTGAGCAAACTTCAGGTTTCATACTGCCTTAGGCTGTATTAAATCTCTCAGGGGAAAAAAGTTTCCTTACAAAAGTTGGAGCTGATGACCTGATGGTTGTTTTTATGGCTTCCATCTGAGTGTGAAGTATTCTAACCCCATGTGCCAAGTGCAGTGAAACATGTTATAAATATCTTCATCTTTCTGGCCCTAGTTGTACTGCAGTGTGTTATACAATATAATAAGATTTTTTTGCCCGGTCGGACATGGCTCAGCAGTTGAGTGTCGACCTAGGATCCAGGCAATCAGGGTTCGATTCCCTGTCAGGGCACATGCCCGGGTTGCGGGCTAGATCTCTGGTTGGGGGGGTGTAGGAGGCAGCCGATCAATGACTTTTTCATCATCGATCTCTCTCTCCCTCTCCTTTCCTCTCTCTGAAATCAATAAGATTATATATAAATAAAGATATATCTTATCAATAACAAAGATTATATTTTATCAATAAAGATATATATAAAAAAGATTTTTTTATGAATGGTATATATTTTTGGTGGGATAAAAATATCTCACTTTATTTTGTAAGGTTGAGTACAATGCAAGCAGAGGAAGGATGGGGCCGGCTTGCGAATATGTATTTCTGAAGATAAGAGTATTTTAATTATACTCAATGCACAGGGTTCTGCTGAAACTTTAGTTAGGATAACAGTTGAAACTCAAGAGCCTGCCAGCCTTACTGCAGCACTCAATGAGAAGAAAGAGGGTAGAATCTGGGAAACAGTATCTGAGCAGAACTCAAAAAGAAAGCAGAGGTCAGATAGGATAAGGTAAACCAGAGGAATGGGTGTCCCAGAAGCCATGTATGTAGGAGACAATTTTTCAAAAGAAGGGATGAGAGGAGGAGAGTCAAGGGAACTTTTGGAGGGAGGAGTGAAAGAGCCTTGAGCTTATTTACAGGCTGAATGGAAGAAATTGGTAGTAAGAAAGGCATTGAAGATGCAAGAACAAAAGGAGGCAAGGTCCCAGAGGTGGGGGTGGGGGTAAAGGACAGCAAAGGAGATGGCCACCTCTTCTTCAACACACAATGATCTCATCTCCTGCTTCACAGACAGCAGAGAGGACATGTAGAAATGTATCTTTGTCTATCCCTCTCCCTTCCTCCTTCCTTTCCATCTGTATAGAAGATGTGTCTTTTCTCATAAACAAGGTCAGTCTCTGTATTTGGGTAAATAAAAATGTGATTGATGTTTGCCACATATATGATTATATAGATTAAAGAATACAGAAATATGAATTGGCCTATAATGTATTACTGTACTAATAGAACAATGGATCACTCTTTTGTTCAGATGAAATTTGAATACTCATTAATAATATAATCATTGGTAAGATCCTTTATTTAGGATATAATGACTACATGTTAAGCCATTGGTAGGGGTTAATCATGTAATTCAACTTGGATAATTACTCAAATTTGGCTTCAAGTATGACCTGTTATTCAAATAATCTAAAACACATTTCTTTTACATTATATCATATAGTCTTTAGCTTTATTGAACATAAAAAAGATATAACCAAATTTCAAGTCAGAGGCATGATAACTAATAATGAGTAAAAAGAACTGTCTCATTTGTAATTTTAAGTATACTTTCGCCCAAGCCCTGAATGCTCAGTAGTCAAGATTAACCTTACAAAACTCTGCCAAAATATTTTTAAGTGATATACTAAGCTTTTAGATATATAACTTTCCATTGCTAATGCCAAAATCATGAAAATGATATAGCTATCACCTAATAATCTATATCCCCTCCTTCATGTATTCTGGAAATGCTCTTTCCTGCTTACTGTGTGAGAGACACTGCTAAGTAGTAGGAGATACAAAAGTAGATAAAGTGTGTACTCTGCCTTTGAGGAACTGCAATCTCATAGGAGTAAGACACATGTTCATAATTGGTTATTATGTAAATATAATATGTAATGCTAACAGAGAAGCGTGGTATAAAGGGACTGCAATTAAGTATTAAAGTTTATAGCCTGTGATCAAAATTTTTAACTCTGGAAATCCACCTAAAGGGTATAATCTAAAATAGAAAGGAAAAAAAAAAATCAATGCAAAAGAAAATCATCATTTTGTGATTTAAAGTAGGAAAAAAATGTTTAAAATAATTACCAAAAATAGCCATATGCGTATTAGTCAGGATAGGCTAAGTTATGCCATAATAACAAATAACTCTAAAATTTCAGTGGCTTAACAGGACAGGTGGAACCATCTAATGTGGGCTAAAGGGCTCTTTTTGTCATCTTTTCTCCAAGCAGTGACTCAGGAATCCAGACCCTTTCTTTTATACTATAATTAACAGCTGTGACATTTGGAATATGTGGATTTCAAGGGAAGAGAAGGAAAGGCCAAAGGATAGTGCAGGGTATTTTCAAGGACAAGGCCTAGCAGAGGCCTGCGATCACTTTGCTCATTTACCATAGGATAGAACTCAGGCCCGCACCTGACTGTAAGGGAGGCTGACATGGAATCTCATTGTGTGCTGGGAAGACAGACAGCACAGTGAACACGTAGCTGCATCTCTGTGACACAGAGTTAATAAGTTGGACAATATATGCACTCTTTCATTTAGGGCTTATAAAAATACAAAGATGTTTTTATTGTAATGTTTAATAAAAACTTAGTATGCAAAGTTTGTCATGATTGAAAAATTTATGTTAAAGGGACTAGCTGGAGCTGTACTAAAATATTAACAGTAATGTGGGATGAAAAATGGTAATTTTAAAACTTTCCTATTTGAATTTCCACATTTTCTACAAAAAATGTGTTATTTTGCGGCAGAAAAATTAAATGACTTTTAAATTTCTTTAGGAATGTATTATAGCAATTACCATATGATTAGAAATGACTGGAATTAGCTACTCTGGGGAGGAGGCAAAAAGGGAAAAGGGACTGAGATGCCAGCTAGAGCTAAGGCCAAGCCCAGAAAGCTTCCTCGCTGCCTTTTCCCATCGGGTGACTCCCCGCCTCCCTCGCCTTATTCCTGAGTAATATGTCATACTTTAAGGGTTCTGGTTTCTTCAGAATCCCAAATCTTATTTCTCACCCTTCAAGGGCATCAGAAATTGCCTCCTGTTCCTGACATGTGGCCCATTAAAATCCAGGCTATAAGCCAGCAAGACTGGCAGTTCACACTGCAAATTCCAACCTTAGCCTTCCTTAATTCTGTGGTTTCACACTCTGATGTTATTTTTGTTTTTCTGTTCTCTATTGAATTTTCATACTTTTCCTGTCAATTAGACTGTGATCTTTAATATGACTTAAAACATATTTTAACTAGGATTTTTTGGTGTGCTATACATAGAGTGTTGTCAGAACATTAAGAAACAGTTACAAAGCTTTCCATCTTTCCTTAATTGAACGCCACTCCATTTGAATAACAATGTGTAAATTATTCTTAAACATTTAATTAAAAGAAAAATTTTAGTAGAGTATAAGCCTTTTGAAAGAAAGGTATTATACAAATCCAAGATGTTATTATAACTGATATTTACATAGAAATATAATCAAAATAACTTTTAAAAATGTACAGATAGCCTCGTTTTTTAGTTCTAAAACAAAAAAATATAAAACTAAAACACACTATATAAAGTAATATAAAGACAATGATTGATTATTACAGCATGATTATCATAAGCACTCCAGTATTTCATAGGATCAACGATATTCCTTATTTTAACAGAGAAAATACTTAAATTGAATTTCTAAACTGATTTTGTATCCCTTCCTGGAGTGTCAGATGCTGTGATCCTTGTTTGAATCTTGCAACATTAACTCAAGCAATTGCTAAGAAGAGAAGTATGCCAGATTTAAAGAGAATAGAACCCAGCCAAGGACTAAGCACCAATCACTTGTATCCATTTACGTAGCTTACCTTTCAGTAACATCTAACTGACATTGATGAGAATCGGCTGCATCTGAGAATGAAAACGAGTATTGTTCCAGAGGAACAGGGGACATGGCATTTTCTGTATAAAAGATGAAAAGATCCAAGAGCCTCTGGCTTCCCTGAAATGTCGTGCCTGTGCTAACTCAGCCCCGTATGCTTGGGTTGTTCATGACCCAAATGTGGAGGGATTTGGACGTCAGCATTTGTGTCTGGTCGCCCTGAGATCACTGCAGTGTTGTTGCTCTACATGCTGCGTAGGGTCTTGCTCCCTAGAGCTAAGAAGATATGGTGCTGACTGAAGGCTATGTGTGTATGGTGTCAACTTGAAACCAACACCACTGTTCCTATCAAAACAGGGTGGACAATTAACTAAATATCTCAGAAACAAAGTTACAGTAAAAAATAGGGAATTTTATTAATTGAAGACTTTCCCCAGAAATTTCCTGAAACAATTTTTAGATGAAAGGTATATGTAATAACACTATAGTTTTTTAAAAAGTGTGTAATGAAAATGTTCAGTATAAAGTTTCAGGTTTATATAAGTTTACTGGATCACAAAAAATATTTTTAGGACATAAAAATAAGAATACATTTGCCTTGGCTCTTGTGGCTCAGTTGGTTGAGCGTTGTCCCCTTGCACCGAAAGGTTGCCCGTTTGATTCCCAGTCAGGGCACGTGCTGGGTTGTGGCTCAATTCCCAGGGCGGAGGTTGTGCAGGAGGCAGCAGATCCATGTTTCTCTTTCTCATTGATGTTTCTCTCGCTCTCTCACTCTCCCTTCCTTTCTCTCTAAAATCAATAAAAACACATTTTAAAAAATAAAAATACATTTTATTGAACTCTACTGTTTAAATATTTACATGTTCTCAATAAATAAAATGCATTTGATAGTGCTTTCTTCCATTGAGATTTCAGTTGTCTAAAATTATTTTGTAAAAACTGTTATTCTAAAGGTTTACACTTAGCTAATTTATCTAAAACAAGACAATTCTTTCTTATGCGTTACTTACAGGAAGATGTTGGTAGATGCAATAGAAATTGCTTTAAAAATATACTGTAATCAAACATGGAATTTTGTATCATACCTACTCTTTCACTGGCAGTTGTCTCACTATATTGTTGAGAAAATTATTTTCTTACTCTCTCTGCTCCTAATTTAACCTAAATATCATCATAATCTAGCATATCATTGATAGAAAATGAGTTTAAAAAGTTATATTAACATCAAGTGCTTCTAAAACTTAAAAAAATCAATAATTAAAACATGTGATATTTGTTTAAAACCCAAGTATTTAAGGTTCAGAGATAAGGGAGATAGTGATAAAATCTATGTGTGAGTATATTTATGATGGCATATTTATTCACTCATTTCAATTTTACACTATATGCCTCTAGACAATAATTGTGGCTTGTATTGATAATCCCTATATCTTATTATAGCATGAAGAAAATTTATAGATACATATGGTGATCAGTTTGAAAAATAGTATATGCAGATCCTTGGCTGTCTGTCAATCCCGGTGTTATCCATATGTATTTGTATGTGTGCGTTTCTCTGTGTGTCTATATTATATACATCATATTATCTATAATTGATCCCAGAGCAATGCAGATCTTACCACACTGGATTATTCCCTGCTCATTAAGTGTGTGTGACCTTTTGAATAAGATACTAACTTTGCAGTATTTTGGACATATCTGAAAAAAATTTAAGATAATCTGAAAAAAAGTTTGAGGTGAAAAAGATATATTGATCAGCACTAAGTAGTAAAAATTTATTGCAATGTTGTCAGTTGCCTTATTTCAGATCAATACAAATCTCACCAAAAGCTTCTTAAATGCAATAAGAATCTGACAAGGCCTTTTTGTCACAGATTAGTGTTAAAGCAATGAAAGAGCCCCCAAGGAAAATTGTCTTTCTAGCTGAAATGCCAGCTGTATTCTGTTTCCAAAGTGTGCTATGCATGTACGACATCTTTATTGATATTGTGGCTGTCTGAAGAGAAAAACAAAGGGTTTAAACATTTTTTTGTGCAGAGTAATGCAAATGAAGATAACCCAAGAACTTAAATTTAGATTCATTGTTTCTATCAAAATCTGCTATTTGATGCATATTATATTGCTGAGCAGAATTAGATTATAGAAACCCAAGCCCAATTAAATTCTGCAATCCTTTTAGACTATTCCATCATGTTGATTTTAGATTAATGAAAAAAAAATAATGTATTATCTTCAATTAGATGTAAGAATAAGTTATCAAAACATTTTTCTTAAGAAGGAAAGGGTTACAAATTGAACACAATTTAAATTTAGATTGCACCCAACAAAGCAACTATATAAAATAGAATCTAATTTGGAGCTGCAGAAGGAGTTCTCAGGAGCTTGAGACAAGCTGCATTTCATGAATTCTGATAACACCAGAATTTAGTCATCTTGGCAGTATTAGAATGTTTGCATAAGTAAACCCATTTAGGCTTGCGTATTTTGGTACATGCATCTTTTGGCAATTTCAATTATTTGCACAGAGAAAGCACATGCATCTTCCATGATATTTATGCAAATTTAATTTTAGGAAGGGTATCAGTTTAACTGTGTAGAGATTTGTCTTTTCACATAAAAGAAAAATCTGATTTGGAACTGTAACTTTTACTTAAATCCATTATTTTTTCACCCTTTTCTCTAAGCAGATAAGCTCTTGCATGCTTTACATGCCAACCTTGCTCTTCATTCCGCTTCTCTTCTCTAGATTCCTGCCATTCTAATATCAAATAACATTTCTTGTTAGTGCACTGGGGGCTCTATTTACTATAATTTCTCTTATTGATGAAATTAGTCCGATTTTAAGTATTATATTCATATATATAAAATTCATTATACTAATATATTGTTTTACAAATATAACACATAGTATGTAATTATATGATACAAATAATTATAATCATTACAAGTACATATAGAAATGAGGCATGCATATTATATATAAATTATACTTACATATAAATTATATTATATTGTATTATGTTATTTTATTATGTCTATTAATTGTATTATATAGCCAGGTGCCACATAATGACATTCCAATCAACAACAGACTGCATATATGATAGTGGTCCCATAAGAATATAATGGAGCTGAAACATTTCCTTCTCCTAGTGACATCAAAGCTGTGGTAAGGCCACAGTGTTTATGGTGATGTTGGTGTAATAAACTTACTGTGTTGCCTGTTGCATACAAATAAAGCACATACAATTATGTATAGCACATAATACCTGATGATAAACAGCTGTGTTACTGGTTTATTTACTATACTATATTTTTTTTAATTAAAGGGTTTTTGTGTGTGTGTGTGTTTTCTAAATTTTCAACTGAGGATATGTTTATTGATGAGAGACAGATAGACAGAGAGACATCGACATGAGAAAGTAACATTGATCTGTTGCATCTTGTTTGAGCCCTGAGGAGAAATCGAACCCACACCCTTTTTGGTATATGAGGAGATATTTCAACCAATTGAGCCACCTGGCTGGGTGATACGATACTTTTAATTGTTTAGAGTTTACCTTTTCTACTTATAAAAATGTTTGCTGTAAAAACGTATACTCTCTTAGGCCAGCAGCACCCTTACACATCTTATGTTTACCTTGTCTTAAATTTAAGCATTTTCTATCGTGCTTGATTTAATCTTGTGTTGTTTGTTTACCTTGGCCCCTAAACATACAAAATCCACTGCTGTTGGTGCTGGTGAGAGCCCACATTAGATGATTGACCTGGAAACAAAATTAGAAATGATTAATGTGACAAAGGTGGAAAATCAGTGCTGGCTATTGCTTGCCAGTCAGGCAAATCCCATTCCACTACAGATACCTTACTGAACAAGAACAGGTGATGAAGGTGTTAAAGTACCAGCTTTACTGAAGGCAGTGAGACTAACAAAAATCCAAGAAGTGTCAGGCACGGAGACACTTCTGTTGAAGACCAGACACAAAAGCACTATGATGACCATGGTGAAAGCAAAAAGTTTGTTTGCAATGTTGAAGGGAAAAGCTACATCAAACTACCGTATTAAATTTACTTCTATCTCTAAGTGGTTTAAACAATTTAAGAATTGCTATGTATTACATAATGTGAAAGTGAGGGTGATTTTGTGAGTGCTGATGTGAATGCAACTGAAGAACTTTTGGAAACTCTAGATAAGGTGATAGTGGAAGAAAATTACTTGTCAGAGCAAATATTCAATATAGATGAAAACTTATTCTGGGAAAGGATGCCTGAAAGGACTTTCATACATAAGGAGGCCAAGCCAATGCCAAGTTTCAAGGTTTTAAGGACAAGATAATAGTCTTGCTTGAGGGTAATGTTGCGACCTACAAATTGAAAGTCTTTGTGACCTGGCACAGTGAGAACCCCAGGGCCTTTATGCATATCAGTAAGCACACACTGCCAGTGTGTTAAAGGAGCAATTATAAGTCATGGATGACCCAGCTCCTCTTTCAAGGTGCCCTTCTCAATTGCTATGCCATTGAAATGGGGAAGTACTGTTTAGAGAATAACATAATTTTCAAGATTTTGCTTATTGTTGATAATGCTCCTGGATATCCCCTTTTTCTTGGTGATCTTCATCCTAATTTCAAAGTAGTGTTTCTCCCCCAAAATATCACTTCTTTAATCCAACCAATGGATCAAAAATTTATAGTAAATTTTATGGTCTACTACCTGAGGAGGACCATAGCCCAGGCTATTGCCTCAACTGAAGAAGACACTGAGAAGACATGATGAAGTACTGAAAGGATTACAGTATCTATGACTACATCAGGAGCCTTGCTTTGGCTTGGGGTGATGTCACCATGGAGTGTATTAGTAGCAGCTTAAAGAAGACACTCAAAATGTTGTCCATGACTTCAAATAATTTGTCAAGAATGAAGAGGTTGCAGACATCAGTGAGGCTTTTATCAAGATGGCAAACAAGAGTCAAAATGTTTTTAAAATTAACAAGTTTATAAAGTGCCCTGGCCAGGTAGCTCGGTAGAGCATCATCCTAATATGCCAAGATTGGTGGTTCGATCCCCGCTCAGGGCACATACAAGAATCAACCAATGAATACATAAATAAGTGGAAAAAGAACTCTCTCTCTCTCTTTCTCCCTCTCACCCTTCTTCCCTTCCTCTATCTCTCTAAAAATCAATAAAAATAAAAATTTTGAAAAAAGTTTATAAAGTAAAAAGCTATAGTTAGCTAAAGTTAATTCATTATTGAAGAAGCAAAAATATTTTTATAAATTCAGTGTAGCCTAAAAGTGCAGTGTTTATAAAGTCTACAGAAGTGCACAGTATTGTCCGAGGCCTTCACAGTCACTCATCACTCACTCACCTACTCACCCAGAGGAACTTCCAGTCCTATAAGCTCCCCTGTATAGGTGTACCATTTTTTTTGTCTTTTATATAGTATTTTTACTGTACCTTTTCTAAGTCTGGATATATTTAGATATACAAATACTTATCATTGTGTTACAATTGCCTATAGTATCACAAAAGTAATATGTTGTATAGGCTCCTAGCTTCGGAACAATAGACTATACCAGATAGCCTAGGCGTGTAGTAGGCTATACCATCTAGGTTTGTGTCAGTGCACTCTGATGTTTGCGCAATGATAAATCACCTAACAATACATTTCTCAGATGTTAATTATCCCAATCAAAAGGAGACATATGATTTTATATATTATTTATATTATTTATATATTATATATTACATTATATTATTATATATTATATTTATTATATTATAATGTTATATATTATATTATATTATTCATTATATTACCAGTACCAGTCTATGCCCAGTAATACTGTTTTGATAATCACTGCCATTATTTAAAATTTCCCAGCTGACATAATGGAAGTTCTTATCTCACAAGAAATTTCAGAAATAAAACTGACAACATAAAGCATGGAATACATTTTACATAGAATTCAAAATATTTATTTAGCCTGGTTGTGATTCTTAGCTTCATGGAAAAATGCCCAGAGGGCTACCTTGAATTCTATTTATTGGGATGTAGTACAACAGTAAGGAACAGCGTGCTGGTTTAGGTTATTAGTAATATCAGAATGGACCTGTCTTTATCGTCTGATGGAGTTTAAGAGCCCTCGTTAGTGTCACATTCTGAATCAGTGTGCTCTGATGTAAATTTAAAGAAGCATATGGTTAATTACGCAGAGGAGCCTGTCCCTACAGGAGGATGTCACCTGTATCACAGCCTTAGAAATGACTTTTATTTAAAGGTTTGAGAAATGTTAAAGGATAGCTAATCATATAAAAAGAGTGTGGCTTTGACAGAAAAACCTATCTGGCTTCAAACAGACTCTCTCTGACTAGCTCCGTGACCTTCTGAAATTTACTTCCTTTCTTTGGCCTCCTGTGACTGGTGGCTGGTCATTTAAATGCAGATAGTCATGCCGGGCCTGCAAGGCTCAGGGGATCCCAGGTCAGGGCACTTCTCCTGGTTCTGGGCTCGATCCCCAGCAGGGGGCGCGCAGGAGGCAGCCAATCAGTGAACCTCTCATCACTGATGTTTCTCTCTCCCTCTCCCTCTCTCTTCCTCTCTCTGAAATCAATACAAATATATTTAATAAAATAAAATAAATGTGAGTAGTCATGATCCCTTCCTGAAAAGTGTTTCTGCTTTAGAGCCTTCATACTTTGCAATAGGGGAAATGCTGTTTTTATGTGAGTTCTCCTTTATCCAATATCATAATAAGCACACTGTCCCCCATTGTGTTTTAATTTCTTGTTCCTGCCATTGAGGCATAATTTTTCTTGTCTTTCCTATCTACTAATCTCTAATCATTAGGCTTTGCAACCGGATCTTCTCGAGTTGGTCTTCTGGACTTGGGAGGTGTTCTGCAGTGAAGTCTGATAGTTTCCAGAGATCTCCAGGCAGGGGACGGGATTGCAGCCTGTGTTGGAGCACAGCCATGCCCATGTGTTTATTTCTGGTCTGTGGCTGCTCTCGCTACAGTAGTAGAGGACTTACGACTCTCAAAGCGAAAAATGGTTGATAGCTGGCCCTTTACAGAAAAAGTGTGTGTGCCTCTGACCTAGGTGATGGGGTGATAGTCTGGTTTATGGTTTAAGTGAACATGTCTCTCTGATATAAAGAGGAAGAACTTCAACACCCCATTCCAGTCTGCGACTACAGAGCCTCTACTTTTATAAGTAATTAAAAATCCTTAGGTCAACAGTTTGGGAGACCAAATTTACCACACACACAAAAAAAGCTTTAATTGATCAAATTAAGCACACTTTTCCTGGGTGTTCTGGTATCAAACTCACATGCCCTTTTGCGACTCTAAAATAGTCATTAAATGGTGACTATTATAACAAGAACATGTAGAACAAAGACTGTAGCACACTTTAATTCCCATGAGGAATTTTGTCTACTGCTAAAATCATTCACAAATGATATCTACCCCCCATCCCCAATTCCTAAAGACCTGAATTCCCACTTTGGGGAGAGATCTTTAGCTAATAGCCCTAGTTTCTTAAGATTTTTATGTTTCCTGCACTTAATGTGTATTTAATTTAAAAAAAAAAAGAAAGAAACTGCAATCTCTGTTCTTGTAAATATAGCGCCGTTAGTGACTGCTAAAACCAGTGTAAGACTCATTAAATAGATGCATTTATTCATCGAGACATTATGCTCCTGTGGCTGCACACGGAATAAATCAGGCTGAGCAGTCATGCTCTCCCTTAGGACCTCCAATTGGGTTGAAATATCTTTCTGCCTGAAGTCATATGGTTTAGAACCTAATCAAAATGTGTGGATTAGGATCCCAGAGCATTTTTGACAGCCTAGGGAACAAATAGGAATGAAAAAGTGAGTCTCTGGATAATTTTTTTGTCAATGTGTTTTTCAGGTACTGACAATAATGAAAGGGGGCTATAGCTCATTTTAATCTTCACTAAATCAAATATAGCTTCTCTATATCATGTTCATGCCTCAGTATGTATGTTTTGTAACTGCTTTCAAAAGGTAACCTGAGATATGGAAATCACAAGACAGAAAACTTTATTTATAAAGAAACATTTTTAAAATCATTTCTTTGGAGGTCACTTTTGTGACTTCTACCTTTACAATAAGTTTTAAAAATTTTACATCCTGCTTTTTCTTAGATGCATACTGTTTCTTTATCCCTTCTTTCTCAGCAAATAAAAGCATATTTTCTAAAAAGAAACTAACACATGTTTAACAATGGTAATAAAAGGCCTTCCACTACTAGATGTAAGAAAGATTTAGAGAATTTGTGAATGATAAATGTGCCTGGCATGGTAAGCATTCTTTCTCAAAACACCACTACCTTGGTTATCTATTGCTGTGTATAGAAAGCAACCAAAACTTAGTAGTTAAAACAGCAAAAATATTTATAATATATATAATTTTATAGGTCAGGAATTTGTGCAGAGTGCAGTAGAGATGTTTCTCATATTTCCAGGGTAACCTTCATTGGTTCTTAGCTGAGGTGGCTCATGTGGATGTAAACAGCTGAGATGGCTTGACTGTATCCCAACGTCTAGGCTTCTGTTCTTCTCATCATCTGGGACTCTTTGTTTTTCTCCACATGCCGTCTGCTGAGACAGGAATGTTCAAGAGGGTGACTGGGCTGGACTATGCGGAACACTAGGAGCTGGTTGGCATCTGTCTTGCCATTCAGGCCTCTCCATGTGGCTAACTTGGGCTTCATCACAGCATGGTATTCTCAAAATAGTCAGACTTTTCCCATGACAGCTGGCTTCTCTCTGGAGTCTTCTAAGAGGCACAGGTAGACACTGAAAGGATTTTTCTATCCCTGAAATTACTTTCACTATATTTTATTGATCAAACAATGTGCTAAAACCAGTTGGAATTCCAGGGGAGGGGATATAATGGTATGAACACAACACCCATGCACAGTACAAAGGAATTGATGATGGTGGATAGTGGCCATACTTTGCTTTTATTCTCACCTTTGTCACTCCTCCAGTGACAACAAATGAATCTGACAATACGGAGGGGAAAGAACATGGGATCTAAATGCAGGGAGCTCTAGACTGTATTTACTACCTGAGGGTTGGACATACCTCCCCTCATCTGTTGATCTGAGTCTTCCTTACCTTGATATGTAAACCATATGGCACCTGGTTGATGCTAACTAAACTGGAATTGCTATTTTTTCTTTCTTAGGTTTAATGATGTCGTTCTATTTTCAAAAAGCAATTAAGATGAACCTATTGTTAATTTCCTTGCTCACATATTATTTTATCTTTCTGCACTACTGTGAGAAACTGGTTCGAAGTGTGAGTTCTTTTCTCTTAAAACAAGTGTTTCAAATGTGCTCTGCCTTATGCATCTGTAACCAAAGGCAGTCTCTGTGTATGGCTTGCAGGTGCCAACATTAGTTTGTTGAAGAATCCTTATGTTGCCTGGTGAATTAGGGAAGATTTGCGGCCTGGTCAATGAAAAGGTATGTAGCCCAATGCTAAGGAACATCTGTCATGCGCTGTTATGCCACTTGTATGTCATAAAACACATAGTGGGGATCAGTCACACTAAAAAGGAAAGTTTCAGAATTCAGGACAAAACAGGTAACAGATGTTCCAGTCAGATGGTCGAACTAAAATATGTATTATAACTGGCATCTGAGGCAGAAAATAAACAGGATTTATACCTTACACAGGGTTCTAATTACTGTGCATTGAGCAAAGTTTTATTGTTGAGTTGAGTACTTTTATTCGAAGGGAGTGGTATCATTCCAGAGAGCATCAGTGTTATTTGGGGAATCATGTTTGACAATTTGATGTTACTGATTTCACTATATTTGACATAGAAAAAGCCCCTCTATAAATTAATACAGAAGCTTATATTTTTAAGCCTAACTAGTAGATAATTTAATATAATATAATTATGATTTTAATATTAATATTATAACTTTAATAATTGTATATTTTTATTGAAATATAATTTACATATAGCATTCTGCTTTTCCCCACATACAAGATAATGATTTAATATTTGTGTATATTGTGAAATGAGGACCACAATAAGTCTAGTTAATATCCATCACCACACGTAGTCACAAATTTGTTTTCTTTGTGATGAGAACTTTTAAGATCTACTCTCTTAGCAACTTTCAAGTATATAATGCAGTAATATTAACTACAGACCTCATGCTGCACTTTACATTCCCAGGAATTCTTTATTTTATAACTGGAAGTTCATACTTGTGATCCCCTTCACCCATGTTGCCCATCCCCCCACACACACCTTGCTGCTGGCAACCTCCAGTCTGTTCTCTGTATCTATGAAACCCTTGTTTTTTGTGTTTTAGATTTCAAATATTAAATGCTGCACATTTCTGTGTAACATATTGGTATGTTATCGGAGACAATGCTTTCACTTAGAAGTGGACTGTATTTGGTTGTTACTTGCTGTATTTTAGAAAATACAGTTGTCTCTTTTACATTTTTAAATAAGCACAGGTAAAGCTCATAAAGAACCAGAGAGAATTTAGAAAAGAGATCATAACAATTAAAAATAGTGAAATTTTCTTGTCCTTTTAGCTCTGAACCGTACTATAAAATGCAAGAGTCCCTGGACATTGTAAGACTTAACACCGCAGCTAAGGCCTATTGTTCAAAAGCCGGGGGGAAGGAGGGTAACAACTGGTTAATACACAGCATGAAACAGAAATTTTATTTATTTTATGACAGGAAGAATATAAGAAAATATTAAAGGGCTTATTTAAGCTCCGTGGCATAAGTGCCCCATCCCAGCTGCCTCTCATTAGGTAGGCTGGTGGCATCCCTTGTAAAGCAGGCCAACCCTCAGCATTACCTGGCCCCTCCTTCCTTGGGAACTCATTCTGAATGCTCTTGCTGTGGCTGTAGCTGTCTTCTCCCATCTAAAAACTAGCATTGATGATAATTGCCTAGTCTTTACACTGCTTAGTTTTTCAAGGAGTCTTTGACAGGCCACCTCGGTAGCGTTTTCACCAGCCGTCATTTACGGGGACTATCTCACAACTCACAAATAATTGGACTTAATTGCAGGTGCGCTTGGACCTTTACCATCTCAGAACAAGAGGCCAGAAACGAATCGTGGCACAGTTATTACAGAACGTCATAGCCACATTACTGTATAAAGAAGAAAAAAAATGAGCCAACATAAGGGAATGTGCTTTTAAAATATGTTTGTCTCACTGAGCGCATTGTAATGAGGTTCTCCTCTTTATTCCACGCAATGAAGCCCCATCTCAGAGTAGCTGATTACTAACTGCTACTCTCGGCGTCCTTTATTATAAAAGCGTGGCATCGAATCTTCCACAATTGGATAAAGTATTTCACCCTTTATTAGCTTCTCTCCTCTACAGACAAAGTGCAGTGGGGAAGATGTCATTCTTGTTCTTAGAAACAAGTAGATTAGTCCATTTTCTCATGGGGTTTGGCAAAGTCCTTCAATAGATGTGACTGGCAGAGGAAGGGCTGTAGACACTGGCCCTGGGGAATAGATTGCTGACTTGATAAATCTTTGGGTCGTAAAAGGTCATCTCTTGATGTCTCGAAGAAAGATTGACTTACTAATAAATACCAGCAAGAGATCTTACTGTAGCGTAAAAAATATAGAGAGAAAACAAACTAATATTGAAAGAGCATTTGCATGCTAGCAACACCAATACCCAAACAAACACAGAGAAACTATTTGCAGTTTTAAGCTTACTGTGAATTATTTTTAAAATTTTAAAGTCATTGATGCAGGAAAGCACATGCTTTTGTTAGTTATTCAGATGTATAATGGGCTGTGTAGAAAATACAAAGTGAACCTCAAATAGGCAACCATAAACAGAAGTAATTATGGCCACATCCTGGAAATGCTACTTTGAAATGCAGAGGTAAAAAAGATTTAAAATTACAAGGTGCTTCATAAAAGCTGCTAGAAATTAAAAATTGCATGTGCAGTTGAGGTTGAACTACTCATTATTCATGAATTTATAAACCTCACTGTAATATTTGGCTACAATATTTTCAGTGTGAAAGAGAACAGTACCGGAGATTAAAAAACAAAAGTAAAAACGAAACATGGTGATACAACCAGTTAGTCCTATTACGACCACATCCCCACATTAACTATTCCTAAATTTAGGAAACAAATCTTGTTTCTTCCTTCAGTTAGCTTTCTGCTTGTTTGTTTTTAATCAAGAATTGAAATATTGTGAGTACATGCTTACGATGTTTTGCCTGCCGGCAATATTGCCAGTGAGCCATTTCTTTGTTTGTTTATGTACCTGGATTTTTGACCATACTCCATCCCACCTCCCCTTAACGTCAGAACTCTTTCCTTTACCCCTAGTGGATTAATTTCACATACTGAACCACAATGGGAGCTGTGCCCTAGGAAGCTTCTTCAGGACTCCACCTTGTGGTAATTCTTCGTCTGAAAGAGCAATAGGGGAGCATGAGATGACATTCTGAAAGAAGAGCTTTGCTGTAAAGGAAACAAATCTTGGCTGCTAAGGCAAGCTTCTACCACTATGATCCAAGCACTATTTCACCTTTCCCAAAGTTTTATGCCTCATTTACTATCACACACACACACACACACACACACACACATGCACAGCTAGATTGTGGTGGTTGGCTAGAATTCCAAAATAAGACTTTGTTGTTAGTATTTTATAAATTCAATATTTGGACATATTCCCAGAATCCAGCTGGAGTTATATATTTGTGGGGCTGTAAATCATCTTGATATTTGGGCAATAGGGGATCTGTACGGAGAACCAGAATGTAGGACTAGAATTTCATGATGGACTCCTGAGATCATGTAATGATAGGAGGGATAGTTATAATTTTTGTTGGGCCCTTTATATGCATCCTCTGCAATCCTTGCACAGCCCTGCACATATATTATTACTTCATTTTCATGGTGATATCTTGCCCTGGGTCACAGATATTTTCACTGGAGTGGTCGGCCTTCATTATATCTGACATTAATACCAAATGTTTGACCAATCCAAGGATGACAGAGTCACATACTTGTGAAATAATATAGGACGTGATAATAAGAGAGTATGATTATGAAGAAAGAGGGCAGGGTTTTCTTGCCCTGAATTTGTGTGCGGGTCAGAGTCTGCACAGGTTGCGAGGGCTGAGGGATGCAAGAGTAACACAGTTCTTTGTCGAAAGGGTTACTTATAAATTGCTACCTGCAGGAGTGGAAGGATCCTCAGAGGATGACCGTTGCTATTAGATGAGTCCCTGAAGATTAACTGAAAGTAACTCATGGTGTTCTGTGCTGTCTGGAATAATCAGAAGCTGGATCTGGACAACAGAAGAAGCCTCCACTCACTGATGACTTGAAATGAGAAAATGGGACTCACATACAGAGTGCGTCTCAGAAAACAACTCATCAAAGCTCCTCATTTTACCCAAAGAAAATCAAGTTCCAGAGAGTTAGAACAGGCTTTCCCTGTCATTCAATACAGACTCCCCCCAAGACATCTCATTCCCTGCTGTGTAGACATCACTCACGTCCGAGCCAAGGAGAGCTTCTCCACCCTCTCTGGCCGGACGTCTCTTTCCCCGATTTGCTTCCTGAAAATCGCATGTCACTCTTTCAGGCACACGACCAAGGGTACCTTCTAAGTAAAAGCAATGAATAAGTACATAAACAAATTATGTAGAAGTGAACCATTTCTCCACAACATTGGCAATTTCTAAATGGTAGTTGCAAACAGGTGCCTAGGACTTGGAAAATGCCCCAAAGCAGTGGGAGTGATTCAGATGTCTTTGGAGAAGTGTCCTTGAGCATGTGCAATCCCCTTTCCCACAACCTCCTTCTGAGGAAAGCTTTCCAGAAGCCACTCAGAACAGGCCACTGTGCACTCTGCTCACAGTGGCAGGGACCAGGTGTCGTGTCCCAGCCCTAGGCCTAGTCAGTTTCAAGAGCAGGCCTGGTTAACAGGAGACGTGTGTTCTGGGTCATGATTTGCCGGCTCAGCTAGCACCTCCTCTGGGAGTTTGAACAGGAGGTATGAGGGGAATGAAAAGCACCTTTGAGTGGTGCTGGGAATCTGTAGTGAAAATAAAAAGCAGCAGAAGCAGTGACTAGAGGAACTGAATCACTGAAACGCCAGAGAACAGAAAGGACAAAGATTCTTGCTATGGCATCAGAGGAAAAAAAAATAGTTAAAAATAAAATAAAGATAGAAGATGGCCAGAGGGGCATTTCTTTGGAAGTCCTACCTGTGAAACCAAGAAATTTTCTGCTTTTACTTAATTCCCAAATATCCATAGGTAAATGCAGCACTGAGTGAGATAGCCTGGCTGTATGTCGGCCTCTTGCAGCTTTGTCTGTGGACGGGGGTATGGTTTGTGAGAATATGGGGTCAGTGCACACCACACTCCTTGTGGGAAGCACCAAAGCAATACCTTCCTGGAAAACAGCAGGGCTTCATCATTATTATTATTATTACTGTTGCTATTATCATATTTTATCTTTCATGACTAAACTGAAAAATGTCATTGGAGAAAAATTTAAAACCATGTTCAGACCAACTGTAGAGTTAAATGTGTTTTTCCTTCTCATGAGAAAATTAGGATACAATGACTTAGTTTCTTTATAATTTGTAAACATATTTAGCTACTGAGGGGGAAAAACAAGGTTTTTAACATTAGGACTATTAATTTAACAGAAAATTCTGAAGTACCAAAAATTGCCACAAATATCCGTGACGTCCATGTTCCCACTGTAGGTGGGTGTTTTTCGTCTTCATTTTTTTCTACATCTAATCAGCATTTGTTGTCTTCTCTTTATGTATAAAGTTATAATCCAGAACTTCTACTGCTCTAAGCTATTTTGGGAATAGGTAAGAACACATATCAAGTGGTAGACTGATGTTTGACATTCTTTTTTTTCCCTTGTCCTATCCTAATGATGCAAAAAATTACAATTGAACCAAAAGAAGATAAAGTATATTATCATTTTAAAAATAAGAATCTAATACTTTTTGGAATTATATAAAGGAGTTTATATGGCTTTAAATGAAATTTATCATCTAAATTAAGAAATGAAGATACTCTAATTTTCTATTGATGACTTAGTAAGGCTTATAATACATAGGACTTTGATTGTAAATAAGAATGCTGTATGTTCCATTTCAAACAATGTATTTTGCACAACAGAATGTGATTTATATAGTCATATATGTATATTGCATAATACTGTAATACACTAAATCCACTAAATTTATTTCTCAACATATTATAATTAGAAATATAAATATCCCAATTAATAATAGAAGGCACAAGCATTTTGTTATTTTATAAATAAGAATTAATTTAAATATATTCATGCACTGTAAACTGTTGCTTGGTTTCTGCTTAGAGTAATTAGGCAACCATGAAATTAAGGGGAATAATCTGATTACATTTTCCATCACATTATAATTTTTTTAAGGTTGGAACAGGAGGAGTAGCAGATAATTGAGTCTTATATTTTCTCTTTCTACTGATTTATTATGATTTCTCAAAACACATTTTATTTTTATAGCTAAACTTATATGACTTAATTCTACATACTTGTTACATTTTATTTTTAAGACAGCTTGAAAAATAAATAATCAAAATTTTCTATCTATAGATTTCTGCTAATTCTATGTTTTACAAGTTTTACAACAAGAGCTTTGCTAACTCTCTCACCTCTTTTAAGTCCAGGCTCAATTCTCACCTTTCGAGTGAGGCCTACCAAGGCCAACACAGTGAAGACTGCAACTAGCACACCACCCCACCACCAACACTCCAGCATCCCTATCCTTAGTTTGATTTTTCTTTCTATAGTCTTTATAGTCTTAAAAGATACTGTATGACCTACTTACTGGTTATTATCTATTCCCCTCCTGGTAAGCTCCTGGAGAGCAGATATCATCATCTTTTCATGAATGTGTCCCAGTTTCATTTAACAATGTTTATTTAGTGAACAAATATATTTGATAATAATGTTTTATTGGATTACATCTTTGTTCATTTATTATGTTACCCCAATCACATAAAAACATTCAGAGCACTACTGCAAACATAGTATGTTTAGAAAAGTGATGGTTCTTTTTTTTTTAATTCTCACGGGAGGATATGTTTATTGATTTTAAAGAGAGGGAGAGGAAGAGAGAGAGAGAGAGAAGAAGAGAGGAGCATCGATGTGAGAGAGAAACGTTGATCGTTGCCTCCCATACGCACCCCACTGATGGATCGAACCCCCAACCTAAGTATGTGCCGGCAACCTTTTGGTGTACAGGATGACCCTCCAGCTGACTGAGCTACCAGCCAGGGTGAAAAACAGCTGCTTCTTAATTTTAAATTCTGTCAGTCAATCTTAGTCAAATTGAGAAAGAGAAGTAATCTTGAAAGTCATTTTTGAAGCCGCATTTTAAATGGGATCTGTTTATTAAGGTTGCAAATTTGTTATCTATTTCGATAAGGTAAAAGTAATAATAGAATGCTTAGGAAATGCAACCTCATTAATTGCTTGATAATTTTAATGGAAGGATAGCTATTAATATTGAAAGTATGCCACGATAGGAAGTCCAGAAAATAGCTGAGTTTTCAAAACTATGCCTTCAGGCTCTGGTGACATAGATGGTGAATTTGGAAAGCTAAATAATAAAGTTTTTCTTAAACTTCCTCAGCTAGCCGGGTGTAGAATTTCATCCTGTCAATAAGAGGGTTATTTACAGTAAAATGAACTGTATTTAATGATTGTACAGAAATAATGAGGACATTTGACCTGTATGAGGGGGCAGAGGGTAAAAGATCATATGTTTGTATGTGTGCATGTGTATACATGTGTGCATGTGTGTGTGCATACACATAGCATCCTAGAACTGGTAAAGAATTTATAACCTGCCTATGACTCAATCTGAAACCATTAGAGGTGAAAATTGCCAGTTTTATCAGAAGGAATGTCTCTGAATTATAAGCATGGCCATAGGACAAGCAGGGATGTGTGAAAGGAAGTTGTTGATTTGTACGCTCAGGTGTGGTGTCTGCAGTGACATCCAGTTACCATGGAAGAAATTCAGAAAGTGCCAAACACTTCTCAGGACTCTCAGCCTTTATGCACTGTGTGGCTTCTCCATTTCTGTAATTTCTTTTATAATACCTATCATGTTTCCCCGAATTATGGGCAGCAGCAGCCCTCCAATGAAATGCCCTGTGTGTGTCGGCCGCACTAAGGAAGAATGCATTGTAGAACCCCCTTTCCACTTTGCAGCCAGATTTGGGAGGGGAAAGATCTCTGGGTGGTAAGTTAGTTGGAGGCAGCTGTCAAAGGGAAGGATATGGGTGCAGCTCCAATGGCCAGCAGTAGTAAAAGGAAACAGGATTAAGCTTGCAAATAAATATTTTAAATACCCACATGCAGTTTGCCATGATCTCTATCACTTCATTTTTTCTTTTTATTTGTTTGGGATTTGTGTTAAAAAAAAAAACCCTGTTTGGACAGTATGAACTCATTGGAGGACACACAAATGAAAATTTTAAATAGAGAACTAAGGCTCAGAGGTGATTTCAGGACTGGAAGGAAATAAATAATGACTTCATTTCGTATGTCTCTAGAATGTTTACCAATCATTTCCTACCAGAACTTAGTTACTGTATCAGCATCACACATTTTAGAGAAGAAAAATCAAACTGGCTCTGCACGGAAAGATATAGATGAGTTATAAACTCTTCAAAGAAATGCAAATGAACCTATCTGATCAAGTGTGAACTTTATCAAATCCTGAACACCTACTTCCTCCCAATATCGCTATTCTTCCCCCAGGGCCCCACAGAGCACAAAAACCACAAAGAGTAACCATCTTGCTGGCAAAGAAGATAAGCTTTGTCCCTGAGCTTTCCTGAGAGGCAATTGACATTCAAGCCCAGAACTGCTCACCATTTTCCTGGACTATTTTCCTTGACAGTCACGTAGAATTTTCTGTGACCTTCTGAAAGGCTCTTATTTTGCCACCTAGAGCTCTTTACTACGACTACTTTTGCTCCTCTGCCCCTGAGTTGCCTCCGAAGGTTCACCTTTTGGTCTGTCCCAATCTGGGTTCCATTTCCCTCCTGCGGCCCTGTGCTGGCAGGGCTGGCTGAGATGGGAGGGAAGGGGATCCACCAGTGTGACAGCTCCTTAATTAGCCAGATCGGAGAATGTGCCCTCTTGGTTCCTCTCTCAAAAACCATGAAACAAGTCATAACAGGCTTGGCTCAGCCCAGTGTAGCCTCCAGATCTCCCACAACTCACAATTGCCCAGCAGTCGATAAGCCTGCAGCATCAGATGGCAGATGCTTGGCTGAGTCTCTCCTGTTGGAAATTTCTTTTTCTGCATAGCACAGAGTGATCCAAAGAGCGAGAGAGTAATACGTGAGGGCAGAATAGTTTATAAATACAGTGGTTTTATCCTAAAAGCAATCATATGTATTTGTTATAATTTGCATTTAAAAAACAAACAAATGAAAAACCCTCCAAATCTCAGTAAGATGTTTTAGAAGCTTATAAAGGCAAAAATCACACACACACACACACACACACACACACACACACACATACACACGCACACTTCAAGGCTGGCTATAGAGTCACACTTGTTTCTAACCTGCCTCCCGTGTTTTCTAGGTAAACATAATTAGTGTCACATAAAGACAATGCATCACAATCCCGAGTTTTGTATTCATAATAATATTTCATGATTTCCTTGAAGTCGAACTTAGCAGACTGCCGCCTTTGAAGGTTGATCACTGTGTTCACCTCTGCTCCTGGACAAACCACAGCTGCCAGCTTGTGCCCATGTGGTCCAGCAGACTGATGTTTTCCCATCTGTTCTGTTTGGTTTTGTAAAAGTTCAAAAGCATCTACCTACTATGATTTTTGTCTGTATTCCAGGCTTCTCGTTTTTCCTTGGAGATGAAACTCTAATTATTCTACTGAAGACTTTCAGCTTGACAATTATCTAACACAGGCAAATAAACTTGGAAAGCCTATGTTCTAAATGCTACTCACTTACCTGCCACAAGAAACCATAGATGATATTGTTTTAAGTTGGGTTACTACACATATATACTTAGAGAAAACTTCTTAAATTCAAATGATTATTTAAAGCCATAACTATATAGGGCAAGGAGATATTATAAATCGTACTATGTGAATTTTACAATTGGTGGGATTCAAAGTTTTATTTGTATGGCCTGAATTTTTACCACATCAAGGTTACACCTTAAATGTTGTTTGAGGGATTTTCTCGATTTTATTTTCCTTTTTTCCTCTCTAAAAATTCTGCATTTCATCAGGTAGAAAATTGGAAAGATGTGTTTAAATTACTGCTAGCAGTCTGACTAATTTATTATTAATTTTATTGCTGTATAGTTTTACTTTTATATCTATCTCTACCTTTGAAGTATGTATGTTACTCTCCATTTTATTAGATAGTGCACACTGGCTGCAGAGTCTGAATTTTAAAGTTTGAAACTCTCTCCCAGCGGGGTGTGGCTCAGAGGTTGAGCATCGACCTAGGATCCAGGCGATCAGGGTTCGATTCCCGGTCAGGGCACATGCCCAGGTTGAGGGCTCGATCAATGACCCTCTCATCATTGATGTTTCTATCTCTCTCTCTCCCTCTCCTTTCCTCTCTCTGAAATCAATAAAGATATATTTAAAAAAAAAATTAAAGTTTGAAACTCTTTATTGAAACAAAAAACACTAATTGAGATTTAATGACTTAAGCATATTGCATTGATCATGGACTATGTTGGTCAGGTGTGAGCAACATGTGCAAACAGGCTTTCGTCATGAACTGAACAATTAAGGAAAAGTTAGTTTCTTTGATTTTGAAATAATTATTAATGCTAGCCTTGACCCTCATCATTAAAAAATGCAAATAAGAACCATACTGAGATATTCTGCTACACCTATCAATTTAGCAAAAATCCCCAAAGTTGATCAAGCATTCTGCTGGCAAGGCTGGGGAGAAAGCAGGATGTTCATGTGTTTCTGGTGGCAAAATAAGTTGGCTCCTCTCCTGAAGAGAAATATTTGTCATTATCTATCAATATAACAAATTTATATACCCTATGGCCAGCAATTACACTTCTGGGAATTCATCCTTCAGATGCTCTTGGCACACGTGCAGAAAGTAAATGCTCAAGGTCAGTCATTGTGGCATTGTTTGTAAAAGCAAAGAAATGGAAACAGCCCAAATGTCTATCAGCAGAGGACGGCTTAAATACATTATGGCACATCAATATGAAATGATACAGGGCAGCCCGAAAGATGAAAGGGAAAGGATTCTGTTCACTTATATGAAAAGAATTATAATAATATAAGATGAAAAAATCAAGGTATAATAAAGCTTATACAATATGCTAATTTATAGAATAAGGTGAAAAATAAGAATGTACATTTGCATTTTCCTGTACTTGCATTAAGATAGCTGTAAAAACACTTATGTACATACAGAAAAGGCTGTTACCTAATGGCGGTTGAATGGGATCCAGGAAAATGAACAACAAAATAAGGAGTGAGATTTCTACTTTATTCCATGGTGTTAGGACATATTAAATAGGTTCCTTATTACACACACATACACACACACACACACAGGTCAGGTCAGAGTAGAGAAAAAAAAATTATCAGAGAACTCTTGGTAACTCTCGTTACTACAATTGAGCAAAAAACTTGTATCCGTAAAATTTTCTGGCACAATGGAAATATCTGTAGCTTGATTAGGGTGGTAGTTTCTCAGATGTATATATCTGTCAAAATCCTTTGATTGGTGTACTTTATTTATTTATTTATTTTTTAAATATATCTTTATTGATTTCAGAGAGAGGAAAGGAGAGGGAGAGAGAGAGATAGAAACATCAATGATGAAAGAGTCATTGATCAGCTGCAGCCCGCAACCCGGGCATGTGCCCTGACCAGGAATCGAACCCTGATCGCCTGGATCCTAGGTCGACGTTTAACTGCTTAGCCACGCCCAGCCGGGCTGATTGGTGTACTTTAAATTGATGCAGGTTACTAAGTGCAAATTATACCTCAATAAACTTGATTAAAATAACTTTGTTCTGGACTTCCAGAAACAATCATAATTATTATAATAAATTATAGATACCATTGCATCATATAAACATTACCTTTAGTAGCTATTTACACAAAATGAAAGCCATTTTTCTGTGTCTAATGTTAAGTCACATATGAAGACATTGCTAAACAGTACTAAGGCAGTCTGAGATGATCTATGTTTTATCAGTTCTTAGAAAAGGGTGTCCACCTACGTACCCTATCCCTCTTAACATAATTTATTTTCTTCAGATAATTTATCAGCACTTGACATACTATATATTATCTGTCCTCTGTCTTTAGAATGTGAACTCCTTAAGGACTGGGACTTTGTTTAATTCACTGCTTTAACCTTGGCATCTGATGTGCCCAGCATATAGTAGTTACTGTATAAATACTTGTTTAATTACTTCTTAATAAATGGATTAAAAACAGGTTATAAACAAAACTCTTACAAAGTTGCCATGTTAGAGAGTCAAATATTCTTTCTCATTAGCTCTAAACCGCCAAGATTTCCTCCAGCATTGGAATGAATCATCTCGTCTTTGATTGAGTTCCAGGGGAAGTGGTTGGCTAGTATTTATTTACAAGGGGAAAAACGAAGTACAAAAACTTTACTGGAATTACACCTTTAACAAAATAAGATGTTTCCCCTATGATACATGAAAGATGAGGCTGGCAGAGACAGCAGCAGATTAACCTGTTATTTTTTACAGCTCACTTCTGGGCATAAATTTATTAAACAGCAGGTTTGCTGGAAACCATCAACTATTTAACTTGTTCAATCTCTCTCATGTGTAGTCTCTTTGTTTTTCCCTTTTTATTGTTGTTGTTCTGTGTGTGTGTGTGTGTGTGTGTGTGTGTGTTTGGTGTGTTTGCTAGTTTTGTGCCTATCCCAAAAGTTGAATTTGTGTATGTTAAATATGTACTATAAACGATCTTTACTAAAGATTTCATGATCATCATATACTTTGACTGTTTCATGCATTCAATTATGTGTTTATTCAACATATTTTTATCAAGACCTACTAAAAGCCAGGCACTGTTGTAGGCACAGGATGATCAGGGAATAAGACAATATTGGTCCTGTCATTGAGAGTTCACACACTTATCAGGGAGACTGACAATATTCTTATAAACACACATAATCAAGAAATGCTAAGTACTAAGATGATACAGAAAGTATATTAAAAGTTGAACTATGCAGCTGTAAAAAAGAAGGATCTCTTACCCTTTGGGACAGCATGGAGGGAACTGGAGAATATTATGCTGAGTGAAATAAGCCAATCAGCAAAAGACAAGTACCACATGATCTCATATGTGGAATGTAATAAACAAAATAAACTGGCAAACATAATTGATCCAGAGACACAGAAGCATGGAACAGCCTGAGGGATCTCAGAGGGAAGGTGGGGGTGGGAGAGTGGGTGGGGAGAGATTAATCAAAGAACTTCTAAGTCTATAAGTATAACCCATGGACACAGAGACACTGTTATGGGGAAGGCCCGGGAGTGAGGTGGATGAGGGATCAACGGGGAAAAAAAGGGGACATCTGTAATACTTTCAACAATAAAGATAAATTAAAAAATTAAATTAAAAAAATAAAGTTGAAATTTTGCTCAGTGTTATGACAAAATATGTAACACTTTAACTGAACAATGTTGAGATGCTACTTTCAGTAGCAGGGACCAGGGAAGCTCTCTGTGGAAGCTACCTTTTAGAAGAGACATGAGAAATGCTGGAGAAGTCATTATGGAGATTATTTTGAAAATGTTTAGAGTGAAGAAAAATTGAAGCATAATAGCCCTTAGGTTGGAAAGGTGTTCATAATTTTTAGAAGGACATTGTGACTGGTGTCTAGGGAATGAAGATAGATAGAGGTGGGTGAGATCCTGGAGACAGGCAGGGTCAGTTGGTTTTAGATTTGCCATGGTAAGGAGTTTGAATTTTATTTTAAATATAGTTGGAAGTTATCTTAGATGAGAAGTAGAGGGATATAATCTGACTTGTATTTTAAAAGACAATTCTTGTTATTATGTGGAAAATAGACTTTAAAAGAAAAGAGTAAAAGTTGCAGAGTCCTGTTCAATTCTTCCAGCACTCAGGAAAAAAATGAGAGTGGCTTGCTCTGTAGGAGTGAGGGTGTCAGAAACAATGAGAAGAATCTGAACTCAGTTATATCTTGAAACTAAAGTAGATATTCTAATGGATGGTATATGCGTGTGAGGGGGTGATAGGAATCATGAATGCCTTTTGTTTTTCCCAAAGATAATAGCTGATTAAACGGGGAAAACAGCTGTTGAGTCTGGTTTGGTTATATGTTTGATATGCCTATTGGGCACCAAAGCAGAAGTGTTGAGTAGAAAATTGGAAAAAAAGGGGAAAAAGCTGGATTTTAGGAAAAAAAAAAAGACAGATATTAATGTGGAATTTGTCAATGAAAATATTAATAACCCTATTAATGCACGACATATAGATGGCATTTAAAATATGGGACTGTAAGAGATCATCTAGGAAATAAGAGAAGCTGGACAAAGTAGGTGGTAAGAGGCTTGAGCCTTTGGTATTCCATCATTCAGAGGTTTGGGAAGTGAAAGAAGGGCCCGCAAAAGACCATGAGGAAGAAGGGCATTAAGATATGGATGGACTTGGAAGTCATTATGGTATGTAAAGTAAGTCAGGCAGAGAAAGAAAAATACTGCTTGATCTCACTTATATATGGAATATAAAAGAGCCAAACTCATAGAAACAGAATAGATTGGTGGTAGGCAGGGAGATGTTGGTCAAAGGGTATAAAGTTCCACTTATAAGATAAATTAGGAGATCTAATATGCAGCATCGTGACTATAGTTAACAATACTATATTAAACACTTAAAAAGCAGATCTTAAATACTCTCACCACAAAATAACAAAAAAAGTTAATTATGTAAGATGATGGATGTGTTAGCTAATGTTATTGTAGTAATCATTCCACAATATATACATAGAATTGAATCATCACCTTAAACTTACACAGTGTTATATGCCAATTATATTTCAATAAAGCTGGGGGGAAAAGATAGGCAGAGGAAAATGAAACAAAATGAAAAAATACCAGTGAGTATATTTCCCTAGAAGCTAAAAAAAAAAAAAAAAAGTGTTTCTATGTTGATATTGAAAAATGACAATTGAATTAAACCAGATATTGGTCTCTGACAATTTTTTTAAAAATTTAAATTACAGTTGACATATAATATTATATTAGTTTCAGGTGTATTACCCCATGACTAGACATTTATCATTTATATAACTTACAAAGGAATCACCCCAATATATCTAGTACCCGTCTGACACCATACATAGATATTACAATGTTATTGACTATATTCCCTCTGCTGTACTTTACATCCCTGTAACTATTCTGTAACTGCCAATTTGTCCTTCTAAATACCTTCTCCATTTACAGTCACCTCTCCAACCTCTTTCCCATCTGGCAACTGTCAAAATGTTCTTTGTATTTACAGGGTGGTGCAAAAGTAGGTTTACAGTTGTGAGTGTGCAAAACCCAGGGTTCATTCTTGTATTATTATTTATCAATTATTGTGTTATTTTTCATACAAACAACTGTATAAGTCTCTTTCTGTTCTGCTTATTTGTTAATTTTTTTTAGATTCCACATATAAGTGAAATCATTTGGTGTTTGTCTTTCTCAGTCTGACTTATTTCAATCATTGTAATACTCTCTGGGTGCACCGATGTTGTTGTAGACGGCAAGGCTTCCTTCTTTCTGTGGCTGTCATGTTCCATTGGATGTATTCAGCACTTCTTATCCTCACATGTGCTGATGGACACAGGTTGCTTCCAAATCTTGGCTGTTGAATATAGTGCTGCAATAAACATAAACGATGAATCTGTCTTTTTGATTTATTGTTCTGTGTTGTTTTTTTTGTTTTGTTGTTTTTTATAAATACCCAGAACTGAAATTGCTGGGTCCTTCTTTGTCCTTTGTGATAGCCTTTGTTTTAAAGTCTATTTGTTCTGGCATAAGCATTGCTACTCCAGCTTTTTTGTTCTGTCTTGTTTCCATTCTCATGAAATATCCTTTGCCAACCATTCACTTTCAGTCTGTGTGTCTTTTGATGTGAAGTGAGTATCTTAGAGACAGCATATGTATGGGTTTGGTTTTGTTATCCATTCAAGTCACTGTATGTCTTTTGATTGGAGCATTTAACCCATTTGCATTTAACGTAATAGTTGATAGATAAGTAGTTATTGCCATTTTATTGTTCATACTTTTATCGTCTTCTTCTTAAAGAAGACCCTTTAACATTTTCTGTAATACTGGTTTGATGATTATGAACTCCTTTAGCTTTTTCTTGCCTGGGAAGCTCTTTATCTGTTCTTTGATTCTAAATGATAGCTTTGCTGGGTAGAGTAATCTTGGTTGGAGGCCCTTGCTTTTCATCACTTTGAATATTTCTTGCCAATCCCTTCTGGCCTGCAAAGCTTCTGTTGGGAAATTAACTGACAGTCTTCTGGGGCTCCCTTGTAGGTAACCAACTAATTTTCTCTTGCTGCTTTAAATATTCTCTCTTTCTGTTTAACCTTTGGCATTTTAAGCATGATGTGTCTTGGTGTGGGCCTCTTTGGATTCATCTTATTTGAAACTGTTTGTGCTTCCTGGACTTGTATGTCCATATTTCTTAACCAGGTTAGGGAATTTTTTCATCATTATTTTTTCAAATAGGTTTTTAATTCCTTGCTCTCTCTTTTCTCCTTTTGACATTCCCATGATGTGAACATAGGTATGGTTAAAGTTGAACCAGAGGCTCCTTTTGCAATCCCCATTTTTTTGGATTCTATTTATTTCTGCTCTAGTTGGGGTTTTTCTGATTCATTATTTTCCAAATTGCTGATTCAATCCTCTGCTTCATATACTCTGCTGTTGATTTTCTATAATGTATTCTTCATTCCTGACTGGTTCTTTATTATGGTTTCCATGTCCTTTTATATGCTGTTGAACTTCTCACTAAGTTCCTTGATCATCCTAATGACCAGTGTTTTGATTTCTGTAACTGACAGAAATTTTGCTTGCTTCCATTTCACTTAGTTCCTTTTCTCAAGATTTCTCCTGTTCTTTCATTTGGGATCTGTTTCTTTGTCTGCTCATTTTGGCTGCTTCCCTGTGTTTGTTTCTATGTATTAGGTAGAGCTGCTATGTCTCCCAGACTTGGTAAAGTAGCCTTATGTAGTATGTGTCCTGTAGGTTCTAGTGGCACAGCCTCTTCAGTCACTCTAGCTGAGCACTCCAGGTGCACTTCCTGTGTAGGCTGTGTTCACTGTCCTGTTGTAGTTAAGCCTTGATTGCTGTTAGCATCTGAATGAGAGGGAATTATCCCCAGGCTGATAAGCTGCAAGGATTGGCTGTGACCATCATGGAGGAGCAGATGTGCAGGGACTGACCCACGAAGCAGGACTCACTTCAGTGGGGTTTTGGTACTGCTGTGCCTGCCCCTTGAGTGTGCCACCAATAGAGGTGGTTAGGTTGTAATCTGGCATGGTCTAAAGCTGTCCAGTGGGTTCACTGGCTCTGGGTTTCCCAGGAGATGCAAAATTAGCCACGACCTGTGCCCTGCCCTAGGCTGCCTGGCATGAGCTACAGAGAGATCTGCAGATGGCTGTTACTTGTGCTAGGCTTGGAGGTTCTTAGGAGAAACCAATATGTGAATTAAAGCTGGCTGCCCTTAGTGCCAGGTCTGGAATAACCCAGCACGAGATATGGGGTAGGCACAGGTCAAATGCTGCTTCTTTGAGATAATTTAGGAAAGCCCAAGCATGAGCCAAGAGAGGCTATTTGTATAGAAAAGCCACTGGCAATGGCTTGGGTGAGCCTACGAATTGGGTGGGGTGGGGACTCGGAATCATAAGGGCTGGATGAATAGGACACTCAGATAGGGCACCTCCTTGTGGGGTCTGTGGAACAAAGGCTTCTTTCTGGAAATAAGCCACCCATCCAACCCGCAACCTGAAGCCAGACAACTCAGTTCCCTTTGTGTGTCCCTGGTGTCTTTTGAGCTGTTGCCTTAGCGAGTAAATCAGAGTAAGTCCATGTGCAAACCCTATACAAGGAAAGCTTGGGGTTCCAGCAGCTTTTTTTCTCACTCAACCACAATCTCTACTGATATTGACAGAAGTTATGGGGATTTCTCTTCCCAGAACTGGAACCCTGAGCTGGGGGTTCTAATGTGGGCCTGAGACCCCTCACTCCTCAGAAGTTACCCCTGCCTCTGAAATATCTCTCCTGATTTTTATCCACCACACATGATGTCAACCCATTTTGAGTCTCATTGTGGCTTCTTAAAAAAACTGTGCTACATTGCACCATGGAATACTACTGTCCTTAAAAAAGAAAGAAATCTTACCCTTTGTCACAGCATGGATGGACCTGTAGGGCATTATGCTAAGTAAAATAAGGCAGTTAGAGAAAGACAAGTACCATATGATTTCACTCATATGTGGAATCTAATGAACAAAATGAACTAACAAACAAAATAGAGACAGACCCATAGACAGAGAGCAGGCTGACAGCCATCAGTGGGGAAGAGAGTGGGGTATGAGGGGGGAAGGAATGAGGGGAAAAAAAGAAAAATCTCAAGGACATGGACAGCAGTGTGGGGATTGCCAGGGAAGGGGGGTGGAAGGAGGTGCAGGAAGGTCTGGGGAGATAAATGGTGATGCAGGTAGACTTGACTTGGAGTGGTGAACACATAATACATTGTACAGGTGATGTGTTGTGGAATTGTGCACCTAAAACCCGTATAATTTTGTTAACTAGTTTTATTTTATTTATTTATAATTTTATCTTTAATAAATCCAATCAAAAGGAAAAAAATAAATCCTTAGTTGTAGGACTTTTGCTCTGCTAGATGGTTGTTCTGTAATTTAGTTGTGATTTTGATGCAGTTGTGGGAGTTTCTGAGTACCATGGTTCTTGCACTGCCATCTTTTTTAGACCCTCTTTGCCAATTTTGATAAAGGGATTGCTGTGGTCTGATAGAGGTTTATACCTAATTAGAATGCACTGATGAAAATAAAGAGAACTGGAGACACAGATTTTAGATAATTATTTCAATAGTTTTGCCTTAAAAAGATAGAGTGATTGTTGTATTCCAGTTATCTATTGCCTTAAAAAAACAAACACAAACACTTCCAAATTCAGTAACTTAAATCAAATAAACATTACATTCTACCTCCAGGATCACAGCAGAGAGATGGACTAGTTTAGTGAGTTCAGTATCACTTCACTCACTTAGAAGGGACTTTGGGAAGGATGAGCTCAGCTGCAGGCCTCTTCCACTCCCTGTAGTGTCAGGACCTGTCCTCTTACCTGATGGCTCTGGGATTCGAGAGTGTGTATCCCAAGGGACAACAAGAACAAGAACCTGCCAGTCTTTTAAATCCTGAGGCCTGAAACTTGTGTGGTGTCATTTCTGTGATATTTGATTTGGTCAAAGCAGGTACTAAGACTGTCCAGATTAAAGAGAATGACCATAGACCCCAACTTTCCATAGTAGAGTAGCTTAATCACTCATGGTGGTATCTGGAGAGTATAAGGGAGGTTTTTCCAAGATGGCAAATAGTACATGTGAACGTTAATGGTCCCAGCTGGATGTGCATTTAGATTTGTTTTGAATGCTCCCTCCCAGTTATCAGCAATGCTGATGTTTTCTAGCACAGCCTTGCCTATATCTCCAGTCTTGCAGTTCCACAGCCTGCTCCTCATATTCCAACATGCCTGAGCTATTTTAAATCTTTCAGTCCTCTGTTGAATACCATGTGCATTTCCTTCCATTCCTTTTCATATTGTTCTTATATTTCCCTTATCCCCATAAGTTTTCTTGCGAATCTTACTCACTGGTAATTTTATAGCTTTAAATTTACTTTCTTAGAAAACATTTCTGATGATTCTTGGTAAAAATGAGCAATCACTACTTTTTCATACAGCATTACTTATTCATAATTATACTGCTTTATGCTTTATACCACATTATAATCTTACCTCTTCCATCATAGTGACATTCTTGGGGGCAGGGAATATATCTTTTGAATCTATATAGTGCCTAAATAGATAGAAATGTTTGAGGAATTAATGAATTTTCCTGCCAGCTCCATTTCTACATATTTATCTTGACTAAATTCTAAAAGAACAAATATGTCAAATTCAATTATAGACAAATGACATCCAAAATTACTCTAGATTAATTGTATATGCTAATATCCTTGTTGAGTTATAATCACAATAATTGAGATTGATTTTCATTTTCTATCTTTTATTTATTATTATCAGATCAGTTTCTTTATAGGTCTCACAGAGTAAGGCTTTTTTTGTTTAATGAAAATCCAATATTTTTAATGATTTATCTTTTAGAATTTAGATACATGACATTTGTTACAAGGGTGATAATAAGAAATAATAGGATAGCTGTAAAAACTCATTTCAAATATAAGAAAAAATATTGAAAATAATGGTGGAATGTTATAATCATATAGCAATGCTAATAAAAATTATTCATCCCTCCAGTAAAATAAATTATTACACATATGTGTATATGTAGATAAAATTGATTCTAGTTTTCTTTAATTATAATTTCTTTTCTTAGCCTAAAGAGTTTTCAAAAAGGCAATGCAAGGAAATTTAATAATTTTTCAACTATGTATCTAAGCATCACTAAAAGTAAGCCAGACATTTTACATTTCCTGTCACTTACATCTAGGCAGTCAGAGCCCAGAAAAGAATTAATGACACTGATTCAAATTAAAAGTATCTTATAACAGAAAATGTTTATTTATTCCTTTTGTCATAGATTCATATTTTAAAATTTTAGCAAGAGGTAAAAGGAAAATGAAAGAAGATGCTTTTCCAATATTTAAATTATGAAGCTATTAAGAAAAATGGACAGGTTTCAAGTCTTCATAAATCCATTTTGATTTAATTGGAAATTGGCAGTGTTGATAACACAGTGCATTAGACTTCAATTTATTAAAGAAATGAAATGTGAATTTTAAGTAAACCAAAAGTTTTGCTGCATAAAAAGTAAACATTGTATTCAATTATATATTAATTTGTGGTCAGAGACTTAAAATCATATTATTTCCTCTTTGTCAAATAACTTTTGCCTTGTAGTTAATACCTGTCCATACAATTACAATTTGTTTCATTTGTCTAATAATTTTGATTTTCCCACGGAGACATTGAACTTTGAAAAATATTTTAATACCAGTAATAGTGCTTTCTTTGCAAATAGCATATGTTCAATACTAAATAAACATATCTTACTTGAATAACTTTATATCAAAATATAAATATTTTATAAATTAGATAAAAGCACATATATTATTTAGAAAAGAAAACCATAAATATTTTTATTATAGATTGACTAGTCTTAGGAGTAGTTCTTCATGCTGCTAAATAGTCCATAAATATATGAGGGCTGATTGAAATTCTGGCACACAAGATATCTTGACATATATCAAAACTTTGAAGGAGAAATTGAATAGTTTTTCCATTTAAGTCAAAGTTTGATGAAAGTTCAGGAGTATTTACTAAATTCTTAGGGCTTCTCTATAGAAAGGCAAAGGCAATGGTAAGGTATACCAACGGTAAGTCATTGCTAAATATCAAAATGCCTTTCACCTGAGGCACTGGTATATGATCTTCAAAGTTATTTCTATCATTTGAGAGGGATAAGAAAACACTTCACCCATTTTATTATCCGTTGCATAATAATCTTATCCCTATCACCAAGAGGAAGGCACATTTGCTGAACCTCTTCAGGCAATGTATCTCATGTGAGATTACTGTTTCAACCTATTAAAATTAAGTACAAAACGGGAGACCAGACTTGAGAATCCCTGAGCAGACAAGCCATTTAAGCCACATGAGCAAAATTATATCTAGCTTATTTTATGAATATAAGTGAACCTTAATTTAGGTGTTTCTTGCCAATGCCTCTAACAATCATAAAAGTAACTGGTATCTTCCAAAAAACTAGGTGAGATAATCACTTTTACGCAATCCCCTGCCACCTGGAAACCATAATTGTAATAAACAATCATTGTAAAGGTTAAAAAACTTCCTCATTTTCACTTTATAAGCCATTCTGGAACATCATGCCTCTGAGATTAATAACAGCTTTAAGTTAGAAAACTCCCAGTTTGTGAACAATTCTTGTATGCACAATAAACTCTTACTAAATCTTATTTATTGATTTGTTGATTATAATTTTCCTATTTCTGGATTTTTTGACAACCTCTAACTGCTAGTGTTGAGTAAGGCACAAAGCAAGGAACGGATCTGCAACAGGGCTAATTGTGGCATAAACTGCCCCGCCACCGTGGCAGTGTGACCTGACAGACCCCCTAGTTTACAGTTATCTGTAGTAAGGCACTGTGTGCAGCCTTTGGCAAGTCCTAATTGGTGACTGTGCATTGCAGACCCCATAAAGCCATTCCATTTGTAGCAGAAATCTACACTCCATTTGAAAAGCAGCTCCTGGAATGCTATTGAGCTTTGATGGAGACTAAGTTTTTGACCATGTTGCATTAAATAGGCATTTGGCTAGAGCTGCCCTTCCAGAGCTGAGAACTGTCACCCATCAAATCATAAGGTTGAGCTGCCCAGCAGTAATTCATTATGTAATGGGAATCTTGTATCCGGAGAGTATATATAAACAGCGCCAACAAATGTCTCAAACTCCCATTTCACCCATCAGAAATGCACTGACATTTCTCCCTCGGCTGACACTCATGGTCCCATGGAGAGTTCTCTATTACAGCAGATAGAGGAAGGGGGGAAAAGCAAACAAACAAACAAACAAAACACACCAGGCCCTGGTTTATGGTTGGGTTAGAGAGTATGTTATTGTGAGCCCAAAACAGGCAAGTACTGCAGTACAGTCCCATTGAAAGAGAGTCCTGCATGGAAATTCTCGTGGCGAGAGCTTCAGGTGGTGCACCTGGTCATGTCCTTTGAATGGAAAGAAATGTGGTTCCCTAATGGATATATATTAACTCGCGGGTAAGTGGCTCAGTTAGCTGCTCAGGGTCTCAGAAAAAATAAGCTTGAAGTTCAGAACGAAGATGTCTTGAGAAAAAACAACAACATAAGAATAGATCTATGAGATTGGGTATAAAATGTGAAAATCTTTATATTACACCTTGATTGACAACTAAAAGGAAACTCTAAACGGCCAGCACAGTGCTTGTGCACTGAGATCATGTGTGGGGAGGGCACTGTAGAAAAAAAATGAAGGCTATGATGTGGTTACTAAAGCTTGGGCTTCCACTCACCGAGGGTGATTTATTTACTGCCTCTGTGTATGGCTGACCTGCTAATAACAGAAACTAACATTGAATTCCATCTATTTTTTGAGAAAACAAACCAGGCATTTGGTGACAGTTATAATTATCTTAGATTAAAATTACTTAATTATACCATAGCCCTTCTTTCTGGGAAGGGCATAGAGACTAAGACTGAAATGTATTCCCAGTATGGGTTCATTTTTCTTTCCTTAGTGCTCTGTCTCACAATACTCTCCAAGCGCTCACAATGTGTCTGATTTACTGACATGGGCTGGGCTATCGCTTACTATTACTCAAGGTACTCACTTTATGCCAAGGTGAGCACATAGCCATGACATTCACTGGTCCTATAACATACTGCATCAGCCAGCGCTGATGTCCTGAAAGAATGCTGGAGTAACCTCTTAAGATGGCAGATGTAATGCCAGTATGGACATAATCGTAGTTTGGGTTGCTGTTCTGCAGGATTTTGTGCTCTTTAAATCAATCTCCATGATATAGTGCTATGTCCCCCATACATAGAACATGTGAGTTTGGAAGCCAACGAGTAGAAGCAGGAGTGAGCAGGGTACCATCACTAATAAATACCTTGGTGAAAGCTGGTTCCCATTCCTGTAACTCTCAACCCTGTAAGTCCAGATATCCTGGTTCACAGCGGGGTGACTCTCTCATTAATGGACAAAGTTAGAGTCCTGCTAGATTTGAGCATTTGGATACCACTCAGTCCTTTTAGGCTTCTCATAATACTAGGTTAGTAAGTAAAGAAAGTGACATTATTGACAGAATAATTGAATGGATTATCAAGAGGAGATAGAATTGCTAGATCATAATGGCAGAAAGGAAGAGATATGATTGACGTTCTTATGTTTCACTTTGACATCAAGTGGTACTCACTCCCAAGCCCAGTTTTAACTGTGAATGAGCGATTGTATCAACCTGGGCCTATAAAGACATGGTGCCTAAAGCCTCAGACTCCTTAGAGATGAAATTCTGATTTATCTCACCAAGGAAATCATTTAGACCAACACACATAATAGTCAAGAGTGAGGAGTTCTCTAGTATGAGTGATAGAGGAAGAAGGGAATAAGTATAAACACTAATGATTCTAGGAACAACTGAAGCAACAGAGGCTGGGTGTCATTCAAATAACCTTCTTCTCTTATTTCCCCCCAGGAATTGCAACCAACTTGAAGTAACTGCTGCAGAGTTGAATAAACTTAACTTGAAGAGCAAGAGGGTGTGAGTGAGGTTGGGCCTGTCTGGGGCGCTGGAGGTACTCCATCTACATCTCCTCAGATTACTTTTACAATGTCTGTACACCCATCTCGCACTACCTTCTGCTTGCTTTGCTTTTAACAATTTAGGGCTATGACACTGAGTTGCTCATGGTCCCTGGAATCACCTGGACAACATGAAGTGACCTAAAGTTTCAGATACTCTCCAATCTAGCCCTGGGATGGTATGTGGCCAACAACTGCCTAGCATGAGAGTGCAAAAAGCCAGCTCACTGGACTTGAGGCACTACAAACGCTGGGGGGTGTTTTACCTTCCGAAGCTCCCTGGAGCAGCTGGCATCAGAATGGATCTGGGACATGCTTGGTTTCTCTCCTCCCTCTTCTGCCTCCCAACACTTTGATTGGCTTCTCCTGGAGCACTTTCTAAATATATCAATTTACGCTGGATTTTAGTACAGGCTATTCTCCTTGGAGAGACAAATACAAATCACAATGTTTTATTTCAGTAATATTTAATATCTTAGAATGAAAATTCAGTGTGTAGAAATGAATAAATTACATAAGGCAATACTGCTATTTTTCCCCAAAAATGTAACAGAAAGTGTTTTCTATAAAAATTATTAATTCTGACCATGTTCTGATTATATGTGTTAGAAATATAGATCTGTTAGAAGATATAGCAAGAAAGGAAAGAAAGTACTTATTTTACATACCAATGAATTAATAAAAACCTGATTATTATTTTTACTAGCTTTTTCCACATCCAACCCAAAAGACCTTATACCCAAGAAATATTATGGAGTAATACAATAGCTAAACCATTGACCTACATATTAAAGAGTAATATATTTCTCTCTCCCAATATTTGCCAAGTGGTATTGATTGGGAAACTGATAAGGCTTTCTCTCTCTCTCTCACTCTCTCTCACACACACACAAATGTAAAGTGTTCTAAGAAGAATAATAAGAACACGAATTATAAAAATGTATATAGTTCAATAACTTTTACAATGTCTTAAAGTTTTAAATTTCACTGCAACAAAGATTGATTTTTAGTTTACCAGCATTGACAGTTATTAAAATTGAAATTCCATAATATTGTAGTGACGATTTCTCAGAATTATAAGACTGCAGAAGAATTTCTTGACTGAGAAATTTTTTGCAAATTTTTTTGCCAATACTATATCATGTAGTTCCCTTATTCTGAAATTCCTAATTTGCTATACTGATTTATATACACCCCTACTGTTGGGTTATATTGTTCTGGTTATCAAAATGACAAAAAACCCTCTCCTGTGTTCTGTGAATTTTCTTTCCCACATTAATGTCCAAAAAAACTCACCCTCTATCTGAAAATTTTATTTTCTTAATGAGAACAAATACTTGTAGATGACACATCTGGAGTCTTGGAGGAAGAAAGAGAAAACTTCCTTTATATGTAATATGTGAATCAGTCCTCAGGGACAGGCAGTGATTGATGTCACTCTCAGCTTATACCTGGACTGAATCACATTTTGTATATTTTTCACATGAATAATACAATAGAGATAGCATAATATTTTTAAAAATACCATGCTGCCTGAAGTAACCACTGAAGTTATTTTTTAAAAAATTCTTCTCAAACTGCCTGTAATGTTAAGAACAGAGCCAAGATTTAATATATATTTGTTAAGTGAATGAATGAATAGATAAATCACATTTCTGTAAACAAAACAAATTTCTTAATCTTTGCCAAATGTGGTAAAGAAAATATTTCTGGGCAGTAAGCTCTCAGATTTTAAATTAGTCTTTTATGATGAAGGGGAAACACTGATAATTGAGGCCAGATGAAGGCCAACTGATAAAATCAGTTCCAGGTAATGATTAAACAGGTGAAAATTGGGTTATCCTAAGGTGACTGCTGCTGGGAAAATATATTTTAACTAGTGTGAAATATATCCATATATAAAAATATGGTGATCTGGTCAATTACAAATTGTATCCTAAAATCTGATTCTTTTAAAATGTGAGAATTACCTTGGATTCATAGTGATTTTTACAGTGTGTCCGCTAAGAATTGTTGGCATTCATGGAAAAAATGTGCATGTAACAAATGCCAAGTTTCTTAGAAAAGATTTGCATACCAGGGAGATCTTGTTAAATTAAGAAGAAGAAAAAAAGTGTGAAAGAACCGTTCTCTATATCATACATCAAAGGCAAAATATACCATAACTTACATATTATTGTGACAACATTTCATTCTATTTTTTGCTTGTTGATTGTGTACTTTGTCAATGCGAGGGAAGGGTTCCTGAAGAGAACCTGAGTGGTTTAAAGATTATTTTCAGTAAACCTCAAGATGTAACAGGAGTGATAATGGAAAAATAATATTCTGTTGGAGATCCCTAGAGGTTCTGATACATGACATATAATTGGAAAGACTAGCAACCCAGTATACCAATTTCCAAATCAAGATTATTATAGTCATAGGAAAAGATAGATACTTCAAATCTATCGTGAGAGTCTAATCAATAACAGCAGGAGATACGAATACAAAAAAAAAAAAAAAAAAGTGTCAAATATTAAAGTTTCACTAGTAACAAATACTTCTGAGGGAGAAAGAAAGCCCCGTAATATTTATTATTTAACTACTTTGGTTTGTAGAGTTCACTTGCACACTGAGTGAATTTCTCTCCGTAAGCCCTGACCTTCTCTCCATTGCCCCTCCCCCGTGCTGAAGCCGTGTGAAGTGGTTAGAAATGAAATAACACCACCAGTTCACAACTCTGGAACTCAGCTGCAATCAGCTGCTAAAGATATTCCTGATCAGAAGTAAAGAAATAACCTGTATCTGTGGGGTCTTTTAAACTTTAACAGCAAGAAACCTCTTCAATTCTGAAATCTGAGATATCCACCAACATAATTATGCTGCAATACTCTGACTCAAACTGTGGCTTTAGCAAAAAATGAAATAAAAAATAAATTGCATCATCATGATTTTGTCTTTTTATATGTTTACTTCCATGTATGCTTACTGAGTTTCAAGAAAAAAAAAGGAAAGCATGGTGGTGTCTGTCACTTAACAGTATTATTACTCATCTGGATATTTAGGAGTGTATATTATCTAACATAGATTATTATTTTTTCTCATTTTTAATTCTACAATTTTTTGTTTGTTTTCTGCAACATTTATATTAGTACGATTTTTTTTCTTGAAAAGAGGAGAATGCATCTGCGTTAATTCCCAAATTTCCATAACTGTGATTGCTTCTTGGCTAGAAGTTCCTCTGGCAATTCTGAGAAATTATTTGGCAACACAAAACCAAATGGATTAGAGTATTAGAGCAAATATTGTTATAACTTTACCCAAATTTTCTGTCATCTATGTGACTTCTCACAGGGAATCCTCTTTAAAATGTTAGGGGACACTAGACTCTCTTTTATTACTTAAGTGTCTTTGGGGTAATGTTTGAGACTAGAATAAAGAAAGTGATTTCTCACTCTTCCTTTTTTTCTGTCTTTTATCTTCCTTTTCACTTCTATATATATATATATATACACAAAACAACAAATGAAACAAGAAAAACTGTTACTGGGCCTGGCCCTGCTCATGGTCTCCCTCTAAGCTGAACCAGAATGGGCCCAGGGAGCAGCGTTTATAGTCAGAACCCTGACTTTTCCTACCGCTTGATTGGAGTGATAAATAAATTGATCCAAGTTGTGTTTATCAAATTCTCTCTCCTGGAAAGAGCAGCCTTTTGGAAGCAGGAGATCTATCATCTGAGCTGCGGTGAGTTGACAATCTTCTACCTAATGGACAGAGGAGCTGAATAAGCTGAACTTCACAGGGGAAAATTGAAGCAGATAGGAAAGCAGTGAGAAGAGCAGAAACCACAAGACAAGCAGATATCTAACATGGCATTCAGATTAGCTGAGATTAGTTAGAGTTGAGACCTGAATTTGATTCTGAGTGTCTTAGTACAAAACAAAAGACCAATCATCAAGTAAATGAATTATACCTTAGTTAAAAAATAGAATCTAAGTTGTAGTGTTGGAAGATGCCAGCCAAATTTAAATATTAACTTAGTATCTTAGTTTTTGGAATAGGTGAGATTGAATAACGTTTCAAACAATGGTTATATTGCAAGATAAAATTCCTATTAGTGCCTCTCCCAGTTTATGGTATATTAACATATAGAATATCAACATACATAAGAGTACCTTTACTGCCCTGGCTAGTAGGGATCAGTGGTTAGAATATCGGCCTGTGCACCAAAGGGTGGCAGCAGGTTCAGCCCCTGGCCCGGTTGGGGCGAGTGCAGGAGGCAACCAATAGATGTGTCTCTCTCACATCCATGTCTCTCTCTCTCTCTCTCTCTCTCTCTCTCTCTCTCTCTTTCTCTCTCTCCCTCTCTCTGTCTCTCTCTCTCTCTCCCCTCTCCTCTCCTCTCTCCTTTCCACTCTAAAAATCAATGGAGAAAATATCCTCAGGTGAGGATTAGCAAGAAAAAAAAAAAAACACAGAATACATTTCCATCTTTTCTATCATCTATGACAGTGGAGGAACAATTGAAAATATAGCCCACTTAACCCTTTCAAGGTATTTTGTTACTTTTCGCAGAGTTTTTATTGAGGCCAGGTCTTTCTCTTCCAGTTGATTCAACCCTGTGTGTTCTGTTCTCTTTGTTTCCTTATAACCTCCTTCTAGTTTCTTCCCACAATTGCCGGCAGAATTCCATTTTTTGAACTCTGATCATTCCAGCTTCTCTGTAAGCTGCGTATGGCGCAAAGTCTGTAACTACGAAAATGCCCTCAAACACTTGCCTTCAGTTCTCCATTTTACTGGTACAATGCATGATTGTTGGCATTACACACATCAATAGCTGATGCATTTATAAATATTTTGGGTTTTGGTTTGTTTGCTTACTGCCTATTCCCCTCTTCCATCGCCACAAACACAGAGTGAGAAACACCTAGGACACCATCCAGGCAGCTCTTTGAATCTTCTTCCTGATGCTCAGTCCATCACGGACCCAGGGTCCTTTGGCCAAGTGCTCTGTAGCCCTTCCCTTTGGCTGTTCCCATCCCTCCCCACCCTTTTCCTTAAATAAATTCAATTTTTCTCTATTCAGCCTCTGAGATGTCTATGTAGCTTGCCCTCACATGGCACCACTAACATTAATCTTTCAAGTATCACCTCAGATACTGAAAAGGAAGCAATTATTACTATTTTTTTAATATATCTTTATTGATTTCAGAGAAAGGAAAGGAGAGGGAGAGAGATAGAAACATCAATGATGAGAGAGTCATTGATTGGCCCTCTCCTGCACGCCCCTGACTGAGGGTCAAGCCTGCAACCCCAGCATGTGCCCTGACTGGGAATCGAATCCAGATCTCCTGGATCCTAGGTCAACTTTCAACCGCTGAGCCACTACCAGCCGTGCAGGAAGCAATTCTTTATGAATACCATGCTCTTTTTTTGCCTAATCAATGTGTTATTGCTTTGCTAGGTTCACCATAACAAAATACCACAGACTACCTGACTTTGGTACTATTGTAATTAGCTAGTTGCTAATAATAGCAAAGGAGCAAAAGGGAGGCCAGACATTAAAAACATGGACATTTTGGCAGCTTCATCAGGAAGCTGCAATTTCACACTCCCCAGGGAACCACCGGCCATTCCCTACAGGTCACTGTAGGAAAGGGTCCAACAAAGGGGATGATGGGCACATGTACAATGAATCAGGATGACACAGGGAAAGTGCCTGTCAGTCAAGCCTGAGGAACCGTGGATTGGGTAAAGTAGGCCAGGCCATTGCTAACAATTGTGTTTTTTATTGAAAAAAATTGAGCTAAAATGTTCCAATTTTCCATGTCTTATATGGTGAGTTTCTCTGAAGCAGTCCAAGTACACATACATTAATAGAATATATTAGAATATTTTAATTTTTGTGAGATAATGTAATGATGTCTAACATTTAAATATATGTGTGTGTGTATGTATATGTCTGTGATAAAGATAAAATATATTCTTTTAGGCAAATTAGTGCAAGAGAAGTGACCACTTAATTTTTGGAGATTAGGGAGGAAGTTTACTAAGTGGTAACACTTATAATGTGACTTGAAAGATCAGCAGATTCAAAGGTAGACAATGATAATCTGAGTGGATGGAGATAAAGAGAAGACTCTTGTACAAAATGGAAACCCATGTATGGAGGCCAAAACTAACCTAAATTTGAGACTTGAAATACATAGTTTAAAATCACGGGGGACTTGGCGGGGACTGACACTGTGAGTCTACTTGTAGGAAGAGACCAGATAACTAAGAAGTAATGACACCATGCTTAGGAACTGGGGCATAATTTCATATGTAACAAGGAATCATGAATGATTTTAGAGGTTTTCAATGTCAGCAGAGGGTCTTTGGTGCCAATTCAGCACCAACAGTAATCCCCAATTTGAGGTACAGTTAAGAAGGAAACGATGCAGTGCAAGCAGCTCATTAGTGCTACTGCGTAGCTGTGAAAACGGCACGGCTGTGGAACAGCCCAGTTGTGATACTGCACACTGAAAGCATCAGGCTGTGGAACAGCCCAGTTGTGATACTGCACACTGAAAGCAGCACGGCTGTGGAACAGCCCAGTTGTGCTATTGCACACTGAAAGCAGCAGGCTGTGGAACAGCTCAGCTGTGATATTGCACACTGAAAGCAGCAGGCTGTGGAACAGCTCAGCTGTGATATTGCACACTGAAAACAGCACGGCTGTGGAACAGCTCAGCTGTGATATTGCACACTGAAAGCAGCAGGCTGTGGAACAGCTCAGCTGTGATATTGCACACTGAAAGCAGCAGGCTGTGGAACAGCCCAGTTGTGATATTGCACACTGAAAACAGCAGGCTGTGGAACAGCCCAGTTGTGATATTGCACACTGAAATCAGCAGGCTGTGGAATAGCTCAGCTGTGCTATTGCACACTGAAAGCAGCAGGCTGTGGAACAGCCCAGTTGTGATATTGCACACTGAAAACAGCAGGCTGTGGAACAGCCCAGTTGTGCTATTGCACACTGAAAACAGCAGGCTGTGGAACAGCCCAGTTGTGCTATTGCACACTGAAAACAGCACGGCTGTGAAACAGCCCAGTTGTGCTATTGCACACTGAAAACAGCAGGCTGTGGAACAGCCCAGTTGTGATATTGCACACTGAAAGCAGCACGGCTGTGGAACAGCCCAGTTGTGCTATTGCACACTGAAAACAGCAGGCTGTGGAACAGCCCAGTTGTGATATTGCACACTGAAAGCAGCAGGCTGTGGAACAGCCCAGTTGTGCTATTGCACACTGAAATCAGCAGGCTGTGGAACAGCTCAGCTGTGATATTGCACACTGAAAGCAGCAGGCTGTGGAACAGCCCAGTTGTGCTATTGCACACTGAAAACAGCAGGCTGTGGAACAGCCCAGTTGTGCTATTGCACACTGAAAACAGCACGGCTGTGAAACAGCCCAGTTGTGCTATTGCACACTGAAAACAGCAGGCTGTGGAACAGCCCAGTTGTGATATTGCACACTGAAAGCAGCAGGCTGTGGAACAGCCCAGTTGTGCTATTGCACACTGAAAGCAGCACGGCTGTGGAACAGCCCAGTTGTGATATTGCACACTGAAAGCAGCAGGCTGTGGAACAGCCCAGTTGTGATATTGCACACTGAAAGCAGCACGGCTGTGGAACAGCCCAGTTGTGCTATTGCACACTGAAAGCAGCAGGCTGTGGAACAGCCCAGTTGTGATATTGCACACTGAAAGCAGCACGGCTGTGGAACAGCCCAGTTGTGCTATTGCACACTGAAAACAGCAGGCTGTGGAACAGCCCAGTTGTGCTATTGCACACTGAAAGCAGCAGGCTGCGGGGCAGCTCTGGGGCCAGCAGGCCAGACCCCTCTTTGGTTAGTCTGCTCTGCTGCTTGCTAACCTCCTCTGCTCAGCTGCACCCCAGCCTGTTTCCCTCTGCCCTGGGTCTCTGGGGGTTTCAGCCAGGGAGACACAGGCCTCCGTTTGGGGGGAAAGGGTAAGTGAGGTTGAAGCCAGAGGGGGGCTGCCTCATACGGACAGAAGTCTCCGCCTCTAGTCCCTTATCGGTCTGTCATCATGCAAATGAGGGCTTCAAGTCAGTTTGGTCCAAAATGTCCTGATTGGTCAGAATAGAACCACTCTGATTGGTTGAAATTGCACAGCTGTGCTCGGGTGGGGAAAGCCTCAATCCCATTGGTTGGAATAGGATTCGGTCAACTCTTTATACCGAAGGGCTCAGGCGGCAGGAACCAGCGCGGCGGGAAGCTCGGCGCCGAGGCTGCTCTGTGCAGGGCGGTCGGTCTATGCGAGCGGCCCCTGTGCGAACCGGCTGAGGCTCTGCTTCCTTATTGAGGCCAGTTAGCCGCTGGAATCCCTCCTCATCCGCGGCTGCTCCTTTCGGGGTTTGCATCAATGTCATGTCCATGCTTCAGAAAGGTCAGCCTAGCCCGGCGGGCGTGGCTCAGCGGCTGAGCGTGGACCTGGGATCCAGGCGATCCGAGTTCGATTCCCGGTCGGGGCACAGCCCCGGGTTTCGGGCTCGATCAATGACTCTCTCATCATTGATGTTTCTATCGCTCGCTCTCTCTTCCTTCTCTGAAATCAATAGACACATTTTTTTTAAAAAAAAGGTCAGTCTGATGGCGAAATGGGGGAGGGACAGAAAGGGGGGGAGCAGAGATGCTCTCTTCTCTTCTTTTATTTAACCTGGCAAATATTTTTACTATGGTGTATAATTAGCCTCTAATTAGATTGTAAGTTCAAAACGTCTTAGTAGCAGCCTGTAAATTTATTAACCGTTTATGCGTTAATTTATTTCTATTTTACTTATTTTAAAAAACAGTGTTTGAGATGGCTTATATAGAAAATGATAGATACAATGAAGCTCATACCCTTAACACAGAAGTAAATTTTTAAAATGAATAAGGAAAATAATACATATACAGCCAACATAAAAAGTGCCCTTTGAAGTAGATACTATACTTTTGTATATAAATATTATTTAACTTCAAAACAATGCCTACGTGAGGTACCACTATGCCATTTTAGAGATAAAGATATGTTCAGAGTTTTTGGCTTTTAATCTTGGAGCAGACTATTTAGAATGAGTTTCCCAGGAAAAGATCTGTCCTTTAAAAAGGCTGATAAATAATATTAGAACAGCAGCAACAACAAATCAGCTCTAGGTTTCTTAAGACCCATATTAAAGAAAGAATATTATGAAACTTACACTTATTTTTCCTCTTTTTTTTTTTTTTGGTCTTTTTTTATATAGGAGAGCATGGCAATTCATCAGGACATATTTTCCTCACATTCAAAATTCAGTACAAAAGTGCTTTCATATGGAGGGAAATTTATATATTTTCTAAGGGTTATAGACCCGTTCCACATAGGGTCATGTATCTTATCAGCCTTTGGCAAAGGATCATCATAATGTTAATTAATTTTGTTAAACCATTGACCAATTCATTTATTTAACTACCGATCTTAGAGAACCTTTACTCAGAATTGAGAAAATATAATGAACAAAGAGTCTCTGTCCTCAGAAAAGTGAAATGTGGAAGGTTTTTCTATTAAAATAAAATCTGATATGTGCTAAAAGCAATAAAAGCAAAGGGGACCTTGAGCACACAGAGGGGAATCCAGGTATGACTTTCTATTAGGGCTAACTCTTAGGTTATGACTTTCTATTTTCCCCCAGAAGATTTATGTAAGAGAAAGGAAAGGCAAATTGTGTGTGGGGGGCATGGGGGTGGGTGGGTGGGGGGAGTGGGGCTTGTAGGAAAAAAACCCCCACAGATTTCTGCAAATGACGAGAAGGACAGGAAAACCCATCCCATTGGGAGGTTTTTAAGTAATTGATATGACTAGATCTCAATGGGAATGGATTTAGGGGCTTATTGGGGTTTACTGAGACCTAAGCGAGAGAAAAGACCAAGTGCACAAGTACCCTCGTATGCTGCACAAGGAGTTGGGATTTAATTTAGCAGGTATGGGATTTTATTCAAAAATCAATGACAAGTTAGAAAGGTTATTTTAGTAACAGAATGGAATCTGGCATCATATGATAGAAACAAAGAAAGAAAAAAAAAAGAAAATTTGAGTAGTGTGGGAGAAAAATAATGAACTAATAAATTGGTAATACCATGGAAAAGATAAAACCTGAACTGGAGGAGAGGGGAAGGAAAGCAAGACGAGGGATCCACTGGTAAGCGGTTCTTTAGGAGATGTTTAAAAGAATAGGTTTAGATAAAGAAAGATCAGAATAGGACAAAGAAATGAGAAAACCCAGAGTGGAAGCCAGTGTCTTTGACTCCTAAAAAAGTAGCTAAGGGCTGAAATGTTATTAAGCTAATTCCATGAACACCCACTTGGGTTCCCGCTACAACTGGCACCCTTTCCCATCCCTACGATCGCTTTGATAATGTTAGAACCTTGCTATGATTCCAGGAGATGCAGAACAATTCAGATGTTTCCTGCTACCCACAAAAATGGTGCCTTCTGTTTCTAAAAAAAGAGAGAGAAGACAATAAATAGAAAGGAGGGAAGTTCTAATTAATCAGACAAAGATATTAACTGGAGCAAACCTATGTATTTAACCTTTTGTGCATCTTTGATTCACCAAAACATACTATATTTAGTGGTTTTGTGTCACAAAGTGATTTAAGGGGGAAAAATGGATTGCAGCCCCTGCTGTGCCTAGAAATTGCTATGATTTTTATTTCTTAGGCTATACTTACTTTCAAGATCAAATCTTATAACCTCCACAAATTACTTTAGAATAATTAGAAATATATTAATATCAAAACTAACAATGTGTTGGCTAGAAGAGTTATATTTCTAGAAAATAAATGAACACTTATGAAAGATGTAGAAATATTTTCAAAGATACCACTGGTCTTATATAATATTTATAAATAGCCTGGTTTTGAAATTTAAATGTTTCTTTACTTTGATGAAAACATCTGCGTCACCCATAACACCATGAGTCACAGAAAACACATTGTTGATAGTGAACATTCTGTGGGATTTTTAAAAAAATATGTTTTTATTGATTTCAGAAAGAGGAAGGGGGGGGTAGAAACATCAATGTATGCCTGCACGCCCCCTACTGGGGATCAAGCTGCATCCGGGGTGTACACCCTGACTAGAAATCGAACCCTGACCTCCTGGTTCAGAGGTTGATGGCCAACCACTGAGCCACACCTGCCAGGCCTGTGGAATGTTTAATACAGAAACAAACAATTATCAAAACAGAAAAAAATACCACCAGTTTCTACTAAGGAAGAAAAGTAAATGCAAACATGTCATTTTGTAGCAATCTCTTCTTAATTGATGAATGGCACTAGATTCTTTAGTATTCTCCTGACCTTTCTTGGGAGTTTGTTATGTTATACCCAGGATATTTTGTAGTCCTTAATCTTATGCCATTTAATGAATATCAGATTGTGACCACAACCAAACTACATAAACAGAAGCTGTTACTGATTTATTCTTGTCTATCTCCTCCAACAAAATATTACCTGAGTGTTTCTAGATAAGTATTTGTGAGGGGAATAAAGACAAAGGGCATGCCATGCAATGTAACAATTCTCTCATTTCCACTAGCACTAGGAAACAATTTGCATTCAACACTCTGCACCATTCGATTGTGTTATCCCCCATCCTCACATCATTTATTGCTTTTCTTTGCTGCTGGAACAAGTTGCTATAAACTTATTGGCTCAAAACAACAGTCTGCTACAGTTCTGTATGTCAGAAGTCCTGTATTGTTTTAAGCAGGCTAAAGTCAAGGTTTCAACAAGACGCCTTCACTTCTGGGGTCTCTAGGGCAAAATTCAGTTCCTGTGGCTGTAGGACTGAGCCCCCCCCCCCTTTCTTGCTGGCTGTGAGCTGAGGGATGTATTCAGCTTCTAGAAGCCACAAGAAAGGGGAGACCAGGGCCCCCCTTCTCCACCTTCAAAGCTGATAAGGGCAGGTCACATCTTTACATTGCAGCTCTCACAGCAACTCTCTTGCCTTCCTCTTCCTTGGCATATAAGGTAACATAGTCTCAGTCATAACGCAGGTGGGCACAGAGCACAGAGGCCAGAACCCTGCCCAGCACACGTCAAAAAATCTCAATTCTGGCTACACTTCCCTGTTTCCTCTTCTATGAACACTTCTTACATTTAAGGACATCCATACATATACTATTAAATTCCCTTGTAATTATATTATCTTTCCCCCAATAAATCCATATCTAAAAGTACTTTTTACATACATATTTTTGAAGGCCCAACTCAAAGCCAACTTTTTTTCACAAAGCTTTTGACTTCTGATTGGAATCGAGGCCTGTCTCTTAGAATTCTTGTTGGAGAGCAGGATGGATAGGCCAACTAGGAAAGGAAACTAAGATGTATTCTGTGCCTGTGATATGCCAAGTGCTTTAAACACATTTGTTGTACACACCTATCCAGTGACTTTGACATCATTAATCTTACTTAATAGGTAAGAAACATGTCCCAGATAGGGTCATTCACTTCACAGATGCCACGTGGCTTATAAATGGAAGAGGTATGATATGACTGCTGATCTAGTTGTCCATAAAACATCTGTGTACTTGGTACCTCTGTTATAGCCCTTATCAGATAACATATATTTTAACATCCCAATGTTAATCTCTCAAATTAAAATAATTTAACTTTTCATTCCATGTGTTGTGAAAAGTCCTGTGCTTTCTCTGGGATTTTTGAATTGTGCCTGGCTAATTTCTCTCCACTTAGTCACTCCCCCTAGTAGCCCTCATCCAAATGTAAAGTGCTATCAGTGCTTTTAGAGAGTATCTCCTGTCTGTTCCTGGAGATTTCTTCACCACTGCCTGTGTCTCACCTGCCATCCTCAGGCCCTGCAGCTGCTGTTCTCGTTTCACTGCTTCCCGACACACCAGATGCTTTTCCCCAAATTTTGCAAAAAATGCAGATGCATGACTGTTGTGTTTACCATACTTTCCCCAAAGTTCGGGAGAAATATAGGAGTACTCCAGAAAAGTACAGGCGATAATTGAAAAATAAATATGGAATGTCATTCTAAAAGTTATTCAGTTGTGTCTGCCGTCAGACATTTCTCGCTTGAAGTATATCAATGTGAGCACAAAATGATATCAACAAGCTGAGCATATGATGCTATACCTGCAGATCTTTTCTCCCAACTCTAATTCTCTCTTTATTCCAGATCACCTGTAAAGCCTCCTGTCTTATATAAGTCACGGGAAAAATAAAATGTCTAGTTAATTTGTTATTCAAGCAGTACACTTTGGAGGTGTGTGGGACACACTCCCATTCTATTCCCCTTAGAGAGGTGGGCAAGGGGAGCACACTTGACTCATTAAAAAGGCCCATTAACATCTTTTCCAAAATAGAATAGCCAGCTACATCTAATATGAGTTGCATACATCTCCCCTGCAATTAGAATGGTGTTTTTAATATAATGTATTCATGTTATCTTCATGAATATGGTGTGTGGCGGGGAGCATACATGTGTTTCAACACTAGAATGTGAGCTCTTAACTTTTGGGAATAATATCTTCCTCTTATTGGTCTTTGTATACCCTCGTTTCCTAGCCAGTGCTCTGCACATATTAATTTTGTATTAATCAGTATATGAAGCATTCCCTTAATAGCTTGCTCCCTATAAACCACCTGGGGCACAGTTTAGTGCTTTGTGTTTTTTCTAAATGACTCTAGGATTTATAACTTATATAAGTAGGCCTCTTTTATCCAATTACTTACTTTAACTTTAATGATTCTTGTTTTATTTGTTACACTTTGTTAATACTAAATTAAGATGCCATTATATTACAAAATTAAATGTCTTGAAAAATAAATTAGTTAAATAAGCAGTCTACTTTAAAGTGGAGTTTACATATTGCATGTGTGCTTTATTTTTCTCTTTATAAAGGTAGTGTGTGTGAGTGTGTATATATATATATATACACACACATATATATATATATTCTTGGAAAGAAATGTCAGCTTTCATTAAGAATCTCTGGGCACATTTAGCCCCAGCCCTTAAAGTGAAAAAACAAGCTAATTATTTAAATATTTCTATTTGTTCACTCAGTTTTCTAGTGTGTTCCTAAATAGCATTGTGGGTCTAACAAAAGAATAGAATTAAAAGCCTACACAAAACTTATTCTCACTATGTTTCCATACTCTGTGTTCTTAGAATTAAGGAACACAAAAACAGTAAGTCATTTACTTTTATTTATGTTTTGTTATCATATGTACTCTCATTTAAAATCCTTGGATTAATAATTTATAGGTAGAATTATTTTGGCCCATGCATTTTGCCATGGTTATACTGTCTCTTTAATGTTTATACAGACCGTGAGGAACAACTGAATTTGGAAAGCATTGCACGTAGACATTGTAAAGTGCACTGTACTTACTTGTCTTTGGAAAACTGCCAAAGCAGTGGGCAAGCAAACTGCCAAATATGTGCATGGGGCATCGGTAAATGACAGACTAAAGTGCATGTGAGTATGTGAAAACAGGTGGTCTGGGATGCCTGGTATCAGCAAAGCATCTGGGCCCTGAAGTGTTACTGCATTATATTTTCTATTCCCGACAGAGAACAATGCTAATGATGAACCCCATTGTTTAGAGTCCTTCTGTTTTGCAACCTTTGCAAGGTATTAGAATGGCAATGGAACCACGCTTTTAATATTTGAAAATTCTAAACCTCATCTATAATTGCTTTGGATCATATGTATCCTCCTAGTGCTGTTAGTAATACTAGATGCACATATGTTAATATAGATGCTCAATTTGGCTCTTTCTCACTTTTGAGGATGCGCATACGCTAAATGGACAGCATAGCTTCTGTCTTCATTGTTCAGCTACAGATCTGACCCCTATATGTGTTACAAAATAAATGCTAATTACAGACATAATGCATCTTTCTTGATTTCTTTGTTTTTTTGTACTATTTAGTTTCAGGAGGTAAGGCTCCAAAGCACTTTCCCAGACTATATTTTCCAGATTTCTGTAAACCAAATTGCTGTACTCTTTGTAGGAACAGCAAAACACTCTTTTCATATATGTTTGGAGAATATTTAAATGTAAGTTTGGACAAAATTAGAACAAAGCGTAATTATGCTCTAAATAACTAATGAGCAAAAATAAAAGCAGCAGGAATGAACATCTTCATTTGCTTAATACGTAGGGGAAATCACTTTTCATTATACTTCAGTGATTCTCAGAGCTGAGCAAACTTCATAAGCATGGGGGAGGGCTTCCAAATATGGATGCTTAATGTCCACATGTCCATGAAGAATTTGAATTAAATTGGGGAGTCCATGCTTCAGTATTTTCAAAAGCTCCCGCAGGTGACTCTAATGTCCACACAGTGTTAAAAAGGGTTGCTATATCTGAGGTTCTCAGGAATACTGCTTTGATATTCAGTCCCCTCACCATATAGTACGTGTATGTAATAGTCTTCTTTTGTTTTATCTCTGGACTCTGTGATAATGTCTTTTGTTCACTTCCTTTTTTATTCAATGCTTTACTGAGAAAGAAAGGAAGTTTTATTTTTAAAAAGAACACTGATTTTGAAACACCATGATCATCATTTGCTTGCTTTGAGGCTGCAGTTGGTGAAAAGTGGGAGGAATATCTCTTACCCTAACTCTCGTTCCCACTGTTCTGTTAATTGATAAACTAAATAGAAATGCGTAGTCATCTTTCCTTTTAGTTTTAATTGTAAGTTAATTAGAAATTTGTCACTATTTAGCTCAACATTTCACAATCAGAAAATTGGTTGGAAATTCTATAAGACTCTTCTAAGACCTTTCTGTAAACAAACAACATGAGTAATTAATAAAAAATATACTTCTTGGTCATAAAATTTTATGATGCCACAAAAAAATGTTTTCAGCAGTTAGATAGAATATGAAAGACATAGTGTACAAGTTCAGGCTGGTGCTGGTAACTTTATGTGGCCCTTACATAGCAGGATGTGATCTTCAGTTTGTAGGCCCCCAAATTGGTTTATCCAGAGCTGAACAAATTCACTGAAGTGACTCAGAATCACACTTTACAAGAGAATGATATATAAATAAGATATTGAATGAAGTTTTGTATATAAATATATATGATGTATATTGTATATGAATAATATATTTTTATTGTATATTATCCCTCATTTGAATTTAAGTTCCAGGCCTGCTGGCTTTGCTCAGTGGTTGAGCATCGACCTAGGATCCAGGAGATTGCAGTTTGATTCCCCATCAGGGCACATGCCTGGGTTGCGGGCTCCATCCCCAGTGGGGGGCGTGCAGGAGGCAGCCGATCAATAACTCTCTCCTAAGATTGATGTTTCTAACTCTCTCTCCCTCTCCCTTCCTCTCTCTGAAATCAATAAAAATATATTTTTTAAAAAAGAATTTAAGTTCCATAATAGGATCTGTTTGTTTTATTGACCATTGGATCTTTAATACCTAGTCCAATGTGCCTGACATATATATTAGGTATCCAATGAATATCTGGTATAAAAATAAATTATAAAATAAAAATTTCATACTGTAGTGTAACATTCTCATTACCTGTGTCATTCACTAGAGTTTAAATCCCATAATGGTAAGGAATCAATTATTGAAAATATATGCTGGGACACCTATATCAATATTAGCCTAAATATTCTTTTTTTTTCTTTTCTATTTTTTTTTTTTTTTTGGAGGACCATAGCTAAAAGTAAAGCATTATGAGAGGCAATAATAAAAGAGCATAACTAAAATCTATTTTAGCTGCAAATGAAACTTTTCTAATGTTAAACTTAAATGGCATAGTAAAAAGGTTACCATCATGTATTATGTGAAACTAAAAACTTAAATTTTACTAATGGTGCAATTTTCTTTCTAATTCATTCTTTACTTAATAGCACATAATTCTTTGAATACAATCTGATGTCTATTAAAAAATGAAAAGACATTGTGAAGGAGCATGCTCAACTCCAACTAAAAGGTTTAGTTAAACTATAAAGATATTTGAGAATAACATTAATGCACTCTATGCTGGTGACTTTTTACTCACAGTCTTGAAACCATAAAATGTGTATACTGAGTAGTGAGTCAGAAGATTACCAACACTTAGTAATCATGAAATAAATTATTATGGAGTGATACATACTAATATGAAGAAACAAAAATAAAAATATTTATCAAATTTTTTATTAGTTATAATTAAAAATACTGTCTTGTGATTTAATCATTTTTATAAATACAAAGTAGAAAACACATGAAAATAGTGAATGCTTAACATTTATGTAATGCTACCAACTTCCTCCCAAGAAACCATTGCTTAACAGCTAGATGAATAATTCTGGAAAGAGAATGTCCATAGTCAAATGCACAAATTTTAGCCAGCTGTTGAATACTATTTAAACTTCTGCATTCTTTTTTTTTCATATATGTAGGTAATTACTGAGCACATATCACACATATATATGATTACAAATTATAATAAGCACTGAAAAAAATCAAAATTGAAATGAGATCATTAGAGGAAGAGTTCATATAAATTTGACTCTCAGAGATGATTTCTTTGGAAAAGTGATATTTACATTTGAAAGATATGGAATAGCCCGGCCTGACGTGGCTCGGCTGTTGAGCATTGATCTAGGATCCAGGAGATCGCAGTTTGATTGCCAGTCAGGGAACGAGACCAGGGTTCGGCCTTGATCCCCAGTGGGGGGCGTGCAGGAGGCAGCAGATCAATAACTCTCCCTGTCATTGATGTGTCTATCTCTCCCTCCCTCTCCTGTCCTCTCTCTGAAATCAATAAAGATATATTTTTTTAAAAAAAGATATGGAATAATTACCAAGAAAATAATGTGGGGAAGTATATAGAGGTAATTCTGTATATAGAGAGAATGTGGAAAAAATGATAATCTGTTGACCTGTAGGCCCAAGCTCCAAAGTGTCTGATTTTCATCAAATTGAAGTTTAAAAATATGAACTAAATTTTCTAATGTAAAAAAAACGCTAACCAATGGGTGCTAATTCAAGAAAAAGGTAACCTTAGATTGACAAATGATTAAAAAACTACATTTGAGCCCTGGCTGGTTTGCTCAGTGGCTAGAGCATTGGCCCGTAACTGAAAGGTTCCGGGTTCAATTCCAACCAAGGCACGTACCTTGGCTGCAGGCTCCATCCCTGGCCCCAGTTGAGGGGGTTTGGAGAGGCAACCAATCGATGTGTCTCTCTCACATCAATGTTGCTCTCCCTCTCTCTCTCCCCTCCACTCTCTCGGAAAAAGCAATGGAAAAAATACTGCCAGGTGAGGATTAAAAAGTAAAAAATAAATAAAAGACTACATTTGACAACTTTCAAGTTTCTAAAACTTTTCTACCTTTCTAAATAAGACAGATCCTTACAAATAAAATAAAATAAAAGTAAAAATAAAATTCTGGTTGAAAGTTTAAGATCTCTTTTCACTGTGTCAACTGCTTTCTTTTACTATATATATACATAAACAAATAGGCATGTGTTACATATCAATAATGTCTCTCTTTCTGCATTTATTAGAATTTATTTTTGGTTTGCTTGTTTAACTAAGTGCAAATGGAAAATAGCAACTTGATTTTTTTTTTTTTAATGCATTATTCCAGCGCTAACAGACCACCCACAATCTAATCTGATTCATTAGTGGTTTTGCCCTTGATTTCTCAAGGGGATAAACATTCTTTTTATGCATTTTTTCTTCCACTCTTCCAGTCATATCAAGCACGGATCTGTGAGAACCTATTTTATTTATACTTTGTCATTATTGCAAAGAAGTGGTGATTTTCTAAATGGTGATTTTCAGGCTTTTTAAAAGCCTGAAAGCACTAATTCAACTTTCCCGTGTACCTAACTTTACATGTGGAACAATCCATGTAAAACTGTATGTAGCCATGATCATTGAACTAGGAAATCTTTTATCCTAAAAGTTTGGAGTATCTTTTCTTTTCTCCCCACATTTTTTTTTTTTTAAATTTTTAAATTTAATTTAATTTAATTTTTATTTGTTTTTTTTAATCTTTATTGTTAAAAGTATTACAGATGTCCCCTTTTCCCCCCCATTGATCCCCTCCACCCTGCATCCACCCACCCCCAAGCCTTCCCCATACCAATGTCTGTGTCCATAGGTTATGCTTATAAACATACAAGTTCTTTGATTAAGGTGCTGAAGTTATTTTTGTTCATTCATTTATATGTCCTAGGACAAAATATATAGATAATACTTAATTTCTTTGCTTTTTCTTTTTTTGTGTAAATTATATTAGGATGTTTTAGTCCCAAAACATAAGCTCTAAAGCTTCTAAGATGATATGACTCAAGTAAACCATTAAACTCTCTTAGAGCTAAAGGAGTGTTCTCTTTTCATGTATGGTAAGAACACCTTCAACAATATAGGGTGAGGAAGATTTACATTCACATTGTAATGACAAAAAACCCTTAACCTACTTAAGTTTTTGACATACTAGACATCTTCATATTAGCAAGTTTTATGTCACTGAATGCCTTTTACAAAAAGTCAATAAAGTGAATTAGGAAAGCATGTGATTTTTATGAGAAAATCATTGGAGAGAGTCTGGTTTTGGTTTTGGAGGAAACACAAAATAAATTATTAATCTTATCATAACACAATGAACATCAACAATAAATTTTAGAGTTGAAAGTTTTATTTCATATTTCCCATATTTAACTCTGGGACTAAACCTAGTTTCTCTCTCTCTCAGATAATATGAAATGTAGACGATTCTTTTGGTGTTTGTGTTTTTTCAATCTTCACCCAAGCATTTTTTCTCCATTGTTTTTTAGAGAAAGTGAAAGGGAGAGAGAGAAACATCCCTGTGAAAGAGACATACTGATTGGATGGAATCGAACCAAGATCCTTCAGTCTGAGGGCGGATACTCTAACCACTGAGACAGCCAGGGTGACAATTATTTTGGGAATTTGTCTCTAAAGATGAGAAGACAGATGCTGAACAATAGGACAATAGCTGGAAATGAAACTCAGTGCTAATGAAAAACTGCAGTAGAAAGAATGAACATAGCACAGAAAGAACATCTGATAAATATATGGATACAAAAAGTTTTGGTGTGTTGAAGGATGAAGGGACCATTGAATCTAGCACAGCAGGAGTTATCGCCTTTAAGTGGTGATTGTAAAAACTTAGATCTGAGTATTTTGGTGTTGAGATATAGTAACTAGAATCTGTGTGTATTCAGTCTTGTGGTTTCAATTTTCTTTATGAAGTAGTCTTTGGAAGTGTCTACTGAGACTGATCTCATGTAACTTGTGGGAGAGGCAGTTACATGTCTGAGAAGAATAGAAAAAATATTTAAAATAGAAATTTAGGTGAGATTTCAAGCATGGACATGGCTATGTAAGTCAGTATTCCCCCTTTTTTTTCATGAAAATTCTTTAAAACAAAGAACTACAACAGTCACCATAAGAAGAGAAAAAAACTTATAAACTCAATTTTTTGTGAAACTAGGAGGCAGATGTAATTCATGGACCCCAGATTTTGTGAAATGCTCCCAAAATATCTAAAATTGGATATAAGCTATCTGAGAGAATAGGGAGAGAAATGTGAATAATGACAGCAAGAACCAGAACATTTTTCCCCCAAAAAACTCCAGAAACATACATTTTGTAAATATTTATCTCCTGATTTCAACAAGAAATGCAAGAAAAGTTTAAAAAGAAAAAAATAAATATAATAAATATACTTGAACAAATATTTCTAAGCTCACCAACTAATTCCTTCTTAAGAAGCTTCTGTGAAGGTGATTTTGAAAAATGCTTCAATTAAAATGCAACATGTGACAATCCTATCAAATTATTAAAAACAATCAAACAAACAACAACAAAAAAAAAACCCACCACCAACAAAACAGAGACATTATCATTAGTCATTACCTAAGATCAGTGTGGCTCAGTGGTTGAGTGTCAACCATGAACCAAGAGGTCACTGGTTCGTTTCCCGGTCAGGGCACATGCCTGGGCTGTGGGCTCTACCCCCAGTAGGGGGCGTGCAGGAGGCAGTTGGTTGATGATTCTCTCTCATCATTGGTATTTCTCTCCCTTCTTCTCTCTGAAATCAATAAAAACATTTTTTTAAAAAAAGGGGGCAGTCATTGCTGGTTGATGATTCTCTCTCATCATTGGTATTTCTCTCCCTTCTTCTCTCTGAAATCAATAAAAACATTTTTTTAAAAAAAGGGGGCAGTCATTGCTGTTTAGGTGGCATTCCTGTTTCACCTCTTCCCCCATTGCAATATTGGTGACATCTTAGATGATCTATGTCATCTAAAAACTACTAAATCTATTTTAGGGTAGGATTGTTGGAGATATACAAAGATTATACAAAGCTCCTCTTTGAAAACAAGAGTGCTTTATGTTAATCACGTATGAAAATCACTGTAGAATACATTCAAAAGGCTTTAAAAGAAGAAACAATATTGAACCATCATTTTCCAGATATACATAGTGACTCTCACAAAATAATTTTACTTAGCAAAATGGTAATATTTTGTGTCTATTTCTGTGTTACTGGAAGAAGAGTATAGATATAACAAATTGCTTCTTCAGTCATTTTTATAGACAGAAAAATACTATGTGAGTTTTTTTTTTCCATTTTATTAACAAGGAAGTATAACTAAAATACTATTTTGGGACAGCTCTAAAAGTGAAATTTTTAATGATTCTGTTTCCATCCAGCCACTATGGACATTATGATAGTGTTTGAATTTTGGGTAACACAATCCCACACTTCTCATGGGTCCTGGTTTTTACTTCCAAATAGGAAAATAAAATGTAGGGAAAATCAAATGAAAAACCAAATTAGTATTACTAAATGGGGTGCATAATCATTAAATATCTTAAAATGAGATATTTTGCCTGCTTAATAAAATTTTTCATTCATTTTAATATTACACTATTTGTTCATGGATAGACTATTTCAAATTCATTTTGTGTTTTTAATATTTTATTTTTTAGGAACACTTTTGCCATGCATCTGCCATATAGTTACCTAGTATTTGAAAATATTTTTCGAAAGACTTCTGCAAAGTCAAATTATGAGTGTTGCTTTTTCTGGTTTTTATCTTAACTCCAGTCTTTCAGTTCTCATTTATAGTGATTCTACATTCACCATTCAAGTACGTGATAATTATCTGGGCTGAAAATACGTGCAACGTAAGTTATTGTCAGAACCCCAAATTGCAATACATGGTATAAACCAAAGTAAATCATCCTTTCCAAATTAATGTTCCTTCAATTCCCATTGATAATAACATAAAAACTAAGGCAACCATTAGACCAAAGAAAGCTATAAAGCATTTTATTGAATATGAGATTTTAAATGAAGGAAAAATAGAATGAATTTGTAATTTTTTATGTGACTACTCAATGCTTCTGCTTTTAAATTAAAACTCTAATTGTCCTATTTATAAATCTGTTTATATGATATATGTTTTCTAGTATATTCAATACTTAATTATAGTGCTTGTTAATAGGAGTGAATTTTATATGTTAAAACATATCTCTTAAATTCCTAATTGTGGAAGCTGTAGCAAGCAGTGCCTATCCAACTGGAGTAGATGAATCTTAATATTCTCCTAAAAGAGAATAAAGGTAGAATATATTAGAACATAGGCACACATATGTAGATCATTAAAATAAATAACTTGAGCACACAATTGTAATGTGAACATTATAACAGTTCCATCAAATATTTTTCCACACATTTGTACCACCTGAGAATCTGTTCACTGTGTTTATTACTGGTGATGTTGGTGGCTAAATGGCACCAGTTGTTACTGGCCAAGTTGGATCTCGGTTCTTGAGTTTGTCAAAGAAAGAATTCAGGACCAAGAACTCAAATTATAAGAGAAAGATTATTTAGAAAGTTACAGAGGTAGTAAAAGTAGCCAGCCATAGAAGAAAGGGGCCAAGGAAACAAGTTACACAGGCAGAAGGGCCCTTGGAGTTTAGGAGAGAGAAAGGCAAAGGTAAAGCTCCTGTGGGGAGGAGGGAAAGGAAGGGAATGGTGAGGGCATGGCCCTGAGAGGGAGCCTACACCCTGGGTCCTCCCTCTTGAAAGTTTTAAAGGCTGGGAGTTTCAGGAGGTTTTGGGGGAAGATCTCAATAGAAATGTCATCAGCTTTATGCTGATTCACCAGAATGAGACTTATTTCCGACTTCATCTATCCTTGGATGGGATTGGCACAAATGGCACTAATTGGATTTTTGTTATCTATTTCCCCGAGTATGGCGATTTAAGTTATTTACCCTCTGGTTGGGGAGAAGTGTAAACCATTTACTCTTAAGTGTACTTGGTTAGGGAAGGTAGAATTTTGCGATTTACTAGATGGCTGTAAATTGCTTGGCAATTTATCTGTTTCAGTTTACCTTTTCCACTTGTCCTGGCGTACTAGCCTGTCTCATGTTCACCAGGAAATAGAAAAAGCATAAATATGATGCCTCTTTGGAAGGGGAATAGTTTTTAATCAATATATTTTATAAATGGTTATTACTTTCTTTCCTCCTTTAAAAATTGGTTTAAGTTTTTGCTGCTAGCTAAAGAGAACACAAGTGAAACTCACCAAAACAATGACAAAATATCCAATAACATTGCTTCTTACAGAAAATCACATAAAATGACAAAAAAGCCTATTACTCCAAAAGCTCTCCGTCAGATGGTGAAAAGGGCATGCAAACCAAGTGGTAATCACTTCCTTTTGTTTTGTGTTTTATAACTTTGGAAATCTACGGTCATGATTGACAAAAGCCAAAAAGAAAAAAGAAAAAAGAATAATAAATAAAATAAAATAAATGTCTTAGCTCTCTAGGTATAGGATAGTGAATTTATAGGACACAAAATTGTCCAAAATGATACTCTAGAAAGTTTTCGATGAAAAGTGATCCCCCCCTCCCCACATAGGGAATATTTGGCCATATCTAGAAATGTTTTTATTGCTGCTGCTTGGAGTGGGGCACATTAACAAGACTCTGCTCGATCATTCTTTAGTCTGGCTTCTCTGAGCCCTCTTCTCAACTAAGCCTCTACCTTGGCCTCTCTTATCCTTGGTTTGCTGAACCCAGTTTTAACAAAGCATCCTGGTAAAATGGTTTAGAGAACCACAGCCCCCAACACTTGATGTCTGATTAAATTTCTCATCCCACCCTTGATATCTAAATACCTGTCCTGACTTTATCAACAATCCTGTTGCTCTGACTGGTGTGGCTCAGTGGTAGAGCATCATGCCCGAGCACTGAAAGGTCTTGGATTAGATTCCCGGTCAAGGGCACATGCCTGGGTTGCAGGTTTGTTCTCCAGCTCAGCTCGGGGCAGGTGCAGGAGGCAACCAATCACTGTGTCTCCCTCAAATCCATCTCTCTCTCTCTCTCTCTCTCTCTCTCTCTCTCCTTTCCACTCTCTCTAAAAGTGGAAAAAATATCCTTAGGTGAGAATTTAAAAAAAAACACAATCCTGTTAAACCAGTTTAGCAAGAATCTCCTACCCATGTTATTTAATGTGTTAATTTAGTAATTTTTTTCCCCAAAATATAAGAGAAATTTTATTTAGTGAGTTACAGAGGTAGAATAAGTGAGTGGTAGAAAAGATGGGTTAAGGAGCCAATGAACATGGGGGTGGGGAAGAGGGGGAAGGGGAAGGAGCAGGCATGCTCCTGGGGGGGACTTCCAACCTAAGGGCTTTTAAGGGTGGAGATTTTAAGGGAGCATATTAATAGAATATTCATCAGCTTTCTAAGTGGGTCCTTTCAGGATTTTTATTTATTTATTGGCCTTCTCACACTGCCCCATGGCTATAAATCCCCAGCTATCTTTTCTGTATTGGGAACCAAGTTCCATATCCCTCCCTCTGGCAATCGTCTTGGCTTCTGCTGTAATCTTGAATAAAGTCTTCCTTGCTGTTTTTTAACTAGTGGCCAGGGTAAATTTCTTTTTTTACAAAACCAAGTTTTAAAGTAATTTTTCTTTAACTAAATATTATTGTCATCTAGTGCGTGGAGACTAGGAATACTGCTAAACATCTTACAATGCACAACACAGCTCCCAAACAAATGATTAACCAGCCCCAAATGTCAGTAGTGCCTGTAATCAGAACGGATGACATATGCTCCACTAAAGGTATTCTTCTACCTCTATCTGCAGGGAAAAGACTAAACTGACTTGAATGCGGATTGCACTTTCATTTTTACGGCTTACTTGTAGTATTGGTAACTTATACTCAGTGCTAAAATTTCGGAAATTTGTGAGAAGGAAAGCTGCTGAACCCAGTAACCTTAACATAGTGGTTGTACTTTGGGGATCGATAGATATGCATCTCAATATAAGCCAAGAGAAGTTTGAAATATCACTGTTGGGATCCTGGCTGGCACTAAGAGCATCCCTGAAGCTCTGGGCAGGGGCTCTCCACGGTCAGACGTGAAAGAATGATGGTATTTGGCAGCCAAAGCAGTAAGAGTGGACCGATCAGACTGAGTTCTCCCTAAATCAAGGATTAAAATAACCATCTTAGTACTGAAAAAAAAAAAACCCTATACTGTTAATGTAATTCAAACAAAGACTTCAAGAAAGAGCTAACTCTTGAACTTCCTTTTCATAAATATAAATTCATGCAAATAACTGGAAAATTAAGGGAATGAACAGAGTGATTAACTAAATATAATTTTACATTGTGTGTTAATTATTAAATCGCATGATATATGTATTAATGTTACAATAATGTAGACATAGATTAATACAATCGTCACAGTAGGCTTAAGAGAAGAGGGTAAGTGTGAAATTACTGTATATAAAGTCTGGCTTAGCTGAATTCTAGAACAATGAAAGTCCTTTAAAAGAACATCTAACACTGTTATTCCCTTTTTCTTTGAAAGATATTCAAATGCAAGTTAGCAAGAAGATATGGGAAAGACCAATTTATAAAGACTGAGTTAAGGAAAATGAAAGAGAGACAGGATATAGTTCGAGGTCAACATAATACTTATATAGATGGGATCTAAGTTTAGTTTGGGAATTACTGGAAACCTCTGGCTGTTTGTCAAACATGAGAAGATTATGATCATTGTGGAGTCAAGTTTCGATTCTCATATTTTAATGTTTCACTCTGTGCTTCAGTCAAGTTGAAATACTACGAGTTTCTTTATACAGAGCGGTCAGTCCTCTTTCTCTCTTTTTAATACTATATTTTTTTAGAACCATTTAAGTTTCCAAGCAAAATGAAGGAAAAAAGTACAGTGATTTATCATCTCTCCCTTCCCCCGTATATGCATAGCGTCCTTCATTATCAACATCCCCCGCCAAAGTGGTACATTTGTTACAATTGATGAACCTACATTGACACATAGTCACCCAAAGTCCATAGGTTACATTATAGTTCATTCTTGATATTGTACATCCTATGTGTTTGGACAAATATGTATTGACAGTTATTCATTATTATGGCCTAAAAAATCCTTCGAGCTCTGCCTGTACATGCATTCCCACCCTGCTCACTTTTGGCAACCACTGATCTTGTTACTGTATCAATAGCTTTACCTTTTCTAGAATATCCTATAGTTGGACTCCTACAGTATGTGGTCTTTGCAGATTGTTTGTTTGTTTGTTTTTACTTAGTAATATACATTTAAGTTTTCTCCATGTCTTTTTATGGAATGATAGATTTTTGTCTTTGTTTTTTACACAGGGAATAACATCCCATAGTCTGGATACACAAGAGTGTATTTATCCATTCCCTTCTCTTTTAACATTGTGCCCTCCCTTTCTAGAACATCTCTTTCTAGCCCTTTTCTTTACCAATTTCTCCTGGTTTAGCCATCAGGATCCATAACCTTATGGCCACCATCTTCTGCAAATCTACCCTGACCACCCCATGCTTTCATGTGAATAAAACTTTTTTTTATTTCTTTCTTTCTATAACTCCCTGAGCTCATTATGTTTATCACTCTGTTTTGTAATTGTTTACTTATCTATGAGGACTTTCCTTTTTTCACTAATCTCAGTTTCTGGTACAGGGCTTTACATGCAGGGCAAGTCAATAAGCATTCCTGACTGACTCTCCCTGCTCAGAGCTTTAGGTAAAATAATTACCTTCAGTAATTACAAACACACACACAAGGTAAATGCTCAAAGGCAAGAAAGAAATCTTAAATTGTCAAGGCAAAGAATGAAAGCTGAAAAAACTTTTCTCTAATATTTGTTATAGGTCTTTGGAAAAGATTGTTTATTTTCTTTTATTCTTTCTATTATGATACATAGAATACTTTCTACCAATCAAAAAATATCATTATTTGTTTAAGGTAGGGCATTGAGGCAGCATTTTGGCATAAAGTGCAGTCTTGCAGCATGCGAGCACTCTGGAAGCAGGCTCCTTGGGTTAAAATCCTGACTTTACTGCTTATTAACAAGTTATTATATTATCTTGGCCTATGTTTTCTCTCCTAAAACAAAACAACAGAAAAAAAAAAAAAGCAGAGTGGTGAATAAAACATAGTCACTCCCTTGAAAGTCTGTGTTAAATATTAAGTAAATTTTATTAACTATCAAGTGCTTTCAAATAGGTGTGGCAAGCATAAGTGTCCTTTAGATATTATTTTATTATAACAATATATTTTATATTAATGCATTTGCTTACCAGTTTTTAAGATAAAAGAATCATCTGTATATTTAAGTAATGCAGACAAGTATTTATCAGCTGTGTTATGAGACTACATGAAAGATAATAGTAAAGAAAGCATTTGTAAATAGATGTCAGGTATTTTCCACATGTGCTTCTATGTTTGCAGCCACTTTTCTTTATACTGTTTATGAAATGCATCTTTGCCTTTTGATTTCCATTATTTTCTTGCCAGTGTAAGGGACATAAAAAGTTAGAAAGGAGAAGGGTGAGGCTGGGTATTACTTCCCTAGCCCCAAGCACGCCAGGTTCAAGGACGCCTACAGCTCCTGAGGGGAGTCTGTTAGAGACCCAGATACTTTGCCTGGGTTCTGGCAATTTCTTTTCTCTTTCAGTCATCCAGTCCCTGTTTTCATCTTCTTTTGGTTCTGTAACAAATAAGCAAAAGATTAGTGGCTTCAAATGACAGAAATGTGTTCTCTTACAGTCCTGCATAGATCACACATCAGACTGGGCTAAAATCAAGGTTCTGACAGGGCTATTTTTTTTTTTTTTTTTAAGTTCCTCAGGAGAATCCATTTTATTGCCATTTCCAGCTTCTAGGACAGTGATTTTCAACCTTTTTCATCTCCTGGCACACAGAAACTAATTATTAAAATTCTGTGGCACACCAAAAAATATATTTTTTGCCTATCTGACAAAAAAGAAAAAAAAAAAGGTTTAATTTTGATTCATTTAAACCAGATGGCTATTGCTGTGTTGTCTGGTGTCATTTTTTATTTGGCAATCTAAGGCAAAAGTGGTCAGTGCCCCTGACTAAATAGTCAGGTGTTGCATAGTTTAAGAATTCCTGCAGCACACTGGTTGAAAATCGCTGCTCTAGAGGCTCATGGCCCCTTCTTCTGTCTCCCAAACAGAGACGTTCATTCCTATGAACATCCTTCCATGGCCCCTTCCCCCTCTGACCACAGCCAGCCAAGGTCCTCTACTGTTAAAGCCCAGCATGATTAGATTGGGCGCACTAAGTGATTCAAAACACTCTCCCCATTTTAAGGTCCTTAATATAATCACATCCGAAAAGTCCCCTTCACCAGATAAGGGACTTTTGTTGTTTTTGTTTGTTTGTTTGTTTGTTTAGGGATTAAATGCTCATTCTTTCCAAAACCACCCTGTTCTGTCTTTTCTTTATGTCTCACCTGCTAAGATAACCTGCCTCCTCGTTTCCAGTGGTGATGCTATTTATTTTCCCTAGAAGTTCTTTGTATAAATAAAAAACTCCTGTGCTCTGGGCAGGCAAAGGTCAGGACAAAAATGCTTAAAGCGTTTATATTTAAGTAATGTCTCTCAATTTCCCTCCCACCACACACACACATTTTTAGCATTTTCTTGGTAATCCACTCTCACTGCTATTTAATGAATCCATTTTGTTGAACACTGAACACTAATTTAGAAAGTCATACATAAATTTTTAAAAAAGTGTGTGGACATTTGAAATCCTAGTTTTCTAATATTCGTATTTATAGGTAAAGTAAAAATGCTTCTTCTACTTATATGCATGTAATATATGTAGTATTTTTTTAATGAGCTAACGCCTATTTTAGAATGTATTAATTACCGGGAAAAATAAATGGAAAAATCAGATATGTGTGCTATTCAAATTATATTAGAAATGCCATATTTTGTCAAGTCCCAAGCAAAAGCCCCACAGCCTTTTTGTTCTGTGGTTAGGACAAACATCCGAACTATGTGTCACATTTTATGAAGGCCTATTAGAATCAATCTAATCTTATTACTCTGGGTAAACAAATTAGCCCTAAAATGTTGAAATTTATCATAGGTTCCAATGAATGTTCTTGCCTTATTTGCTCTGCTCTTGTTAGTCGTGAGCTGCTAAGCCCGGCGCAGGCTTCCACGTGAGGATTAGCCCTTCCAAGCGCGTTGAGGAGCAGGCCGCTTAACTACAGCACACAGTGTCATGCTGCAGATAATCCATGCCCTTGATTAATGCTCTTATAATCAATTGCTGTCTGGAAGTGACTCCTTCCCATCACGGCCTTCACAAAAAGAGCAGATGGTATTTAAAAGGTTATGGCAGGAGGGCAGGACAGAGGTCAAACGGAGCATCGATCAAGTGGGCAGAAAAATTGCCTTTTTTCCCTTCCTTCTTATCCTAAGAATTCATAAGGGAATGCAGCGTGTGAATTATAGTTTGATCTATAGTTCATGCACTAAGGTATTTTCTTGTTTCAAAATCTGTGTTGTTTTGGGTAATGAACCTGGAAATTGGATTCCTTGTGTGCCAGTAAAAAATTGCACCGATATGAACATCTCTAACAAATAATTCTTAGAATCAAGAAGTTTTTTTTCAAAAACTTTAATGCAGCCAGGGGGTTCCAACTTAATAAAAACTTTAATATATAGTGTCTCTTGGATATATTTTTACAGAGGTAATGGCTTTATTTATAGGAAATCACACCAAATTGTCACTTTTATGTGAAATTACACATAGTGCTGTGTGTATAGATTTTTTTCTCTCGCCTTTCCGGTCCTTTATCACACTAGTAGCAGTCTATCATATATTTCAAAGTAGTCAATTCTCTTTTAATTGGTATATTTAGTCCTAATGAGGTAGAGACATGGTAGGGAGGCTGCATACAAGGATTGAAATTAGGTAAGAAACTGTCAGTAGAAGGTATTTTAAAAACTGAAATGTGTTATTTTCATAAATTAATGCCTTCATATACATAGATTCAAATGCCCTGATTATGAATAGGCCATTTCTACACAATATGATTATAATAAAGATACTTATTTTATGAGTAAGGAGAATATGCACCCTTGAATTCATGGCGCAAAAGAACAGGCTTTGGTCGAATGTTTATGATACAAGACATTTGTGTATATTTCTGCTGTGCAAGGCACTACTGCACACATTACCTGGACAGTCCATCATCATTTACGAAGTGTCTACTCTGTACATAGATGTTAACCATTTGGGGACACAAAGACATTCTCTTTGTTGTCAAGTAGTTTAAATATATTTGGGGAAAAGGCAAAACTGCACACAAAATGGAAACTTATTGTTTGTAGTTTTCTCAAAAATGTTATGAAAATAATTAGTTAAACATCAAATGAGAGCTCCTCACAATAATATTGTCATGATGTCCCAAGAGAGGGAGATGCCTACGGTCTGGACTGGTCAGGAAAGGTTTCAGGTTGCTGAAGAAAGGGCTTTAAGAATGAACAGCATTTAGAAAGTCATCCGATCCAGAAAGGCATTGCAGAGAAAAGGTATAGTCAGAGGCACAGAAATAGAATATCCTAGGTTGTTTTCTACAACTGTATTGTAAAATGGCACATTCAAGCAAACACGTAATCCTTATGGAATTATTTTGTGTGATTTTACACAAATGAGTATGCTCATGAATCAATTACTGGACAAAAATATGAATCCCTTTGTCAATAGGTAATATCAGCTCTAAAAAGGAAGTTGAGTCTGTGCACATTCCAGATAACTGTATTTAATTCTTTCACTTTATTAAAGTAATAGACACTATCAATTGTCATTGTTACAAAAATATCTCCATGGGGAAAAATGATCTCTGATCACATTCTTGCAACGGAGTTTACCTGCAGCCACCAGCCTATTATTTTAAAATTTCGTGTTAACACAAATCAAGAGTCTATCCTAAGGCATAAAAAAGTAAAACAAGCCTTTTGATTTTTTCTCTTGCAGCTGTAATAAGTGTGAAACATTTATCAATAAGCACGAATTGTCACCACCATTTGAACATGACAGTTTTCATGGATGAAAATGATAAACCAGAGCAAATAAATTATAAAAAGCATTAAAATGTAAACTTTGCAATTTTCTCTATTCCTTTCTGATTTTATATAGAATTAAGTACAGATAATTTGTGCAACTGTATGGTGCCTATTTTTTTAATTCTTACAAAAATTCTTGTAGGCTTTGGAGACCCAATGCACTAGAGAGCTAGAGAACACAATCAGACTCCGACCCTGTCAGGATTATCCCATTTGCAGAAAGTTGTCAGCTCCTGTGATCCCCGTGGCGTGCGTTTGAGACTCCTGCACGCACGTCTCTCCTTTAATTAGAATAAACAAAATAGACACGAATGCTTCTTATGTGCACTGCAGGGACAGAGCATAAGTACATCAGTGTGCTCCATAAAAGAATTAGAGCAATGATGCTTAAGGGAGAGTCTGGTATCAAACCGATCAAAACTTTTATTAAGAAATGTGTTTAAAGACCAACAAATTATTTTAAAAAATGAAGCATCTTCATGTGCAATTTACCTCAATGCTAACTTCTTAATGCTTTCTGCATCTTTTTGACTAATCAGAAATGTTCAAAGGGGAATTAAAATGATCAGTTAGTCTAACTGAAGTCTTTTTTTTTTTCTACCAAGGTTTGTGCTCCATCTGTGGAGGGGGGAAAAAATCTACGCTCAGAAGTTTGCGCTCATCTTTCACAGCTGCCTTAGGAGAAAATGTTAGTTTTTTTCTCAGAAAGAATAGATGTTCATTTTAGACTTTTAATATTTATGATTTTATAAATGTAGTACATGTATATGGTTACTAATCGAATAGTATAAAAGACTTATGGAGAAAGCAGTAGTATAAAACCACAATCCTATTTTCTTTTTGGTCTTGTGCATATACCTCTGTGTGTACAATTTCAGTGTTAAATGGTGCCATTAATAAACTAATACAAAAATAACATAATGAGGCTATTTAGAGATTCTGAAGCTAAATTTCACTTTCTAAATGTAAGGCCTTGGACATATTTGCATAATTATTTTTTGCCTCAGTTTACTCATGTAATCAAGGAATAATAGTTTATACTTCATAAGACTTTTTTTGACAAATAAAATAACACCTTTAAAACACTTTAGAGTAATGCCTGGCATTTAGTCAGGGTAAAATAAGTGTTAGTTAGTATATTATTGTCCTAGGGCTTCTGTTAATAAAGCACCACAAGCTGGGTGGTTTAAAACAACAGACATTTTTTTCCCTAATCAGTTCTAGAGGCTAGAAGTCTGAAATCTGGTTTCCCGCAGAGCCACACTCTCTCTGAAGGCTGCAGAAAAGAATTTGCTTTGCCTGTCTCTTAGCCTCTGGTGTTGCCAGTAATTATTATTATTATTATTTTTTAATCCTCACTAAAGGGTATATTTTTTCTATTGCTTTCTAGAGAAAGTGGAAGGGAGAGAGAGAGAGAGACATTGTCCATTGGTTGCCTCCTGCACATGGCCCGGCCAAGGATCAAGCCTGCAAGCGAGGTACGTGCCTTTAACCGAATCGAACCTGTGACCCATCAGTCCACAGACTGACTCTCTAACCACTGAGCCAAACCAGCTAGGGCCCCACTAACTCTTGATGTTCCTTGTCTTGTAGATGCATCACAGCGATATTTACCTTTGCTGTCACATGGAATTATCTCTGTCAATATCTGCCTCTTCTCTTCTCATAAGAACCCATCTTAGTGACCTTATCTTAACTTGATTACATCTCTAAAGACTTTATTTCCAAATAAAGTCACATTCACAAGTGCTGAGGATTAGGACATACCTCTCTGTGTGCGTGTGTGTGTGTGTGGGGGGGGGGGCACAATTCAGTCCACACCAGCTAGCATTATTATTGATATCCATGACATCAAATTAAGAGCCTTTGCCCAGGCTTTCCAATAAAATCTGTACTGAAGTATCTTTAGATGTGCACCACTGATGTCTGCTGGAGTATAGCAAGAAACAGTGGTTAGTGGTTAAATCTCTAATAGAAATATTATTAAAAATTCTGTGTACACATCATAGATACATCTTTTTGATTATCACAGAAAAACATCTTATCTTTGAATTTTAGTAATGCTATCTTTATCTTAATTTCTGGTGTTTGAATTTTAGATCCCATCAGTAAAAGCACTTTTATTATTTTTTGCTATTTTCTTTAACCACTGAGAAATTTTAATTTCTTCCAAGGGGATAGTGGGTTATGCATGATTATTTGTGTATTTGTTATAGCATCTGTCCATGGTTTGTGTTAACACAAATCAGGAGTCTATCCTAAGGCATGAAAAAGTAAAACAGGCCCTCAAATATTTATTTTGTCTTTTTGTATTGTATGCATTTTCTGCAACTACTTCAAAACTTTGTGAAAGTGCCCAGCCGGGAGTGGCTCAGTGGTTGAGCATCGACCTAGGATCTAGGAGAGCACAGCTCGATTCCCAGTCAGGGCACATGCCTGGGTTGTGGGCTCGATCCCCAGCAGGGAGCATGCAGGAGGCAGCCAATCAATGTCTCTCTCACCTTTGATGTTTCTATCTCTCTCTCTCCCTCTCCCTTTCTCTCTCTGAAATCAATAAAGATATATTTAAAACAAAACAAGACAAAACAAAAACTTTGTGAAAGCAAGTAAGGCTGGTATGCATCAGTAAATTAATTAAAAAGTAATCACTTCAAACCTACAATGAATTACTCACTTTATACAGAGTTAATCCATTCAACCTCATAATCAGAGGGTTGGTCTTTGAAAGTTGGTGTCTTCCTAGGATGGTGAGTCCTCCCCAGGGGGACTTAGAAAAGCAAAATGACCTCATTGGAGAAAGGAAACTACTCTGAGAAAGATTAATGGAGCTGGAGAATTGCCTGTAGGCGGAATTGCAAAAGATCAACTAATTAGTTCAGATCATGGACAAATTTTAAGTGATATTATAAGGATTTTGCATTTTAATTTTTAGGCAACTAGTAGGCAGTAATTTTTTTCTTAGCTAGTGGGAAAGCAAGGAATTTTAATCATGTGTGTCCACTGCTATCTTTGAAGTTGACATTAAACAAGAAGGTGCGAAAGACAAAGATATCAGTTAAGAACTTATTGCAACATTTTAGTCTAAAGGTGAAAATCTTAATTATTTTCACTATTCAGTGACAATAGTGAGGACTTATGAGAAACAAGTGGCTATAACCTTACTTGGACTTAACAGGGAGTTGAGTGTAAGGTTTTAAAAGTGAGAGTCAGTAAAAATAAAAATGTACCTAGGATTACTCTGAAGTGTCTATCCTGAGCTTTGACTTTCAATCAGAGGTAATATATCAGAAGACTGAATGTGAGTGGGTGAGATTTAATGAAAAATTTGGGAGTCTCTTGGCCCTTAGACAAGTTTCCTTAGCTCATACAAAGCCTTTTCTTTCTAAAGAGTTACAGAGGGTGCCAGGACATGGAAGACTGAGCTCTTCTCCCTTTTTCAGTATATCCTGAATTTGAAGCCCATTCTCTCCTCCCAAATCAGGAAGCTGCTGAGGCCTTAGGCTGGCGGAGAGAAGGGTATGATTGAGAACTCAGGCTTTGTGAAAAACTGACCTTGAGACTGGGTGGAGAATTCTTCACTCTTTGGGCAAAACAGGAGTCAGGAATCAGTACTAGAGAGACTTGGACCAACCCTGAGAACATGGGAGACTTCAGTGGAAAGCTGAGATGTGAGGGGTTCTTTCTCCCTGGAAGGGGCCAATACCACTTTGTCTGAACGTATTGGGTAGCCCTTGTCCCCAAGAAGGAGAGGAAAGGAGGAAGGGTGGGTGTAGTTCTCTCATCTTTGATGTTGCTTCTAGTATCCCAACAGGGAACTGACGTCTTTCATTAAGACACATTGAAAATTCACAAAACAGATGGCTGTAGTTGATGGACCTCTTATCCACCAAGCAGGCCAAGGGGAAAAAAATCATGGCCAGCCATCACTAGGCAGGAAGAAAAGGCACAAGTGAAATATTTGGAATAGTTTCTAATGAAACTGAGTTGCTAGAGGAGACAGAAGAGAATTTGTGACAGATTATTTGAGATAATTCAAAAATCACCAAAAGCTGGACTTTTGATAAGACAAATGAAAGTAAATTTGGTTGTGTGAAAAAATAAAAGAGGTAGTGACGGGGTGGAATGGGTCATTGGGGAGAAAAATGGACATCTGTAATATTTTAAACAAAAATAAACAACAAAAAAAGAGGTAGTGAAAAATACAAAAGATTGAGAATAAGAAAGAAAAAGTAGCTCTAGATACAGAAGAGAATAAAAGAATTATGAGAAAACAATTATGTTAATTTATGCCTGTAGAGATGGGTTAAGAATGAGTTTCCTCAATCAAGGGCATTCCCAATGGCATCAAAATCTTCAACACTTGCAGCCTGTTACTTTGTGGATATCAATCAAAGTCAAGCATTACTCTGTGGCAGCGATTTTCAACCTTTTTCATCTCATGGCACACATAAATTAATTACTAAAATTCAGCAGCACACCAATAAATTTTTTTTCTCATTTGATAAAAATTAGGTATAACTTTGATTCATTCACACTGGATGGGTATTGCTGTGTTGGCTGTTGTCATTTTTTATTTGACAATCTAAGGGAAAAGAGGTCAGTGCCCATGTCTAAATAGTAAGCTATTTCATGTTTTAAAAATTCCCTTGGCACACTTTTTGAAAATCACTGCTCTATGAGGAACATACCAATGCAGAGATGAGCAAAAAAATACAAAATAAAAATAATAAACTATTTCAAATAAGTAACTGTTTTTCAAAGATAACATGTTACCCAATTACAGATGAGCAATTCTAGTAAGCCTATCTAAAATAGTTGCTTTTCCTAAAACTGACCACTCATATCTTCTTAACAGTCACAAATAAATATTGATTGCATCAGTGCACACAGATTCACCCACCTCCATTGCTAGTTACAAAATAGTCTTAATCTAGCGTGCGCACACACACACACACACACACACATTAAACTAAAAATTAAATAAAAAGTTGAAACCAAGTTTAAATTTGAGCTATAAAAATGTGAGTTTGTATAATAGGGTAGCTTGATGAATCTGTAATGAGCGTTGGTTAAGATTTGTATCACTGCTTGTTATTTCTTCATGGAGCATATCTTTTAATCAAATGGTCTGAATTCTATCATCATCTGTTCTCTAGTTCTGTTCTTCAGACAATGAATTAGAAGTGCCTAGAATGCCTCCACAATAGATTTCAGGAGGTAATTGGGGTCTGGAGATACAATGTTAGTATTAGAAACATTTAGGAGATACTAAAAACTAAGGGAGTAAGCAAACTGTCCCAGTATTCTATTAACTCGTAAAGAATAGAGATAATGTTATAAATGAAATAGAAATGATTATTGGTGACAGAAGCCGTAAGGTATTTGGTTTCATTTCTGGTCTTGTGGTTGTGTCGATGTCTTCTCACCTCCCAGGGCTCCATAGAAACTGCAGCCACCGCAGTAGTGGTAGAAGATTCATTTTTTTTCCCATAGAATCTGAAAAAATCCTACAAGGTACCTGTTTTTCAGTTGTATGTCAGCTTCAGCTCCATAACTCTTTTGGAAAGATTTTATTAACATTATTCGGCCAGAGATGGGGAACCAGCAACTTCTGCAGACTCTCAGACCAGCACTAAGGAAGCCAACGTTTCAGCCAGGCTCACTCACTTTAGATTTTATTGTTGTTTTGTTACGTTTGTGGTCCCAAACTTGTTTACATTGTTTTTAAAACTGACTAATTTATTTTCTATTTTTATAGATATATCAATATCAAAAAAATATATCAATATCACCCATTGATATATTTCTGGAACACCAGAATAGTTTAAAGCATAAAAATATAAAGCAAACCATCTTAATAGAAATCTTAGTATTATTTTTTTAGAGCATTAGGACCTCTTGACTGTTAAATGTCCTTAAAACAGATGGAAGGCTAGCAAAATTCCTGCTATTTAAGTACAGTATATATGGTAATTTGACACCAGAGAGTGCTGAGACATAGATTGGTTAACACATCCAAAATTAAAAAAACTGAATATATTACTCAAGAACCTCAGATTTAAAAGCAGAGATTTTGATTTCTACTTTTGTTCATTATAACCTATCCTACTGACTTCCACATGCAGTTAGAAAACAAACAAAACATGTAAATTGAACAATAGAGTAAGTGAAATTTTTTTCTTCTGAACCCAAGAGCCCTGAAGAAGGTCCCTCGCCTTGGCCAACTGAAGGCGGCAGCGTTGTGAACAGCGGCGGTTCCGGGCCGCGGCTCCTCCGGCCTGCAGGGGGCGCCCTGGGACCACTGGGAGTGTGAGATGTGGCCAGTGCGCATCCGCGGGCGGGAGGAGAACCAGAAGAGAGTCCCCTCTCATTCTCTACTAGCAACATTGCCTCCTCTGCTTTGCCCCGTAGTGTGAGCGACGGGCACGTGTCACACCGAGGAAAAGCAAACAGCTGTCTTGTTCTGAGATCACGGGCAAGGGCTGAGGGCTCCGGGGCCGCTTGTTACTGGTTTGTGGTGTGACCCCGGGCAAGGCGCTTACATTCTCCACTTAAGTGTTTCCACAGCTCACTATCTGGATAAGAGGTTGACTCGGCTGAGTCCCCCCTATTCCCTGGCTACTCATCTTGGACCCTTTTCATCCCGCTTCCCTCTGTGGAGAAGAGCCGGTTACATGCTTCCAGCCCTTCCCCCTTCAGGGCTGCTTGACGCCCTTCCCGCGCGAGGGGCCTGCAGGGACCAGCTCGCCCTGGGGAACGGTACCCTCGCATGCTCTCCGGGGCTAACCTGTGGAAAGTAGGCAGAGCCCAGGCATAAGGGGAGAAAGCCTGGATTGTTAGCCTGTCTATGTAATAATGAGTTCCTTGCTATAAACCGAATGGCTTAATTGCATCCATAGGAACAATTTAATTTAATTTAATTGGAATGTGAACAGAGAGATGTCCGAAGGCATCAAATCACACCTGGAAAGTGAAAAGTTGTAATCTTTCTCATTAAGTTAAATGAGGAAAAGGCCCATTTGAAGAATGACTTGTGATGCCTTCAGCAATATGACCCAAATTTTCTTTTTAAAATAGCCTGCTGTGTAAAAGCACTTATTCATTTTCAATGCTGTGTATAAAGTTGAAAAATCTAGATTATATTAATTATGTAAATTAAGATTAATTTTTTTAAAATGCAAGTCAATCCCCTAAATTTGAGGCATTTGATATATAAAAGAAACTGGGTAAAAATGTGCATTATCTGCTATCAATATTCATTTTAAGTTGCTGCATGCAAGTACTTTCATATTTATTACATATTTTTACCTTAGATGAAGTAAATGTCATTGTTTAATTTTTACCAATAAGAAAACATGACGCAGAGAGAACTTAGGTGGTTTTCCTTAAATCAATTAAGAAAAATGTCATCTTAATGATTAGAATTTAGATTTCTCAAGTTATTACAATATTATTGACTATACAATCCAATAGTATTGTATATAATATGGATTAGTCAATAATATTGTAATAACTCTGTATGGTGTCTGATGCATACTAGATTTATTGTGGTGATCACTTTGTAAATTATATAAATGTCCAATCACTGGGTTGTACACTTGAAACTAATGTAATATTGTATATCAATTATAATTTAAAAAATAACAAAATTATTTTTAAAAAATTAAAAAATAAAAATACAAGATATATAGATAGATAGATTAGATAGATAGATAGATATAGATAGATGATAGATAGATAGATAGATGATAGATAGATAGATGATAGATAGATAGATAGATAGATAGATAGATGATAGATGATAGATAGATAGATAGATAGATAGATATTCACAATACTCTATTGATTTTCCCTTCCTGTGTATCACATACCACAGACTATATGTCTTAGTACCACATACATTTATAATAATTGTCAGCTTAATGGGTTTGTCTTATCTGAATTTTCTGCTTAGGATATTACAAGATTGCAATCAAGGTGTTTTCAGCTGGAGGCTTGTATGTAGAATAGTCTGCTTCTAAGTTCACATCAATTTGTTGGCAGGATTCATCTCCACGAGGCTGTAGAACTGAGGATTCTGGCTTCATGCTAGCTCTTGGGTGGTGGTTCTTCCCAGCGTCTAGAGGACTCAGATCCTAAAAGCCACTCGTGCCTTGTGAACCTCTTAACATGGTATATTTTTCTTCAATGTCTACAAGGTAGTAAGTCTCTGGAGAGAGTCTTCTAGTAAGTCATTGTCTTTATATAATATAATGTGATCACTAGGATGACATGCCATCTTTTTTGCCATATGCTATTGGTTAGATCCAAGTCATAGGTTCAGCCTGCACTTCAAGAGAGGGAATTACACAAAAATATGAACTTCAGGAGTCAGGGACCATGGAAGATCACCTCAGGGTCTGTCCATCACACATCCTAAGGACCCCAGGTGTGATATGACTTGCCTGAAGTTCCACAGTTGGAAGTGGTAGAGCTGGGATTCTAAACTAAGCTCTCTGGTTCTAGAGCACACACTTAACTTCTATGTATGTTATCTTGTAACATTTCAGACAAAACTGCTTTACATAATCCAAGTGTCCATTTTAGCTCTTAAAAATTATTAGACACAGGACAGTCTTAAATGAAGTAAGATGGAACACATACCTTTAGGTTTGAGAAAATCTGGAGAATATATTGCCTTGCAATATCCAGTTCCAGGTTAGGTTATGGAATGCACCCAGTTAATGTTTAGTGAATATCTACCACACTGTGGAGAAAGCAAAAGCATTAATATTAATGGCTAGATGTGCAAAGAGTCAAATTGAGTTAACAGAGTGTAATACATACAATAAATGCTAAATTAGAATGTTAGAAAATTTTAGGTCCTTTGGATGAAATCAAACAAATTTATTGTTCTCAATAGAATTAGAAGATGCCACGATGAATTTACATCAAGTATTCACTTTGCCTACTTCAGATACAAATTAGACTTGGAAGAGGTTGATTATCCAGTTATGGCCTTTTGATGAAAATAGCTACTTTAAACAAAAATCATAACTTTAATTGAAGGTTAATTTATAATTATTTGAAAGTAACTCAATTGCTTCCCTTTTCATAAATTTAGAAGCATGCACTATGTATGGATCATCAGTATAGCATCTCAGAGAAAAAAATAAATAAAACAGGTAGCTAAAGACCAAATATAAACATTTATAATACAGTTGACCATGAATGGATTAATAATGATAATAAATAACAGAGGTGGCTATTAAACATGTTTTCTAACTGGCTGATATAATTTAGAACATCAGAAACAGAACTTGAGAAATAGTCAACATCCCTATGACTATTCTGTAACTAGAAATTGTACTTTTTAAACCCTTTATCTTTTTTCACCCATCATTCCCACCCCCCTACATTCAAGCAACCATCAAAATATTCTGTTATCCTTGAGACAGTTTCTCCTCTGCTTATTTAATTATTTTGTTTTTTTTTTTATTCCACATATAAGTGAAATCATATGGCTTTTTTTTTTTTCTCTCCCTTGTTTCACTTAACACAATAACTTCTAGGTCCATTCATGTGTTACAAATGGCAAGATTTCATTCTTTTATTTTGCTTTATTATGTTGGAGTTATATTTCATTGTATATATGCACCACTTCTTTATCTAGTCATCTGTTGATGGACAATTAGGTTGCTTTCATATCTTGGCTTTTGTAAGTAATGCTTGCAATAAACATATTGATGCCTTTGTCTTTTTGATTTAGTTTTTGAGGATACTTCAGATAAATACCTAGAAGTGGAATTGCTGGGTCGTTCATTGTGTCATGTTATAGCCTTTGTTTTAAAGTCTATTTTGTCTAAGTTCTGCCAGCTTTTCTTTTCATTTCAACTTTCATGAAATATCTTTCTTCATCCCTTTACTTTCAATCTCTGTGTGTCTTTCTCTCTGAAGTGAGTCTCTTGTAGACAGCATTATGTTAGGGGCTTGTTTTGTTATCCATTAAAACACCATGTCTTTTGATTGGAGCATTTAATCCATTTATCATTAAAGTGATTATTGATAGATATGTATTTATTGTCATTTTATTATGCATATTTTTAAATCTTTTTTTTCTTCTTTTTCAAGAAGACCCTTTAACATTTCTTATAATACTGGTTTGTTGATGATGAACTCCTTTAGTTTTTTCTTGTCTGAGAGGCTCTTTATCTGTCCTTAGATTCTAAGTGATAGCTTCTCTGGGTAGAGTAATCTTGGTTGTAGGTCCTTGCTTTTCACCACTTTGAGTATTTCTTGCTAATCCTTTCTGGTCTGCAAAGTTTCTGTTGAGAAATCAGTTGGTGGATTTATGGGAGCTTCCTTGTAGATAACTAATTGCTTTTCTCTTGCCTGGTGTTGGGCTGGGACCTCCCCACTATTCAAGGGGGACTTCTTCATCCAAGCTAACCCTCCCAATTTTTATCTGTCACACATGGGTGTGAGACAGTCCTTCTTCATCTCCATAACCCCTAATAGTTTTGATGTGGCTTCGTCTTTATAACCTTAGTTATAAGACTTCTTGTTCACCTAGATTTCAGGTTCTAAATGATGATAGTTATGTAATTTATCTGTAATTTTGATGCGTTTATGGGAGGATGAAAGTTCTGCATTTACCTATGCCACCATCTTAACTAAAAACCCTTCCCTATATGTTCTTTTGTCCATTACAAATCACATCCTGTACACTCAATAAATATCTACAAGTATTATAAATATGTAGCAATTTTTTATTTATCAGGTAGCATCATGCACAAATAGGAAATTAATTTTAATATGATATAAATACTAATATTTCATTGCATACCTATTACAAAAAGAATGTTACTTCATTAAAAAACTAGTTGGAATATTCTTAGAATTATTTTATTACAAAACTAGATTTCAAATATTGAGAAGTCAATTTATACACACAAGCCATGCACAGATTTGTATAATTTTATATAATTATTATATATAATAGTATATATGCAATGCTATAACATTACTCCACATATGTATGTGTAGATTATATATATATACATGTATTATGTTTTTCTTGCATATTATATTTTTAATGTTAAATATATTACATACATATATATAATTTTGTTTCTTTTTTTATTTCTTTGCTTCTAGATCTTATGCTGCCTGAAGGAATGGCTCTAACTACTTATTATAACAGTAGTTCCTAGCACAGTTTGTAGTGGATAGTAGACACATAATGATATCTAAATGATTGACTTTATCGATGTACTTATGCAGTTTAGTTAGTAGATGCTTATTGAACAACAATTATGATCTGGGACTTATGGTATAAACTAAAGCTATAAATAGTTTCAATAGGACTCTTATCTCTGTAAGTTCATTGTCTAGGAATAAAATCAGATCTACATAAACAAGACTTTGTAACATGTTAAATGCTAATAGATTTATAAAAGGTAATTAAGTGAGGCAGTTTTCTGGCAGATGGGACCAAGAAAAACTTTGTAAAAATAAGGAATTACATGAATAGGAAAAGTTAATGGGTTGAAAACTTTGGGAGTGAAGAGCATTCATCTCTTCTCTTCTTAAGAAGATAAAGGTCTGAGCCTCCCCTGGCCACTGCTCTGACAAATTTACTGTACAAGTCATCAGCTTTGATTCTGGTAGCTCCTGGTACTTTTCTTATAAAGGAGAGGAAGGAACGGTTGAGGAATTCCAGCCACAACCTCATTCCTCCTATTGCACTGGGTTTTGACCTGGGGATATGTGATTTCCCAGTTTGTCTTAAATCTGTTTTAGCATTTTAGAGGGGGAAAAATCTTGAAGAATGTCTTCTCCTGCTTCTTTAATTTTTCTCTGGCTTCTAGTCATTGTGTTATTATATACAAAATTAACTACAAAATCATTTTAAAAGTAGGAAATGGGTGTCTTAAGAAGCCATCACCTCTCTTTCTATCACTGTTTCTCTTGAAGATGATGAGTCTAGCTTAAATTTCCCCAGTCTTTTCTCTCTATTACCCCCACCAAACACCTGCTGTGGAACATTATAAACTTCTACATGTTGTGCCTTTTACTAGATATGATAATTAGCATACCTGTTGTTTCACCTGATTATAGAACATACACTCTTTAAATGTCCAAACCCAATGAAGTGCTTGGATGCACCAGCAGAAGATATGTGATCTGCAGAGTGTGTACTGCTCAGTGGTCAGAGGTAAGTACTTCCAACAAGACCTGACTTTTATTAATTCATTTTTGCCTATTTGTTTAACATTTTTAAATGAAAATATACATAAATTATATTTATGTATGTAGTTTATGTTTATCTAAGATGTCTGTGTCCTCTCTCCTCTGACACACACACACAACACACACATACACACACACACACTCCAGGCTTTGACAGCATTGTATGGTTCACTGTCCTTGAAAAGACGGATGGATAACTTATAACTATAATCACTGGTGTAATGAAGAGAATTAGAAAATGTGTACACAATAGCAGTGCAGGAGAGAGGAATCATAATTGGCAACTATTAATCTAATAGAGAGAAAAAGAGAGGGCTGGAATAATTAACGCATGCCACCCAGAGTGATCGTTTATGATAAGGATGACTGAAAACACAGCAGCATGACTTAGCTTTCCCCACTGGCAAAGGAAGCCAGAGAGAAAACAAAATTAATCTGGACCCAGACAGCAGCCGTCATGTTTTCTGAGCTGTGGTGAAAGTAGCCTCTTTAGGAATCCACATGCTAATTCTCCTTTATCCCCTGCCATTAGGAGTAAAAAAAATCATATAATCTTGTCTTTTTTCACAAACTTTGGTCATGAGAATACCTACAACACTTAATTATACTTAACACAACCTTTAATGATGAAAATATTCATCCCTTGGCATAATTTGAAGAAATGAAATGGTCATGCATTTTAGAAAAAAGCTCACGCACGTGTGCTCTCACTTTTGGGTTTGGTTTACCTCTAAAATATGTATCCCATCCAAAATATTACTGCAAATTGTTTTAAATGATCCATACACAAATGTGCAGCCCTCACCATTAATGAGGAGGTGAAACCTACCCACACAGCGTACATACAGGGGGACAGGTCACACCCTGCGAGCAAAGCTGCAGCTGGCTGCAGTAATGGCCACTTGTTTATTCTTTGACACTCTCTTCACACATAAGTTAATAATCATGCTCAACTTCACTAACCATCAGAGAGATGCAAATTAAAACCACAGTGAGGTATCACCTCACACCTATCAGAATGGCTCCATCAACAAGTCAACAAACAACAAGTGCTGGCGAGGGTGTGGAGAAAGGGGACCCTAGCACACTGCTGGTGGGAATGCAGACTGGGGCAGCCACTATAGAAACAGTATGGAGTTGCCTCAGAGAGTTAAAAATTGACCTGCCATTTGACCCAGGGTCCCCACTTCTGGGAATATATCTGAAGAAACCCAAAACACTAATTTGAAAGAATATATGACCCCTATGTTCATAGCAGTGCTATTTACATTAGCCAAGATCTGGAACAGCCCAAGTGCCCATCAGCAGATGAGTGGGTAAAAAAGCTGTGGGGCATTCACACCATGGTGATGGAGGAGACCTGACTTGGGGTGGTGAACACACAATACAATATACAGATGATGTATTTCAGAATTGTGCACCTGTAAACTATATAACTTTATTGATCAGTGTCACCTCAATAAATTCAATAAGAAAAAAATTATATCCTAATAAAATTCAGGCCATTTTTGATATGTATTTATTGCTAGTTTGCTACTTTGAATGAGAATTGAATGTATCATGAAAAATATGAGACAGGCTTGAGACAAGTATTATAAGAATACCTTTAAACTAAACTCACAAACAATCAGAAACAGTCAAATATATCTTCAAAAGTCTAGTGTCTTTTAAATTTTTCTTGAGTTATATTGAAATACCCAATGGCTATCATGGATATTTTACATTTAGTCCTCATGCAGTCCCTAGTATTTTTTTCCAAGAATCATTTATAAACATTGAAACCTAAGAATATTAAATAAAAAAAATAAATGTTTAATTCCATTTTCTGAAAATAACTTTTAAATCTTATTTTCTTAAAAATTAGCCATTACTATTCATTATGATTTTTATAAATATTTAGTTATATAATATTGTAAAATTCAAATGGAGCATGTGCTATTTGCTTTGAAATTCCTATCTACATTTGACTCTACAACTAATTATTAACTAGTTTACAAGAAAAATTAAAATAAGGCTTCCAAAAGCAGGATACCCTTCATTTTGTGGCTTGAACATTGAGCCTCAATTTCTTATCTATAAAAGCAGAATTACTTATAATAATAATTATAATTAATTGAACCTTTCTTATAAGCTAGATACTGTGATAAATATATACATTATCTCTTTTACTGTTTACAGAGATCCTATGAGACAGTTATTATTATTTCTGTTTTATAATAAAAAATATTCCCATAGTTTTGATTCAGGATTGAAATTCAGGTCTTTTTTACTCCAAATTTCCTAATATTAACTACTAGGTAACATTTTCTTACCGATATCACATATGATTTTACTCATATGTGGGATTTAATGAACAAACTGAACTACCAAACAAAATAGGGGCAAACTCATAGATAAAGAGCAGGCAGACAGGGAGCTTGTGGGGGTGAAGGGAGTGGGGAGATTGAGCAAAAAAGAAAAAGAAAGAGAGCTCATGGAAATAGACAGCAGTGTGGCAATTACAGGGGTGGAGGGGAACTTTTTTAAAAAAAGAAGTAAAAAATAAATAAATTGAAATATAAGTATAATTTTTGTATATTAGATAATTATTTTGTAATGCTTGAAATAGCCAACACATTTATTTATACAAATTATCAAATGTACCTTATATGTAATTAAATGTGGACCATAATAACCTTTAAAAAAGTTGCACTATAGTTATGGACCCATAAGGGAAGGGAGGCCTCAGGGCAAACTGTCGAATCAAAATCTGCCTGTGGGGCAGTATGGATGGATCTGGAGAGGATTATGCTGAGTGAAATAGACCCGTCAGAGAAAGACGAGTACCACATGATCTCACTCATATGTGGAATCTAAGGAACAGAATAAATTGATGGGCAAGATAGGGCCACAGACATGGAAGCATGGAACAGACTGACAGAGCTCAGAGGGAAGGGGGTGGGATGGGCCGGAAGAGATTAACCAAAAAAGTTCTAAGCATATATGCACAGCCCAAGGACACAGACAATAGACAGATGAAGGCCTGGGGTGGGGTGGGGGCTGGGTAGAGAGGATAAGGGAGGAAATGGGGGACACCTATAATACTCTCAAAAATAAAATCAATTTAAAAAAATGTGAATAGTCAGATATATCTTGAATGTCACAGCTGAGATTTGCTTATGTGAAGCAGAAAGCCATACACAGGTAAAAATTCATTAATGTAATTTTGGTCAAATGTTGGAGTCTCAGTATGGACTTGCTTAAAAGTGAAAACCCCCTACAGGCTATAGCCTTATCATCACACCAGACCCACTCACACACACATTCATGAGCTCTCCCTGAAGGAACCCCATTGGCTTCTCTCAGTCAAGATTAAGCAAGATCCTCTCCTGGACCTAACAAGGGCAAGGAAGACCATCCATTATGAAATATGCCAAGAGACTTTTTTTATAACAAAGGTGTACTGTCTATAGGGAATGGGACTTGACAAGATCCCAATGTTGAGACCTTATCCCAGCTAGAAGAAAGGAATTCTTCCCCATTTCAATCTTCTCTAACTCTCCTGAGTCATTGCAACATGGGACAGGGAATAGCTAGAAGGAGACAGGGCTTCAGGACAATAGATTGCATGAAGGGAAGGCAGTAAGGGACAGAGGAAAAACATTTTTACAGCTAGGGGAAGGTCAGAAACAGTAGTGAAGACCAGTCCTGAAATACAGGCTCACTGAAAGACAGAGTTTTAATTTGAAGATTATACAATGCTTCATTTCCCCCAACTTTACCACTACCCAGCAGGGCCACAGGCTATTAACAAATTACAACTGAAACAGATGCTAGATAAAAAACCTCTGAAGAGAAATACCTAGGGATCTCGTAAGCCAAGAAGAGAGGAAAAAAACAAGCAAACAAACTAAACTAAAACTCTAGAGGAATTAGTATCATTTGACACATATAAATACAACAAATATGAAACATAGTCTGGTTCCTAACTAGATTAACATAAAACTCTATTCTAAAGGCTTACTTACTTAAATTCCTATTATAAATTGACAATTAATAAAGTTTCCCATCGAATAATACCAAAATACACATTTTTATCAGGTTCACGTGGAACATCCACCAAGAATAGAGCACCTTCAAGCCATAATATACATCTTAACAAATTTAACAAATAAAAATCACACAAAATTTGTGTTTGGCCACAAGGAAATTAAGTGAGAAATCGGTAGCATAAATAGCTGGAAAATCATCAAATATTTGGAAATTAAATAATACATTTTTTAATTACCTTTTTTAAAGTATATTTTTATTGATTTTAAAGGGAGAAGAAAGGAGAGGGGGAGAGAGAGAAACATAGGTGTGACATCAATCGGTTGTCTCCCCCATGCAACCCAACTGGAGACTGAATCTGCAACCTGGGTACGTGTCCTGACCAGGAACTGAACGGATGACCTTTCAGTGAGTGGGATGGAAAGATGTTTAATCAACTAAGCCACACCAACCAGGGTGACAACACATTTTTAAATAGGCCATTAGTCAAAGAAGTCTCTAAAGAAATTAAAGATATTTTAAACTACATAAAAACAAAAGCCTTATCAATATTTGTAGGATGCAGTGAAATGGTAGTTAGAAAAAAAGTTATACAATAGGTAGATATGTTAGAAAGGAAGACAATTTAAAATAAATAATCTAGATTTTCATCATAGAAAATTACAGAAAGACAAACATATTAAATGTAGAGTGAAATAAATTTAAAATAAATCAATAGAGAAAATTCAACAAAACCAAAAGTTAGTTCTTTGAAAAGATCAATAAAAATGATAAAACTCTAGCAAAAATAACGAGAGAGAACCCAAATGAATGAAAGATGATATCTATGGACCAAATATACATTAAAAAGATAAAAAAGGGATATTATAAACAACTCCATGCTCACGGATTTGATAACTTAGACGAGATGGACCAATTCCTTGAAAGACACATACTACCACCAGTAACACGAAGACAAAGAACTTAGTTCTATGTCTATTATAATAATTGAATCAATAATTAATAGCCTTTAAAAACAGAAAACACTAGGGCCAGATGGTTTCAGTGGTGAATATACGCAACATTTTGGAAGAAATCGCACTACTTTATATATCTTCCAGAAGATACAAGCAGAGGTAATTCTTCCCAAGTCATTTTATGAGGCCAGCTTATCCTGATACTGAACTTTGATAAAGACACTACAAGAAAGAAAGACACAGATCAATATCTCCCGTAAACTTAAACACAAAAATTGCTAACCATATACAAGGTGGGGCAAAAGCATGTTGTGAGTACACAAAACTGAGTTTAATCTTTTATTATTATTTATTATTTATTGTATTATTTTCCATATGAACAACTGTAAACCTACTTTTGCCTCATCTTGTGTTTCAGAACTGAATCCAGAAATGTATAAAAGGATAAGAGACTATGACCAACTGTGATTTAACCAGGAAGGCAAGATTGACTTGTCATTCAAAAGTCACTGAATGTAGTCCACCAGATTAATTCATTAAGAAAAAACATTCGACCATATCAATAGACACAGAAAAAGCATTTGAAAAATTTTAAAACTTCAACTTCAGAAAGTCATGATAAAAACTCCCAAAAAACAAGACACAGAAAAAAATTAATAACCAAGTTAAAATAAAATGAAAAGCATATGGCTAATACATGTATAGTGAGATTAAATTCTTTCCCCATAAGATTAGGAACAAAGCAAAGATAACTTCTAAGAATTGAAAAAAAAAACCACAGCAACAACAAAAAAGCCAGTGTAGCAAGATCACAAGATACAAAGTCATTAATCAAAGGTCAATTGTTTTCCCATATATCAGCAGTGAACAGCTATAATTTGAAATAAAAAACACCATTTATATTAGAGTACTTTAACAAGAAAAAGTCCAACAAAAGTATAGTTAACTGAATCTTGATAAAGGTGCAAAGGCAATTTAATGGTATAATAGGTTTTTTTTTCAATAAATGGTGATGGAACAATGAAACATCAATACGCAAAAAAAAAAAAAAAAAAAAAATGTCCTTCTTACACAAAATTTAACTGAAAATAAACGATTGACTTGCATGTAAAATATAAAACTTCTATAAGGAAACAAAAAAAAAAAATAAATATATATAACATTGGGTTTCATGATGACTGTTTAGATAATCTCAACACCAAAAGCATTACCCATAAATTAAAATTTTAATCAATTGTATTTACTAAAATTAAAAACTTTTATTCTGTGAAAAATACTGATGAAAAATGAAAAGCCACAGACTAGGATAAAATGTTTTCAAATCAAATACATGATAAAGGACTTGTATTCAAGATACTCAAAGAACTCTTACACGTGAACAGTAAGAAAATGAGCAATGCAATTATAAACTAGGCAAAAAACCAGAAGAGAGACCTTATCAAAGAAGATATACAGATGAGCAATAGCAGGTTTGGGTTAGTGGTTAAAGCATCAGCCTGCAGACTGAAGGGTCCCAGGTTCAATTCCAGGGCCATGTACCTCGGTTGCAGGCTTGACCCCTGGCCCTGGTCAGGGTGTGTGTGGGAGTCAACCAATTGATGTGTCTCTCTCACGTCAATGTTTCTCTCTCTCTTTCCCTTCTACTGTCTCTGATAAAGTAATGGAAAAAATATCCTCAGGTGTGGATTAAAAAAAGAAAAGACGATATACAGATGAGAAGTATATGAAAATGTGCTCAGCATAACTTGTCATTAGGAGATTACAAATTAGCACAATGAGAGTTTATTACATATGTATTAGAAAAACAAAACAAAGCTTGCAAAATCACTTGCTAGCAGTAAAGCAGAGCAATAGAAACTAATTTTCCAAGTGTAAAATAGATATTTCGGTAGACGTTTTAAAAGTTTCTTACAAAGTTTGACATAATCTTACCATGCATTTAGAAACCATGCTTCAAGGTATTTACCAGCTTATTTGAAACAAATGCCTACACAATTGCTTGAAGCAATTTAGCAGCTTATTTCATAATCAAGAATTGGAAGCCAACAAACATCCTTCAACAGGTAAGTGAACAAATGAACTGTAATACATGACTACAAAGTAAGAATTTCAATTATAAAAGCAATGAAATACCAACTCATAAAAAAGCATACCTGAATCTTAAATGCATATTGCTCAGTGAAAGGACCAGACTGAAAAGGTTGCATTCTGCATTATGGCATTTATATGAAATTCTGGAAAATACAAACTTATAGATTTGATAAAGAGATCAATGGTAGAGAGGAGTTTGGAGAGAAGTGTTAAACAGATAAAGCACAGCATACTTTTTAGAGATGTTAAAATATTTTGTATGATTTTGTATTGGTGGATCTGTGTTGACACTATGAATTTTCAAAAGTCATAGAATGTCAACACCAAAAGTAACTCTTAAAGTAGGAATCTGGACCCTGAACAAAAGTCAAACTGTATTACAATTGTATGAAATAGCCTCACAGGAGTTTAAGGGAAGGGAATGGCTGACTCAAGTAACTTTGAAACTGTAAGACAACAGGCAAGAAAAACTACACAAGCACTGTGCTCTAGTTGATAAAATAGTTTCCACAGCAGGTGTGGGTTATCAGTTCTAAAAACACTACATACAGGGCGTCACCAAAAATGTATACACACTGTAACAGCTCATAGCTCAATTTTGAAGATGAAATGTATTTTAATAAACATTGCTTTTACAATTATTCAAAGTATGTGTATATATTTTTGGGGACACCCTACGTGTGTACTAAACATTTAAATAAATGGATAGCCTGTTATGGAAGCCGGGTTGCTTACTATTGGAACAGGAGGTTACAAACAAATAAAGGGAGGCTAGAATAATCCATGTGGTACGGGGTTAGGATTAGAGCTATAAATATGAACTCATGCCGGTTCAATACAGATACAGAAGACACATGGGGAAGTATTAATAGTTGTATATATACACACAGCTTAGTAAACACACACATATATATGTCCTTGTTCTGTCAGCTGGGAGAGCCTAGAAGCCATGATAGCCAAGCAGCAATAAATATATCTCATATTCAGATATTGTTTTCCAGCATTCACTAATAAAAACAACTAGGGCTTCTTGAAGAAATAGCTCATTTGGTGGCTGAGGCAGCAAGTATACAAGACAGATCGGAAGCATTTTATAGTCTCAGGAAGTAAAAATGTGTTCAAAAATACCTTCCACAAAGGAGGGACACAGGAGACAGCTGAAAGACCCCCAATGGCCAAAGTTGGAACAATTTTGAGCAACAAAATAAAGTATTATTGAATTATAAAACCCAGTTTATAAAATAAATATCCTTGAGTCCATATTGCTAGAAATAGTTGATATGATATCTAAAAGAAGGAGAAGAGACAAATGCCCCTTGCAGAAAATTTTCAAATAATGTATGTAAATTCTCTGTCCTGAAAGAAGAGGAACATAATTTCCTATCCCCTAAGTGTGGACTGTGTATTGTGAAGTTCCTCCAGTGAGTATAGTATGTAAGAGAAGAAAATTAAATTTACAGTGGAGAAGCCTTTTGAAACATTACCTTAGCCAGGTGATCAACATTAGCATCAACAGTGTTAAGCCCCGAGAGTTTGTACCCTTGATATAATGTGATGAAAATGACATTTTATCTCTGTGGTCTTCCTCTCAAAAAACATAATTCTAGTCTAGACAGGAGACAAATACAACACAAAACTACATTGAAGGACAATATATAATATATTGAGGACAATATATAAAATACCTGACCAATATGTTTCAAAACTGTCAAGGTCCTTGAAAATAAGACAAGTCTGAGAAATTGTTACAGGCAGAAGGCTCCATGGAGACATGACAACTAAATGTAATTTGAAATGATGGATAAGATTCTGGAACAATAAAAGGATATCAGGTAAAACTGGAGACATATGAATAAAGAATGGACTTTATTCAGTGATAATCTTGGTTCAATAATATGAAAAATATATACCATTAATATAACCTGTAATCAATAAGATAAACTGCATATGAGATCTATGGAATTCTCTGTACTATACTTGAACTTTTATGTAAATCTAAAACTATTTCTAACCTCGAAAGTAAATGTTAAAAATGAGCAAATGATTTTAATAGGCACTTCACCAAGGAAGCTATATGGATGTCTAAGATATACATGCAAAGTTGCTCAGCTGTATTGGTCATTAAGAAAATCTAATTAAAAACACAATGAGGAACTACTACACAACTATTGAAATGAGCACAGTGAAAAAGAATAATTATATCATATGATGGTGAGGATGTGGTGGAACCAGATCTGTCATACACTGCTGGTGGGGTTTATGATGGTACAACTTTGGAGAGTAGTTTAGATGTTTCTTAAAAGTTAATCACTCACAAAGAACTTAGCATATATGCATAGCTCATGGACACAGACAATAAGAGGGTGAAGGCCTAGGGAGGGGTCAGGAGTGGGATGGAGGAGGTCACTGGGGGAAAAAATGGTACACCTGTAATACTTTCAACAATAAAGATTGAAAAACAATCACTCACTAAATAATCCAACCATCCTACTCTTAGGTATTCACTCTATCTCCACTTTGTTACAAACAGTACAAATTAATTAGTGTTCTCTCTTTGTCTCTCTCTGCCTCCATTGTTACACAAAAAAATATTATTCAAATTATTATTAATTTGAATAAAATTATTCTTCAATACAAATGATTTTATGTTTGTTAAGAAGACAGTACATTAATTCTTCTTTCAAAGTTAAGCCTATAATTCTTATAGGAAAATTTAGATATTCAATATACAGCTAGAAGAAATCTTAGAGATTACTCAGCAAATTGCTCTTGCTTTACAAGTAGGGGTACTCAGAGAAAAGAATATTTAAGTAGCCTCTTATATGTAGTGACAGTCAAAAAACAATTAAGATGCAGGTCTGACATTTTCTCTTCTTCTACCTTATAGAATTATTATTAGAATATTATAGTTTATTTACATATGCATTCCTAAGCAATGTATTGTTTTAATTCCCATGTTTTCTCAACATTTTTACATATGATATTACACTATTTTTGTTTATTTTCATCTTTATTTTTTCATCTATGTTGATTTGCACTTTAGTGCATTTATTTGAACTATTTTATAGTGTTCCATGACATTTGTAACAGAAATAATGTTATAACCCAAGTGGTGTTTGACTCTAACATTATGTGTGGCTACTGCTCATACACAGAGTGTTATGCCGAAACTCTAATTTCACTGGAGGAGAGAGAGGTAGGCAGCGAGAAGAAGTTGGTACTTGGAAATGAGCTCATCTTAGAAACTGATAGGGTTCTTTGGCCGAATATTTATGGTGTAAGTCTACACATCAATATGAAAATAATTTAAAAATAAATATGAGCAAACCAGCAGAACAATATATTTATAGAAGAGGAAACTGCTCAATAAATTTATGAAAATGTCGTAAATGTATTTAATAGACAAGAATATGAATATATAATAAGATACTCTCATATTCATTATATGTAAAAATGCAAAATATTAAGTATAATTTTAGATGTTCAGTTTTTGGAATATTTGCTTTGTCATTTAGACAAATCATCTGCAAACTAAATGATATTATGGAGTTTAAATGCAAAATGCCATCTAAATAAGTCCAAATCTTTTGATCTGGGGCAATTAATCTTTGTCTCAGTCTCTACTACTAAAAATAAAAATTTTTGTATCTAGTATCTAGTTCAGACTTTTTTAAGAACTAAATTTTAAAAAAGTATGTAAATAATTTCCAACACAGTTAACAAAAAGTAAATGTTAGCCAATATTTTTACTCCTGTCATCATTACTAAGAAATACCAATTCAATTAATAAAGATGTGACTATTGAGCTTCTCTTTTAGCAGCTATTCTGAAAAATATATACTTACTGTGCTTCACAACAGAACCTTGTAAAATTGGCAATGGGCTGGAATCTTGGGTAAACAAAGAGGGCTGAGAAAAAACTGCTGTTGTCATAAATTTTTGTAATTAGTCAAAAGAAGCACAGTAGAGTAAATCATATATAAATTCTCTTTAAATTGGAGCTTTGTGGCCATCTTGGTGATTATCATTTAATGTAAAATTTCTGTATATCACTAGAGGCCATGTCCTTGGTTTAAAATACTACCTCCTGGAGAGCTATGAATCTTTGAGAAAGTAATTATATTTCATCATAAATAAAGCACAGAATCACTGAAAATTAAACAAAGACATTCAGTCTCTATATAAGCATATAAAGGCATAAGTGTATGCAAAGATGGTCTCACAAATTGATAGATAGCTGATAGAGAGCAGACACATGGATTTGATAGATAGATACATGGATTTGAGGAGTCAAGAGGTTCCTTAGAAATAAAAATTACAATTACAATCTCATACATGTCAATAGCTAACATTTATAGAATTGTATAAAGTTATATACAGCAAACCTTATGTAGGATTTTACATAAAATATCTTCGTTAACTATCATAACAGTTTTATGACAAAAATACTATTGGTTTTCCTTACTTATAGATGATTAAACTGAGGCACAAGAAAATTACTTACCCAAAACCATGAGTAGGAGAGTAGAACCACAATCATAACTCTGTTCTTTCAGCTTCTAAAGCCCACGGTCCTAATCATGTTGTATTTCTTAGCTGTACTAACAAGAATGGCTAAGTTGTCTGAGAATTTTCCATATAATATTAAAACCAAAATTTGTCAATTCTCAGACATTCAGGAATTGGTCACATTATTTAGATAACCTGAGGGTTTTGTCCTTATTTTTAATAACTCAAAGGTCTTAAATTGGGAGGAGCAGATGTTGGAATTCAATCTTTAAAAAATTTTGAATTTCAAAAAGAAGGAAAGAAGGGAGGGAGGCAGGAAAGAAGGAAGAAAGGGAAACAAATGTAAATGTCTCAAGGCCTGTCTAAACTACTTATATATATTCTGAATTTTGTTCTTTGTCAAATTACCTAAGATCATAGAGAAAATAAATCAGAAATAATTTGTGAATATTAGCAACCTTAAAATGGAATCAGGATTCATTTCAGTAAGAATTCTGTTGATGACTTAGATGTGTGACAGTGCAGATTATATAATAATCAGTTTCTCTGGACATTGAGATCCTGCTATGTAAAACAAGGAGATTGACTTACATTATGTTACCAGCTCTAAAATTCTATGCTTTTTCCAACATATTATGTTGGAGGTGGGGTGGAGCAGAAGTAAGAGACTGACACAAAGAACGTTAAGAAAATAAATAGATAGTGAATCCATAATTATTTTTATGACTACCACAGGGCATAATGAAGAATTACTGTGATTTTACTTTGCAGAAATTTCAATGCTCTCTGCTGTGCTAAGCATTAGGGGGAAAAATATACAAGTTCCAGTTCCTACATTTACAAATCTATACAGACTAATTAGCAATTAAATGGAAATTTTAATAAATGCTATGAATCAAGCCTAATTGTATATTCTGTCAGCTAGCGGGTGATGTGAGAAATGCTATTCCGTACTTTTTCTCTATTACTCTGAATAACTGAGAATAAAGTGGGTGTGAATTGCCTAACACTTCCTCAGTATTTCAAAAACATCAAGGAAATTCACAACTCTTCTGTTTACCATGAAAAGATTAATCCATTTTACATTTTCTTAGATATGAATATGAAACAAGCAGATGTTAAGAACATGTCTTATTCTGAATTATGTCCCAGTAAAATACATGCATTCTCTCAGAGAAGAGAAATTAGTCTTGAACTAGAACATGTTTATGTTCATGCTTCAGGCACACTAGACTATAGGCCATGTAATAATAATAGTAATAGCATAAAACCACATTTGAACATAATAGATTACCCGTTATTATCCCTTTTTGTAATTTATGGTATTATGGATCATAAGAACATCATTCGACAGGCAAATAACCCAATGAAATTCTTTTATTTTTAGTTGTTGAATAACGTTCTATAGAAAAAGAATACAGACCCATCTAAAATGTGTTTGAAAAAATTAGTAAATTGTGAGGTGCAACATCATGTTTGTTAAGTCAAGAAAAATCCTACATTCAGATGTAATATATTAATAGGTATTCTGGGAAATAATATATCTCAGTATGTAGAATCTTGAATTTTTATATAAAAATTACTTCATGATGCATAAACAATAAAAACAATTTAAAATACTTTCTTCTACTAGTTGTCTGTGTTGCATATCCAATTACCTCAAAACTTAACGGGTTAAAACATAATTAACATTTGTTATTTCACAGTGCCTGAGTCAGGAATTCAGAAGTGGCTGAGCAGGGTAGTTATGGCTCAAAGTTTCTTATGAGTTGCAGACAGATTTCAGCCATGGTTGCAGGTTGCAGTCATTCTGATAGACAACAATTAGCTCTTTTCTTTATAATTCCAAGTTTATTATTTATTTATTTTTAAATATATCTTTATTGATTTCAGAGAGAGGAAGGGAGAGGGAGAGAGAGAGACAGAAACATCAATCCTCTGCCTCCTGCATGCCCAGGACTAGTGTTTGAGCCAGCAACCTGGGCATGTTCCCTGACTGGGAATTGAACTGCAGGTTGATGCTCAAGTTCTGAGTCAGGCCCAGTCAGGCTAATTCCAAGTCTTTAAAAAAATAAAAATTTCAGCCCAGTGGGGTGTGGCTCAGTGGTTGAGCATTGACCTAGGATCCAGGAGATCGTGGTTCGATTCCCGGTCAGGGCACATGCCTCGGTTGCAGGCTCGATCCCAAGTTGGGGGTGTGCAGGAGGCAGCCAATCAATGACTCTCTCATCATTGATGTTTCCATCTCTCTCCCCCTCCTTTCTTCTCTCTGAAATCAACAAATATATATATTTTTTAAATTTCAAAAGAATAAGATCTGAGCACAATATTTTATAATACATGATTAATGTAAGAAGTAATCTGGTTTAGTACATAAGGCTTTGACTTGGAATCAAAAGACAAAATTTCAAATCCAAAACTCTCCAGCTTATACCTACTGAGACATTGAGCAAGCTGGTAGACATTCAGGGCCTTAATGCCCTCATTGATAAAACGAGAATAACAATTTCTAAGTCAAAAGTAGTAATGAGGATCTACTGAAATATCTTCTAAACAAGTTTTAGATTTTAAATCACAGGACAAAACTGAGATATCATTAGCATGTGGATCCCAGCGCTCATTTGTGTAAAATAAATTGAAGTTAACTTAATCAATTAAATAAGTATAGCTTAGTGAGTTAAAGAGACAGGTAGTACATAATATTAGACACTTTTTTTCATTTCTACTCTGCTTTCTATTTGGGATTATTATCTTTTGCCTAAATTTCTAATATGTCTGTGTATAGTAAATGTACTTATAAGCATTTGGTGTAGTTGTGAATTTCATTTTATCCAAGTGCAAAGATACGTGTGGATTAACCACAATGTTGTAATGTTAAAATTATGCTTGAGACACTCAGCATCTTGACATTGTGAATGTAACCAGAACCAAGGTTTGGCTGTCTGCTGCCATGAAAGCTAGACTCATGAGACAGATGCTAGAGATAAAAAGAAAGAGGTTTATTCAAGTGCTGGTCACCTGAGAAGACGGAGGACTCTTGTTGAAAGCCTATCTGAACATCTCAGTGCAAGCAGAGGTTTATATAAGTAGGGAGAGGGATATCAGATTAAAGAAATCAAGAGGAGAGGGTTAAAAAGTTCTCTATATGCAGACCAGCACAGCCCATTTCAATAAGGATCTCGAAACTGGTCAAGTGATGGTATGGTGTGCATCTTCCTGGTTCTTTGTCATTCTGATTTTATGGTTGAAGATCCAGCAAATCTCCTGGAAATGGGATGACTGAGGTCAGAGTCCGCATTTTCTGGAGTTAGTTCTTAGGATTCTTTACAAACATACTGCTTATCTACAAGCTACATACAGGATTTACAGAAATAATGCCAAAAATAATGGTGGATGGGTTACAATTCCTCACTGTTAGATGAATCCATTTATAAAAGTAAATATAATAATGTAATTTATGTAAGTTGGTCTTAGCAAATTTGTAAAGTAGATGTGATACAAACTCTCAGATATCCTTTATTTTTCTTAACTTCCATATCACATCTTTTAAGATAGAAACATTTTTGTCATTTTGATGATTTTGATAATTTGTTCTTTTATTACCAAAGATTTAGGCCATATCCTTAGCTCATGCTAGTATTAAAAGAACTGATAATAGTACAATTATTATCCTATAGTAACATAAAAGTTTAACATAAAGTTTCCTGAATCATTGCAACTACCCTAATCATATTACAATAGACAATTATTAAGTAACATATATTCTTAATAAGAGATGTTTTTTGGTTTTTGTTTTATTATTTGGTTTTCTTTTGTTTGGTTGATTTCTGATGTTAATACTAATGTGTGATAGGCACATGAAAAAAATCTGCAGCTTTGAAAAGGAATGTAGTAGCAAATCTCCAAGATGGCTCCCAATGAACCTCACATTCTGTTATTCAAATTTTTATGAAGATCCCTCCCACATTGTATCAAGATTGATCTGTGTGACTAGCATAATATGGCAAAGGTGAAAGCTTGTGATGTCTGAAGATTGGATATTAAAGATGTTGCTGATTCTAGGTTGCTTTCTCATGAATCACTAGCTCTGAACTGGCCCTTTATGAGGACATATAAATAGTCACATGGAGAGATCTGTGCTTAAAGAAACTGACAGCCCCTAACAACAGCCAGCACTAACTTGCTAGCTAAGCTATCTGAGTGAGGTAAGTTAGAAACAGTTCCTCTAAACATAGTCAATCCTTAGAATGACTGCAACCATGGCTGAAATCTGTCTGCAACTCATAAGAAAGGCCTTGAGCCAGAACTACATTGAGCTCAGCCACTTCTGAATGCTTGACTCAGGAACTGTGGAATAATAAATGTTAATTATGTTTTAACACATTAAATTTTGAGGTGATTAGATATGCAACAGAGATAACTGGTAGAAGAAGCAGTGTTTTAAATTATTATTATTTTACATATAACAAGAAGTAATCCTTTTATAAAAATTCAAGATTCTACATACTGAGATATATTATTTCTCAGATTACCTACTAACATATTACTTCTGAATATAGGATTTTTCTTGACTTAACAAACATGATGTAGCACTTTTATTAACTTTTTCAAACATTTCTTTTTAATTTTCATTTGTGAAAACTAGGTTGTTTCAATCAAATATCCAGAGCCATAGCATTTTCACTGATACACCCACTGCATTTGCACATTTTAATATAGCATATATTTCACTGATTGGCAATCTCATTACTCTTGACATTATAAAGATTTACTTATTAAACCATAAGCAGGATTCAATGAAATTTCTATTAATACTTTGTTTAAAGGAATGATTTATAAGATATTAAGATAAATGAAAGAAAAAGAAAAATTGAAAAGTAACCCCCAAAGACTATAAAGACTTTCTAATAGAAAATTATGGTACCTTGACTCTTCCTATGATGTTATTTATTAATTACTAATAAGCTTTTCCAGTAAATTAATAAATATAGTGCTTTGTCTGGATTCAGCTTTACTTGAAAATTAAAAAAAAATAACTAAATGTTCAATATTAATTTAAAATTAGTGTTTTCCCCCTCTAATTTTAAAAACATAAAAATATAAATTAAATTTCAATTACATTTCATATATTATTCAGGTATTCAAATAATATTTTTCAAAAAAAATACTTTCTATTATAACAGAAATGAACCAGAGATGATATTCTTTTCTTCTTTATTTTTGAATTATGAGCAATTTTGTTTCTCAGATGGATTATTTTTACTATTATTAGACATATAATATAGCCAATATTAAAATAATTACTTTTAGAAACATTAAAACTAAAATGAATTTTTGCTAAAATGAATTTAATTTAAAATAAAATTAATTTTGTTCAGCCTCATCCTTAAGAGAAAAATTGAAGTTAAAACCACAAGAAATACTGATTTAAATTTACAAAAAGATAAAAATTAAAGTGTTTGACATACTAAGCATAAGTTTAAACAATGACCTTAGACTTCAATGGTGGCAGTGGTGAATGCTATCAATTTGGAAATAATTTGAAGTCCTTGGTAAAGTTGAAGCAGTAATTTCACTCGATGTCATTAGATAATTTTTTGTCTAAATATACATGGGGACAAGACTCAAAATGCCATAGCAACATTTAGAATACACAAATGCTAGAATAGCTGAAATGTCTATAAAAATAATTAAAAGTGAATGATAAGGTACTCAGACAATAAAACATTAAATAGCAATAAAGAGTAAGTGAGCTGGAGCCATGAAAATCAATGCAACTCATTTTTAGGAGCATGATGTTGAGCTAAAGAGCAAGTTTCAAAGTTTCACATACAGTTTAATTTCATGTATTAAAATTTAAAAAACACACAAAACGGAACAATGTATATTAGTTACAGATACTAAGCAGAGGAATGACAAACACAAATTTAAAGATAATTTTCTTTGAGTGTGATGTGTGAGTCTGTATAAGGAGACACAAACAAGTTACTCCAATTCTGCAGATAATATTATATTTATTTTGCTATGTAATATATATGTGTGTGTGTGTGTGTGTGTGTATGTATATATATAGTCTTTCTACATTTTTATCACATATGTTTACATGTTCATTTGGATACATATCTATGTATTAAAGGTATATGTGTATATATATTAATTATTTATATATTTTTAAGTAAGAGTATATAAACAGGAATTATCAATGTCATTCTAAAAAGGTATATCATGTACTGTGGACTGTAACAGAATAATTAATATATATTGAAATTAATCCATTATAAAGAGCCATTAGAGTATGTACAGATGAAAATTAATAGGAATCCCTTAAACTATAAATATAGAGTACATATAACTTAAGAGAAAGCAGATGTTGAAAAGTAATTAAGAGGAAAAACTTACTGTAAATTACTTTGGTAAAACACAGATGGGCATCTACACGCAAGTAAAACACAGAAAACTGGGAGCAGATAAATCAATACAATGCTATGTTGCATTTAACAATGAGTAGGGTGGCTTGTTTTATACAGCTCCATATGGCAAGAGCCTCACTGCTAGGGGCAAAGGAAGAAGAGAGAAAAGAGGTGGGGATGGAAAGAGGAAAGAGGTGAAACATAACTACAAACTCAAAAGGGTAGGAAGAAATTCAATATGTACAAGGATAAAATAAAATTCGTTCATTATAAACTTTCTGTATATATTGTTAAAAGTTAATTTATAACCATGCAACATTAATGGTACTTGACTTAGGAAATAGAGGAAAAAGCAAACATCTAAGTAGTAGATGAATATTTATCACAGGAAAACAGTCACAGTATGACAGTTGAATCTAAAGCCAAAATATTGTCGGACTTACCAAGTTGATGCTGACCTTCTGTATCAGTAGAGCATGAAATTATTTTTCTTGTACACTTTTTTGATAATTCTTATTACTTCCTTCGACAAGATCATACATGAGTATGTCTGTAATAAAATGCTCAAGCAGGTCATTTATCTTTGGTTTAGGAGCATAAATCAAGAGTAGAAAAAGCAGCTCTTTTAGCAGCCATCTACATTAAACAATGCATGACTATTTTATGGTTAATATGCTATCATAGTCACAGGTCATAAAACACAACCATGCTTATAAGCAGAGTTATGGTCATCATTCCAAAACCTTGAAATATAAATTAAACATGCAAGACCAGCCCTAAACCAGGTTATTTCAAATGGGTCAGACTTTAAAATATTTGAGTTAAATATTTTAACTTAAAAATTATCCAAAATTATATGGCATTTTTAAAATGACATAACCCTTCCATATCTATGTAATCTTCATCACTCTCCCATTCCAATAAGCTCTCTGATTTGGCCATCACACTCCATGAAAGGGGTATAGCCAAGGACTCAATACAGATTTTACTCAAAACTCTGTGGTTCTTCTGTGAGACATCCCTAAAGGTGTGCAGAGCCAAAATAAACAACCTTTGTGGTCCTGGTGCAAAGTTATTAGATGGTACAGACAGCATGGTCACCATTTTTGTTAAGCCACTTGGGAAATTGTTAAAAAATAATTCAAAAATGAACTTTGATGTCTAGAGAAGAACAGTGAGGTCCAGCTTCCTGAGTCTTGTCTGTCTCCTGCAAGCCCTGAAACCTCAGGCAGCTGCCTCAGGGACTTCCTCTAAAATTAGTCTCATTCTTCTGCAAATGTATTAGGCACACTGGAGAGATTTTCAGATTTATACACCCTACAATTTTAACATATATGTCAGAAACATTGTCCAAAAGAGCTTATGTTTCTGTCATTTCAAGAAAATGTAGTAAAAATTTCATCATATTTTATTAAACATTCTGGAGGCTATGTACTTTTTCTCCTCTATAGACAATGCCTTGGACATATTCTTTTAACATATATTCTTTGAAGCAGGCTATTCACCTCTTTTCTCTTACCATGCTATTGAGAAAATAAAAAATATTGGCATAGTGCTCACCTACTCCCATGATCATATCAAAATTACTACTAAATTATAGAACAACCACCCTGAGAACCAGATGAAGACTAGTCAAACAGAACTCATAACTAAGAAACTATCTTGAGACTGGTAGGAGGGGCAGTAACACAAAACAGGCTGGCCCCACACCAATGTGTGCAGGTTAAGAATCAAGAAGGATTTCTCGGCTGCAGAAGTCCCCTGGAAAAAGCAAAGGGTCCCAGCCCGACATGCGGCTCCCAAGCCCAGAGCACCAGTACTGGAAAGAGGAGTCCCTGCAACACCTGGCTGTGAACCTCAGTGGGGATTCTGTCTGGGTAAGATGGGGGGTTGGTTTCAACCTGTGTTCTCTTAAAGGGTCCAAGTACAGACTTACTCTCTCAAAAATACTTGTGTAAAGCTCCAGAGAACAGATAGCAACTTCAAAGCTCCAGGGACATACAGGGAGGAATTGATTTGTCTGGGTTCAGGACGACAGTTAGAGGGACATGTCTCTCTTAGACTGAAATATTGGCAGAAGCCATTGTTTCTTGGTTGAGCCCTGCCCCACACAGCCAGTAGGTAGAGGCTGGCATCCAATCTGAGTCTACTTTAACCTGGCTAACACCACTGGCCAAACCTTGGTGATTTCCTGAACCACCAAATACCAAACTAGTGTACTGACCAGAAAACTAGGAGTTCCACACTAGTTGCCAGCCTCCATCTATGCTTTGGACTCTATTAAAATCTCTCATAGGTTCAGAAACCCTAAACAAGCAGAGGCTGGCTTCAGCATGCCCTATATGAATTGTTAAGCAGCCCCAATCCGAGCACTAGTGGAAGCAGGCCTTGGTTCATAGCACTGATCCCCTCAGGTGCCTTTAAGACCAGCAGAGCAATTTTGAGAAAGAAGAACAAAGTTAGAGGAATCATGCTTCTTGATATCAAACTGCACTACAAGGCCATAGTAATCAAAACTGCATGGTACTGGCATAAAACATACATATAAATCAATGGAACAGAACAGAGAACCTAGAAATAAACCAATGCTCTCATGCTCAATTAATATTTGACAAAGAAATAAAAAAGAAACAATGGAGTAAAGACAGTTTATTCAATAAATGGTTTCAGGAAAATTGGAAAGATATGTGCAAAAAAATTAAACTAGACCACCTTCTTACATCATACAGAAGAATAAACTCAAAATGCATAAAAGACTTAAATGTAAAACTCAAAACCATAAAAATCTTAGAAGAAAACATACATAGTAAAATCTTGGACATTTCTCATAGCAAAGTTTTTTTCTGACATGTCACCTTGGACAACGGAAACAAAAGAAAAAAATTAACAAGTGGAACTACATCAAACTAAAATCTTTTGCAGAGCAAAGGAAACCATCAACAAAATGAAAGGACCACTCACTGAATGAGAGAACATATTGGCTAATACATCTGATAAGGGCTTAATATCCAAAATTTGTAGAAACTTATAAAATGCAACACCAAAAAAAAATGAACAATCCAATTAAGAAAGGTACAAAGAATCTGAATAGACACTTTCCCAAAGAGGACATATAGATAGATGGCCAATAGAAACATGAAAGGATGCTGTCATCACCTGTCAGAATGGCTGTCATCAAAAAATTAACAAGCAACAAGTGTTGGCGAGAATGTGGAGAAAAGGGAGCTTTGTGCCCTCTTGGTGGGAATGCAGACTGGGGCAGCCACTGTAGAAAGGTGTATAGAGTTATTTCAAAAAATTATAAAAGGAACTGCCTTATGACCCAGTGATTCCATTTCTGGGAATTTATCCAAAGGTACTCAAAACACTAATTTGAAAGAATATATGCACCCCTATGTTCATTGCAGTGTTATTTACAATAGCTATGTTCTGGAAGCAGCCCAAGTGCCCATCGGTAGATGAGTGGAAAAAAAAGTTGTGGTATATTTATACAATGGAATTCTACTCTGCCATAAAAAAGAAGGAAAACCTACCTTTTGCAACAGCATGGATGGACCTGGAGAGTATAATGCTAAGTGAAATAAGCCAGTCAGAAGAAGACAAGTACCATATTATTTCACTTCTATGTGGAATCTAATGAGCAAAATACACTAACAAATAAAATAGAAACAGACTCATGGATACAGAGAACAGACTGACAGCTGATAGAAGGGAGGGGATGAGGGGCTGGGTGAGAAGAGTGAAGGGATTAAGCAAAGAAAAAGAGAAAGACCCAAGGACATAGATAAGAGCATGGTGATTGCCAGAGGGAAGGGAGTGTGGGGGGCAAAAGAGGGTAAATGGGGACATAAACAGTGATGGACCATTACTACCCCAAGGGTGGCTTGTGGTAGTAAATACACAATACAATATACAGATGATGTACTGTAGAATTGCATACCTGAAACCTGTATAATTTTATTAAGCAATGTTGCCCCTATAAATTCAATAAAAACAAATTTTAAAAATAAAATAAAATATTAGAATTAAAATAATCTAACAAAAAATAATAAAAATATTAAATTATTTTCACCTATTTTCCCCCACTTCTGTGTCAATATGTGATTGTGATTAGTTTTTTAAATGTGTCTTTCCCCCCATTTTTTACAGTAATAACAATCAGAGAGGAAATAAACATCAAAGAATCTAGAAAAATAATATAAAAGATCAATGAAACCAAGAGCTGGTTCTTTGAAAATATAAACAAACCCATGCTTATATGGCAAATTAATCTATGACAAAGGAAACAGGAATATGTAATGGTATTAAACAGCCTATTCAATAAATGATGTTGAGAAAATTGGACAGATACAGGGGAAAAAAACAAAAAAAGAAGAAACTAGACCACAATTTTACTTCATATACAAGAATAATCAAAATGGATTAAAGGCTTAAATGTAAGGCCTGAAGCCAGAAAACTCCTAGGAGAAAACAGGCAGCATACCTTTTTAATCACCCTTAGTAATAGTTTTTTGGATACGTCTCCTTGGGCAGAGGAAACAAGAAAAATAAATAGGACTATATCAAACTAAAAAGTTTTGCACAGAAAAAAAACCATCAACAAAATACAAGACCTACTGAATAGGAGAATACATTTGCCAATGATATATCTGCTAAGGGGTGAATATACAAAATATCAAAAGAGCTCATTCAATTTAATGCCAAAAAACAAACAATTCAATTAAAAAATAGGCATAGGACCTGAACTGACATTTCTCCAAAGAGGACATACAGGTCGCCAATAGGCATATGAAAATTCTCAATATCACTAATCATCAGGGAAATGCATATTAAAACCACAATTAGGTATCACCTCACATGTGTGAGAATAGCTAACATCCATAAATCAACAAATAAGTGTTTACCAAAACATAAAGGAAAGGGACCCTGGTGCATATTGATGGGATTGCAAATTGGTGCAGCCCCTAAGGAAAACAGTATGGACTTTCTCCAACGACAGTATTTGTGGGTATAAAACCACGGGTGATTGATTTGTTCATGGCATGGATTGTAGTAATGGTTTCATGGATGTATACTGTGCCAAACTCATCAATTTGTATGCATGAAACATATATGGCTTTTTGAATGTCAATCATAACTCACAAAAGTGGGGTGTTTTTAAGAAATTTGTTTTGTCTATATGCAATTAAAACTATACATTTACCTCATGCCTTGCTTTAAGCTACTCCATCAGTCTTGATATATTTTGTTTTTATTTTCCTTTAGTTAAAAATACCTTCTCTTTTTCCTATGATTTTTTTGTTTGTTATTTACGAGTTATTTGGAAGAATATTGTTTAATTTTCAAATGCTTAGGGATTATAAAGTTTTATATGTGGGTATAGTCAGTGAACTCAACCATTTTTAGTATATTGTGACTTGATTTACATGTTACATCTTCCTACTCCTTTTCACCATCTAACAATTTTTTATAGGATTATGGACATTGTGAATGTTGCAAATTTATTATTGGGTTTAGTTATCTCCTTTATAGACTATGAGGGTTTAACTTGCAGTTACTTGTAGATCAGTTTGATTGCTTTGAGGGCTATTATTATGCATTTCTATGGAAGATACAGATCAGTCTTCACTTCAGGGGTATTTCAGCTCTACTACTGAGATTTTGACCTCTTTGTGGTAAATGCATCCCTGGGTGACCTCTAAGTATTCTCCACTCCACCTGTTGGAATTTGAATGTCCCCCTTTCTTGGTCAAACTGGGATTGTTCATCTTACAACTTCCTTGTAGTTCTTTGCCAGACCTTGTTGAGTTTCTCTCACCTTGTTGAGTGGTCTAGTGATCAGCAAAAAACAAACAAATAAATAAGGTGAACCTTATTTAAATATTTGGAGCTTGAAGTCTGTCCCACAACTTCCAGGTGTATCAGCTCCTCCTACTTTCCCTAACCACAATTTCTGTCATCTTAATTCAGTGCGGTCTCCAGGTTCTTGAAGGTTTTTCCTTCCCTCCTTCTTTCTCCAAATATTTTATCTGGGTAAGAAGTTAGGGTGGCTATTAGCTCATATTTGTTTCTTTTTTTTTTCTCAGAGTACAGTTATGCTCTGCCTGTTGTCCAAAGTCAGGAAACTATCATCACACACACCTTGTTCAGTTTGGTTTTTGTTACTCCATCATGACCAAAAAAGAAAATCTTCTGAGTCTGCTCTTGATATACTGGATCAGAAATAAATGTAGGTGTATGTGTCTTTTAGTACATAGAATTTGACAAAGGCTCATTGGTCACCAAATCATAGCAACAAATGCCTAATTTAAGAAGGGTAAACTGTACTAAAAAACAACAACAAATTAAAACAAACCTATTTAGATGAGTGTCCAATGTAATATAGGTTTCAGGTGAGCACTTTTAACTTACTAGTTTTCTGAAATGTGTCCTTGTTGCAGATGTTAGGTTTCACGCTAATCAAAAAATGAATCGTAAATGAGACTATTTTATAAACCTTTTTAATAAAAAAATAATCACAGAGAATTCTAAAATCACATTTTAATATATTTGTATATATATCATAATTTTAGTGATACTGCTTGTAGGATTAAGAGTGAAAATCTATCAAGAAATATGTCTAGATTTTTCTCATACAGACATGGAATATTAGATGTGAAGATAAATTATAGATATAATCGAATGTGGTGCTGAATGAGAAAACTTGGACCAAAGAGTCAATAAAATACTGCTTTAGTGATTTATAGGCAAGCTTGTAACCTTAAATGTATCTAAAAGTTAAGGGGAAAAGCACACAATAAAAATGAAAGAAATAAATGTTAATAACACATTATTATAAATCTCCTAACCCTTTATTTCGTAAAACAGGTAAATCAAAATATAAGTTTGCTTACCTCTGAGATCAATAAACTGATTTTTCTAGTAGGTCACTTAGGAAATACTGAAGAAATAGACCATATCTGAAAAGTTGTCCATTTTCTTCTGTTTTGTGATGATAAATTCTAAGTAAGCTACTGAAGTTTATAACTTAGCACATGAACCATAAGATGTAGATATTTTTAATTTCCAAATATTTTGACTTCAGAGTAATCCTAAAGAGAATGAAAATATGTTATGAGCATTTTTTTGCTAACTTTTTTTTACTTCCATTTTATCTTCTCTCTGGCACTAAAATATGTTTGTCTCAGTGTTTTCCTTTTGTGACCAAGTATAACACCCCCGCCTAAATGTTTCCTTCTTGTCCTCCAAATGTGATTGCTGTTTCCCATTATTTTAAGGTCTTTTTTTTTTTTTTAAGACAACAGCTAATTTACTGGATAAGCCAACCCAGGATGACTATTATAATACCAAAGACCTATTAATCCTAACTCTCCAGCCTTCTTCCACAATGGGAGATACCCTTATATAATAGTGGCCTTCATTGCAATAACCTCATTTTGATTTTAACTTGCAGAAATTAAGAGTTAAGCTAGAGTTAAGAAGTTTAAGCTACTAAGCAAGGCAGATTTTGTCATGACAATTGAGCAGAGAATGTATCTGGAGAAACAAAATCTTGTGGAATCCTATAATCACCGTAGAATTGTTACAGAATGTGAATTTTTTATCCTGTCCTCATTTTATAATGTTAAACTAAGTAACTCATTTCCTGTCATGAAAAAGTCTACTTTAAAGAATTCTTCAACTTTTCTTTTGCTAACACTCAACAGATTTAAACAGGGGCCTCTAACCTATGACATAAATTCTCATTTGTTACATAACTAAGCATGTTCTATTTACAGTCATAGAAGTTTGGCACAGTGTCTATGAAAGCTTTCAAGGTGTTGTAACCAGGCTTTCCCCCACTACCTTGTCACAGAAGTCATTTTGCTAGTTAGAGCTATGTATTTGATAATTGAAAATGCAAAAGATTTAAAAAGAAGAGAAACTAAACTTACTTTCAGAAACTATGCTGCTCATCTGAAATGTAGAATTTTTCAGAGAAGAAAATTGCATTTAAACTATGTATGGCTTTTATAACTTTAGGGGACCTTAACTCTTACTCAAAGGTCTAGTAAGTTTTGTTGTCTTGACTGATGAAACACAGGCATATATATGATTTTTAAACAAAACTTGTGTTACAATAAGGAAGATAAATGACTTGACCAATGTCTCAGAGGACTAAACACCTAACTGAGAACAATTCCAATCAATGGCAATATCTTGGCTGCAGTCAGATCTCATGACCTCGGATTGCTGTTGAGTCACAAACTTCTGGTTTTCAATTATGCACAGGAAAGGAGCTTCGAATTTCCATCAAGATCTGGAAAAATCTCCAAGCCTGGGCAGTTCTGTCTTATTTTTTAAAATCTTCATTGATCTCACAATTATAACAGATTCAAAAAAGTGAAAAAAGAGGAAAACTGTTTTATATAAGCCTCTTAAATAAACCCCAATGTTAGAAAAAGTCAACAATGTATGCTTTACGATGTGATATTAATCTATATTGTTCCTCAATCAAATAAACTGAGCTTCCCCCTATGGACTCTTCAACCACACTTGAAACTATAACACAGAAGTCAAAGCAAAAAAAAAAAAAAAAGCATGTACAGCACCCTTCAATCTTATACAGCATGCTTTAACAGGTAAAGGGTGCTGTTTGTTTGTGCCATACAATGTAATATCAGGTTAGGATCCTTTTTTTAATTTTTGTTTATCTTTGGATGTAATGGTATAAAATTACACCAGTAGGCTCCTGACAGGCAATCCTGAAAGAGAGAATATTGTCACTAAGGAGGATCTTCACTTAGTTGACTATTTATCTATCTTTGATCTTCGATCACCATATAACTACCTTGGCACAGGTACTTAGAAATTTCTAAGGCAAATAATTTATTACTAAGCTTACAAAGAACAGTGTTCTAGGATTTTCCTTTATATCAAATAGTAATTTATTTCATAACATTCCAAGTATAGTTGTACAAGGAAAGTATGCAGTGAGTTTTTGAAGTTTCCATTATTCCAACCTTTAGACTAACAGACTATTTGAATGCGGGCTAGTCACTAATTATCCTTGGACCTTGGATTCTTTTAGGTAACAATGGAATATTAAACTATAGGATTCCCTAAGGCTATTTGTGTTTTTGAAATCCATGAGACAAGCTTTCTGTCCACAAACACCTTAAATTTTACTGAATTAAATATGGATAAAGTGTTTTTCAGTCCCCACATGTTTTTAATATGTTCTTATTGATTTCAGAGAGAGGAAGGGAGGGGGAAAGAGAGATAGAAGCATCAATGATGAGAGAGTCATTGATCAGCTGCCTCCTGCATGTCCCTGACTGGGGATGGAGCCCGCAACCCGGGCATATGCCCTGATATGAATCCAACCATTACCTCCCAGTTCTTAGGTTGATGTTCAACCACTGAGTCACCCTGACAGTCCCCATATGTTTAAAACTGTTATTGCTGCAAGAGAATTAAATATATGAGAAGGTACTCAAATTTTTTGTAAATGAATAACATGATCAGGAAATATCCTTTTGGATTTCTTTAAAAAGACCTTAGTGACTTCTTACTTTAAAGTTATAAGTACATGGGATATATTTCAGATGCTGGAATACATTATGGTAGCTTTAAGACCAAAATTGATTCCAAGTCACAAAATTAGTTTACAACCAATACCTTCCTGAAAGCAGTTCCTGGAAGTTCTTGTAGTGTTGCCAAGAAAGTATACCTATTTTTCCTTGTACATTGTGAGAAGTTCATAGACCTGAAAATCATAAAGATACAAAGGAATAATCCCCTTTCATTTCATTCCCCAATCTCATGCTTACCAAATGAGAACAGGAAGCAGATAAATCTCCCCATCCATGAAATAGAAGGATGGCTGCCTGGTTTTCTGGTTGATAGACTGTAAAGACCTGTGATTTAGAAGTTAGCTAATGGAAAGGATGCATCATCTTTTTATTTTTTCTTTCACTGTAGAAGTATATTTAAATTAATGATTGCTATACTCAATTTAGTTCCATCTTCACAATTGTCACTGAAATTCCTCTAGAATTCACATAATAGTTTATATTTCAGTGCTTTTATAAGCCTTCATGCTCCTGGAAATTAGGGATAGATGCTTCTGGACATTTGGTATTTTAGCCAGAAATCAATCATATTTAAATTTCTTGTTGCAATCTACCAAATGTGTTATATTTTAAAATTATTTAGTCAAAAGACTTAAAATTTGGTTTTACCTTATCCAGAATAAAACTTGTGAACGCCTGATAAGATAAATAGAGGTCAAAATTATTGTTAATTTCATTGCATTAAGGATGACTCTGATAACTAAATGTTACCACACCAACATCTGACCTCTCCCTCCCTCCCTCCCTCCCTCCCTCCCTCCCTCCCTCCCTCCCTCCCTCCCTCCCTCCCTCCCTCCCTCCCTCTCTCTCTCTCTTCTCTCTCTCTCTCTCCCTCTCTCTCTCTCTCTCTCCCTCCCTCCCTCTTTTACTCCCTCTTTGTATATATATATATATTCCAAATCTGAGTTAGTTACTCATCTACTAGCAAATGTTGAGGTGACAATAAATTATTATGATTCTGAAAAATGAACTTTTGCCAATAAGTAAAGCTACTTGTGATGCCTTTGGTAATCAGCCCTTAGTGCTCCCTTCTGAAAAAAATCCCACTGCCCTTAGTATTTGGATTGGAATTATGTATATCTCACAGTTAATTTGGGAGGGAGCAAATATCATCTGCATTTATTGATGTTGGATCTAGTTATCCACTCTTTCCATAATCTTATAGTTGTAAATTCTATAGTGAAATTCATACTCTTTAACTTGTTTGTTTAGTACTGATGAAGGAAGGTATAAGGAGGAAGTGAATCTAGCCTCTTCCCAAATTTGAACATATTCAATAAAGGCAATGCTTGCTGGCTCTACAATTGCACAAATTCTATGGATGGCATTTTTTAAAAATGTTATATGAGGGTTGAATCCTCCATGTAGCTTCTTTCCTAATGAACATGCTTTACCATATTCATGTAAATTAGTAGAAAATCACCACAAATTTTGGAATATTTTTTGATATGTATTATTTTAAATTTTTAGCAAGCATGTATTTTTCTTATAATTTTCTACGTAAATTTTCTGGCAAATATGCATATGCCTGCGGGAAGGCTTTAAGGCAAATTAGAAGGTGGTGTATAACTAGCATACCATTTACACTGCCCATTTTCTTGGAAAATTTTCAATATCTACTTAATGTGTGGGTTGAGCTTTGCTAAACAGAATCACTGACATAGAAATGGCAAGGGATTTAGTTTTAAAATATTCAGTCTGGCAATTCAGAAAAATCTGTTAAAGATCTTGGTATAAATTTTTTGAAAGAATTGTTTTTGAAACCTTGTTTTGTGCATAAAAACTCTAATAGATTAGGGATGGAGGGGGAAGTGCTTTCTTATTAACATTTAGAACTAATTTTGACACTAAAAAATCAAGTCATATCATGTACAGTATAAATAACGATGTAATATATCTATATAGTACTTTCATCTAGAGGATACCAAAGCAATTTGAGGCTTGTATGTATAATTTTGAAACATGGAAGAAGATAGCTGCCCATTTTCTTTTCATTAGCATTTATATTGAGAACCCAACAGAGTTTGGCTAACATAAGGTTTGAACACCAATTACAAGTTTTTTGGTTTCCACAGAGTTGCATGAGTGCATATCATGTTGCCTTGGAAACTAGATACTTGGAAAGTATCTATAAACATAATTGTCCCCCATTTAGATTGTGTGAGCAACTATGGACACTTTCTTGGATTCCAAACTATGCAAACTGTATGTTTATACTCATGTTACCATGGTAACAAAGACAGGTTGTCCATTAAATAAAATGAAAAACATGAAAAATCTGATTCTTTGAAAGTAGACCCATATCTAACTATGTATTTGTCTTCTTTTTCTTTGATTCTTTTTTTTCTAAAACCATGATATAAATATAAATAACATCTATATTCCTAGAATACGTATTCCATATATTTCACTTATTTTCAGAGAACTTTATACAATTCTTAAATGTTTGGTGATTGAGCAAAGTACTTGTAAATTCATTGATTAATATATACTTGGTCATGTTACTGGCTTAATTTAATAACTCCTATAATATTAAGATTTGTTAAAATAAGCTAGCAAAAAACTAATGATAAAATATATAAACTAGTTAATGATACTCCTCTTCGAAGAACATTGATACAAACTTAGTGGCATTTTACTTATATATTGCTCTCACTTCCCTCCCTGCAATTATTCTAGATAAATACAAATTATTAGAGTTTTTGTTAATTTAATGATTTTTTTGTTATAGAAATGAGGGTTATTGTAATGATTGTATTAAAATTAATAAAATTTAGATGTTCAGGTCCTTTGGATATATTTAACTGTTTGAATATTTTTCCCATAGCAAATGAATTTTATTTTTAAATTTTTATTTATTTATTTTTAATTAATTTTTTATGATGAACAAAATTTATTTATTTATTTATTTATTTATTTTACAAAATTTATTTTTATTTACTATAAGCCTTGTAAAAGACTAGGAGTTAGGGTGAGAGTTTCTAAAATGTTGTTTTTAAGACTGGCGGGTATTTTGTTGGTCTTTTTCTCTGACACAATCTAATTATGAGTTGAGACTAAAATGATTTTCAGTCATAAAAGCATTTAGAATAAAAAGCTTTGCTGAAACAGTATTTTTTTTTTTTTTCACTGAAAATAGTGTGGTCTTTGTTTTTACTTAAAAGTCCCTTCTTTTTGTTGTTTTAAATAATTATTTTAAAATTATTTTTTGTATTTCAATTATAGTTTACATACAATATTATATTATTTTCACCTGTGCATCTCAGTAATTAGACATTATATAACTTACTAAGTGATCATCTAGATAAATCTCATACCCATCTGATACCATACATAGTTATTACTATATTATTGACTATATTCCCTATGCCGTACTTTACATCCCCATGATTATACTGTAATTACCAATTTGTACTTCATCCCTTCACCTTTTTTACCCATCTCCCAAACCGCCTTCACATCTGGCAACCATCAAAATGTTCTCTTTATCTGAGTCTGTTTTTGTTCTGCTTGTTTAATTTTATTTATTTATTTATTTATTTATTTATTTATTTATTTATTTATTTATTTATTTATTTATTTTTAAAATCCTCACCCAAGGATATTTTTTCCTATTCATATTTTAGAGAGTAGAAGGGAGAGAGAGAGGGAGATAGAAAGAGAGAGAAGGGATTGGTATTCACTGATAATTATGTGAATGGTTATATTTTCTCTTAGTTTTGCAAAAATGCAATATGCTTGTATGAAATTTTATCACATATGTACTAATGCATATGGGTATAAGATACATTTTTAAAATTACTAATCTTACATATGTATTACATACACAAAGATGGTTTTATTTATATATATCTATCCATGAGAAAATTTGCAGTGATTTATTTTTATTTTTATTTTTAATATATCTTTATTGATTTCAAAGAGAGGAAGGGAGAGGGAGAGGAAGAGATAGAAACATCAATGATGAGAGAGTCATTGAGCGGCTGCAGCCTGCACGCCCCTGACTGGAGATCAAGCCCGCAACCCGGGCTTGTGCCCTGTCTGGGAATCAAACCACCATCTCCTGGATCCTAGGTTGATGCTCAACTGTTGAGCCACACCCAGCCAGGCTGCAGCGATTTTTTTTATTTGTTCAATTTAAGGTGCTTAAACTTAGAATTAAAAATAAACATTTCTAAAAGATAAATACTATGTATATATACATATATATGTTATAACTTCTTAAAAAACAACTATGATGAAATCCATGAGTCTAAGAAACAAATATTAAGCAGAGAGTCTGAATGTTGGATTACCAGTATCATTGAGTAGAGGGAGAAAATCCACTTCAGATTACAGAGTGCAGTGGAGAGCTGCTAATGTTATTCATAAAACACAAATTAGAGGTTAAACATCCTCTAGTTTATGATAGAAAGAGGGGTGATTACAGGAAATTATAAAGAAGTACGCTTTTTTGTACTTTATGTAAGAGTATTCAAGTGTGGCTTAAATAAATCTCAGTACTCTTGGAATGCATGTGAGTAATTTCAAAATGTGTCAAGCCATCATTCCATGATATTGCTGTGAAATGAACTCAGGTTTCCCCATGACACTTTTTTCTTTCCTATATTGTCATGGTATTTCTCTTCTTTCAGTGATCAGGTTCATTGAAAGCAATTTTCCCTGTGATTTGTATTAGCAAGGATGAGGTGTGACCACTCACAAAGTAATGAAAATCTGGTTCTCCCATCCTCGGACCCCTGACCTCTGTCCAGCCACAGGATTTCAGTGAGTGCTGCTCTATCAACACAACCTCAAACATGTATGCTCATGGCTGAGTAAAGCTCCTCAGGACCTTGATAGAATCCAGTTCAGAGAATGGTATCCAGTATAGTTGTCCTCAACTCTGTTCCAAAAGGAAAATGTCAAAATGTCTAAGTGAATACTTGATTTTTAATTTATTGTTATTCTTCTTATTATAATTGTTGTGGCTGTTGCTATTGTATCATTGTTATTTGCTAGTGGACCATTTAACATAGTTTTATGGTGAGTTCCAGCCATCATGTACTGTTTTTCCCTCCAAGGCAAAACAAGAATAGAGCGTTTATCTCAAGGTCATAGAATGTTACTTAACTATTGAGGATTTTACAAAATTATTTTAAAATTTCAGGAGCACGGTTGTGCAAAAATCAGACCAACTTCCTCTTCCTCTCAGTCTGTGTGATGATGTAAAAGTACCAGTTGCCATTTAAAATTATTTATATATATGCCATTTATATATACACTCTTGGGACCCTGCCAATATCAAGTTACCCTACAGAATCACTCAACATAACAAACAGACAAACCAGAATTCACTTGCCTTCCAAATATGGTTTATCACCACAAAGGTTTTCTGCCACAACTACCTCTCAGAGGTTCCCATGCATGTTTTTTCTCAGAGTAATTAGCTACCTAGAACCTCAATATAAAAGGCATCATAAACACTCATGGGTTTCCAGACATCTAGGTAATAATTATCTCTTTTACTATGAGAATACATTAAATAATGAAAGGCAGGGACATTTTGTCTAAACAAAAGACAGAAAAACAAAGAAAAATGGACAAGAAATATTTGATGTGAAAAAAATACCTAAATGTATAAGCTACATAAAGAGTTAAAAGATACTCTTTCTATTTAGTTTGGTAAAGATGCAGATTATGTAGATTGACAACAAAAATAGATAAATTCCTTTTAGATTCATAGTTGTTATATAAATCTCCAAAGTTAATATTCTTTATGACTTTACTAACTCAAATAAGTCTTAAAAGATAGTATAAGAACAATTTTAATATTAAAAAATTACTATAATTTAAGAATTGTGTGACTCATAATTATTTTACACCAATTTCAAGATACTTTGGAGAAATAAATGATCTATTATTATTTTATATTATAGATCAATTAAATATATAAAAATAGACACATACATTATGTCCTTCATTAATTCAGAAACAGCACACCCAATAAGTTAATTGATTTATTTAAAAATTAAAGATAGTTCTACTATAGAAAATAACTTGAATATGAATGAAACCTGCTTCTTTCTCATTTGTCTTAGGAGTGAATATTCTGAGCACCTGCATGCCCTTCTGTCTCTACAGGCTTAGCTCTTGAATTGAATCAAATAATTTTGTTCTAAATTCATCTGTGTTAATTACTACATAGTTAATTACTGTGTTCCTTTTTTTTTAATTAACTTTTTTGGTTTGTACCCATTTAAACTGTGCAGTTTGGTAATTTTGGCAAATACTTATATCAATGCAACCAATATCATCACAGTCATTCTATTGCTTCCCAACCCACCCTGGGTCCAGGAACATCTGTTTATGTCACTAAAAATTATTGCTTTTCCTAGAATTTTATGTAAGATAAATCACATAACACATGATTTTTAGTGTATAACATATGCTTTATTTAAGAAAAGGCATTTGAGATTACTTCTCGTTTTGGGATATATGAGTAGTGCGTACCTTTTCATTGCTGAGTAGTATCCTTTTGTAGGGATATAGTACAATTTGTTTATTCATTCACCTGTTGAGGGAAATTTGGACTGTTTTTAAGTTTTTAGCTTGTTTCCTAGGTTTGGAGTGGCTTCCAGTTTCAAATACAGTGCTATAAGCGTTCACACACAAATTTGTGTGCATGTGTATGCTTATTTCCCTTGCATAGACACCTAGGAGTGGGATAGCTGGGTAACAGGAGAAAGGTATGTGTATTCTGTTAAAAAACTGTCAAATTAATTCCCAATATTATCAATTTGTTTTATAAAGTGGTTGTGCCACTATATATATATCCACAGACATATGTGAAAGTTATTATTTTTCTATATGGTCAGCAATCAATTTGTGTTTATAATTCAGCAATTTCAGGGACAGTGTAGTGGTATCTCACTGTGGCTTAATTTACATTTCACTGATAACTTTTGATGTTGGTTATCAGTTTATGTATTCATCGTCATTTTTTGTATAGTACCTATTAAAATATTTTGTGTAGTATCAAAGTATTTTGTCCATTCTTTGTCTTTTATAATTGAGTTGAAATATTTGTTTACAATACTGCTTTATGTATGTGTTTTGTGGATATTTTATACCAGTACAGGCTTGGCTCTTTATTGTAATGATGTTTATTGAAGAGCAGACGTTTTTAGTTTGATAAAATTCAACTTATAATTTTTTATACTGTATTTTTTCCCCTGAGAAACCACTATTTCAAGGTTTGCAAAGATCATCTCCATGGCTCTTTTATACAAACTTTATAATTTATTTATTACATTTAGTATGTGACCAATTTCAAGTAAAATTTTGTTGGAGTGAGGTAAAGTCTTTTTCTCTATTATAAGTAATTTTCTGGCACCATTTATTTAAGAGACTTTTTCACCATTTATGTGTTTTGTTTGTTTGTTTGTGTGTTTTTTTATATCTTTATTGATTTCAGAGAGAGGAAAGGAGAGGGAGAGAGAGAGACAGAAACATCAATGATGAGAGAGTCATTGATCAAGCCCCCAACCTGGGCATGTGCCCTGACCAGGAATCGAATCCCGATCGCCTGGATCCCAGGTCGATGCTCGACCCCTGAGCCACTCCCCGCAGGGCGCCATTTACGTGTTTAAAGTACATTTATTTCATTGATAAATAAATCATGTGTATGTGAATCTTTTTCTTGATTCTCTCCTGTTCCATTGAGCTATATGATTATCTTGGTGTTCTTACCACACTCTCATTACTACTGTAGCTTTATTATAAGTCTGGATGTCATGTAGTAAAACCCTCCAAATATTTGCTTCTCGTTTAATATTGCTTTTCTCTGTACGCCTGGCAATTTTTACATACAAAGTTTTAAGAGAAAAAAAGCCTTCTGAGATTTTATAGAATGTATACATCAAATTGAAAATTGGAATCTTAATTTTTCTTATCTATGAATGTGATATATCTTTTTATTTATTTAGGTTTTCTGTCATTTTCTCACTCATGGTATAAAGTTTTCAGAGGTAAGGGCTTTCACATATATTATTTAATATATTCCTAATATTTCATTTTTACATGCCATTTATATTGCATGTTTAAATTATATTTTTACAATGTTCATTGCCAGTTATATGAATATTCAGTTCACTTTTTTTATATTGACCTATGTCCCTTGCCATGTTTACTTATTAGTTCTGGTAGCTTTTGTAGGAAGATTTTAAAAGTATTTCTTGTATATGCAATCCTGTTATGTGTGATTAAAGGCATTTTCACTTCTAAAATGCATGTCTTACACTTGTTTGTATTGCTTTATTGCACTGGACTCCTCTTCAGGTATCTGGTATGATCTCAATCTCTCTCTCCCCTTGCCCCTCTCTGGTTCTATGCTGTGCTCATGCTAATCACTTCTTGTTCTTTTATTTATAATATGTCTGATATGTATTTTTAACTTTTAATTTAAAGAAATTAAATTCTAGTACTCATCACTCCTGTATGCCTGGAACAGCCACTAGTAAGACATGATCTCAATGGGATTCTCCACTGAAGCATTGTAGGTTCAAGGACCCACCACTTCACTGATCGATACTCAAACACCTCCTAACCCTCAACCCTGTGACAGTTCTGGGAACTTCTTTTTTTTTTTTTTTTTGCACTAGGGTCAGATTTTGTCTAGTCTCACGGAATTTCATGCTATACATATATAAATTAGTTATCGGTCACAAAGTCAAGGCAAGTTTTATCACATTCCAGGAGCTTTTTCTCAATGCAACAGTCTCTTGTCTAATACTCTACATAAGTTCCAGACACCTCAGCCCTTTTGGCCTCCGGGGACTGCCTTCTCAAGGCACTGCGAAAGCTGTGCACTGTTTAGGTTCCATCTGAAAGTAACATAATCTGGCAAGTGTTTTCAGAGAGCCTGGGCAATTGTAGAGCTCACCTGCTCTGTTTTTGCCTTCCCAGGGAACACATCTGTACCGTCTATTGTCCACTGTCCAAAGACAACTGTCTCTTCTGTTTTTTCCCAGAAGTCTAATTGTTTTCGAGAGAGTTATATTCCAGTCCCAGCTAATCTAACATGCACAGAGCATAAAAGCTACTAGCTATATTTTTTTGAAGAAAGCATTTGAATTCTCTGTGATTTAGTTTCCTTATCTTCAGAGTTTGGATAAAAATATATAGCTCTAAATGAGTTAGCTTTATCTCAAGCTGTACTAGAGACAGATACTCTCAACTTTTATTGTTTTGTTTTCCCACAAAAGTGCAACTTTCTCCTAACTGCCAAACCCCATGGTGAGGACCATACCATGAAACAGAGCGCATGGGTTTATTTGAATCATGTGCTAACAGTCCTTCATTAGACTCTCAGGTGTAATCACATCACATCTGAGGCGCCTGTTGACCTCTGTCCCCGCAGGTAGCCGCTTCATTCACCGTCACTAAGGCCTTTATTCTCATACTGGTTTGAAGATTTCAGCTTCACCCAATCCTCCTTTTGCCTGTCCTCTTAGGTGCTTTCACTGGAACCATAACCTGAATTTACCAGCTTTTTTGTTTTTCTCCATGTCTTCTTGGAAAATTTCTTCCAGCTCCCGTGGTGTTAACTGATCCCTGGAGATTTTCCTAGATTGTTTCTTAGCTTGCAGACTGCTCAGTTGGAAGCTGCTTCTTTTCAGGATCTTTACTTGCCTTAGTTGTGAAAAGTAACAAGTACCCCTCCTGTTTTCCATCTGTGTCATGCAATCTTTCTTCTTTATAACGTACCCCACTCTTTCACAACCATGCTACCTGTTGAAGCCTTAACTTTTCTTCTTGGTTGCTCCTCACAATCATATAGCATTTTAGCTCTGCTCTGCTTTAGCCCACTGACTTAAAATTTGGATTATCCATAGAAACCCTCCTTCAATGCAAACAATTGTCTCCACAGAGCTAGCGACATCAAACTGTGATCTCCAGGTTCATGGGCTGATGCTCCACCGCTGAGCCACACTGGCTGACTACAGCTTTATTCTCATTGAACTGATTTGCCTTTCCCACTCTTGTGATTTCCTTCATAGGTTTAGTGACATTACATTTTCATAGTTTCGCTAATAATATCCTTTCTGGTTCATTCTCCTCTTCTATAAAATTAAATATTCCCAAAGTTCTATTTATTTTCTTCACTCTCTGCTGAATTTACCCAGTCCCCTTACTTCACATGTTACCTATAAACTTATTCCCACTTATCTCTCTAGACTTGTTCTCTCTCTTGAGCTTAAATTTCATATAATAAGCTACTGACTAAAAAGCTAGATGCCCAATAGGCATTTCATTTAATAAAACCAAAATAGAGTTCTTAATTTTCAACACCCTATCATAAACTTATATTCTCCAGTCTTTCTCACCTTAATTTATTTGTACCATGACTCAGTTGTTAAAATCGAAGATCTAGTGCCACTCATATTATCCATTTTTCTCGTTACTACATCAAGTATTCAACAAATACGGTCAGTTTCCCATCAATTTACATTTCTATTTGTCCTATCACTAATGATGTTATTATATTATCTAAGCTTCTGGAACTATTTCTAAAATTAGTTTCTTTGTCTCCCATTTACTTTTCCACAATTCAGTCTCCACTGTATAACCAGAAAGACCTTCATTGCCCTCTATAGTGAACATTTTACTATAGATACACTGGCATCTTTTCTTCTAGAATGACTGTTCTTTCCCATTTTTGAATCTGTGCACTTGCTTTGCTTCGACCTGAGGCACACTTTTCTTTACTAGATAGAGTTTTACTTTCATAGTCATTTTAATTTTCACTTCTCAGCTGAAATTTCAGACACTTCAACAAGTCTTCCTTTACTGGTCCTTTAATAAGTTTTAACATATTGTCTGTATTTGATTCAAAACAATATTATGATCTGGTTTTTTAAATTTATTTCTCTTTTTTTCCTTTTTCATATTGCTTGTTTCTCAAAAGAGTGATACTTTGTCTCTCATGCTTTCCAAAGTATTTGCAGAACTTAGAAGATTGCCTATAAACATATATTAATATTTGTTGAATAAGTGTATAATAATAAATGAATATTGAGAAAGACAAAACCTTTCTAAATTACCTAGTCAAATATCTCAACAATTAACGTTGTATCTGCACTGGAACATTTTGAAATAGCTGTGTAGCTTCCACTTTTCTAGCCCTACCAGAAGAGTCTACATTTTAGGCTTGATTTTTTTCATTAGGTGGCCTCTCCATAGACTTCCCCAGACTCATGTAAAGTCTGAGATTAGGGCTCATCTCTGCACCCCAGCTAATGGCTGTATTGCCACGTCCAGCTCTCAGTAGGCTTCCTTCTCTGGTTCTACGTATTACTGTCCAAACTCTGTCCCTCTCACCTCGACACTTCTGTCTATGGATAAACCTTCCGTTGTTGAGAACTTCTTCAACTTCTGAATTAATCAGTTGGCATAATCCTCCTAAATCAGATCACCTGGTATGATCACCAAAATCAGAGGCAGCACCGTCTTGACCGTACCTTCCGGTACTTGACTATGAATTTCTGACTCCCTTTGCCAAGTCTTTGGTTGCGTATATGGATTAGTTTTCTGTGACCACCTTGATACCTTATCCGTCTTCTGTCACCAGTCATAAGCTTCAAAGTCTTTAATTTTTGTGCTTAAACTCACCATAATCATGGGTCAGCACATATTATATTCACACTATTAAAAAGTATTTAAAATGTTAATATATTTTTCATGCATAAGACATCTCGATAGGCATTGTTTTTAGTTTAAAATGAATAAGCAGCCGCCTACACAGGGGTTTGGAAAAGTCTCCCTAACTCAAAGGCATTTTTCTGTTGGCTTTCATAATGTTCAACATATTCATATTTTAATAAGGGAGCAGAAGTGACATGATAAAACATAAAAGTGCTACCTGAGAAAGTAAAGAAATAAACCACCTCCAGCCATTAATCTTGGTGCCGGGGGGTGGGGGGGAATGAGACCTAAAGGCTTCTCAGAAGTATCTGACATACCTAATAAGTAAAGACAAAAAATTACCCTAATTCTCATTTCAATTGACCTAAATTTCTTAATTTACTTTCATGAGCAGCAACATATGAGCAATGGACCACAGTCTACAGTACACATCTAGATATCTGTTTTATTGTTCTGGTTTAAATTAAACCCTTAGTGTGGCATAAATTTAACAAAGTATTCTGCTCTTTACTTAATTTTAAATTTATTTTAATAAAATATTAATAATTCTAAAGCTTGAATTATTGAAGATATATATGTATGTACATGTGTGTATATATAACTGTTAAATATATATATATATATATTTAACAGTTTCCTTGGTGCATTTTAGATTCCAAAAATACCAGCTGGTGCTGCCATGTGTTATGAGATTCTGGCTATAAGCCTCAGACAAAAGAGTTTTTTTATGACTTTTTTGTTGTTGTTAGTCACAACAAAGTGAACTTGTAACAGTGCATTGGCATGGTGAGGCACTAGAGAAAAGGTGCAGTAACACTTGAAACAAGCCCAACCAGTTAAAAGTAAGTAGAGCTTTAAGTTTCAAAATATCTGCTCAAGGGCAAACCATAGTGTTCTCTAAAAACACAAGGTGAAATCGTATCCCTCTATCTCTCAAACTCACTTAACAACAATGCTATTATTGAGCTAGACTGTCATAACATGAAGTGTGTGTTTGTGTGTGTGCATGATTTAAAAATTAATTTCCTATTAAAAATTCATACTGACTCTATAATCTGTAGATCCAAAACACGTACCTGTAGGGACCCTTAAATTAGACATTTTTCTGTGTGTAAATTAAATCTTCTATTCATTTTTTGATGTTATATTGGAATACTTTATGATTTGATAATTTTTGGCCATTGATTCTCTTGTCACCTTTCAATATAGGCAAATAGACAACTGCTTATATAACTTAATTTTTCTAATTTTTCTGAATTCCTAAATACTTGAGGATTTTAAAGGAGAATTTTCTAGAAGATTTTTCTGACTTTTATTTAAACTATTAGAAATATGATGTTTCAAATTTAATAATCATATATTTATGAGTTTTGATACTACCTTCAACTGATGCTTAACGGAAAGAACATTATGAAGAGGATTTGGCAAAACTGACTTTGACTTACATCTTATGCAAATAAATTTATTTCTGAAAAAAAAATTTTTGTTTGAAAATGTTTTTTTTTTTTCATTACTTATTAGCCATGTTGTTCTATTTGTTAATTTTATATTTTTAAGAAGCAAATGACAGATTATGATCAGGGTTATTTTAGTATATAAAGGCAAGAACATAAAACTTAAGCTCAATTTTTTATTTAATTCTGATATAGAATGGTTTTTAGTATAAATTTCTAATTTTTCTAAACATTGTAACTTGTGTCCAGATCAATGACATTATTTCAATGTCTTGATGATCTTAACAATGTATGTACGTGTGTATTCCACAAAATATACCAGTTCTATATTTCCCACTTCTGTCTTCATGGATTTCTCCAAGTTCTTATTTCTTCTATTACTTTCTGGATATCTCATATTATATAGATCTAAGCACTATAATAAGTTTAGTCCATGATTGGTAGCATATTCTTAGCAAGTATATATGACATACTGCATGATAAACATTTTCTTATTCTGACTATTTTTATTTTTCCATAAGAAACTTTAGATATTAGGGGGACTTTAATATTTTTTAGTTGTTATTTAATTTTAAATTAGTTGCAAAAATATTTAGAATGCAAGTAATAGGAATTCAAACTCAAACTAAATTAAACAAAGGGGATATTTTTATTGCATATTTTATATGGAAACCCAAGTATTTCAGGAAGGGATGAATCTTTTACGTTGAAAGTTAATGGCGGGCTCTTGGTCGCTGTACCTCCTGCCTCCAGTGCTGTCTGTATCTATCTCCCACACTAAGGATTCCTTTACTTCAGGCCGCAGAGTGAAGCTCACCCCCAGCACCCCCAGATTCATGTAAACCAAGAAAGGAAAACAAATTATTTCTCCTACTCATTTTTCAGCTCCAGAGTAGTTTTTGTTTGTTGTTTTGCAAAGACTTGAAGGCATGTCCACTTCTGAAGGAGCAAAACAAACAAACAAGCAAACACAACAACAGCAACAAATTCAGCAAATTTTACTCCTAATCTTCACTTGGGCCCATGAAGAAGAAAGAATGTCAGCCTGGGTCAGCTTTCTTGACTCTAGACATGCAACTCCCATGTCTAAGCTCATCTTAAGCACATCAGCCTGCTTTCAGCCTCATTTGTCATTAATAAAGTAATTCAAGTAGTAAATCGAGAATAATAATAGGTAACATTTATTGAGTGCTTACTGCATTCTAAAGGATGCTTATGTTTTATGTGCACTGCTTTATGGAATCTTTGCAACAATTTTATAAGGTAAATAATATTGTTAGAAATGTTTTAGTATTGAAGAATCTGGGGCCCAGGAAGTTTAAATAACTTGTCAAACTACAATTATGAAGTAAGTGTTAAAGACAGGACTTATGTCTAGAAAGGTCAACTCTAGGAGCCAAATTTTAAGCCATTTTAATTTGTTGCTTATTATCCCATCAGATTTTTTATCGAAAGCATTTTCAGTTATATTCAGCTATGCTTCTGTATCTAAAAGATCCATACATAGGAAAGAGAGCAGAATTGTTTTCAGTTATCAGTTAGCTTGCTAACTAGTCTATTAACCGAACTATTAATACACATTGAAAAAATTCAATAAATAATACAAAGGAGTCTTGTGATTTTAAGAAAGCACAATACACATAGAAAAAAAAATTGTTTTTCTCCCATTCTTTATATAAAGAGCAAACAGAAATGATAACATTACCAGAATAAATAGAGATTTTGGAAAAGTCTAGGAAAATTTGTGTTTTTCAAATCATTATTATATTTCTATTTATGATCCACTTGCTCTGGTGCAATGCCTACTCACCTTGTGGTCCCCAGATTCTCTAGATTTCTGACATTAGCTTTTGCTTAATATCCAACTTAAGTGACTCAAGCCCTTGTCTCAACATATTCGGAAGTCCATTGCTCTCCTTTTGCATTTCTAAAGATAAGCAAAATATGTCTTCATTATAGCTAATACACTTTCCATGATGGTTTTATCTAAGTGATATAATATTTTAAATGTTTTTGAATTACTTGTTATTGCAATATGTTTTATCTGGTGTTTAAGATGTTTGAAATGTTTATAGGTACCCATAATAAAAATTTTGTATTCAATTTTAATTGTTTAGGGATTTTTAATCAATAAAATCTGTAGGTAATGCTTACATATTTAAGAAAAAAAATAAAAAATAAATAAAGATAAGCAAAATAATCACTAATTTTCCAGTGTTGTTTGCCGCAGCTTGCCCCTAATTTCTCTGCACATCACCTCTGGCAATTTTACAACCCACTTTTCTGCCCTTTAACCACTGGCACGGCCACTTAAATACGAAACATAAAGGTATGCCTTTAGTCATATTTTAAAGCAGTAGTAAAATAGCGTACAGCAGTTTGAACAAATAACAGAAACTTTATTTAAAGCTTATGGCTAGTTACTGGAATCACCACACTGAGCAAGCAAACAAATCCCTTGAAACACAATATCCTTCAGCATTATTTTATAAGAACCTTAGTCAGTGCCTCATACTGCCCAGCTGGCCACCCACTAAATTGCTAAAATATGTTTCTCCCAGGATCCTCCAAAATCCTTGCTTTCCCAGTTGCCCTAGAGATGATACATAAAAGTCAGTTAGTTACACAGTTTTATTCCTGTGTTCATCAGCCTCCCCTGGCAGACCAGGTTGTGGCTTCACCTTAGAAAGGCAAACGGCTCTGTCATTTACTTTTCCTGAGCAAAGACATCTGCAGAGGAGCTGAGTGTAGGATGTACACTCAGGAGATATTGACACAGTGATTTTTAAGTTTTTATAAACTGCATATATTAAAAGTAAAAATGCTTTTAAAAAATTGTTGAAACGTTAAATGTTATAAGGATATATCCATATGAATATATGTATCTTTGAATATTATTTAACATAAATATCATGGGTCAGATGTCACCAATGTGTTCAACATTTCATTTTTTTTGAAATAAGAATCTAAATGAATCCCTCATTTTAAGAGCATGTGACCATGTAGTACTGGCTCTTTATGCATATCTGTTTGAATTTGACAAAGGAAAATGCTAAGTTATAAAAACACACTTACAACTTTAATGTGAAATATTAACATGGTACTTAATAAATATATTTTATATCCCTCATTGATTTACATAACTATAGAGAAATGTGTCCTATATTGTAGTGCCCCATATAGTCCTTTCACAATAAAATTGTGACTCAAATGACCTTTGTCACAACGTTGACTACCTGAATTTATTTTTGAGATTAAGCAAAAATTGCTTTATTTTTATTTGACTTTTATGAAAAGATGTATATCTACATTTGTAAAACCTTAGATAATTACCACAATGGATAATTACCAAAGCAGGCCTCTTTGATTGAAGAGCAACACTCATGAACATAAAGGTTGTCCAATCTTTGTTGCATAGAGCAACAGGGACTTAATCTGACATATTGTTTTAGAGGGGACAAAAGAGTATGCATTCTCTCTTAATAGCAAAAAAAGCCTAGTAGTAGCCCCAAGTCTTACTGTATTTTAAACATACATAGATTTAAATGTGTACTATAAAGACATAATATAGTTTAGGTTTTTGAAGTTTGTCAGGTAATCTATTTTTCTAATAATAAAATATCAGTTTAATGAGTGGGTGTAGGAAAAAAGTATTGAGATAAAGAGCATTTAACATTGCATTATATTTCAGGGATGCTTCTACTTTAAAATAAGTAGTTTTAAGACTGTTTTGTCATGCCATTTTAGAGAACATTTGAGGCTGTGCTGCTTTACAAAAAATTATGTTAAAACACAGACATGGGATATAGAAATTTGAAAAATAATCTGTTGCCCGGCCGGGCGTGGCTCAGCGGTTAAGCGTTGACCTAGGATCCAGGTGATCAGGGTTCGATTTCCAGTCAGGGCACATGCCCGGGTTGTGGGCTCGATCAATGATTCGCTCATCATTGATGTTTCTGTCTCTCTCTCTCTCCCTCTCCTTTCCTCTCTGAAATCAATAAAGATAGCTTTAAAAAAAAATAATAATAAAAAAAATAAAAAATAATCTGTTGAAAAGTTGTGGCTTTTCATTTTCCCCCTCAATTTTGTTGAGCTGTAACTGATATATAACATTGTATAAATTTAAGGTGTACAACATAATTATGATATTATTTTATACAGAATGATTACCACTGTAAGTTTACTTAACATTTATCACCTCACACAAATACAATGTTTTCTTTATAATGACAACTTTTAGGATCTACTCTCTTAGCAATGTTTAGATATATAATGCAGTATTGTTAACTGGAGTCATCATGTTGTGCATTACACCCCCTGAACTTACTTAGCTTATTACTGGAAGTTTGTGCTTTTGTCCATCTTTACCCAATTCCCCATCCCCCACACTCCCTCTAACAATCGCAAATCTGATCTGTTTCTACAAGGCTATTGTTCTTGTTTGGTTTTTTTGTTTTGTTTTTGTTTTTTTTTTAGATTCCACATATAAGTGAGATTATACAGTATTTGGCTTTCTGCCTCCCTTATTTCACTTGCCATAACACGTGGAAGATCTACCCATGTTGTCACAAATGAAAGCATTTTCTTTTTTATGGGTGAATAGTATTCCTTTGTCTGTATATACATACACACATATTTCCTCTGATATCCTAAAATAGAGCATTTCTATGAAAACTTAAAAAAATTTTTTTTCATCAGCATTTATCCTCCATATACCCATATGAAAACTTTGTAAGCCAAAATAGCATAAAGCGAACAAGAAATTACCATTTATTTATATGGAAAATATTTTGAGTATTCCCACACACAAAATTCAGCACATGCACAATGTTTTTATTTTGTTCATCATGATCCACAATGGAAATGCTTAATTACTTCCAATTGATGCTAAGTGTAACACCCTTACAAGCTCTTCTAGACTTTCCTGAGACCTTAGGACAGATTTTAATAGCAGCCGCACAAAGCGACGGACTCCACGCAGCCCAGAGCTCGCGGGCAGCTGCAGGCTGCGCCCTGACGCTGCGCCCTGAGGAGTCTGGGGCGGGGCGGGGGGCGCTCCTGCTGCCAGGGCCGGGCCCAGCCGCTCAGGGGCAGCAAGCGGGGAGCTGTTCCCGCTTTCGAATAAAGGCCAAAGTCCTCTTCTAATTTCTTTATGCTGCAAAAAGGGGCACGAACGTAGAACAAAGGGCCATTATGCAAACTTTTGAAAAGCGAGGACACCTGCTTACTACGCTCCCTGACCCCCCCCCCCCCCCCCCCCCGCGGGGCACAGCTTGCTTCCCATCTTTCCTGCTGTAAATAACTGCAGCAAGCGTGGGGGCAGGTGTCTCCTCAGGACAGCGATTTCATCGCCTCTAGGAAAGTGCTCGGAAGCGCGGTTGCAGAATCATACGGTCGTTCTATTTTTAATTTTTTGAGGAACTTCCATATTGATTTCCAGTTTCTGTTCCAACAGTAGTGCACAAGGATTCACTTGTCTTCACAACCTCACAGCATTCATTTTCTCATATATATACATAAATATATATAATTTCAGAGAGAGAGGAAGGAGAGGGAGAGAGAGAGAAACATCAATGATGAGAGAGTCATTGATCAGCTGCCTCCTGCACGCCCCCTATTGGGGATGAGCCTGCACTGCGCATGTGCTCTGACTGGAAATCCAGCCCAGATCTCTTGGATCCTAGGTCAATGCTCAACCACTGAGCCATGCCACCTGGGGACTCTTGTTTTTTTTTTATAATAGCCATTCTAACAGGTGTAAGATTATATCTTGTAGATTTGATGGCATTTCCCTAATGAGTAATGACGTTGACCACATTTTCATGTACATGGCCATTGAATATCTTCTTTGGAAAAATGTCTATTCAGGACATTTGACCATTTTTTTATTGGATTATTTCTATTTTTTTAATGAGTTTTGTGAGATTCTTATATATTTTTGATATTAATTCCTCATGTGATATGTGATTTACAAATATTTTCTCCCATTCTGTAGGTTGCCTTTTCGCTTTGTTTTTGTTTCCTTTGCTATGCAGAAGACTTTTAGTTTGATGTAGTCTCACTTGTTTATTTTTTTTATTTTATTTTGTGGTTTGTGCTTTAGGTTTCATATCCAAAAAGTCATTGCCAAGATCATTTCAACATTTTTTTTTTCTATGTTTTCTTCTAGGAGTTTCATGGTTTCAGGTCTTACATTTAAGTTTTTAATCTATTTTGAGTTCATTTTTCTGAGTGGTATAAGATAGGGTCTAGTTTAATTCATTTGCATGTGAATATTTAATTTCCCAGCACTGTTTATTTAAGAGACAGTCATTACTACATTGAATATTCTTGTCTCCCTCCTCAAACATTACTTGAAATGAGTTTGTTCATGGGCTTATTTTGGGGCTTTTAATTCTATTTCATTGGTCTGTGTCTCTGATTTTATGCAAATACAATTCTTTTGATTACTATAGTTTTGTAATATAGTTTGAAATAGTTTTTCATTTTAAAGCCAGTACTATCATTTCTTTTACTTTTTGGACTCATTTCTAATAGAATCATAACTTTTTCACTCAAATCTATTAAACCAAGAACTAAAGTATTTACTTTGTTAAGCAATACAAACTAATTTCAAATGAGAATAAGTGGCATTTTCTCTCATATGCATTCTAATTTTAATAGCAAAAGATAGAAAATATATGGTGTTATGAAAAGGTACATTATATCCAATTATCAAGCATGTGTTGTGTTTGGGGGTTAAGCTATCAGTTAATTAAGTTATACAACATAGTGCAAGCAATGAGTATAAATTCCTAAAAGGTGAGTGCTACTGGTCATATGGTAGAAACAAAGCAAAACACAACAAAATAAAAAACATATATATACACATATATTTGTGTGTGCACGTATATATATATACACACATATATATTTATTTATAAGAAAACATACCGATTTGCTTTCAGTTTTGAAATTTCAAATAGATGAATATAAGCAAATAATTAAACAAGTATTCTTATGACTCAGTGATAATGATTTTAATTAAATAAACTACACTAAGCTCTATCCAACATCAAGTAAATAAAACTTATGTAGCACTTTTCTTTTAATGACATGTTGTATAATAGCTCTTTATCATTAAAGGTGTATTTTTTGTATAATTTATGTTCCTGTGAACTTGAAAAATTAGTGATCATTATATTTTAATATTACATATATTATATATGCACACATGTGTGCATACATGTCTGTGCCTGTGTAGACTATTCATGAATGTTTTGAGCAAACTGAAAATACCCTATTTATGCTGATAATAAATTTTTAGTAAAATATATTTATTATATGGCATTATTAATTATGTGGTAGGTCTTTTAATATTTAGTAATCTTTAAAGATTAAACCCTAGAAAACCTGATATGTGTAAAGTTATACTTTGAAAGACAAATGTGATTTAAAAGATGTAAAATAATGATTCTTTCATGAGTGTGCTTGCTTTTACTATTAACTTTGTGGGAAAGCAATTTAATGTCAAGAAAAAAAAGCAGCAAATTAAGGCAGAGAGAAAAGACATATTAAAGAAATAAGTATACCCCATAATTCTTGAATAATATACATATTTGATGCTTGTTGTATGTGATATATCAAAATTTTTAAACAGTGTGTTATATTATGTGCATATTTTATTCTTTTAAAAGATCAGTAGTTTTCAAAACCATAAAAATAGTGTTCTTAGCTCTCAAAATAAACAGTAAGCAATAAAGTACTTAAAGACTGTTTACATAAAACATGGATATGCTACTAATTTAATGAACATTTGATTGAGTTATGATAAGGACCTTTACATTTCAAATTTAGTGTTTCAAATAACATATCCATTGTGGTATTTAAGCCGGAAAAAGTGACTAAATATAGCAATTGTTTCTAGTTAACTAGTAACATTTTTTGTTAGGCATTTTCATTTTTTCATTATAAAATATCCAGCATGTAAATCTGATTAGTCCTATGCATTTTACTATGTAGAAGCCAAAGCCTTGCCTAAAAGGATATGTAAAATTATTGGTGACATATAGATTGCATTTACAGTGGGATGAGAAAGTAATGCTTCAGATGTTTCATTAGGGAGCAAAAACAAATCCTTCGGAAGACTTTTGTGGTTCCAAGTAGCCAAATAAATCAGGATTGTGTGTTTACTAAAGTGAATTATATGTATATCATGGAATAAATCTGGAATGTTGGCTACAGTAATGAGAATTCCCAAACAACACCAATATTTCATTTATTAATAGTAATATATAGTGCAAGAGGGGTGTAATGTGTTTGCAGAAGCATTCAGGCAAGGAAATCAGGCACGTAGGCTTACTCTGCAGAGCAGGGTCCACTGATTATGCTAGGAGATTGTGTATCGTCTGTTTGAGCCTATAAATCTATGTGGGGGGGGGAATGAAAACCACATTTTGATAAGGTATTATTGGAATTAATAGGGTGGCAAAATACATAGCCTACATACAATACTTGGGAAATAAAATCTATTTTACTTCACCCAAACTGGAATTAAAATTTCCTTTTCCCTTTAATATATTATTGGTCTTATTTTAAAAACAGCATTTTAAATAATATAAAATATGTTTAAAAATTAATATGCCTTAGGAAATTTAGGAAGATATATTTTAAATGAAACCAATTTATTTGGAAATTGCACTACAGAATATTAGGATATTTTTTACCTCGGGGTAGATATCTTTCTCTTTTTTTTTTTTTTGAAATTGGGACTTAACAAAGTGGTTAAACTTATTCATCATTATAAATGAATGTTCAAAAAATAGGATTTTCATCAATTGTGAAGAAACAGAATTAGGTTTTATAATTCTAAGACTAGTAAATTTCATTTTGTGCCATATCTATCCTTCTTGAATCAAAAGTGTCAGGATACTGTCTGCCACTGTGAAATTAAGCAAGGGTAGCCCAACCCTAAGCAATGCATTCTTTATTTATTATCTCATCTTCAAAATAAAGGTGTTAGAATAAGCAATCTGCAAGGTTTTAAATGCTATGAATTTGTTAGTGCAGTTGTGGAAAACTGGCACTCACACATTTAAGGTGCAAATGCCAATCAATAGAACTGTTATGGAGAAGAATTTGAAAATATCTAACAAAATAACATACGTGTTTATCTTATAACCAAAAATTAGCCTCCTAGGAGTTTATGCTGAGGATACACCTGCAATAATATGAAAATATATATACATAGAGCTATTAATTGCAGCATTGTTTGTATTTTCAGGATGCTAGAAATAGTCTAAGTGATCACACAAGAAGAGTGATTAATAAATTCTTATATCCACAAAATGGTCATACAGCTCAAAAATGGAATTAAAGATCTATAAGAACTGATGCAGAATAATTTTCAAGAAAATGAAAATGAGTATATATACATACAAAAAATAAATTACTTTGTGAGAAAAGAAGGGATGATAAAATATATTTGCACTTCCTTATTTATTCATGAAGAGATAAAGAAATATGGAAAGGGTAAACTAGAGGCCAATATTAGTTACTTACATTGGGTAGGTGCATACAGGGTGGAAAGAATAGAAATAAGGACTGAGAATGACATTCCTGTGAATATACTTTTTTATACAATTCTGGCTTTTCAAATTGAGTTAATGCTTCACATACTCAAAAATAATAACATAAGAAATCAAAAGGGGTAGAGAAGACACAGTCATATAAAAATCAACAAGAACATATTAATTCAAGTGGATTTCAAAAGAATAGTGTAACTGTAGTGAGGAAGGAAAAAGCCTCACAGTGTTGGGTCCATGTGCTTCTAGGCTAAACACAAATCCCGTACTTTGGTTGCTGCTTCAATTGCCCGTTTTTACTTGTTAGCAATTGTGAAGTACTTTCTGAGTACTCTATTTGATGAGTGAGTATATTGTGGGTTAATATATTGTGAATAATGAGATTCAGATTTGTCACTGACAAAGGAAGGAGTTAAAAATACAGAAATACAGAAATAGGAAAGCTTAGGATGAACCATGTGATGTTGAATTGGAACTCAACATCTAAATGATAGATAGATGATAGATAGATTAGATAGTTGATAGAGAGATGATAGATGATAGATTAGATAGATAGATGATAGATATAGATAGATGATAGATAGATATAGATAGATGATAAATAGATATAGATGATAGATAGATATTGAAATAGAAGAGATGTTAATAGAGAAGTGTGAATGTGTTGAATATACATATATTTATTTCCTAGCTCTGTCCTCTGATATAGCCAAGAAGCCATGATCTTCAGAAGCACTGAGCACAATCAGTTTCTAGATTTTGGGTTCTATGCATAAGCCTCTTCTAAAAGGAACTCAAGATATTTCATAAAATGGTTGATGCCAGGACTAGGTCAACTAATCCTACATGAGCCTAGAACATCTTTTTGTGCTAATAATTCAAGAAGTGCTTTAAAAAGAATGGAGATACTTTAACAGGACGTAAGAGTCAAAATGAAGGAGTTCTTACTGGGAAAGGGGACAATTTGAGTATCAAATAAATAATATAAGTAAATAATTCTAATACAGCAAATATAGTAAGAATCCATAAGCCTATACTGATATAAATTAATTAATATATGAAACAAGAAGAAAAAGTTTTTTTAACAGTAGAAAGACAACTGAAATGTGTAGAAGGAATGATAGAATTATAAAAATTGCCACTTGAGCCGTGGCTGGTGTGAATCAGTTGGTGGGAGCATTGTCCCATGCATGGAAGGGTCATGGGTTCGATTCCTGGCCAGAGCACATACCCCAGGTTGCGGGTTCGATCCCCAGTTAGGGCACAAATGGGAGGCAACTGATTGATGTTTCTCTCTAACATGGATGTTTCTCTCTCTCCCCCTATCCCTTCTTCTCTCTCTAAAATCAATTAAAAAAATTGCCATTTGACAAGCATAAAAATAATAAGTGACATAGGCAAATATTATAATAAATGTTAAAACTGACATTAAAAAAAATTTTATGACTAAAACTTATTTATAATAATCTTAAAATATATCACCCCAAGATACTTATTGATTACAGTGTAGAAAATGATAATTTTCCAGTGAAGAAAGCTGGCACTAGTTGCCTTAACTGGGTGATTAAAATAAAGATCTAGAGAAGTGAGTCAAATAAGCATCCAGAGTCCCTTGATTCTGATGCACTGAGAAAAACAAAACATCTCCACCAGGCTGTCCAACCCATAAATGCAATCCCCAAATCTAATCAGGAGGGTTAATCAGACAAACCTCTACTGACAGATATTTTATAGAACAACTCATCCAAAATGGAAACATGATAAAAAGTAAAGAAAGACAATGTCAAGTGAATGGACTACCTGGTCTGGATTTCCTTTTACTATAAGGGACATACTTGGGACACTTCCAAAATCTGAATAAGGTCTGTAGATTTAAGTATTTTGTCAATGTTAATTTTCTGCTTATGGTAATTTTATGGGTATATATGAAAATGTCCTGAGTTGCTAGGAAAGACATGCTAGTAATATGTTAATGTTTTGCCAATCGGTCCTTTCCCTAGCTTAGTAGAATAGTACTATTCTTGTCACTTTTTGTTGAATTTTAAATAAAACATTAAAATACATTTTCCATTGCAACATTTTAACTGTGATAATTCTTCTGAGTTCTTTTATTTTTATCTGAGTGAGTGAACCCATCCGAGTTTATATACAGGATAAATTTACCAAGTCACTTGGTACTAGAGAGTGCATAATTCTTACAAATGTATATAGCACAGCATTTTTAACCTCTTGTTTCCATAGTAACAACTGGTAAATAATTAAATAGGTAATTGATATCACAGAGGTTAATAAGGTCTAGGTTAAGAGAACTGAGTTCAAATTCCCACTGTACCAAATCCTAACTATGTATCATGGAATAATAATTAAGCCCATTTATGTTTTGGTTCTTAATTTTTAAATGTGAATGTTAATATTAACTAGCTTATTGAACTCCACAACGTTATAATCATTGTGAATTAAAATGAGACACTTTACGAGGTGAACATAACCTAATGACTGCCACAAAAAGCAGTTAATAGAGGGTGGGGTGAGAATAGGTTTACAATTTTTGTATGGAAAATAATACAATAAAGATTAATAAATAATAATGCAAGAATAAGCTTTGTTTTGTGTACTCACAACTGTAAACCGACTTTTGTCCCACCCTGTACAAGTGTGCCAGGCAGAATTTTCAGATGCTCCAAGGTCCCCACTCCCTGGTATGCAAATCCACTATAATTCCCTCACTTTGAGTGTTGAGAGGATCTGTGAAGATGATTGGGTGTCACTCCCATAATTGAGTTAGAGTGTATGGCAAGAATAAAGAGATTTTGCAAATGTAATTGAGGTTCCATATCAATTGATATTGAGTTCATATAAAAATAGATTATCCTCAGTGGGGCTGATTTAGTGAAATGAACTCCGAAGAGGGACTGAGCTATTCATAAGGAGACATTTTTCTGCTGGCTTTGAATAAGTAAATTGCCACATTGTACAAAAACTTGTATGATGGCCATTTGGCAAGAAATGCAAAAGCCTTTGGGAGCTAAAAGGGACCACCTGCAGACAGTCAGCAAGAAAACGTGGAACTTATTCCTGAAACTGCAAAGAACAAAATTCTTCTAAAAACCACATGAGTTTGGAAGAGGTGCCAAAGTCCCAGGAAAAAAACAAAGTCCACCCAGTAGCTCGATTGCATCACTGAAAGATGCCAGGTGAAGGATCCAGCTCAGCTTTGCCAGGCTCCTGATCCAGAGAAACTTTGAGATAATAAATGCGGGTAAGCTCAAATTGCAAAGTTTGGGGTAATTTGTTACACAGAATAGACAAAACATACATGTTACCATAACTATATTAGCTCTATATCTGTAATGCTCTTGATAATATTGAAGTATACCTGACATTAATTTAAATGTTTTATACAATATAGAATACATTCTTTTTATATATTTAAAATTTTTCTTTCCAATTTTCTCCATTTTACTACAAATATGATTTGTTAAAATTTCCTTCTGTTCCTTTTATTTTTTCAATTACAGTTTACATTCAATATTATTTTGTATTAGTTTCAGGTGTACAGCATAGTAGTTAGACAATCATATACTTTACATAGTATTCTTCCCAATATTTCCAGTACCCATGACTATCTTGTAACTACAAATCTGTGCTTCTCAATCCCTTCCCCTTTTTCAGGCAGTCCCCAAACAGCCCCCACCACAGCAACCAGCAGTCCGTTCTCTGTATCTTTGAGTCTGTTTCTGTTCTGTTTGTTCATTTACATTGTTTTTTAGATTTCACAAATTAGTGAAATCATATGGTATTTATCTTTCTCTGACTAACTTATTTCACTTAGCATAATAGCCTCTAGTCCATCCATGCTATCATTAATGGCAAGATTTCATTCTTTGATATGGCCAAGTAATATTCCATTGTACAAATGTACCATCACTTTCTTATCCACTCATCCATTGATGGGCACAGGGGTTGCTTCCATGGCTTTGCTATCATAAAGCACAGCAAAAGATAATACAGAGTTTCCTATTTCTCCTATTATTAACATCTTATGCATTTTTTACAATAAATAAACCAATATGGATCTATTATAATTACCTAAATCCCAGAGTTTATTTAGATTTCATTAGTTTTTACCTAATGTTTCCTTTGGTTGTAGAATCCCACATTACATTTAGTTGTCATATCTCTTTAGGCTCCTCTTGGCTCTGGCACTTTCTCACCTTCCTTGCTGTTTTAAACTTTGAATGTTCTGCTATTTTTACAGAAGTTTCACAATTGGGATTTTTCTGATTTTTTTTTTTTTCCATGATAAGACTACTGCTATGGGTTAATCCAAGAAAGACCACAGCAGTAAAAATGCCATTGTCATTACATCATATCAAGTGTACATATCATCAACATGATTTATGACTCTTGGTGTTGCTATACATGTATACATAGGATAATTAAATAAATGGATGACAGATGGTAAGAGACAGGTTTCTCACTGTTGGAGTGGGAGTTCACAGATTAGCAAGAGGAGAAAGCTAGACTGATGCATATGGTAAGGGACTGGAGACATTGGAATAGACTCAAGTTTAGCTTAATATAGATATAGATGGTAACATATAAATATTTATAGATACGTGTATATATTCAGGTTTGTATAGCCGCATATAATTTTGCTGTGTTAGCTGAGAGGGTAAAACAAACAAAATCAAAAGAAAACAGAACAAAGAACCAAAATATCTCTGTAGAGATGAACACATCTAATACTCAGACCTTGTTTTCATATACCACCTTCCAATAAAAGGAACCAGGGCTCCCAGGAGAAATGGATGATTCCATGATTAGGGCAAGCTATACATAAGATGAAACTGTACCTTCTTGCAATACCAAAAAGTAAGAAAGTGTCCAAACACAGGCACCCACACACATCTGCAGTGATAGGGAGGTATGTCCGAGGAGTACAGGAGCCCACTGAATGAGTCCCCAGTGCTCAGCCAAAACTGAAACAGTCCAAGAACTCATAAAATAATATATTGCAAACTATAAAATAATTATTTATAAACTCATAAGAATATAAATAAGTGAATAACTTGATAAATTAATAAATGACGAAGAGACAAATCTCTTATACAGAAGTATTCCAAATAATATATGTGGATACTTTACCCTCAAGGTGCAGAGTATAATTGCCCACCTCCTAGGGGTGCACTGGGCAAGGTGACTTCCAAGGGCAACAGTGTGGAATGCAGGTGGGTAATTATGCCAACAAGGTATAAGTCCTTAGCTATCATTACTTTTAAAATTTATTTTTATTGTTGAGAGTATTACAAATGTCCTCCATTTCCCCCCTCTCCCCCTTTTGCCCCCTCCACCTGGCTCCTGCCCATATATATATATACTTTTTTTTGGTTATTTTGAATTAATTATTCCACCAACCTTTAATAGTGTCTGAAATTTATTGAGTGTGGTGTTGACATGCTGACATGCCCGGTCACAGGATAAGCCAGGACAATAGACTGTGAATGGATGTCTAAAAGGGACTTAGATATAGACTGTATTGTAACTCTCTGTCTTGCTAGTACATTGCCACTTTTTTTGGTTGAAAATGTAACATAATTTATGATTTAGAAATAAATAATTGAAAATTATTAATACAGAGTTATTTAAATTTATAATATTTTGTAAAAGTAATTCTGAAAGAAATGAAAGAATCTACATATATCTTGTTTCTTAGTATTATGTACATTTACTTACTAATTCTAATGTTATTAAAGCTCAGTGGTTAGTGGATCACCGTGCATCTATAGATGTTTAATACACAATTTTTATTTAATTTATGACTTCATAGAACAGAAACAGTATTGTAAAGTGATTTTTGTTTTGACATATTTCCTACCCTTATAAAAAATGGAGATTTATGTATATGACAATTGCATAATTTTAAGGATACTCTTGATGAAAGCTCAATTGGTTTTTCAGAAAAAAAATATGTAAAAGCTATCTTCTTTACCAATTAAAAATCAAGAGAGTAAGGATTTTAATAAGCCTCCTGGGATACTTGTCTTTTTTATCTTTGAAAAATACATGATTATAAGGACAAGTTATATGAATAGCAATAATTTCCCAGTAATGTGATCATTAAAAGACCTCTTGACTGCAATATATCAGTATTAATTGGGGACAGATGATCATTTTAGTGACAAGCTCAAGTCATTATCCATATTTCAATACTTCATGAATACCTGAATATTTTTAATGAAGCAATTATATTTTTAAAGATTTTCAGTGCAGTGATCTTACCAGGGTTGTTTATTTTAAAAATAGGAAAAAGTAAAAGCAAATAGAATTAAGCACTGTTAATTAAAACTGTTTTAAAAAGATATTTGGGAAAAGTGAACCAAATATTAACTTTTAGTAAATTTTGAATGTAGAAATGCTTTAGCATTTAATATATGTTGTCTCTTACAAGTTTTTTTACGTAAGTAAAATCAATCATGTGTGTTCTGAATCATTGTTCCAAATTGTATTAAATTTACCAAATAATATATACAAAAAAAATTCTCTATTTTCTAATTATTACTTTTTGCTTATATAATTTATTTAATACTTTTGTGTATACTTCTTCACCTATAAAATGCAAGCTACAATGTCTCTAGCATTTAAAGGAACTCCAAAGCAAATCACATTTCTCACATCTTTTTTCTTTCTGTAATGAAGCGTGTGTTTCTGAATTTTGAAAATTCACAATCATGTCCTGTTATTAAGTTTACCAATATGTCAAAATAAGTTTTTACTACAGACTTAGTTCCTAAGTTTCAGCTTGTCTTCTTTTTACTGATACCTAATTCAATACTGCATAAATTTAGTATAAATCCAAAATGTTTACACACTGTAGTATGTTCCTTTCCTCTCATAAAACCAGTACTTCTCGCCTGCATATTTCGAAGTCCATGTCCTCTCTACTGGCCTCTTTGAGGTTCTCTATTCTGGTGCCTTCCTGCTGCTCTTACTACTTCTTCCTTTCTAATTTGATACATTGTTCCTTCTTACTTGAAATTTTTCAATATCAAAATTCTACAAGTTTTGTTAGTTGTTCATTTCTCTTCTAATTTCTATCCTGCTACTAGTAAACTTATTTTTATAGTCATTAATTTATGAATCTCAGAATGATGTTCCCCCTGTTTAGAGAGTCTGTCACTGTTTGAAAGTTACAGTTCTGTTTTCTCATTTAATTTTTACAAACACTTGCTACTGGTGCCATTATTTCTCTCTAATTTTAAATAAACAGAGACACAGAAAGGTTATGTAACTTGCTCAAGATCACACAGGAAAGTGATGGAGCCAGGGTTTTAACCAAAGCCATAGTACTCTAGTTACTGTCTTTCACGACTGTTTTCTGTACCCTACACTTAATAAATCTGTGATTTTCCAAGAAAATATGTTTTTGCTACTCAGTAACCCATTTCCCAAAGCTGGAAAAATTGTTACTCTCTTGTTTCATAATCCAAATTCATTAAGTCCCATCTCTTCTCATTCACAGGGACTGTCACACTCAATCTCTCCCTTCTCTCTCCCTGGCAGTAATTTGGGGCCTTGTCATTCTTTATTTTAGTGATTACAACAGCTTCCCATCCCTGTCATCAATCTCTTTTTCTATCCCATTGCCATTAATAGATCATCATAATACCTGCACTGTCGTCTCAAAAGATTAATATTGATCGTGTTACCATGTTGTCTAACTGATAGTCAAACTACGTTGCTTTACCGAGAGCATTTTAAATATTTGTATGTCTTAACTGGCATCATGACAAGTGGGAGGGTATGGCCAGGTCAACTGTATTAGTCCTAATGTACATTAAGAAACAAAACAAAAACAAATTTAACTGTGGCACAGTGGGCAAAAGTGTTTATGGTAATTAGATAGACCCTTGTTGCCGGAGGGCCAAACCTCCAGCCTGCCGGTGTTCTGGCTTTCCTGGACTGGACGGACTTCTCCTCTAGAGGCATCATCAGTCATTCCTGTTGGTGGCCTCAAACAAAGGCAAGAATAAGAAGTGCCTTGTTGACTCACTTGTGCCTTTGACCTTGTGAGTGCACTTTGCAGGGCTTGCTTATTAGTTTGTTATTAAACCGAGAGCAACTGAAACCATCCCGAGTCTCCATTCACCTTCTTGTCTAGCTGCCTGTGACACTGGGCCTGCCTTCTTGGTGGCGCACTCCCAGACTTAGAGCCTTCCTCGGCTTCACTTCTCGCCACCATGTTCCTAATATAGACTAGGTAAATGTTTCTACATTCCAAAGACATTATAGATGCTTTTTGTGCTTCTAGGTGAAACATTCAGTTCTTTGTCAAACTCCATCTCGTCTTCTAAAACCTACCAAACATATTTCCTCATCAATCAGTTCTGCTTCCCTGCATTCTCAAGAAGTCCTCCATCTATACTCTGCAAGATTTTTCTTTGGATTTCTCATACTTTATTGCAATTTATTTGCCTCCAACTCCTATTTCCTTCCTTGATAATTAGAACTTTAAGAGCAAGAATTTTGCTCATTGATTGATGGTATAGATCCTGCCCTTTTTTCCTATTGCTGCCTTCATATCTGTTCTGTAGCTGATATCACTTGGTCTATGGAGAGTTTCTCTTGTTTTCTCCTCTAGATGCTTCTTGTTTCATGATGCAATGGTTACTTTACAGTCATGTTTCTGTTTTATTTTCTTCTTTTCAAAACCTGCCCTCCCTATGAAACTACCAAATACTGTGAAGATAAAGATTTTATCTCACTAATTTGTATTCCCTCTGAAGCTCCTAAATATTGTTAGGTATTTAATAGGCTCAGAATAATTGCCTCTAAAATAATGCTTCTAAAACCAGGCAAAAGTGGCCTAAAAGATTGTTGATGATCTTCGTTTTTGAGGCTCTGTGAGCCTTGATTATAAACCATTCTACTACCAAAGAGAATTTTAATTATTTTTTCCTGAATTTCAAACTCTATTTTTACATGCAATTTAATCTGCGACTAATCAAATATATATAAAACTGACCATTAGAGTTTGTAATTAATTAAAAAATAACTAGAGTTACCTCAATAAACTAAAATTGTTCTTGTTTAAAAAAAAAAAGGAGGAAACATTTAATTGGTTTATGTTACCTTTTTAAAGGTAAATACATACTTTTTATTACGCATCATTCTTTAAATAGCACCTCTGCAGTAACTTCCCAGACTCTAACAGTGCTGAAATTAGGACAAGGCCCCATGGAATGAGTTAGTCATTGATCATATTTTAAAATATATATATTTTTTAGGAACAGTAACAGATTATTATTGTCCTATTTCTACTCTCTTCAGATTCTTTTAGCTAAAATATATGTAAACTTAACCAAAACATGTGTTTGTGCATTTGTTTGTTTAATAGAAAGAATTTTATGAGGTGAATTAATACAAAAGAGACTATTCAGAACATTTTTATTTCTATTAAGATTGTGGTTAGCTAGGGCGTATGGGAGACCGGCAGAAAATGGAATGGGAAAATCTTAAACAGAGGTGCAAAGGCTGTGCCCTCAGGGTTACAGAAATAGAGCAATGGGGGGCTGAAAACTAATGTCATGATACTGGTATGACACTGGAAGTTCTACTGTAATTGTTAAAATAAAATGTATATTTTAGAAAAGGTTTTTGATTTACAGAGAAATTGACAAGAGAGTACAGAAATTTCGATATACCCTATACCCAGTTTCCCCTATTATTGACAACTTCTAAAATTATGGCATATTTTTAACCAAAATTAATATAGTATTATAATTGCATAAAGTCCATCCTTTGTGCAGATTTCCTTAGGTTTTTACTTTATGTCCTTCCTCTGTTTCAGGATCTCATCCAGGATATCACATTATGTTTAGTTATCAAGTTTCCTTAGGCTTCCCTTTATTATAACAGATTCTTTAATTTTCTTTGTTTTTGATGACCTTTACAATTTTGTGTAGTATTGACAAGTTTTTTGTCCCTCAATTAGGATTTTTCTGACATTTTAAAATATTAGAGTAGGGTCATGGGTTTCGAGGAGGAAGATCACAGAGATAAAGTTCCATTCTCATCACATTATATCAATGGCACATACTATCAATATAGCAGCATATCGCTAATAAAGTTGACCTGATCTCCTGGCTGAGTTGAAGTATCCCTCAGGTTGTTCCACTCTACAGTTACTCTGCCCCTGCTTGCTCCATACACTTCACACTGTCCACTGTGAGAGGAAGTCGCTATGTGCAGTTCGCATTTAAGGACTGAGGAGCTATGCTCTACTTCTTTAAGGGTGAAGTAGCTACATAAATTACGTGGAATACTTCTGCATAGGAGATTTGTCTATTGAATACCATTTATGTACTCAATGATTTATTTATATGTCTATATTCATATGGGTTCATGAATATTTATTTTATATTTTGGTTAAAAGCAAATATTTTTAAATTTACTGTGTTCCTCAAATTGTTCTGTTAGCATAGGTAGCTAGTTATTAATAAAGGAAGGGAGCAAATGACATCAGAAATTAAGCCTGATTAACTAGGAAATTGAATCAGACATTAAGCTTGATTAACTAGGGAGCCCTAGCATTCACAGACTCCCCACGCAGGCAGGGAGCACTAGCTCTTCAGTCTTCCTGGGAACAACCGGCTCGCTAGGTGTTACCTGGATGATAAAACAGCAGGGGAAATGCCTTTGGATAGGTTAAGGGCATGGAACCCCAGAAAATCCAGGAAAGGGGCTGGTTACAGGGGGAGGGCACAGCACAAGACCACAAAGAATTAAGAAGAAGACTGGTTAGTTTGAAAGAAAGCTCACCCCTGGTCAAGCCCAAGGAGATGCAATCAAAGCTTAACAAAGGCCCAGGACTAGTTCCTTTGGGCACTCTCCCCTCATGGTCGCCCTGCAGGCCTGGAAGCAGCAGGGGCCCAGGCACAGCACATGTCATGGCCCTGGCAGCGCTGGGCCTTGGCTGTGGATGCACAGATTAGGAAATGAGAGGCAAAGAGGTTCTGCACCTCTGGGTCTTGGCCCTCCAGCCTGACAGGCACGGGTGCAGGTCTAAGGCTTCTCCAGGCAGAGCTCAGCCACCTGGTCGCTAATGAAATATCGGGCACCGGGGGGCAGTCCTTTGTTTTCACAGTAATAAATCTTACCACTACACCTCACATCTTTCTACCCGTGAGTCCCTGAAATGCTTCCCTTGTGGCTCCTGGAAGAATTCTGCTTCCACAGGCAGCAATACCAGTATTGACCATTAGCTCTTTTACTATGTCCCTTGGACATATCACTATCATTGTGTTCCTTCAAAAAAACAAACAAACAAAAGAAAACGTTCTTAATTTCTAGCATTACATGATGCTCCAGGATTACCTTTTAAGAATAAAATAAAAACTTTATTGTTTAGAGCAGGGGTTGAAACTCTTTTTGTAAATGATCAGATAGCATTTTTGGCTTTGTGGCCACAAATTTCACAGTTGTGTTGTTGTTTTTTATATTTTAATATCATTAAAATCTAAAAAATATATATATTGTTAGCTCTCACGCTTTACAAAACAGATTTTAACCTGTATCTGTCTTCCTGGCCCTAGTTTCCTGAACCCCGGTTTAGAGAAATGAGATTACAAAATTAACAACCTTCTCCCTACTGCCCTCCACCCTGACAGTCTATGAGGCCTTTAAACACGAGGATTTCCACTGTAAAAAGAAAATACGACAGTGACTTCTAAACTTTTCTTTTTCTCTTTTAAAAAAATAATAGATTCATTTATTTATATACTTATTTTTTATTTACTTTTCTTAAGACTCTGCTTTTGCATTGGAGTTGGTATAATTTATTATGTGGGACCTGAAACTGCCCCTCTCCCATTCAAGACAATACAGGCTGAAGCAGAAGTAGGTTTACAGTTGTGAGTACATGAAACACAGAGCTTATTCTTTTATTATTATCGGTTGTATCATTTTCCATACAAACAACTCTAAACCTACTTTTGCCCACTCAGTACATTTAAAAACTTATTTTGGATCGGGGTAAGGATAACATTAAGGACAGTCTTAAAGCTACACTTTGCTGTATGTATATATTACATATAAACATAACTTTGTAGATTAATATTATAGGAGACTTTGAATATGCTCCCACGACTTTTTCACCCTTTACTAATGTGCCTTGGATTGTGTTATATTAGTGGCAAATGAAGATGATCTGGGTGGTTCTAATCTAAGCATGAACCCTTTACAAGCAGTAAGTTTTCTTTCTCTTGTGACAGAAGAGGAATTAAAAGAGATTCAGTCCAAAAGAGATATTTGATTTCTGGCTCTGGATACAGAAAGGACATGAGAGCAGCCTATGAGAGCTGGGAGTAATCCTTGGAGTATAATATAATAATATTGTGGACTTGATTCCCAGGTCCACAGACAGATATTGAAAGTTTTTAGCAGGGGGAGGAGACGTAGACTGAATAGTGGATTTTAATATTTACCCATGTTGTAAATGACCCAATTATTAGCTCTAGTCTACTTGCTTACCTGAATTTGAGACTCACAAATTCAAATGTGTAGTCAGGTTTTCCACTTGGGAGCCTAGTATGCATTTCAAACCTAATATGTCCCAAATACTTGATCACCCTCATGTTAATCTATACTCCACATCAAATGTTCTATTTTTTTTAAGTCATCTCCATCTTACCTCCAATATAGAAAAAAACACCTCTTTCTCCCACCTCTTTTGTCATTATTTCCAAACAGGTCACTCTCAGTCTGTTGAGAACTATTGCAAAGGCCTCCTCAATAGTCTCCTTGTTCCCATCCTTGCAGTCCTTCAAAACCATAAATCAGATTACACATACCCAGCATGAGGTCTTCCAATACTTTCCTTTTTAGTCAAATTAAAGGTAAACTAAATCCTAGCTAACTTAGCCCGTCATGTTCCTCTGACCACATCTTCAAAGTCTCCTCTCTCTCTCTATTCTACCCACACTCACCCTTTGCTACTTGACAAGCATATGTTTTCCTTCCAGCTTTGCACTGTTGTTTACTGTTTGGTAGAATCCCCCGCTAGTCATCCACATGGCTCATTCCCTCATTCATTTCTCTGATCAAAGTTCACTAAATCTGAGAGGCCTACCTTAACTTGTTTTTATCTATCACCAGCTTCTATGCCTTTATTATCACTCTCTATTCTCATTCTTCCTTTTATTTCTCTTTATAGCTCCTAATGCCACCCAGTATATTATATATTTCTCTGTAATAACCCCCTTCAATACAGCATAAACTTACTGAAGTGAGAGTCTTTGTTTTGTTTCCTTCTGTGTAGTCATGACTTAAGGCATCATCTGAAACATAGTAGACACTCCATATTTATTTGTTTATTGGTTGTTGACTGTGTGACTGCATTAAAATGCCAACCTTCCTACCATGAGAAGAATAGATCACGGCTAAGAGGTTGAAATGCTGGGGAAATACATTGGAATGATAGTAGAGTAGTCTTGAAAAGAAATGGTGTTGATATTGTACTACAGTTTTAATAACATAGATGAAGAAATTTGGAGATATTTCTGAAATGTTTGCAGATAAATCACACAGGATTTGTTCCCGGAGTTGAGGAAAAGAAGAAGAGGAAGCTTGCAGATAAACCTTTGGCTCAAGGTGGTATACAATTTACTAAAAGAAAATAAGTTAAGGTTTTGGGAAATATTGGAATCAAGACTTTGATTTTTATCATTTATTTCAGATATCAGATAACACAGTTGAATATTTGAGTTTTGATTTCAGTAAGAATTAGAGATATAAATGTGGGAGTTGTGATGAAAAAGATTATGGTGACCCATCATTTTTCACTTCTTTCAACTTCTATGTGACCTAATAGAATAGATGAATTAAATACCCCTAATTCAATGAACTTGTCCAATGTGCCTTACTGTGGCCAATGGAAAGTTTAAAAAGGTGATATAAGTGGAATGTTGATTGGTTGAGGTTGTCACCTTTCACTTCTGTAATCTTCAAAGGACATCCAACAGAGGACAACACCCCTAGTATCTATCAATTCAAGGGGAATGAAGAGATAAATGGAACAAGCCTATAAAATGCACAGATGAAGACAAATTTAACTGATCTCAGAACTACAGCTAATTACATACACATGGGAGAAATAATGCTTGGTGAGTTGTGGGGTTGGTTTTTCTACAGAATCATTGCGGTGTACTAGGCATATACAGAAGCAATTGGCTTATAAATAGTAGTTAGAGTCAAAGTGCAAGATTAGGTCATGCAGGCAGAAAGGAAACAAGGAGTGAGAGTCTAGAACCAATACTAAGGCACCAATGCACTTTGAGGTTAGATTAGTTGAAGGAGCAGAAAAAAGAGGTTGAGATTGGTTACCATTGTGTGTTTATAGAAACCAAAGTAGGAAGGGTTAACTGTATTAAATGATGCTAAAAGGTAAACTAAGTTGATACTAAAGAATTATTTCTTAAATTAAGTAGTAATGAACAAAGAACAGCACCAAAGAAGATATCCAAAAAAGGCAGCTGCTTAGTTCTTCACTTCCCTTGATAATATGGTTCTTTTGTCTTTGAGATAAATAATTCATCAAGTAAAAATAAAATAGCTGTCTTTTTCCAAGTCCTGTAAATTCTGTGAAGTGAAACACAGGCATATGGAATATTAAGCCTGGGTAGTTATCTTTTGCTTTTCTCCCAGTTTATCAACATATTATTTTAATTAGTGGCATTCAAAAAAATGTATTGTGTAACAAATGTTGTTTATGTATGAAATTAAGTTAGGCAAATTTTAAGTAGTCAAAATTGTATTACACTTATGGAATTATATTTTTCTCTGTCTCTGTGAATGTTTTACTGAGGAGTAAAATGTATGTGACCCAATAGTATGGTCTTCAATTCAACCTCTCTCACTTTGTAAATGTTAACTATGTCTAGTTGATACTTTTTTTCCCCAAAGAAGATAAATGATCCATCTCACAATGTAAACTAGTCTGAAAATAATATATTTATAAATAAGTATTCTATACTCTGAAATGTATTATTTCTATACAGAATCACCACTAAGAATTTATACATTAAGCAGCTACTTTATTTCCATAATTTCAGTCACACAATTTTAATTATAATCAATTTACTTTAGAATCTAAATGTATTTAATTCATTTCTAGTATTGGGCTTATTGAGTTTTAGCTGATTACCATATTTCTTTATATATATTTTTTGTTCTCGCCTAAGATTTCTTTTTTGTTCTTTCCTCTGTGCTTGCTTATCTATTCTCTCTCTCTCCACCTTCCTCTTTCTTTCTTTCTCTCCCTCCCCCCGGCCTTTTCTATCACACACACACACACACACTAGACACTTCTATGCGTGTTTTTTTGTTTTTTTGTTTGACAAAATAACAACGAAAAGGTGATTTATAGATTCTTGTGAAGTTTCATTGAATATTTTAACCACAAACTATTCATTACTGATAAGAAATTGTTATTCTTTGAAAAAACAACTATGAAAAATTGTTCCTGAAAAGGTAATGAAATGCCCTGTTTTTTACTACACTATCTTGAAATAGATTAAAAATAAATCACTCCAGCAAGCTTCCTTGATTTTATCATGTGTGAAAGTAATTTTCTTTTAAAACTTATTGTACCTTGGGGTAGTGGAAAGGGGATTTATGAAGTATTTTGTGCTATATAGGAAAGTGCAATTTAAAAAAAATTCTGTTAGACACATTTTGTTCTTTGGTTATGCTTTAAATTTTAAAATATTTTCAGAAAGTTCTCAACTCAAAGTCATATCATTGAGTTAGTCTTTCCCATAGTTAATGGACGGGGAGAGAAAATATGAAAAATATCATAATTTGGTAAACTTCTTTTTCTCCATTATGTTTGTATTGACATCAAAATCCTAAGTACATTACTAAAATTTCCATGTTTATGCTGGAGGGAAAGTAAAAGGGAGCATTTCTGCTATCACTAGGATTTTCATTTTCTTTTTTCTTTTTATCTCTTTGTTGATTTCAGAGAGAGGAAAGAAGAGGGAGAGAAAGAGACAGAAACATCAATGATGAGAGAGTCATTGATCTAGCCCGCAACCCGGGCATGTGCCCTGACCGGGAATCGAACCCCGATCGCCTGGATCCTAGGTCTAAGCTCAACCGCTGAGCCACGCCTGGCCGGGCGGGTTTTCATTTTTTTGATCATGAGAAATTGCAGACAGTTCCCTTCTCCAAGTGGTTTACCAGATTATTTTAACCTAGTCCACCTACTCTCATAATCACCATTTTATTATTATTTTGTTAGGCTGGATTGAGTGTAGCTGTTTGCCCTGGAAGAGTTCTGGCTTATGTCTATTCTTAACCCTATTTTTATGAATAAAAAAAGTGAGATTCGGAGAGAATATAAATAACATACTCAAAGTTGACCATTCATTTGTGTGCTCTGACACACATATTGCTACTGGATTCCAAAGCTTGGTTGTGATCTACCACACTGTGGTGCTTTATTTAATGATTTCTTGACTGTTTTCCTGCTGGTAAATTTATTTGTGCATTGAAGTCAATACCAGCTGTAGATTAAGCCTTATTTCCAGCCTAAGCAAGCAATTTGGATTTAACTCACTGGGGTGAGTTAAATGTATGTGTAGAACTGTGATTTACTGAGTCAGCATTTAACCAGCCTTGGTGCAGGTTCTGTCCTGACTGTGGGAACCAAGTTCCAGCCACGGGAAAATCTATACCAAAGCTCTGCGTACCTGATCCTTCTACCTTCGGAGACTGCATCTCAGGCCCGCATCCCAAGTTTCTCTAAAATAAATGATTCCTGTACTTGAACGCAAATCTTCCAGTAAGTCCTTCCTCTCTCATTTTTTTAAAATAATTTTTAAAACTTTTAAATTACAGATGACATACAGTATTATATTAGTTTCAGGTGTACAACACAGTGGTTAGTTATATAATTTACCAAGTGATCACTCTACGTTTAGTGCCCATCTGGCACATGCATAGTTATTACAATATTCCTGACTATATTTCCTATTCCTGTGACTATTCTGTAACTATCAATGTGTACTTCTAAATCACTTCACCTTTTTCACTCATCCCCCTCAACTCCTGTTGATCTGGCAACCCTCATTTCGTTCTCTGTATCTATGAGTCTGCTTCTGTTTTGCTTGTTTGTATATTTTGTTCGTTTATATTTCACATATAAGTGAAAGCATATGGTATTTGTCTTTCTCTGACTTATTTCACCTAGCATATTATATGCTATATATGATTATGATTTGATATGATGATATGATATATATTATATGCTAAGTGTAAAAAGAGACAGAGAAAGATAATTAATTCTCTTTTCCTAGACTCTTTTCTCTGCTATAAGAGGTACTGGAGATCCAAATCTGAAAAGACACAGTTCCATTCCCTTGCATCTCCATTCCCTAATAACCGTTACATGGATACTCACACGATCTGTCTTCTTAACACCTGTATGCCCATATCATATTTAATGAATTCATAAGCATTCTATTTGTTGCGATTAGAAGTAAAGACACACGTCTGTACAACTAGCCTAAGAATGATCAGTTCCTTGACCTTCCTTAACTTCAGCTTAGGAAATATTAATTTTCCTAAACTTACCACTCTGGCCTTTCCTTTTTTGTCTAGTTTTTGCTAACTGAGAACCACTTATTTACTATTCTTTACAACAATGTTCTTTCCCTGTGGTATAATAATGTACTTTAGTCATATAAAGTTAAATAAAATATCTGCACTGTTTTAGCCTCAAGCTATCTTTAATTATTCCCATTCACTCCATTATATATTTAACTATAATAGTAACGAGCATATTTCAATATGAAAATATATAAGAATGTTGATATCTTTTAAAATTAATGTACATATTTCTATAGTAAGTTTATGTGGTACTTAATAAATTAAATAAAAATAAGACTTTCTACTCCATTATTATTAATAATTTTCATAGGAAAATGCAAATATTGTTATATCACATGAAACTGATAATTTATTTTCTTTTAAGGAAATTCCTTAGCATATTGTTAATTTTCTGTGGTGTTTTAGAGATTATCAGTTGTATCATTGGGGTTCCAGCATAAGTATAAAAATCCATTTTTGAACTCCAGATGTTAAAATACAAGGCTATAAGAATTGTCAAATATCATATGTAAAGCAATTTTTGAGAAAGTCAAATTTTATTTACTGTTTCATCTGCTCAGATGGCTGTCTTCACATTACTAAGAAGTCAAGTCTATAAATGTTTAATGGAAAAATTTATTCAACTTGGTATAACATTTGGGAATAAATTATTCAAATAATGCTTTCAAATATATGAGTGTACCACTGAGTTAAAGCTCAATCATAAATTTCTGTTTGTTGAAAAACAAAATAATATGACATTTCACATTTGTACATTTAGAATATATCATGAAGGCACTTAAAACTAACCCATGTGTTCAAATGTTTAAGAAAATACTACTGCAGGCAATGCAGCTATCAAGTACTATGATGGTCAATTGAGAAAGGGATTAAATAGATACATTTTTATTTGATTATTTCCTTACTCTTTTTCCAAGCTTGTTTATTTGACTTTTTGCCTTTTTTATTTTTGTGGAATATAGAATTAAACATTTCTGGGTTTATAATCTTATCTGGGATGGAAATATTCTAGGATATTTCTTTAAATCCAAGATAGTGTAATATCAGTTCATTCGAACATATGTATACAGTAGAAGATTCTGACTTAAAAATATAAAAGTCTATCATCTGATGTTGGCAATAACAGATGCCAGTAACATTGACTTTAAAAAGTGAACCAGAAAGAAAGTACATTTTTAAAATATAAAATTCTATGCTTTATAAAAAAGTTTAATTCACCATTATTTCTTTATACAGGTGTAGCCACTGATATAAAAGTGAAGAGCAGCTGGCTGGGCGTGGCTCAGCGGTTGAACATCGACCTAGGATCTAGGAGATTTCGTTTTGATTCCTGGTCAGGGCCCATGCTCAGGTTGTGGGCTCGATCTCCAGTTGCTGGTGTGCAGGAGGGAGCCGATCAATGACTCTCTCATCATTGATGTTTCTATCTCTCTCTCCCTCTCTTTTTCTCTCTCTAAAATCAATAAAAGATATTTTTAAAATTATGAACAGCAGACTCTATGTTTTGAAATAAAAGGCGTGAACTTAAAGTTATATTGAAGATATATGAAAAGTCTACTCTCATTGAACATAGTATTATTTTCCAACAACACATCTACCACCAATGTCAAGAGAGTCTAGAAAATGACACAGAAGAATAAGCTACATAATATTTATGTAAGCTTGTAATCTTAATAGATCCTTTCTGTGAAACTTGAAAATAGTTAAAATGATGAAAAGTATAAACTAAGTATATTTTCCCCCCACACTTTATTATAAAGTTGAAATTCAATTTTCATAACAACAACAGCAAAAACATTCACCTGCATTTTTCTTGTCAGGGGAATTGAATAAATTCATTCTAACCAACAATAACATACTATAGTAGCCAAAATTTGCCTTACATAGAGCTCATATCTTGAATTAAAAGAAAAAGGCAAAGGAAATACAAAGGAGGGGTAAGAGAGGAAGACAGAGAAACAGAGAGACAGAGAAGTGGAAAGAAGACACTAGGTGAGGTTAGTTTTGGCATTAAAACAAATTCATTGAAAAAATTTGATTCAACCCAGTGGTTTGGAGCTTGGTTAAATTCCCAGCCCTAGATGAAGATTGGCATTATTAATGGTTCAAGTGTTTCATGATCACAGGTTGTCAATCCATTATCTAGTTAGAAATGTATGAATTCAACTAGAATTGACTTGTTGAATAGTAGTAAAGTAAAAGTCATTATCCTGAGTCTTCAGAGACTTAGAGTCTGGTTGCAGAGAAAGAAAAATGATTAAAACCTATGTAATCCCTATGTAATAAGTTATTAAAGTATATAATCACTTGAAATTTTCTGAGGTTCAGACCAGAGTGATTAAAAAACTGAGGTACGATGCCTGGCCGGGCATGGCTCGGTGGTTGAGCATTGACCTAGGATCCAGGCTATCGGGGTTTGATTCCCAGTCAGGGCACATGCTCGGGTTGTGGGCTCGATCAATGACTCTCTCATCATTGATGTTTCTATCTCTCTCTCCCTCTCCTTTCCTCTCTCTGAAATCAATAAAGATATATTAAAAAAACAAAACAAAACAAAAAAACAAAAAAACAAAACTGAGATACGAGCAGGATCACCATAGTTTGGGATGTGTGATAAGCTCAATATTGGCCCCCAAAATATTCATATCTTAAATCCAGGAACCTGTGAATGTTACCTTATATAGTAAAGGGGACTTTGCACATGTTATTAAATTAAGGATTTTAGAATGGACAGATTATTCTGGATTATCTGGATTGTCTCTAAATGAATCACAACTATACTTTTAAGAAGGAGGTAGAGAGAGATTTGACCACAGAAGATAGAAGCAGGGGTTGGAGGGTGGGAAGCTCTGTGATGAGGCTCTATGAAAGAAAGAATGAGAACAGTCTCCAGAAACTCAAAAAAGCAAGAAAAACTAATTATTCATAAGAACCTCCAGAGACAGTGCAGCCCTGCCAGCATTTTGATTTTGACCTAGGAAAATTGATTTTGGACTTCCGACCTCAAAAACTGGAAGAGACTATGTGTTGTTTTAAGCTACCAAATCTGTGATTATTACAGTAGCCACATTAAACTAATAGAGGGTGTGCATTCCTGAATTCATTTTTCCTGTATTTGTTAAGTACTATATGCCAATAATTCTAGCAGTACTCCTTCACTGATATAAAAGTGAAAAACTTAGATACAAGCAGGATCACCATAGTTTGGGATGTGTAATAGGCTCAATAATGGCCCCCAAAGATATCCATATTTTAAATCCTGGAACTTGTGAATGTTACCTTTTATAGTAAAAGGGACTTTTAAATTAAGGATTTTAGAATGGACAGATTATTCTGAATTATTTGGGTGGACTCTAAATGAAATCACAAGTATATTTAAGAGGGAAGCAGAGGAAAAAGGTTCTGAGGAGGTAAAATCTGAGCAGAAATTTAGATGACAAGAGGGAACAAGTATCTCAGGATCTAAAAGAAATGGATTCTAGACATGGGTGAGGGCATCTGCAGAGTTAAGGCAGGGCAGGTTTTGTGTGTCTAAATGAGAGAAAGGGCTGATGTGGGTGGCTCACAGTGGGGCTAGGAAGGAAGGTAGCGCTAGAATAAGGTGAGAGAAAGATTAGTTAAGAAAATCTTCATCTCCCTGGCCAAGTGGCTCAGTTGGTTGGAGTATAATCCCATACACCCAAAGGTTGCACATTTGATTCCTGGTCAGAGTACATACCTGTGTTTTGGATTCCATTACCAGTTAGGGCAAGTAGAGGAGGCAACAGATAAATGTTTCTCTCTCACATTGATGTTTCTCTCTCTTCCTTCCTCTCTCTCTGAAGAAAAAAACACCACCACATATCCTTGGGTGAGAATTAAAAATTTAAAAAAAGCTTCACCAAACAGATGGATCTTGAGCAGTTAGGACAACCTAGTAGTTGAATTTAAAAAGCTTAAACCAAACAAACAAAAAATGGGACCAAAAACTAATTTGAAAATCATACATACAATATTGATCCAACTATATGGAATAAACCAAACTGTGGAAACAGTAAAAAGATTAGTGATGCCAGGGACTGAGATACAGAGGAGGTTGAAGAGGTGGAACACTGAGAATTTTTAGGAGAGTAAAAATCCTCTGTATGATATCATAATAGATACATGCCATTCATTACACATTTGTATGAACCATTTGAATATATACCAAGAGTAAACTCTAATGTAAACCATGGACTTTGGGCGATTATGAGGTGTCAATGTAAGTTCATAAATTGTAATAAATGTTTCCCTTTGGTGGGAGATGTTGATAGTGGGGGAGACGTTGGGTGTATTGGGTTAGGGGTAGATGGGCAATCTCTGAGTCTTCCTCTTAATTTTGTTGTGAACCTAAAACTGTCCCTCCAAAAATGAAGTCTTAAAAATAAATAAGTAAATCTAAAACAAAACTGAATATTTTTAAAAACAATGTTTAATACTCTCCCTATATTAAAATTTCTTGCTCTGAGCTGTCTTCCCTCAGCTCCCATGGTCACTTCCTGGGGAAGAGCTCCCTCTACACCACTTTGATAGCTTCTTCCTGCCCTTCCTCCTCCCCTCCCTTTCTCTTTCCTTTCATTCCTTTCTATTTGTGTGTGCTGCTTTTGTACTTTTAATTATCTTACTTCTTTCTTCCATGTTACCATAATCAAGATACAAATACTTTGAAAGCAAAAGTGCATCTAAAACTTGCTTGTAGTCCCAAGACTCAAGGAAGTATCCTTAGCATAGTAGACACTTGATGGGTATTTGTCAGATTTTGTTTGCTTCTAAACATTTGCATAAAAGGTATGCATTTTATAAAGAAATGAAATATAAAGTTTCTTTAAATAAATTTCCTAATATGATAGAATACGCAAATGTTTTTACTATAGTTTATATTTATCTCAGTAAAGCTTTCTTCATTTCAACATGTCTAAGAAAGTTATCAAGGTATTTAGAAGAAAAAAAATAGTGATTTATGGAAAAATGTAGAACAGTCATAGGTATATATTTAGATTAGGAAATAGAAGGTTAAGGGGATAATTGATACCTATTTTCAAGTGTACTAAGCTTGATTATAAGAATCACGTTGACCATATTTTTCTAAATTTCTAAAGGTCACAGCAAAGATAAAATCATAAGTTGCTATAATACTGTTAATTAGATATAAGGAAGGAAAAAAGTGTTTAACCATGATGTTAATTAATTGCTCAAGCAAGTTATCATGGGGGGTTGTAGAATTCTAACTCTGAAAAACAAAAAGACATATGTACATTTCTAGATTATTTCTATTCATATGTATATTTTTAGATTGTTTATATCCTAAAGCAAAAGTCTAGTATAAATTAACCCTCTGAAATTATAGTTTTTGTATTATAAAGAAAACTTGATTTAAATTAGAAATCCTTTGTAAAATTAATAAAGTTGCTTAACTTAAAAAACTCAGTGTCTTAATTTTTTAAATTATATATAAATTATGTTTATTGGGATAGTTTTAATTAATCACAATAGCTTTTCTGAGAGTGTTTTCTAAGTAAATTGAAAGTACTAAAAATATAGAGTTAAATGACTTTACGTTATCTCTAATTCTCTTCTATATTTTTAACCTTTTCAATGAAACATTTTCTATAAGCAAAAGAGCATATTTTGTGTCTTGACTAAGCTCAGAGTTTAGCACACAAGTAGGCGCACAGAGGATAGTTGTACTGGACTGCATATCTTAAAACCACATCCATATTGTAAATGTCAATCAGTAGCAATTTATCAAAAACGTCCAATCATTGTGGTAGGTGATGCTGGGTATATAAAAGAAGTATGAAACAATGTCCTCTATCAAAAAATAAAACTAAAAGGTACAGGATATGCTATTTATGTTATTAAATGTAAAATTATATTTTCAAGGATGGGGAAGTCAGCAGTAAATGAGCAGCTCTGAAAGGCTTTATTTATCTATCTAGTATCACACATTTACCTCTTCGGTTTCTTCTTGGTTGGGAGTTATCAACAAATAACCCCAGCCTCTGCAAAGAAGGTAATTCCTGAGCAGTGATGCACACTGCAGAGTGAAAAAACTGTAAAGGCACAGAGAGGGCAAGAACACGGTGTGATTTCAGGATGTTCTCATAAATTGTAAGGTAACAGGAAATGTGATTGGCTGGGCATAATGTCACCAGGCAATGCAATTTAAAAAATGGAATAAGAAATGTTATCTTAAACAAGGATCAATTTTCATTACATTATTAAAAGTTGAATGAGTCCAACATTTAGATGTCTGAAATCTAGGTCACAGTGATCAGGATTTGTATTTTATTTTATTTTTTTAAAATTTTTTTAGGTCTTTAATGGTGGGAATGCAGACTGGTGCAGCCACTATGGAAAGCAGTGTGGAGTTTCCTCAGAAGATTAAAAATCGACCTGCCATTTGGCCCAGTGATCCCACTTCTAGGAGTATATCCTAAGGAACCCCAAACACCAATCGCAAAGAACTTATGCACCCCTATGTTCATAGCAGCACAACTCACAACAGCTAAGATCTGAAGACAGCCCAAGTGCCCATCAGTAGCTGAGTGGATAAAAAGCTGTGGCACATTCACACCATGGAATACTATGCGGCTGTGAAGAGGAAGGACCTTTTGGCCTTTGGCACAGATGGAGGGAACTAGAGAGTATTATGCTGAGTGAAATGAGCCAGTCAGAGAAGGACAAGTACCAAAAGGACTTGTATTTTAAACTGTGATATGTTAATAGTATTTCACTTTTTTTTTTGAGAAATATGAAAAATGTCATACATGATTTTATGATTACCTAAAAAGATTTAACATATGCAGGGCAATGGTTTAAAAACTTGAGACAATTTCTATTTTCTACAACTGAGTATTTTTATTAAAGATTGCTATCAACAGTACAGAAGTACTGCTACACTCCAAGCTCTTATTTATAGATTAATTTTGCTCTATTGTAAACTCTCATAAATCATCACACAACTGTTAACAGCATAGAGAATTTCTTTTTCTAGATACTCACTTGAGTCTCTTTCTGAAAATTTTTCTGTGTAACCTACAAGAATACCCTTAAGGAAGTATGACATTGCCCTATTCCATCTCCAATAACCACATTTACCCCTCTCATGTAAGCCCTAACTGCGCAAATAAAATCTATAGATAAATGAGAACATTTCCCCCTGCCTAAAAATCACAGCCTATTCTTCTAGAAACTCAGCACAGTGACTTCATACATTAAAATCCAAAATGCAAATATTTCAAAATGCAAATATTTCCAGAATGAGTCATACTCCAAGGCATCATTAATTTCTATCTGAATTATTAGTTAAGAACTCAGCAGGTATTAAATACTAACTCGAAAGAAAAACAGATCCCAAAGTAAGTGCTGGGTTTATGAGAAGGTTCTTAGAGAATAGGAGGGCATTCTACAAAAAAGAAGAGAGCTGTTTTCTGAAAGGGTGACAATTATCACATACTCTATACTTTATAAATTTGATGAATACTATGTAGATTCTAACTCAAATATGTTTTTCAGGTTTCTACAAGAAAAAAAAAGTTTCTTTATTCTCTTATGTGGGTAGTTCTTGACCTAATTGTCACCATTGCTATAAAAGTCTGTTTTAAATTATTCTGTACAGTAATAGATTTTCCATTTCTGAGTCAGGGGCCAATGTGTAATAGAAGGAGGGCAATTGGGCACATTAGCCAATAGTGGGATAAGCGGATTATAAATTGGGCTAAATCTGACTGTAGGCTCATATGAGCAGCAGGATGCAAATAGCTACTGAGAAAGGGGGCAAGTAAATACTAAACATTCAAGATCCGGTAACTGTAAAACATTAGTTAATCTTCAGATGCATAGGGGTGTTAGTGAGGCAGTAATTAGAAGAGCATGGAGACCTGAGGAGATGAAGAACTGTTTTGAAATAAGGAAGACTAGGGTCAGGCTGTCATCCCAAGGAGTCATTTCTGAATAACCAGCCGTCCCAGGGACCTGCCCTGAGCAGTCGGTGTTGATTTAATGGGGAGGGGAAGAGCAAGTTGTTTTAAGACATGAGGCAAACCCAGCAGAAAGACTATGGCAATCAGAGAAAGCAGACAGAAAGCCTGTTTTCCCTTTTCTTTGTTTTTCTGATCAGCCTCATGACCTTAGGCAAGTTATTTAACATTTACACAGACCTCAGTGGACATTCGGTACTCATGTGACCAGGAGTATGTAGGGCACTGGGGATGCAGAGCTGAGTAGGGCAGAGACATAATTATGCGGCCCACGCCTGAAGGGAGCTGACTGGACCAGAGGATATTGTGAAATCCCTTCATGTAATTTTGTTAGAGATGCAATAAAAATTCTTTGTCGCTGATTTCTGTGTCTCTGGTTTGTTTTGTTTGTGCT